>NC_088202.1:67796349-68996349 GCF_037126465.1 Ornithodoros turicata | reverse complement strand
TAACTTGATGCTGGTGTTAGGGTCGTCGGTTTCATCACTCACTCTATCGCTTGAACCCACTAGTTGATCCTGTTTATTCACTGAAAAAGACAAGTTTATGTACAGATTGGGTGGTGTATTCACGCTGCTTGCCTAGAAATGATTTGTCTGAATTAATTATTGTTTTGACTTTGTTTCAGGTATTCACTCGATTGATATTCTATGAGTTGGGAATTATGTATGCATGATGTATTAGTTGTGTCTTTGATTTCCTTTGTAGGAAACTTTTAAATATTTCTCGCTTGCTTAGAAAGTTACTGCCTGAAATAATTATTGTCTTGTATTTGTTTCAAATGTTCACTCGATTGACATTAGTAAAAGTAATCTCTGAGTTGGGAATGCCTCATATTTCTGAGTTGAGTTGTGTCTGTTGATTTCCTTTGTAGGAAACTTTTAAATATTTCTCGCTTGCTTAGAAAGTTACTGCCTGAAATAATTATTGTCTTGTATTTGTTTCAAATGTTCACTCGATTGACATTAGTAAAAGTAATCTCTGAGTTGGGAATGCCTCATATTTCTGAGTTGCATTTCACATATTATGTTTCTGTATGGTTCATCTATATAGACCTTTCTGTTGCAAGATATTGCAAGCAAAATTGATGTATAATTAAATTTGTTTCTCGTTTTTGATTAAGTATTCTTTCTATCATTGAATAATTTGGAGTTTCACTACATGTTCAATAAAAAATATCGCCTATGTACAAACCTAGCCGACTTTTCATCCACTTTGAAGAAAGACCTCTGTTTCAATGAAAGAATGTCAAAAGATAGTGATCCCCACAAATAATACCAACATCTATTTGCGATAATTGCGCAATAAAATATATCACCTTTGTAGTATATTATCTGACCTTGAGAGCGTCCTGTTTGCTGAAAGAAGGACTAGTGCTTTACCCCACAACCCTTGGACTGATAAAGCATGTGCAGTTGCTTCGCTTCGCTTTGGTCGTATAGATAGAGAGATAAAGACTCCCGGCTTTGAGGAAAAGATGAAAACCGAGATGGAAAACATGCATATTTTCTGTGTGTTGGATGCCTCCATCAAGGGTTATAGTGTCTTTTAGAATGAAAATTGTATAGTGTTCGATTAGATTAAGTCACGAAGATGATTTTATGATAGTTAAAATGATAGATTATTTTCCTCTGTTGTTTACGTGTTGGAGAATGCGCCGCTTAGAGTGTTCCTCTGTTCTACAGCATTAAGTTTGTGCTAGTCACAGTATTAAATTTGTGATATTTCTCGTTTTGATAGATGGTTTCGCTATTCTTTTCCTGCATGTATCTGTTGTTTACGTGTTGGATGATGCGTAGGTTTGGCTCTTTATTAATGCTAGCTGTTGATAGTGTTGTTTCTCATTATTTCCTTACGTCTATGCTATTCAGTTAATAAGAAATTGAATAATTAAAAGCAGTGCCATGTTGGAACAAAACATATGCAACATAGATTCCCCATTGTGCTAGAAATTACTTAACACTCTTAATAAGAAACATGATAATGAGGAAATTATAAGTGTTGCAGTAGATCGCAGTTGTGTCGTGATGTAAACCCCAACTATTATTATTATTACTATTAGTGTTGCAATAATAGTGATCATGACTCAGACTTGTTGTAAGACGATTTTTATTGTAATTGTATTGATTAAGAACATCTTCTTTGATTAAATGTAGTGTCCTTATAGATTTTATTTCCTCTTGTGTTCGTGTCGTTCTTGTCGTCGTGTCATTCGTGTCCCATGGTCTTCCAGGGTCTCTGTTGTTCACAATTAATTACATACATCTATCGGCACTTGTAACTGCAATTAAAATCACGATATTGCATAACTTTTGGTCACATCTGAGACTTTTTTATAATACAACTTGTAATTTTGATTCTAATCATTTTGATTGAAAATGTCTTTTTAAATAAAAGTCACGTTCGTTTCTCGTTTTGATAGAGCAATGTTTCAGCAATAGAGCAATGAAAAAAAATTGCGAGTGAAGTCGGCCCAGGTAGAAAAATCGCGAAAGAAGTCGCTGAACAATGCGCGACGATAAGCGCACGCGCAGCCCTCCGTCCGCTGGTAAGCGCACGGGCAACCCTCCGCACACGCACCGCCCGCCGCCCGCGGGAAAAACATCGCGAGTGAAGTCCGCCCAGGGGTCAATGAACGCGCCTGTAACTCTCGTCGCCTGTGTTTCTCATAACTTCTATACTACTCGCGAAATACGCATTAAACATCTGCTAAACAGAATGTAATCTTTCTTAAATATGGAACTGTAAACGTCCTGTACGCTTAGCCAAAATTTACAACATATTTAAAGTAATAACAAGTGCACAAACGTGTAGGTTTCGGTATCCTTTGTTTACCTCCGTCATAACCCCTGCTCCTTACAAGCAGCTTGCCCATTTCAAGAGTCCTCATCCTGACACATTTCAAGTTTCGTCCCGAAGACACGTACCAGCTTCTCAGTAAGTAGGTGTTGAGTATAGGAGGCGACTTTTTTTTTCTCCTCACCTGCACGACACATAAGCACACACACATAAAGATACGATGAGGAGATGGGGCTGATGCCGGGCTGATGCGGGCCAGCAGGCTGGGCGCTGCCCCAGTGCCATTTGTAGGTAGAGAGAGATGATGATGGAGATGAGGATTCAGCTAATCAAAGCAGGGTGGAGAGGCCTGTTGAGGACAGGAAATCCCAAAGATGACAGAGACCTTGGCGCCACCTGTACAAGTACATGAAAACGTGGCACGTGTACAATCTAAAATATGAATGATTTCACACTTCAGAGAGCCATAGGAATTCGAGGAAGTGGCACCAACTCGCACACGTAGAGTTTATGCACGGTGGCTTTACGTCTAGTAAGTAGCGTAATATTATCTTCTGAGAAAATCCTTTCTCTTTGTTGTCGTTGCGCGACTAAACTCCCAGTCATCATCATCATGAGAAAATCCTTCCTCAGTTTCCTCTATGCAATGTTTAAAATTATAATTCTGCTATAATGAGAGTCACACGCATTGATTTTACACTGTTTGCAACCTTTCCATTAATTAAACTCTATCATTCATTCTGCTAATACAATAATAAATATACCAACGTAAATATCGTTACTCTATGCAGATAAGTACCGAACTTGACAAGAATAATACGATAATTTATAATTTCATGTCAGAACAAGTGAACAATAAAAATAACAGTACACATGAAGGGATGTAGACATGCAAATTAGCAAACGTGTGACATCATCAATAATAGTGCATTGTAGGATCAAGTAATTGCTGGCACCAATTGCTGGCAGCAATTAGTTATGCCACATTTGAACTGCGGAACCTGTTAGGTTGTAGTATAATGGGCAGACGCTCACATCCGCAATGTAAGCTGCAAGAACTCTAGGGGAACACAGATAAAGGGCCCTGGAACGTCATATAGTCTTCATGACTGTCTCACGTTGAGGAGGAATGGCCTTAATCAAGGAAAACACCATATCAAGCACCTCTATAGCCTATTACAGTTCTGCAAGTTGCAGCACACCACACATTAGCAAGCGTCGCAACTCCAGGAACAGACAAAAAACAAAGAACGAACACCTTGAAGCAGTATTCATAGCGGAACTGCAAAGAAGCTCTCATCTACTGTGCTCTGAAAGGAAACGTGTGTCGTGCTGATAAGAAAGGCACTTGGAATCCTCGCTAAGACTGAATGGATACACGCTGAGGCATTCTAAACTGGAACTCAATCATGCTGTTGCTCACTAGTGTAGTGAAAAAAAAAAAAGAAGGAAACGAACGAAAATATGGGCTAGACGAGCGAGCCAGCTAGCTGGGAGGTTCATGGAAAAAATAAACTGACAAAACAGGTATCGTGCTTTTCCATGAGATATGAACAATACAAACACAACCGTGCAACCGTGCCAGTTATGATCCTATTTTCGGCTCCATTTTCACAAAGAATCAGCCATTTCAAGACATCAGTGGTACGTAACATTCGCATGAGGTGTACGTATGGTTCATGATTATGCATGTGCATAAGGTTTAAATTACAAGATGGAAATGCTCTTGAATCATGTTTTGGCATGCATAAACCGTAACTGACATGGTCCTGCGAATGACGAATTATATTAATCATGTCTTGCTGTCAGAATGATGATGCAAAGCTGTGTGTGCACGCCAGGATAGAAAATACTGGAGATTCACTGGCTAAGCAAAGCGGGCTACTACGATGATGCTTTCAGCCATCCATTGTTGCAACCTATACACATAGGGAGTTCTATGATTCTTTTTCAACAGGGTGTAATTGCCATTACAGGAGTACATACAGGAAGCATTGAAAAAGGTTGCATCAATGGAGATGGCTTGAAGTATACAGGGTGTTCCACTTAAATTGATAAAAAATTCTAACTGGCGACGTACTCACCGGAGGATTCTGGGACTTTCGGCAATTGCCTTCTGGAAACTGTTGCCACAATTGAGGAAGGCTTTAGACAATTTTTAATTGCGGGAAATTTATTTTTGTCCACTGAACTTTGAAAATTGTCGAGTGAACCCAACACTTTTTTATACCGAAATATGAAGTCCTCCACGGATAAAGACCCAACAAAAACTATGCACAGTATCGCATCAGAAATAGTCGCAAAAAATTAGTAAAAGCTACGTTATAGGCCCGCCTGCTTGATTTGGGCAAAGAACCGCGCGCGAAACGTGCGTATAGAAGAGGAAGTATCCTTGTCTCTATTTCTTTTGCGTTCTTTCTGATAAGACCAGAAAAGTTGTCACCAGCATCAGTGTGAAAGCAGGGTACAGGAAGGTAAAAAAAAGCGGCGGGAACACTTCCTCATCTCCGCGCATCTTCCGTGCGCTGTTCTTTGCGACAATCAAGCAGGTGGGGCTAACGCGTAATTCTACAAATTTTTTCTATGATTTCTGTTGAGTACTGTACATAATTTTTCTTGGGTCTGTGGTTATCCGTGAAGGACTTCATATTTCTGTTAAAAAAAGTGGAGTTCCCTTGGCAATTTTCAAGGCTCAATTGAAAAAATAAATTTTCTTCACTTAAAAATTGTCCAAAGCCATCCTAAATGACGGCAAAAGTTTCCAGAAGGTACCTGCCGAAACTCCCACAATCCTCCGGCGAGTACGTCGCCAGTTAGGATGTTTATCACGTTAGGTGAAACACCCTGCATATAAGTACACTCTAAATCCAGTAACTCTAGACGTTACTTTTAAACCGGCATAACTTCTAGAATAAGGGTTACTTGTCGATGACCGTAGAGGTTACGCCAGATTTATAAGTGGCTTCTTATGTCTGAGCGGTTTTTAGCGGTTACTACACATGAAAACAACGCGCGTAACTTGTAAAAGATTGGTTACGCATAGCCTGAGTTACCCTTAAAAAAAAAAAGACAGTTACGATATGCCGCCAAGGATGTAGCTGATTTCGGGCGAACGGTGGACTGCGGTTGGCAACACTTCCACAGGAGTTTGCACAGGAATGTGCGCCGAATTTCATTTGGGTTTGCGTTTGCGCTTCGTCGCTGCAACTCAGAGCTGGTGGAACGCTGGCTTTCGCGGCCTGCGAAACGCTGCGACAGTTGGTGAGTATACTCTACAATAGCTTGGGGTTACTACTCAGTTTAATCTTGTGACATCAACGGATACAGGCGGATGACTTTGACAAACGCCGGCATCCGTGGCGTCCCGCGAGGACGCTGCACTGACGGGGACTGCGACTTGACTATGAATTGATGAGTTTGTTACTGACCACGACGATAATGGCTGTGCAACGAGGGTGCAGTGCTGCTACTGCGATCATTACCCGTCGAAGCACGCAGCGTTAAGCGAAATAGGTATGTCCCGTGTTCTGACTCAGTGCATGTGACGGTATGTTATATCGTAACCGCGGAAGCATGACGACGTTCTTCATTGTACCTCGTTTGAATAACACAGGTTCCTACGTAACGCAAAATACGTTCCAAATACCGTTTTTGTTCATGTGAAATACTGTTGCCTTTCCGTTGCTCGCGTTCGTGTCGTCAGGAACGTTCACAGCAGGGCCCGTTAGATCTAGATCTGCTGCAGTACGCTTTGTCGTGATGCGTGCAGTGGGTGACGCAGGTGCCTGCCAGCGTGTGACAGCAGCTGTTGTTCGTTTCCTCAGAAGGGTACCCGGAGAGGCAGGTATGCAAAGTCAGCAGTCTATGCGACGCCATCACATCAGTTTGCCGGAGGACGCCTACAGATTGCGTAACAAATTCTCAATACCGTAAGGGCCGATCTGTTTTCGGCAAGTGAAGGCAGCTCCAGAGTTGTAGCGACTCGTCGGGAACAAACGCAAAGTGGAAAGTCGCGGAGTATTCCAAGCGATATATTTTCTATTAAAATCCGTTATGCAGCTTAGCACAATGTTTTTGTCCCTTTCTGGTGAGTCAATAATCAGTCAACCATTCCTGGGATCTTTCTACTAGGGAAGTCACATAAAGTGCAAGTGTGTGATCCACGTCAAGAGGAGACTCAATCGCCCGCCCCCTGTGTCGATGAATATGGTAAGCTCTAACATGACACACTGTGATGAGAGATTATTTCCACATCTGTGTTGCACATCACAGGGCAGCCCATCTCTGATTATGTGCACACCTCACGTTTTAACAGGGAATTTTAAAGCGGCTAGCACAGGCAAGGCTCAGTTCCCAGGTGAACAGCGATGTGCCATCATCGTCGACGTTGACCAGGGTGGACGGCATCGAACCATCAGCATTGACACAGACCAGAGTGAAGAGGTAGCTGGTAAAGGAGGTGAGTTACATGTGAGCTCTAAAGTAAGCCGTATTTCATTGTGTACTTATTTTCATCCTCAGTCATTCAACCCGGATGGGCAATTGCCACCTGCCGTTTTCTTTACGGAACCTGAGAAATGGCTTTATGGTGGCACCCAAGGGAAACGCATACCACTTCACCATGCTTGTACTTTGGAAAAGGCCGTCGTCCTTTGCCTTCTTATGTACGACATTAAGGACTGGTCCTACCCACTTGCACACAGCAAGACGCTGCTGCTGATGCAACAAGTAGTCGTGAATGACGACGTTCAAAAGGCATGCATGAATGGAAAATTGGAGGACCTTCTGAAGGCGGCTCGAGAAGAAGGACATAATTTTAGTGCAATATTTACACCAAAGCCAAGGGGAAGATAAGTGCCATTTTGTTTTTCGTTCACATGTATTGTACTCGAAAGAATAAAAGCTTCTGTTGCACAGGTTGTGAAGAGAGGGAAGTCCAAGATCCAGTGGCGGCAGAGAGGGATACAAAACCTCAAGAATGGTGGCATCGATATTCCGAGCAGCGGCTGCTCCCTCAAAGTTCGGCGTCGTGATCATAGGTATAGTGCATTGAAAGGTTCGTGGTGACATGCTTAGAAGTTTACTTCATCATTTTGTTCATGAAAAAAAGCTGGGCGTGCTAACATTTGGGAAACTTATTAACACGTCACCACAAACCCTGAAGTGCATTGCCTATGATCAAGAAGGTGAACAGTTCGGAAGCAGCCCCTGCTTGAATATCGGCGGCGCCATCCCTGGGTTTTGTAACCTTCACGGCCTATATAGCATCGCGAGTAACCTGTATTTAAGGGTTACCAGTAAACCACGGCTCGGATGAAGTATGGGTTACACTGTAACCCACCCCCATGGGTTACACGGTAACTACTAAAATAAAGGTAAAAAACCAGCACACTTTTTACTCTTATTTAGGGGTTACTAGATTTAGAGTGTAGTGTAAGTAAAGTAACTGAAGTAATAAGTAAAGCAAGTACATATAAGTAATGTTGCATGCTTCGTCATTGGTTTGTATACTGCTTCACACTGCTTCCTCCGCTCGAGAAATTTGTGAGTTTTCGTGCTTGCTCTAGGCCAGGGGTGCCGAACTCATTCGTGTCCGCGGGCCGCATGCCACTGATTTAGATGTATTGATGACCACAGGTCGGCATTTCGCCCACTATCACTCATGCTCACAATCATCTGGTAAGCGCGCGTCGACCTCACACTCACTCTGGACTCAAGCGAAGGCCGATATCGCGCCCGGTATCGCGATATTGTGATCTCAATATTTCCAACAGCTTGTGATAATCAAACGGCTGGAGGCGATAAAACTTGACAATCGCAGACGATCACTCCGCCAGACGGACTTCTCAGGAACGATTATGACTTATCGCACTCTCGGGATCACAATACTGGGGCTGCGTTCCAATACCCCGGTTAGTCGATTGCCTAGCGGTCTAACCGGAAGTGCCGCCATGTTAAACCTCGTTCCAAGTCTCGCCAAGTCCGCTATTCAGTCGACTACCGCCTAGTGCGCATCAATGCAGTCTAGTTATACGCCTGACCATCTGACAGCCGGGATGGCTGACAGCGGGAAACGCTAGTACCTGCTGCGCTTGCGCAGTACGCATGTCTTGCGTGAGCAACTAGATGGCGCCACAGGCGCCTCGGCTAGGCAAGCCTGTTCCAATAGTGACAAGCACTACTACTACAAGGTCTACTTAGCTGCCTAGTCAGGCGGCTTCGAGGGTGCGGGGTATTGGAACGCAGCCTGGGTGTCAAGATACATGCCATATCGGTTATGGCATATTAGCGCTCTCACGAGATAATAGAGAGTTTTAGTACATCGTACGCTACCGCCTTTGCGTACGTAAGGTATAGCGTTAATGGTTCTGCGCACGCCCATAACAGAAAGAGAGCTTCGCGCAGTGCGCAAAACCACCAACACTATCTGTTGCGTACGCTATCGATCGCCTTTGCGTACGATGTACTAAAGCTCTCTAATAGAGAGTTTTAGCAGACCGTTGATAACGTGGCTTGCGTCGAACCGTATCAACCGGAACCAATCAGTGGATAGGATTCTGAGTCACGCACCACTGCGATTGATTCCTATAGGCACAATAACCTTAGCAACGGTATACTAAAGCTCACTAATGTAAAAAATCGCACCCAGAAATGTAGAACGGAGTTCCGTAATATCAAAAGTTGTTCGTCGCGCGACCGTGATCGTGACTTAATGTCATGCGGGGGCGGTGTTCGACTGAACGTATCGCTTTGTTATGCATATGTTAGATGAACGACGGCTCACATGTGGTTCCGAACCTTGATAAAGAGATTGGGAATACAATAATTCGTATGTTTTCCTTTATTTGGAAAAGCCGTAATGCCAATTATAGCTGCACGAATGCGCAGTGTGAAAGCGACAAGGGAGATAATATTTTGTGCATAATATATGTACAATACTCGTTAGTATGATAAAAAGAGCCGGAAAGAAGTGTTGAACAATTTGACATCTTCTTGCATAGAGGCATAGCCTGTATGCAATTGGTATAGGGATTTCGGTGTTTGTAACTGTGTAATTGGTACAGGGTTTTCGGTACTTAGTGAAAAGCAGCATCGATATACGTAGATCGTCGCAATCTTCACGCCGTGGATGAAAATTATTTGTATACCGCTAATTTCCGGAATGAGCGCTTCAACTCGCTCAGTTTTATTTGCTTTGGCTTCATGCTGAACTAGAATGGACGGAAGAAATGAAATCATTCCCATAAAAAATAGTAATCAACTACTCTCGCACCTGTCACAGGGCCAAATTACAAGGGCCATGTTTAGGATCTGCCCACCTTAAAATTAGTCCTGTTTCATCAATAAGGAGCCTGGATCATCAATAAGGAGCGTTCATCGTGTATATGGGACAGTCCTCCTCGCATTCCACCAACTGTCTTCCAATTTAAACTGCAACCATCAAAAGCCAGTGACAGGTGATGGCCGGGCGAAGTATAATCACTGCCCAGATCCGAAATCGCATGTCGAACGTGTAAAAAGCTAAACATAAAAAAAATCCTACCAATAACCGAAGAACTTGCGCACACGCATGGCATGGCATTTGAAGCTCACTCCACGGGGATAGTGGGCCACAAATTTACAAACGAGGTTCCTTATGCATCATCGTTGTGTATATTCTTGTTGAGTATTGCAGCAACTAGTGAAATCCAAATACACGGGCACCATGTGCAGTTTGTCGAAATCATTATCCATACGCAGGCATGCCTGCCGAAAATCACCTACTTCAAAAATCAAATGCAAGTTTGAAATGTTCGGTCAGTAGGTAACGTGCTGGCTTGCTGAGCTCAAGATCGCGGGTTCGATCCCGGCCGAGGGCGGTAGCAATGTGGGGGATGTAAACATTGCTTCCAGCACCGTGTGTCGGAGATTTCCGGCGCACGTCAAAAGAACCCCAAGTGGTCCAAATTATCCGCAGTCCTACCATGCGGCACGTGCAATATGTCGCCGCACTGCGCAAACAAACCTTACGTGTAACATGACAGTACCAGTACCATTACGTAGGCCGCTTGTAGGTGCATCTGTTGGGAAGCTCGTTTTCCCGCGTCGACGGTTTGCGTCTACATTTTAGGTGTAGACGTGAAGACTTCTGGGCGAGGACTTCCGGAGTTGAAGAGGTTCTATTTGGAATACTTACTACCACAACTCGTCGATCCAAGGGTGGAAAGAAACATGACACTGAGGAATGAAGCAACGATGACCTCCGTAATGTGCTATTGGTGCATGCAAATTTGTTGTTGTTTGTTTTGAAACATCTCATTATGATCATAATTATTATTTACATGTAGTTGCAGACAAACATGAGGCTGATAAAACGTGTTCTGTATATGTGCGGGACTTCAGAGCTTTGGATGGTGTGAATGCTGTTCTGACTCGTAAATAACGCAATAACGTGCAACCTACTGCGGCATTACCTGTGGCAGCTCAGCTTCACTACGCTCATTTATTTCATGTCACTACTGTCACAACAAAACCTTGACCTTCAAGCAAAATGTAAATTTTTGGATCAGTCCTATAATGTATATTTTGCGGTGGGTCAGTTCATACGTGCCTTCTTTCGTAATATCACATGATGATTGTTCTTCACTTGGGTGTCTCCCATTTATTAAAGAATAATTTATGCGACCCGCTGAACACCAAACAGGAGCAGCCCTAAGGCCCGCAGTGTGTCAGTTCATTTTATGCTTCGGAACATAAGCGTCGCGATGACTGCTATCACCTGAACGCGACGCTGTTATGGTAGTTAGGCGAACTATCGCTAAATCGACTATAGATATATCGATATTGCAGAAAAATTATCGGTACTTTTGCGGTAGTACGCACTGGATAGTAATAGCGAATTATTTTTCATTTTGTTTTTGTTTGTTTATTGCTAGATTTGGTTCTTACTATCGGCATCATCTCACGTTCGACATCTTTAAACAATGTGGTTGTTGTTGTACCTCTCCATTTTTCCACTCCCGCGTCCGCTATCGGTAGTAACACAGTGCAGAGAAACAACTTAGAGAAGGACGACAAAGAGACTGGGCCCTGACTGAATCCTTTGTTTGGACGAAAGTTTGAATACTTCGTCACTATTTATTATTTGTGCTAGAATTTTGATTGTGCTATTACACATTTACAGTTATTTCGATTTACAACCTAATGGTAGTTGATTTTGTAATATTTTCCTCAGGTTGTCTTTGTTGAATAGCTAGTGTGCTTGTGATAGGTACTGTCTGAAGGATAGCATATAGTTCTCCAATATTTCACTATCGATGGCACTGCACGATAGTCTCAGTATAGTCATTCAATACTTACGATAGTTTACGGTAGTGGACTATTGATAATACTATCAATAGTGTTCTGCGACAACTGAACATGTAACGAACTCCCTTCGCCAGCTTACCTTTGTTTGTGCAGGACAACGCTTTCCTCGAATATGAGAATTTTGCGAGGACCCATTTGCAATTTTTCAGAAGTGCGAAAAAGAAAAAGAAAGGACGGTGTCACTCGTACGAACGCGCACTCGTATGTGCTGCGCTTTCAACCGGGCATCAGCCTGTGAATCCTCCAGAGAGTAACCTTTCAGGAGAGAAACCTCCATGCAGGACCGGCAGCAGTCTTTGATTTGCAATCCTACGATCCTTCGTGATCATCTACTAGCGAGCGCCTTTTATGTTGCCCGTGTCGTCGGAATTGGTTCGGGGTTGATTGTCTCAGCGGCAGCTCGTCCTATCGGGATGCGGATTTTCGGGACAGGTTCCCCGTTGCTTCCCCTTCACGTATATTTATTTGTTCGCTCGTCATAACGTTGCAGAGATATTTACAAAATCTGGGTCCCTTCTGTAACTGCCGTACGCTTTGCCCGATCGTTACCACATTTTAGGTCCGAATTCGCCCCGATGTATGCTACGTCCAGACTACGTGAGTGAACGCCGCGAAAGTCGCAAACGAAGAAGATGCTGGTGAACTTGTCACTTTCGCACAGCAATCCGTGAATCCCGCGGACGCCGCGAAGGTGTCGAAAGCCGCAGTGCGAGAGTAGAGATTGATTCTACTTTTGCCGGGAGTGCCAGAAAAGACGCGAGTCTCGAGCAACCAGCGCGCACCGCAAGCGAGAATGCTGGGACGGGAGGACAGAGGCGTGGATAACAAACATGGCGGATGCGTAACCTGGTCTACCAAATTATAATCAAGGCTCTAGGGTAGCGTTAAATATTGTACGAGGCAAACGCAAGAGGAGCAGAAACGTAGATACGAAGACAGCATACCGAGGAAGTAAGTGTGTCGACTGTGTTAAGACCATATGTGGGGTGGGGTGTTGTAGTGCACTGCCGTTACTCACTACTAATTTTTAGAAACTAAAATGTTACGTTTTTCGTTACAGTTGCGGTAGTAGGTAACGCGTTCCTAACGCCGTTACTCCTGATAAGTAATGTCGTTACTTTTGCATTACTTCACCAGTTGTCCTTATACAAGGGGTGTTCACGTCAAACCAGGATTTTTCAGTTTTCGCAAATGTAAAATGAACTTACAGGCGAGAAATTAGTTTTATTTTTCAACGTAATCTCCAGCTGCAAGCATGCACTTGTCCCAGCGTTTCACGAGGGCTTGGATGCTAGTAGCATAGAAATCCTTACCGGCGCGTTGCAGCCATGATCGGACCGCATTCTAGACCTCGTCGTCGCAGCTGAAGTGGCGGCCCCCAAGGAACGCCTTCAGTGGCCCGAAGAGATGGAAATCGCTGGGGGCGAGGTCTGGACTGTAAGGGGGATGTGACAGCAACTTCCAGGCAAGTTCCTGTAAGGTGCGTGTCGTGAGATACGCGGTGTGCGGGCATGCATTGTCCTGTAGGAGGAGGACTCCTTTGGTGATGAAGCCCAGTCGCTTTTGCTTCAGCGCCTTATGCACATCCCTGAGAACCTGGCAGTAATATGCACTATTGATGGTGGTACCACTGGGCAGAAAATCAACATGAACAACGCCAGCCTTGTCCCAGAAAACCGTGGCCATGACCTTACCCGCAGACGGGGGGTGCTTCGGAACATCTTGGGAGCTGGTGAGCCCGGATGCTTCCACTGTTTTGATGCGCGGTTAGACTCAGGAGTGAAATGGTGCAGCCACGTTTCATCGCACGTGATGATCCGATCAAGGAACGGCTGTCCTTCAGTGTCGAAACGGTACCTTAGCTCATGGGAGATGTCCAGTCTTCTCTGCCGGTCAAACACGGAGAGCTGCCTCGGGACCCAACGGGCACTAACTTTCCGAAGCTGGAGGTGTTCAACGTTCCCACAGAAAGGTCCGCCTTCCGAGTCAGTTCGAGACATGTTATCCGTCGGTCCTTGAGGATCAGGTGCTCCACAAGTTGGATGTTCTCAAGAACTCTCACTGGGCTCTGAGCCGCCCCGGCCGGGATCGTCCTGCACTGATGTACGGCCATCTCGGAACCGTTTGCACCAGTCAAACGCTTTGCTGCGGCTAAGTGTATCGTGGCCATACCGAGCCTGAAGTCTTCTGTGAATTTCAGATGACTTTACGCCTTCATTCACGAGAAACTTCATGACAATTCGCTGTTCGATGTGCGCGCTCATCTCGTTGTCGGCCATCTTGTCCATCACGTGTCTTCTGTTTTGCACATACTTTGAACCATCACGTGCTGAACGCGGAGGCCTGTCGCATGTGAAAATGACGAAAAACAGGTAGCGCGAGCCATTTGTACGCTTAGGAAACAAAAAGTCTTGGTTTGACTTGAACACCCCTAGTAATATGTACCACTTTTGGTTGAGTCACATAAGTCTCTCCACCGATGATCTTGTCTTATTGTGCGAATATTCTTTCGTTTTCGACGGATGCAGCGCACACCGCATGTAAAACCTGACTTAGAAACATTATGAAAAAAAAAAAAAAAGCATACGCTTTCATACAACAATGAAACACAAACAATTCATGAGCGTAATCGAGCTCCTAAACTTGAGATATCCATTTACATGGAGGTGCTTTTTTAGGTTTGATGATGAACTGATGCTCGTGGATATGTCTTGCTCGACGGGACGTATAGCTTGCACTGAATCGTGAAATTCCTCCAATCACAATTAACTACTTCAAAATACGGAGTTAGCTCGGTCCAGAAAAAATGGAACGTTCTTGTCAGCTGATTCCATGACGCCTAATGACGAGTGAGTGCTCCTTGTCAAGGTTGATAGAGACGGTGACCTTTTCTCTCACACAGTACAAATCCAAACAGCCAATACCTTGGGACTTTGTTACTTGTTCAGAGGGTAGAGGCTATTTTACTGGCGCTTTTGTCCTATTCGTCCGAAAAATGCCAGAGAGAGTGAAAAATAGAGGTGGTAAACAAACGTGACATCTCAACCGTGGTAGGTCAATAATCCTTCTTTTGCGTTCTTCGTGGGTGCCGATGTGACCTTCTTGTCATTGTTGAAGATGAGTAGAAAAAAATCAGGGATTTTCCCGGATTCTGCAGGGACGGTCCTTGCTCAAAGTCAGACGATGAAGCAGTGCTCCCGAACACGCATTAACGCATAACGCCATTACGCGTTAGTTAGTAAAAATGTATTGACGTTACGTTACTCATTACTTTTCTCCTAAATGTAATGCGTTACCATATTTCACTGCTCGAATGCAACGCGTTACCGGTAACGCACTACTTTGTAACGCGTTACTCCCCACCTATGGTTAAGACATGTGTAGATGCATTCCGGCTGCTGCTCGCAGCAGACATCGCTCGTCAGGTTGCTGTATAAAACACAATAAATACGTGTTCTGCAGTTGCTGTCTTCTCTTATCACAACGACATTATACGTATTACACGTGTGGAGCTTGAGTACAGTTCCAAAAATGCAATGGATCAGTTTTTGAAGCGGAGGACGGTAGTGCCAGTAGTGCAGGCATTCCGGGCGTTCGGGGCACTGTGTGAACGAGAGGGTCGCCAAAGCCATAATAGCGGTGAATGAATTACCCGCGTTCGCGGCATTCGAAGATTTAGTGTGAACGGAGCAGTACTCTACATTCGCTCAAGTCACCCCACGGGTCCATCCTTTGAGGCCGGACTCACACTGGCTATACACGTGCTCCAAACATGTGTGACAACATGTCTTCAAACGTGTATGGCGTATGTATAATGCTCGGTCACACTGATTATACAATTCTTGTTTGACAACACCGTTTCGTTCAAACGCTTGTATGATTATGCACCGTCCCGAACATGTGTTGGTCAAACATCGGTCACACTGGTTATACAACTTAATTGGAGGAACAGTGGGAGTGGTTTAAACCCTGATGTATGGCACACGTCAGTGTCACAGTAACCAACCGGGGAGTTTATATTTCCATTCGCCGCCATCGCTATTCAAAATGTACGAAGACGACGACGACTGGGCTGCACCTGCTGATTTTCGATTGTCTCATGTTCTATGGCGGGCTAGAAGGACTGGTGTGCCGAGCACCTAATGTAATTATGTAATGCATGGGAAGCGCGTGGCCACGGCCGTGGACAAGATGGCGGCGACTTGCACGAGCTTTTGAGCAGTCGCTCGCAGCGCGCCACGCGGGAAGGCATATTTTTGTGTGGCTCACAAACGTTCTTCTGTTGCGATCCGACCACGTGGTCTTCCGGCAGCACAGACTCGCGCCGGCTAAAAAGCTTAATTGTACAGCCCATCTGCGCCAAAAGTCGCGAGCATTCGCGCGAGATCTCCTCAGTGGTTGTTTATTTAGTTTTCAGGTGCAGGTAGAGCTCGTCTGGGACGTTTCACGATTGCTACGAAAGACATTCCGCGACATAAAACGCATTAAAACAATGATTCGTTTACCGTAGTAACAACACTGTGAAACGTGAAATTTCTGAGAATGTTCAATACAGGTCGGCTACCAATGCATAATACACCCATAGATATGTATACATAAGCATACCCCCATGGTAGCTAGGTAGTCCCCCCCACAACAGGGGTCAGTTGCTGGGGTAACTATTACGGTGCGCGTAATGCACAGCTTTTGAGATGCAAACTTTACGCCTATGCACTAAGTTGTGATTTTGCTCTTGCAGAGCTGCGAAGGTCCTGTCGCCATATTTTGTATGTTTATATGTTTGTTTGGTCTTTTTCAACAGTTTTCGTCTTCTAGAGCCTGAATATTCGTATAGTATTAACTAATTTATCAACAGTAAGCATATATGTTAGAATGTAATCCTTCACGCTCTCTTTGTTCTGTTTTCCTGCGCTCCTCTTTCTTCCCTTCGTTAATGGCTTCGTGTAACTGTAGCACATCTCCCCCGTCCCGCGTTGTTTTGTATGTATTTGTGTTAAAATAAATTTGAGCCACAGTGGTACCAGCGCTCGGGTCCATGCTCTGGGTCCTATTTAAGCGGCAGCCTGGTCCACTGTATAGGCAGTTCGTCTTCTGGAAACTGCCTTGGTTGTTAGTTACTCCGTTCCATCGTCCCTCTTCCCGCCTTGTGTGAGGACTTTGTTCTTCCCTCGGCTGTGGGAGACGTGGACAAGGGACAAGCTCCCCTTCCGGCTGTGGAAAACTAAGTTTTCCCGCCTGTGTTGTGTGGAGCACAGCTATCAGGGCAGCCCTTACAGAAAGAACAAGCTCCAACGCGATCGAATTCAGACGTGACAGTCCTATGGGAGCACGAAACTTTGCGACATTGGGGCTTCCGCACTCAAAGTCATGCCGAGAGCCACGCATGCGCACATACATCAGAGCCCGTTTGATAAAATGCGGGTAAACATGGCCTTTCAAATCTTGAGCGACCTTAAGGGCCTCACGCTGTACAAGCCTCGCATCCCCAACGCAAGAGTCAGTCAGGCTCGTGCTTATTACCGCTATGACGGCTCGATATCCCCTCGGGGCGCTCATCTAACAGAACTTTGTGTGTAACAGGATACATTAGATGGATTTCGCGAAAATTTTTAACGTGCATTGGATCACTATTACACTGGGCCCTGCTTGAGCGGTAGAGTAGCCGGAATCCCTAAGATACAGCAGTGGACATTCATTTCTTCAAATATTTTAATCTCGATTCTTTTGATATTTAAATATTGATCTATGGCGGGCTGATTTTCGATTGTCTCAAATTCTATGGCTACCATGTTCCATGTGCACAGGCAAACAGCTCGCCATTTTTAAAACGCGTTACTGATGTCACTGACTCGTGCACTGACAATGTCACTGGCACTGACTCGTGCAAAATAAATCACGCGCATCACGATGTCGTTGACACTGACTCGTGCGAATGAAAACTGTGGTGCCGAATACGCCCGTTTATCCAACTTGTCCGTCACCGTTTGTGTCTTGTCACCAACTTGTCACTTTTTTCAACAGTCCCCAAATACATCGTCGTGTGTTTGACAACGTGTTGTCCGCAAACATAGTCAGAGCGCTTGTTTGTACGACACGGTCACACTGGTTGTACATATGTGTTTCGAAACATATTTTGCCGGTGTATAAGCAGTGCGACCCACTGTATGATCATACACGTTTAGGAAGTTTGTTATACACGTTCGTCATACATGTTTGACAGGGTGTTCGTGCACAATGTATAATGTATAACCAGTGTGACTCCGGCCTTAGGGTTGCTCACCACTGCAGAAAAAAAAAAGGATTTAATGACAAGAAGTGGATAGTCATGAAACATGAAAGTCACTGAAAAGGTTAGCCAGCTGTAGGACTCGAACGCACATCTTCTGGATTGCCGGTCCAGGGCTCTACCAATTGAGCTAAGATAACACGCCTATTCAGCCACTTCCAGGGTGCATCATCTGAAGAGACAAACCAGCCACTCTCTCTCACTCATCCTCCTTTCACTCTTACATTTTTGCTCACTCATACACACATTCATACGACGGGATCGACGCGGCGGCAACTGTTGGTCAGATCTTTCATGGATAGTCATGTTTACTTATAATGATGTTGCACAGCAGAAAGAAGACGGTGGAGAGAATCTAAATGTTAATGAGACGAGACTTCGGCGCAGAAGGCTGCACTTCTTCAGGTCTAACATCAAGTTACAAAATTCCGGGATATATAAGACATGTTGTAAAGTAGAGCGATGGTTGGTACAAATATACTCATGCAAAAATCTGAGCTGGAATCCCAAGTGGATCCACATGAAAAACAAGTGGAACCACTTGGGCTCCAACTCAAATTGTTGCCTCGGAACAAATAAAAATACAAACATATATAATAAGATAAAAAGGGGGTTCAACTCCATCAGTTTCAACCAGACAAATGATGAGTTGTGTAGCATAATACATGAATGACCATGGGTGGCCAGGTCAGTATTTGACACAAAACGCATTCAAGGGCGACACATTCAGGAAAACAGTGTTACAGTGTCTTGTCAACTCACCCTTGCCGGCGTGAAACTGATGGAGTTGTACACCCTTTTTATTTTACTATATATGCTCGTATGTTTATTTTGATGTTTGTACCAACCCTCGCTCTTTACCTTACAACATGTCTTATATATTATGGGATTTTGTAACTTCATGTTAGACCTGAAGAAGTGCAGCCTTCTGCAAAGTCTCGTTTCATTAAAATTTAGATGCTCTCAGCCGCTTTCTTTATTTTCTGTTATGAATTTCTATCGCGGGATACTTGCACATTGCTCTTGTACGTGCTATGATTTTGCAATAGGATTATAAACTTTGGATAAATAGACTACACAGCACTGCTCAGGTATTTTTGCCTAGTGTAATGTTTGCCTTGTAATGTTGACGGCAGATTTAAGAGCGGTGCCAAGATGTCTGCATGAGAGCGCCAATGAAAAGTGGAATAAAGGTGAGTACTCAAATTATAACATCACATTTTCATACCTGTTGGTGGCAGCTAGACTGCAACTAACGTGTCAGCAATTTCTTCATGCACCAGATGCAGGCCAGACCCTGCCTCATTTCCGCCTTCAGCGTGCACCTGTGGTAATTCACAAGTTAGATTATCAATACTGCTGTGTTGTTAATCGTGGCTATATCAGAGGAAGCGCAGTAGGACAGCTGCACAATGGACTCATTCAGCTTCCCATTTCTATATTTGAACCTCAACTTACCTTTTGCGCTCGTTTTTTTCCTTGATCCTCCGCGACGCGTTCAAAATTTGTGTGTCAGTCGTCTGACTTTAGACGATTTCGTGCCGATATTCGAAATTGCCTCTGGAGTCGCGCGTAAACTATGCTAACATTCGTGGACGAAATCCTTGGAGTGGAACTCAGTCCGCTGTCGCTGTCAGCCAAGAGCTTCGCTGCTTTGTCAGCAATTTCTTCATGCACCAGATGCAAGCCAGACCCTGCTTCATATCCGCCTTCAGCGTGCACCTGTGGTAATTCACAAGTTAGATTATCAATACTGCTGTGTTGTTAATCGTGGCTATATCAGAGGAAGCGCAGTAGGACAGCTGCACAATGGACTCATTCAGCTTCCCATTTCTATATTTGAACCTCAACTTACCTTTTGCGCTCGTTTTTTTCCTTGATCCTCCGCGACGCGTTCAAAATTTGTGTGTCAGTCGTCTGACTTCAGACGATTTCGTGCCGATATTCGAAATTGCCTCTGGAGTCGCGCGTAAACTATGCTAACATTCGTGGACGAAATCCTTGGAGTGGAACTCAGTCCGCTGTCGCTGTCAGCCAAGAGCTTCGCTGCTTTGTCAGCAATTTCTTCATGCACCAGATGCAAGCCAGACCCTGCTTCATATCCGCCTTCAGCGTGCACCTGTGGTAATTCACAAGTTAGATTATCAATACTGCTGTGTTGTTAATCGTGGCTATATCAGAGGAAGCGCAGTAGGACAGCTGCAGAATCGACTCATTCAGCTCCCCATTTCTATAACAGAACCTCAACTTACCTTTTGCGCTCGTTTTTTTCCTTGATCCTCCGTGACGCGTTCAAAATTTGTGTGTCGGCCATCTGACTTCGGACGATTTCGTGCCGATATTCGAAATTGCCTCTGAGTCGCGCGTAACCTATGCTAACATACGTGGACGAAATCCTTGGAGTGGAACTCAGTCCGCTGTCGCCGTCAGCCAAGAGCTTCGCACTGCCTGGTCTTTTGGCAACTTATAACAGGTAACACTTGAATGATCTGATGAACTGTTCTAACAGCGTAGCAGCGTCGCATTCTCGACAACTTCGCCGTGGCATACCACGTATGTTATCGCTTCAGCTCATAAAAGGCAAGATCAGCACAAAGAAGTGCGCTTTACAAACGACGTCGTGCCAAAGGCAATGGGGTAGCATTCTGCTCAATGAGCGGAAGTCATCCCCATATCATCGTCATCATGTATCCCCCCCCCCCCCCCCGTGCCAAAGAAATGTTCACATGCTTTGTTTCTGGCTTAGCAAGAACATAACTGTCTGCTAATGTACGATGCACAGAGAACGAAACGAAAGAAGCCAAGCGGCCAAGCCAAGAGTCCATGCCAAGGCAGAGACAGATAAACCTAGAGCAGTACGTCGGTGTGCCCGTGCGCAGGGTTTGCCGACGGTCTGACGGGCAGGCGGGGAAACTAAAAAAAAATGTTTCCTAAAAAACTACAAACAGCTGAACCAAGATATTTCGCACACATATTCAGTATTCGTTTATGAACACACAGCGCGAGTCTTGCTCAGTTCTGCGGTACTTCAAAATCGGCATATCTCACATTTAGCAACGATTAAAGGCAGTAACTGCTTACGTAGTTCACTTTGTACATAGACGTGAGTGGCTGCTACCATAGGAACTTTATCTCCAGTGAATGTGCGCAACAAAAGGTCACATGGTGTCATTCTATACCCGAAGGCTCCAATTTACGGTATATCTTTTTCAGGCATGAGCGTCACCGCGCAACCTATATCAAGCTCGAAATCCACGTCATGACCGTGTAACCTCATCTTCGATTTTAGAGGTTGTATGCCTGTTACGGAATTGTAGCGTACTATAACCATGGGCGTACTGAAAGGCCGGCAAAGGGGGAAGGGGGCCGTGCCCCCCCCCCCCCCCCCGCCAAACTTTCACCTTCTTCGTTATAGAGACGGTGGAACTTTGTATGTTCTGCTATCAGAGACTCCTACGGTGAAAAATGTTTCTTGAGAACAGTCGTTAGCTCCTGAAATGTCTTACCTACTGGAAGGTTTGGAACCAACAAATTATTCAGTGTTTTGTAGGTTGTTGTACCCAGGAAGTTCTGAAACGCTGCAGCTATGCTTTCCGTCTTAACAGCGTTGACGCTAACGTAAATCCAGAAGTGTTCTAGATAATCCTCCAAGGTTTCATTCTCGGTCCTGAATTCCTGAAATTTTGGCATGGTGTTATCGCATTCTCTGTCGCCAATGTTAGATTCCCACGAGAAATTCCCACGACTACACAGCGTCTGATCCAGAACGCTAGCGCACTCTTTATTTCGTGCTCCAACTTAAATACAAAGGTGTCCCGCCCCCATACAGTTATCACAAGGCAAGATCGCTGGCGGGAAAAAACAATCTTATATCTGACGAGGCACAACAATGTTCAGTGTGGTGATCACGAAATCTACGATATTGCCATTGCGCGTCGTCAGATGGGTGACGTCGTTTTGGATCGCAAATCCCATTTGCGCCTACACTTGTTCATTGAAGCTGGTCGTCTTGGATATGTCTACGTCGTCTAGACGCCGAGTACTATCAATAGCGAGTTTTAGTAGGTGGATATACGTTTATTTCGAGAAGGTAAGCCTGAACGACGGAAGGCTTGCTATTCCTAAAACAAAAATATAGTATAAAGATGAAGCAAAAACAAATATAAGATAACGAGGATGGGGTAAAGTGTCGGTGACATGAAAGGTCAACTCATAATTTTGTCATGAGGTCTGTCGTCTGAAGGAAGTCCAGCAAAGCTCGAGTGACGCACCACTGACGGGAGTGTTGCACATGGCCAAGTAATACAGAAAGGTCTATGTGTGTGTGTCGTCCTTTGAGAGTGACGCTGGCAGTGTCATAGCGTCTAAAGTGCAGTAGTAGATGCTCTGTGTCTGCTTCCACCATGCAGGTTGCGCATGCTGAGGAGTTCAGTTGGCCCATCTTAAATAGCAGTGACGGTGTTCGGGCTATGTTTAACCGTAAACGGTGTACGATAGTTTCTTCCCTTCGGGTGAGCTGTAGAGTGGTCGTGTATTCTATCTTCGGGTCGATGGAGAGCGGGAATTTGTTTTTAGGCACAGCATTCTCTATGAAGTGTTGTGTGTTGCGGGCGCAGAGCCACCGTACCAGAATTCTGCTGGGGGACGACGACATCGGTACTGATCCAATCACCTCACCTTCCTCATGAGCCTGGCGTGGTGGTGGTGGTGGTGGTGATGGTGAAAGGGCTTGCCGTTGTCGGCCTCACGTATGTGGGCAACGTCACGACTGACGCCTGGCGTGGCACGCAGAAGCGTCAGCCACTGGAACCAGCCAATGTGGCTCGAGACGAGTAATTCATTGTAGCGCTTTGTGATCCTCGTGCAGATGTCGTTAATCGTATTATTAACAGTATGCGGCTATCATTTGTAATGCTGGCTTGCTGTCAGTCAGGATCGTCCAATTGTCCACTAATAAATGCGATATATATGATAGTGCTCCGTAGATGGCGCAGAGCTCTGCCTCTGTGGAGGATGTTTCATGAGGAAGCTTAAATCCTTGCTGGATGTTATATCTTGGCAAGTAGAATACGGCCGTTGAACTGCCTGGTACCACAGATCCGTCAGTGTACGCTTTCCTTCGTTGACGGTGTGCAGTGTCTAAATGTTCCACAACAAGTTGGTGCGCGATGACAGGGGGCACGTTGCTCTCCTCTGCTAGGCCCGGGATGTACTGTAGAAGTACAAAGGGTCCACATAGGTGGTGCATATGAGAAGTGCGCAGTGGACGATGGTATGCAGCTTTTTAGACGGCAGATTGCAGCTCCGAACGTAGACGATGGGCAGTTCGACTCGATAGTCTGTAGGTAATGTGATTGGTGCCGGGTGAGAAATCGCGTGTAGATACGGAGTGTCTCTTTGTCTCGCAGGATATGCGCCGCTGGTTCCTTCGCTTCAGCTAGGACGGAGTAAGTCTCAGTGGTCCTAGGAACTCCTAGGCATACTCGGAGGCTGAGTGCGCCGTAGGAGTTCCATCTCTCCGTTTCTACTGAGGCCGTGTAGGGCCGGCAAGCTGTACCTTACGGTTCCTATCATGAGGGAGCAGTGTAGCTTCTGCTGGCTTCTAGCAAATACGTAGCTGGCTTCTGGGAAGTACTCCCTGTTTTCATAATACCAGTTTAAGCGTCAGTGGGTCATGTGCTCCATGATTTCGCCTATGCAGCTGGTAAGGGCTATTGGGCGCGATGAATCGATGTTGTGCGGAGACTTGCCTGGTTTTAAGATGGGAATCACCATGACCGTTTTCCATGGACTCGGAACAGTTTTCGTGCACCAAGATTGGTTGATTATATTGAGGAGTGTTTGTCGTCCACTCATATGGAGATTTTGAATGGCTTTATATGTGACCTGATCTGCCCCCGGGGAGGTGTTTTTTTTTTTTTAATTTCGTGTTAGCGCTGCGAAGCAACTGCAGCGGGAGGGTGTGCATTCCGGAGCGTTGTACTGCAGAGTCTAGCTCTTTGAGCGAGAAGAGAACATCTACAGATGGTTCATCCGATGACTCCAGATGGATGGGAATATCTTTTGCAGCTGCCAGTATGTGATTAGGAGTTGCAGTTAGGCGAGCACAGTACTCCACTGCGGTCTGTGCGTCCAGGAGCTAACGAAGTACATGGGAAGAACTATAAAGGTAAAGGAAGTCATCAGATCAAAGCTTAGCAATGTGATGTCACACGCGGCATAGAAACAGGGCGTCTAGCTCATCGTGATATCGGAATCGTGATCGTGAACATCTTCCAACGTACTAAAACCCGCTAATAGTGAATTTTAGTGCACCGTAGGTTGTCGCCTTTGCGTGTACGTGAGGGAAAGCAGTGGTGGTTCTTCGCACGCGCAAAACACACACACACACACACACACACACACACACACACACACACACACACACACACACACACACACACACACACACACACACACACACACACACACACACACACACACACACACACACACACACACACACACACACACACACACACACACACACACACACACACACACACACACACACACACACACACACACACACACACACACACACACACACACACACACACACACACACACACACACACACACACACACACACACACACACACACACACACACACACACACACACACACACACACACACACACACACACACACACACACACACACACACACACACACACACACACACACACACACACACACACACACACACACACACACACACACACACACACACACACACACACACACACACACACACACACACACACACACACACACACACACACACACACACACACACACACACACACACACACACACACACACACACACACACACACACACACACACACACACACACACACACACACACACAAAGATCTCCGCGTAGTGCGCTGAGCTACCACTACTAACTAATAATGCTGCAATGTAACGTAAATGCCTAACGCATGAAGCGCACAGCTGGCGCGATCCGGTCTACACTAACGTCCTATAGTGGATGACGCAGTGAACGGTAGACTGAGAAATAGAACAAAAAGCCTTACAACGACCAGTCGATATACCGCACGAGTTTCTTTATCCGATTCCCGAAAGCGCTTTCTCGCCTGTCCCTTGCCCCTCTACCACGAAGCGTTTGACTGATCGACCCTATGCAGCGTGCCGGTTCCTGCAAATTCCTCTTAGTTCGATACGTGTGATATTGAAATCCCTCAGAATGCCTTCATACATGAAGCCAGCTGCGAGTTATATGGCTACATAGTAGGCGAAATAGGCCGCGCCAAACGCACGAAGCAAAATTTTGGCGTCCGAACCCGAGCAAGGAACCTACAGATATATAGGTATTGAAACTTTGAACTTCTCATAAGTCTTTGACATGTTTTGGTTTTGAACTCTCAGAGAAAGTTTCGAGGTGTAAAGTGAAGTGGAGTTAATGGGGGTGCAAATTAGCCGAAATCGGTCGCGGCGCCCACTACAGGTGAAGTTTTGGTAAGTGAAGCGGCGCCCGGGAAGTACAGATATGCGTATACAGGGTGTCCCAGAAAACCTGTCATGGAATTATAAGAATAAAAAATAAAAAAAACTACACCACCTACAGTCATGCGGTCAACGGCATTTGTTCTTACTGAGGTTTTGTCACTTCCAGATATGAATGTCGTGAATCGTAAGTTTAATTATGTAAATTTTTGCGAGCTTATGTCGGAAATTTGCCAAGTAAAGGTCGCTTTTTCACCCCACCAATGTGACGAGCGTGTCTTATTTACTCAAATTAATGATAATTGACAGGGATATTCACGAGCTATCCCATCGGAAAAAATAGCCGAATATCACGCTCTACAGAGCTTTCATTTTCAGCGCAATCGTTGTCAGTCCGACGAGAGGAGGTTGGAAACCCAGCCCACCCCGGCATCGCAGAAAGAGATAACACAGGAATGGCTTATCGCGTCCCACATATGCTTTCCTTCTTCCAATTTTAGTAGCTGTTACTTTTTCTACTATCACTCTGTGGGCTGGCTTTGGAACCTCCTTTCGTCGGACTGCGACCGATTGCGCTCAAAAAGTAATGGCGCATTATGGTCTGATGCTAAAAAAAAACACGATGTTCGGCTATTTTTTCCGATGTGATAGCTCGTGAATGACCTCTGTCAATTATCATGAATTTGAGTGAATCCGGCACGCTTTTCATATTGGTGGTGTAAAAAAAGTGACCTTTATTTGGCAAATTTCCGAGTTCAGTTCGCAAATATTTACATAATTAAACTTACGATACATTACATTCACATCAGGAGGTGGCAATAACCTAATAAGAACAAATGCCGTTAGCCGCATGATTATAGGTGGCGTAGTTTTTTATTCTAATTCAATGACACGTTTTCTGGGACGCCCTGTCTAAACATGTAATCTTCCATAATAATACTTCTATATCTGTCCTTTTGGAATCCCATGTAACATTTTGATACATAAAACCAACAACAACTTCATTACGAGACGATGAATGGGGAGTTTCATCGCGTGGGGCGATACTCTACCCCATTGCTGGTCATTAAAGTCAAGTAGGTGAGTAGATTTTCCTTTCTTTTTCTCTTAATAAACATATCCCCCCAAGTTGGTGAACAACGTAAAATTTTGGTAAACGAAGAAAATGTACTTTAAGTACCGTATAGAGTACACATCTTAAATTGTACTTTAAATAAAGTGCACGTACTCAGAAATTTACGTAAAATATAGCGGGCACCTGCTACTCCAACTCCTCTGCACCACTCACCCTATCAATATCACGTACTGGTCTCCCTTCAAATCCGCGTATCGATCTTTCCCAATATCACGTTTCTGTAAGGTACACATAGCGTGCTATGTTCCGAAGCTGTACTTATCACTGCCACACATATCTCCCCTTAGAACCAGACGCGCCAAGTCCTAGGTGTTGGATTCCATAGTTTCGAAATACCCAGATAGGAAGGTTTTCGTTCGCTGTTTGCTCATAGGCGCAGAGACAGAAGGGTTTTGCAGAAGCTCGCAACATGACGCATTTGAATTTCCTGATAATAATCGTCATCTTGGAATGTAAGTGATGCAGCGTCTCCTATTGTATATATGTATTTGTGTTTTTTTATTCTACATTATTCTACATGGATGTATTGCGCAGCGGAATGAACTCGTTATGTAGAGAAGAGAGTGGACTAGTCAAATAGACGGTACGAGAAGAACTCATAAGGCGCTGCGATACGTTGAGCCACCTCGTGCACCACTGTCATTTTGACGTCAGTGTTAAAAACTAGTCTCTTCCATGCATACATTATGATTCCCATTGCATGGCACGGTTTCTGGCCATTGTTTTAACGCAATTGTACGATTGGTCGGTACTCGAGTTCTTTTGCAGAGCGATCTCCCTCTCAGTATGGCGTCATGTTGTTCATCGAAGGAATCGTGCGCCCTGGCCGACTTTATTGGGAAGATACGGACATTAGTCTCAGTGAGCCTGAGGAACCCCAGCGAAAGCATCCCGGCAGCAGAGCTTGCATTAGAACCAGGGACACCTGTTATTTTAGGCAACATAAAGTGGTAGGCTAGCAGTTTTTGTTGACGGCGGTAGCCGACACGTAGCGAACTTATCTGTTTTGGAACCAGTGTTGTCTGGATGCAGTGCAGTTTTACCGCCCTATTTGACCAGCAACGCGCACTTGGTGACCACTTGGTGTCCCGTAATTTTGAAACAAAATTTTCTTTAAAAAAGTGCAATTGATTCGTAAGCTGTGACGTAAGAGTTCTGAGGGCACAGGCTGTCGAAGAAATAAATTTTTGTGAGATTGCACCTCCACTGCTTTATGGTGCCTGTAATCACTAACCGCTGTATTCTCTTCTATGCGCCACGTGCCCCACGGCCAGGGGTCCCTTAAGTGTGTCACTTGGTGAGGGGTGAGTCCAGTTATGGGAGCACCCTCTAAGTGAGCTGTGCCAGGAGTGGGCTAGCTTCCCCAGGATACCCCAGCATGAGCACTTGCGCAAACGGGATGAGACATCAGAAAGAACGAATATAGGAGAGAATGAAGGGCATTAAAAAGGAAGCCATCCGCGTAAAGGTAGAGTGCGGGTTGACATGGACCAACTAGGCCTTCTACCGTGCTACCAACGGGCTACCAACTCACTCCGAGCTACCAACTAACTCTACCGGGACACTCAAGGGTTGCTGAAGCATGGCGGGGCACACCCCAGAAATCTTCAACCGCAGCAACCTTCAGCGCACCTTTGAGTGGATGGAGTTGCATGGGATGGAGCTGTTGTCAAATACGCATTGAGAATGATAGAGAGGATGGTAAGAAGTGCATTAGTCTCTAGAGATCCCTGTTGGGCGGAGCGAGAATACGGCGGCAAGGCACGGGAGGTATAATATGCGAGTGGAGTTAAGGCAACACACGGAAGAATGAACAAAAGGATACGATGATAGAGCACGTGAGCGCTTGTTAAACACGGCTAAATTAACCAGTTATATATCGTGTGACGTGTACGTGCGAATCATTCTAAGTAATTTAAGTTGAACATTTGTTCGTCACCCGTGGCGTTTCCATGACATGCAAAGTTTACGGCGTGAACATGGAGTCCTCCTATATACAATGTGTGCTCCAGTCTGTAACAGCATATTAGTCGTTATATCTTTAAGACTTTTAGTACAGTTGAACAACCTTTAATCATACGATGCGCATTGGCTGCTTACATTCTAAACGAAACGCATCTCCGAGGTAACGTTTCCACAGTGGTGCAGATGAACTACCAACGTTTGTATGCGTTTAGCGGAATACGGGTCCCCCCTGTACCCCCACGCTTCCCTGCTGTCCTCTCTCCATCTGTCCACGTCTGTACGCCGCTCATAGCCACAGTTGCTTCGCGGCGCTAACACGCAATCAAAAAAAAAGAAGAAGAAGAAGAAGAATACGGGTACTGTGCCTTTTGTGATCGACCAATTGATTGATTTTTTTTCATGCTGACACTCTAACAGCTTTTCCATCCTATTGCGTTTTGTTTAAAGCAGAGTATTTGAATGATTATACAACCAAGAGTAGCGATCCATTTTTCATTTTTGCAGTAAGCGCACTCATTGCAGGACCGTGTGGAACTTTCAATCAGAAGGTGAAACTATTCGTAACTTGAGGATACCTTATAGTGATCGGCTCACCTATTAATATATATATATATATATATATATATATATATATAAAGAGGGGGGGGAAAGCCATTAAAAAATAGGTAAATGATGCTAGACGTGTTTGAAATTCAAACTTACAGTTAAGATGGCTTCTATGGCTGCACGTAGAGAAACAGATACTCATTGAACGATGCGACAGCACCAGAGGACACGTGTTTCGCCGTGTTTGCGGCTCGTCGGCCCTGGGTAGCTGCGCATCGTTCGGGATTGGCGAACCAGGGGTCACTCAGCGAGCGAGTGACCCCTGGTTCGCCAATCCCGAACGATGCGCAGCTACCCAGGGCCGACGAGCCGCAAACACGGCGAAACACGTGTCCTCTGGTGCTGTCGCATCGTTCAATGAGTATCTATATATATATATATATAAAGAGGGGGGAAAAGGCTTTTTTCCCCTCTTTATAATTCACTGGCTTGCACTGTGGCATTGAGGAGTGCTCAGTCACCCTCCCAGGTGTATATCGCTCGCTGAGTGACCCCTGGTTTGCCAATCACGAACGATGCGCAGCTACCCAGGGCTGACGAGCCGCAAACACTGCGAAACACGTGTCCTCTGGTGCTGTCGCATAGTTCCATGAGTATCTATCTATATATATATACTGCTTTTGATGACTACCATCAGTCACAAATTACGTATAACCCTGACTGGATTAAAATGCACTGTTTAGATTGCAATTCCTTTTCCCTATTTCAGCGTATGTGGTTCAAGCACAAGGGTTGTTTTTTCACAATCCAACCAAGCCGCCTTTTGAAGAAGGAAAGATCACGTGTCGTCGCTACAGTAGGGATAGGGACGTTTATGAGACGCAAGCTATCGACAGTCTCTCGTTTTGTGATGGTGAGGGTGACTGCACGAACCACGAAGATGAAGATCCTGACATTTGCGGTGAGTGAAAGAATAATGCACGATATGTTATCAAACGTCACGCTGAGGCAACCAGGAAAGTGCCAGAATGTGCCGACCTAGAAGGATGACAACGTAGTTGTAGGTTGTGAAGGTGGTACTGTTCTTGTTCCCGATATGTAATGCCTATAGTGCGGGGCGTGTCGCTCTACGGGATCGGTCGTGTGGCTGCAATGAGCCGTGTCAATAACCTATAATGGCAGTGTGCGTGGCACTGCTTTTCCCGTAAGAAACTACGGGGATAATCTTAAATTTCGCGTAATGGTTTGTAGATATGGATCCTGTTTAGAGGTAGAACTGGAATAAATCATGATGTAACGCCAGAGAGGATAACGTGCTCTCGGGTTTGGCGTGAAGAAATAGTCGCCCAGTGTGAATGTGAAGAAACCGCGAGCCCGTTGTTGCGTAGTCATTGTAACTATTTCATACGTAAGCTTTCGGGCAGAGCCTGAGGAAGGTCTGAAGAAGAGCAGGCTCTGCACGAAACCATACGATTAAATAGTTAATCTGACTTCGTGCTTCATTATTTCGTTATTATTTTTCTTGACGACGTTTCAACAAAATGGACTGTATTATTTTACCCTCTTGACCTAAAACACCTAGACAAAGAATAGTGTGTGGTAATGGATGCTACCTACAGTAGAACAGAATAGTGTTACATCATCAGCGTATGTAAGTATCTCGATTTCGAACGCTTGTCTTCGAAAAAACGAACACGATGACACTCATAACCTCATCGAGCGTAATGGGGCTTTCGGCGTGTCCGCTACATCCTGAGTGTGGTGCTTGTTCGTCATTATTCATGAAAGGGTACAACCAGAATGACCAGAAGCGCGCGATCTTCCAGGATGTGATGATCAGCGCATGCATCAGACAATGCTACACAAAGAAGCACGCGTAATACAGCATTTTCCCCGTTGTGAAACCACGAAATTACACAAAACTTAAACCTTAAGGAACATTGTAACCACACGTAATGTTACAAACGACACCCAAAATTATGCGCGTTTTTTTTTTTTCTTCGAATATCATACGATATTCGAAGGATTCTGGACGTTTCCTGCAGGCTGATTCCATGGGTCGGCTGACAAAGTTGCAGACCGCGGGGTCTGCCTTACGTCGCTCGCGGGCGGACTGGATGACTTCTGCGGCGACACGCGTATGAGACTGATGTGAGATGGACACAGGCGTTGTATGAAGGGGCTGGTTTTCCAAGAACTTCTCTGCATTTGACGTTGTCGTACCCACGCAGTCCTTGTCTATGGTACTTGTCGTAGGCTCTGTTATTGCAGGGGCTCATGGGAGGACTGGGTGACTTCTGCGGCGACACGCGTACGTGACTGGATGTGAGATAGACACCGACGTTGTATGAAGGGGCTGGATTTCCAGGAACGTCCCTAGGTTTGACGTTGCCGTACCCACGCAGTCCTTGCCTGTGGCACCTGTCGTAGGCTCTGTTGTTGCTGGGGCGGCAGCTGATCTCAGTGACTACGGCATGGGGGACCAGAATGTAGTTGAACTTCGTAGGATGATGGGCAAGGAGCATCATTAACCGCCGCTGATACGTGTACTTAGGTTTACTGCCATATCCCTGAGCATGGACCTCCTCTTCGATTATCCACTGCCTGCCTTTACAAACCCTACAAGGGGCTTGACAGAATTGAGAATCGGGCACTTTGGTTTCCAGAAATGGCTTCAAGAGGTCAAACTTACTCCTGAGTAGCCGTTTTAACAAGGGTGTTGCTGATGCTTCTCGTGTTGTGGTGTGCTTCTCATTTCGGTACCTCATGAACAACTGTGCAAGTCTAGCGTACATATATCCTTCTCCCATCTGCCGGAGGCTGTCATTCACTGTCTGAATTAACATTTCGGCTAATCCATTCGATGCTGGATGGTATGCCACCGAAACTGCTGATGTCATTGCGTTTGAAGAAGCTTTGAAGCGTCCCTGAGGTAAATTGTGTGCCGTTAGCAGATACGATACTCTCTTGGAGACCAAATATCTCAAAGTATTCTGTCAGTCTGTATGTGACTGGACTGCTTCTGAACTGCTAGGATGATGAACCACCTCAGACCACTTACAGTCAATATCCAAGATAACGAAAAATATCCTGTTCTGAAAGAGTCCGGCTAAGTTCCTTTGTGTGGACGATGCCGCAGTGTTCAAAGTGGAGGTCGTTCGCACTCCTGCAAACTCGTAGAAATTATTACCCATCGTTTACTTGCTTTACGACCACTACTTCAGTTCTTTTCTGACTTAGAGGAGGTCACAATCCCTGCCTGCACCTGTTGAGCTACGGGTGTAATATTGTTATTCCACGCATCGTAATTCTATTTACAAGTTCTTGTTCAATACTTCTCCTTCGTAACGGGTGCAGTGTTAATACAAGAACGCACTTTTTTCAGTTACGGCGACTAGAAGTACAGCTATCCAGTGGTGGTGGTGGTGGTGGTGAATGGGCTCGCCGTTGTCGGCCTCACAGAGGTGGGCAACTGCTATCCAGTTACCGACATTCAACGTTACGTCATTCGTAGAATTGTAGCACCCAATCAGACGCCATTACGGAGGTACACGTAATGTCGTCTGCTCTATGTCGGTGAGCAGTCTAGAAAAAGCGAGAAAAATAAACTTGTGTGAGTTGATAGGATATATAGATGCCCTTAAACGTTGATGGACAGAAAATGTAGGACAACGTGCAATATGGTTCTGCTCGTCATTAGCTTGACATGCCTTTTTTTTCTACGATGTGGAGTTTAGTGTTTGCTATAATGTACGATTGTCCCGTGCAATTAACTTTCTTTCTGACTCCGACGACGACACCGCACACAGTAGGCATTTCGTGCACGCGGGTACCAAAACACGCTTTCGGCGATGAAGCCTAAAATAGTAATACAAGAAGAAAGGCGTGCTCACGTTGAAAAACAGTGCTGAACCGACCGACTGCGGAACGGATCAGTAGCCTAGGTAACCGTGGTCGTATTGGTTGATCGTCTATACAAAAGGTGCACAGCCAACACGCTAAAATGGATGTATGGTGCCGACACAGTCAGCGGGATAGTTGGTAGAGTTCATAGGCGCTTTAAGACTTCGACGTTAACGTTTGCAGTTTCCGCGACGACAGCAATTTCAACGCGCTTTTCAAATATGAGGTCATTCAGCTACCAATCGTTGTTGTGTCGCTTCTTTAATTCAAGCCGCACACAAGCCTATCGTGCAAGGCAAGTGGGTGCCTCAATCACAAGTTTGAGCGAGTTTCTTCAGTTCTGCCACATGCTCTAAAGCAGTTTCATTTCGGTTAGGCTTGCGGAAATTGAAACGTCCTGCAATGGCCATGCGTTTTGGAGTTTAATGCTTCGTCAGAGCGGCTACCAGCTTCGCATGTGACTTACTTGAGGGCAGAGTTGTACACGTTGCTCGAAAAAGGTAATTGATTACAATTACTGTTACTACTGCGCGAAAAGTAATTCTTTGCCGTTACAAATTACTTCATCAAAAATGTAATACGTTACCGATTAAAAATGTAACGCGTTACTTTTCCCGTTACTTTTAAATTGTGCGCCATACCAAAGCCAACAAACCTGTACTGAATGCAACCATGCAGCTCTTGTTGCAAATTCTAATATGGTAATAAGGTACATGATAAGTGAAATTCACAAATACATTTGAAAGCAACATACATAACACATACACGAGCCTATTAGATTTATATACACATTTACATATATATGTACACAACACCGTTGTCTAGGAATGACTTAGGTTTATTAAAAATGAACATATACGCGTGCCTAATACGTACTGACTAGTCTATGACTCACATCACATATTTACACAATTACATGCTCTAAGCAACTTATGCCGTTGCGTGTCTTCCAAACATTCACTTAATCACTCGCACGTATTGCAGGCATTGAGTTTCAGCATTAGTTGCCGCTCAAAGTTCTCGTCTGTCACTTTAGCACGTTTACGTGTCATAATGTCCGCGGCCGCGCTCGAGGGAAGTGCCGTGTTATATCGCAAGAACACCTTCCTCACAACATCGTGTTCAGCGAGAGCGGTCAATGGGCTGTTGCTGGGGCAGGCAAGGTATCTGGACACAACGCTTCTCCCGCTTTCCTCGGCCACGGGCAAGACGAAACTAAAATAGTCGTCTTCAATGTCCTTCCCAAGCAGCTGCCGGTCGTCTTCTGCATGGTTGTTGTGGTAGCAGGGGCGGGCTACTTCCTCTGTCAGGAGCTGAATAATTTCTTGTCGTCGTGATTCGTCCCTCCAGCCAGCGATCCTTAAAGCGGGGAATTACAATCGACGCAAGGAGAAGATCTCTGTCGTCGTATAAATGGTCGAACCTGAAAAGCGGTACCACAAGACGGTTGAAAGCAGAACTCTCCACACAGTCTGCTGTGAACACGTAGCAGAAATGAAGAAAGAACCAAACGGATAACTAGAATGCGAAGAAAGAACGAAACAGACACTAGAATGCAGCAGTCCAAGGGCTCGTTATAGAGATCAGAAAATGACCCACCTTGCGGCGACACCTTCCAAGAGAGCAGCAGCCAGAGGAGACCAGTACCTGAGCCCCGAGATGCTGAGGTGCTGCAGGCGCTTCTTCAACAGGCTAATTGTGGGAAGTAGATGGCCAATGTACACATCATCCCTCTGCAAGATGTCTAAAGCGCACGCTACGGGCTTCATGACCTAATAACATAAAAAGGCATTAAACATGGAGTACAACTGCACAGCACGGACACTGAGGGTCACCTTGCTTAGCGCTTGCTTACCTCGCAGTACTCCCTCATGAAGAGCAGATCCTGCGGGCGTTGAAATGGAGGGACCTGCAGCGCCCTACACATCCCATCGAGGTCTTTACCAACGGCGTCCAGCTCTACCAAGCAGGTTATGGCATCGAAAATGGAGTTCCATCTAGTAGTGACCGGTCTCTGTAGCGCTCGTCCACAGGGTCGGTGAATAGTTTCGGCAGCTGTAGCCGACTGCCCCTGCTTGTTCCAGAGGCCGCGACTGGTACGGAGTACAGAGGCAAGTGGCCTCGAAAAAATTTCGTGGGACTCCGCTTTTGCAGCATCCACTGTGGCGACTAAATTCAGGGTGTGTGCAGAGCAGCGATGATGAGGGGGAAGACGCGCACGAACGTCTCCATGCTCAATTTCGTCCAACAACGTAGTGACGTCTACCGGGTCTGCCAAGGTGTCCACATCCTCATCGGCGTTCGCGCTTTGCCGTGTATCTCCTAGCATTCTGCGTATGCAAAGTGCTTGTCTCAAGCCCTGCTTCTAAGAAACTCTAAAGTACAGGCTACAACACGCATACCTCAAGGCCTTTACAAAGTTACTGCCGTTGTCGGTAACGACCTTGGTGACTTTGCCGTGCAGCCCAAACTCATAAAACGTCTGATTAAGAACGTAAGCAATTCGGTCGTAGGATATCGACCCTCGCATCCGGCGGCAAGCAAGGACTGCATGTTTCCTGAGGAGACTCTGGGGCTCGAGCCAGGAAAGTGTCACTGCTAGGTAGGCACTGGAAATAACACATCACAGGCACAGATGAAATGTACACTTCAGGCAGAAATGTACACTTTCCTATAGAGGAGACAAAGAAAACATCGTCATACCGTCTGAAGGTTGTCCAGCAATCCGCAGTCGGCCGAGACGTAAGGCACGCTCTACAAGCCCGTGATAAGGTGCACTCTCATTGCCTCGTATTTTTCGTTAATACGACCCATCAGCATCCTTCGCGTCAGTACCCTTGAAGCGGGCGCTAGGTTCCTCACTAAGTTCACGAAGCTTGGTGCCTCAACAACGGAGTACGGCTGCATGGTGTCAACAACAAAGTTTACGACCATGTCGTCAATCTTTGTTTGGGTTACGCGCATACGTGAATATGTTAAGTCGAGTCTTGGTTGTTTGCACGCGCTGTCGGGTCTTTGTTTGACGTCAGCCGCTGCCCTTTTCTTCGCCAATTGCTCGAATCTTGCCATTTGGGAAGCGTGCTGGCTCTGAAAATGTCGCACCCAATTAACATTTCAGACGCTACTAAATGTATGCTTCCTCGACAAATTGATGCAATCACCAGTACAGTAATAAGCCGGCTACAATATTGCGTACATACCTTGACGTGCTTCCTGAGGTTGGAATTCGTAGCTTTCGAGCAGGATAAGATCTTCTCTTTGGGAAGACATAGCATACATTTAAACGAAAGGTTGTTTTCGTCCTTGCCCGCAACAACCGCAAACATCTCTGACAACAGGGGCCACGGTGAATCAGGCGGAAAAGTCGACGTCTTGCCAGCAGAGCAGACCGTATACGAGTGACAGCCATCGCTTGAAGGTGAGACTATGTAACATAGGACGGGTTTTTCCAGCGTCTATTTGTCCCTCCTTTATGGATCATCAACGACCACTTGGGCTTGGGCAGAATGTACTAGAAAAGTCTTTAATCCTAGTACATACTTGTATAGGCTGGTCAGTGAGTCACGCACATCGCTCTACCGATTATTGCGGTCGGTCTCGCGTTGTGTCCCAGATGAGGTCGCGGTTGTAAGGGATTATCATATTACTGTGGTGTGCATGGAACACGTGTGGACTAGAGACGGCCGTCACAGTGACCTCTGCGTCATTGCTTGAGTCGAACTCGTTGTGGAACAGAAGAACAGATTGGCTTGCTGAAAAGGGTTGCCATTGTTGACAGAAGGTTAAAAAAGTAATCGATTACTCAGTAATTGATTACCGAAAATTGTAATCAGATTACTTGGAAAATTACTTGCTCGCAAAATTTATTGATTACGTTAAAAATTACTGAGAAAAGTAATTGATTACTATAGTAACGCAATTACTAGTAACGCGTTACGTACAACTCTGCTTGAGGGCTTGTAAAATGTCTCTGTCGGTGACCTTTTACGAGCTGCTGCGTACCGAACACTTCTTAGACGCTGTCTGTGTCGCATGATCTCTTCCTCCATCGCTGACCATTTGCCTTTCGCCTTATTTCAACTGATTCCTATGGCAGATAACGACGTCGTTGTTGTCGAAACCGAAACCATGCGCCCACGTGGTCCCGCGGGGTGTGTACTTCTCGTCGTTCACAGTTGGCTGAGAGGATCGGATGGCGATGACGTAGGCCCGCTTATGAAGCTATGTATCCGGCGGACAGGCCCCGCTGTTTTTGTCTGGTAACTGCGCCCCTGTTGTACTGAATACGGTTGAAAGTCCATGTGTGTACGATAATGAGAGATCACGAGAACGGTTTCCTGCAGAGTACTCGGAATTCGCGAAAATCATTTCATTTCCCTTTAAGGTCGACTGGCGACGGTTTACACGACTAAGGCACCATAGAGCTCTGCGGGATTCAGCCAACTGATCCTCAAATGAAGCGCCACCCTCAGCTTTGAAACTTTGTCATCACGTGAATTCTTTCACGTCCCAAATACCTTTGCAGCCTCTCGGAACTCCATTATTTTGGTAATCAGACCATCGTCACTTGTATTCTATCCTTGTATTATCCTTCTTTAGGATGTACTGCGTAGAAGTCCGCGCCGCCAAGTATTCTTCTTATTCCTCCTTAACCGGCCGTCATCCACCTATTCTATTCGAAGGCAAGGAAGGACGAGGTATCCGGCAGTGACGTATTCGAAGTGGCTGAATAAGTCCCTTGTTACACTAGCTTTCGCAACCACGGTCCAGTCAACCGCAGTCGAATGGCTCAACCACGGTCGAGTGAACTGAGGAACGAAATCAGTTACACGGACAGCAGCAAGCTCAGTTGGGGGCAGCGCTGACAGCGTCGAGAAACAAGCTCCTAAACGTGTAGGAATTTCGAGTAATAGATGATCAAATCAATCTGCTGTTTTGGACACTTCGCAGGGGTGTATAATACTATAGAAATTTTTTATGGTGTCTTGAAACGCTTTCGTACGCAAGTCGATGTTTTTACTGTTCGCATTCGATTTCAACCGGATCGCAGAATAATGTTTACAACACTGTTTCACACGAACCATTCTGTGTTCTGTGATCTTCGCAATATCCCCTTTCATCTATATCTTGTATTTTACCCGTACCACACTGGGAAACCACACCGCACGACCTACTTGACGAGTTTATTAAGACCTTCGCGTGACCCGTGCGACGTTCGGCTATACTTGGTTGAGGCCTGCCAAACCATAGATAGGAGTGACACGAACTTGAGGAAGGTCGCGCCATTGCGAAAAATAATCGCAACTGCTCTGTATCGGCTATCGTCGTCCGCGGAAGACAGGACTGTGGGCAACCTTTTTGGCGTCAGTAGGTCCTTTGTGAACCTTGTGTACAGAGAGTTCTGCTCTGTGATTGTGGAGAAACTTGAAGCCAAGTTTGTGAAGCTCCCAGCACAGGCTGAACTTCCGGAGTGCCTACGTCGGTTTGAGGCTGTCACAGGATTCCCTCAAGGTTTCGGAGCTTTGGATGGATGTCATATTGAGGTTTGTCTCCCCAAAGACCAAGGTTCCGATTATTATAATTACAAAGGGTGGTACAACGTCATCCTTCTTGCCATCGTGGATCACACGTACAAGTTCATCTATGTGAACACCGAGGAGAAGCCACGACTCGGCTGTCTTCCAGAGGTCCAGGTTGCCAACTGTGCTGCACAGTGAACTATTCGAGACACGTGCAGTGACTAGGGCGTGTTTGGTGTGGCGTGGTGTGTTTGTCAGAATAAGCGGAGCAGTATTATTTATGTTGTTAGATAGTTTGAGGTGGATCAAGGCGCGCTTGCGGAACGATCACCTTTCTCAACTCAATGATAAAATGATGGTTTGAAGCCATATTTTGTGCATGTGGCTGTGTCCTGATGCGTAGCTGGGTCTCACCTCCTTTGGTTGGCAATATGTTTTCACTTATATACTTTCATGGAGACTTTCCACTGAATGTTTCGCAGACAACAAGTGTCCGGAAACACTTAAGTTTGAAGGTGCTAAGTTGGCTCCCACGATCACCGAAGGACGCTTGCCCACTGGGCATATTTCCACAAGGTCCATCCCCATCGAAGAGGGCTTATAAGCGAACGGCGGCCGCTGCTATGTAACCGTGTTGCCGTTGTATCTGTAACTAAATCGTCGTTTAGTCTTTATGTAACGTGCACACAGTGCCTTTTTTCCCCGGGATGGACCCTTTTTTCCTCGCGACCCTCGAACCTAGTTTAACTTTTGTGTTGCCCATCCTCAGGCTTGTTTCGTCATGGGTTTCGTCCACCAGTAGCCTGCATTTATTTTATGAATCACGAATGCAAAGCCTTCAGCTCCAATATTTATACAAATATAAATATTGGATTCATCTTTGTGCTATATTTTTTGATTTAGGAATAGCAAGCCGACCTTAGGTCAGGCTGACCTTTCCGAAATAAACGTATACCCCCACTTGTCCTTTTATTTTGCGCCTCTTATATCTCCACCAGACATTCTCTTTTACACACACATGCTTCATCCATGTAAGTTAATATCAATGTAGTAGTGATATATGCCCTCGCAATATGTGTCATGGTGAAGTAGATATAAAACGCTCTATTTCTCTGTCCCCTCATCATCCTGAAGCAGATCAGTCAGATGCAGAGTTCCACGCAGCATACCAGTACAGAGTTTCTGCTTGCAACTGTGGTTATGCACACCAACCATGACTACACTGTTCCTGATGATGAACGAAGTAGACGTTTTGTAGCTGTGTTTAAGCCATGTAGTGTAACTGAAGAATTCTTAGATGCAGCTGGAAATACAAGTTATTACATGTCGTAGCAAATAGCGTTAAGCGTAAAAAAATAAGAAATAAAGCAAAGCCTTCACCTGGATGTTTTCCTCCACCAAAGATATGTCATTTATAGCAGCGTGCCCAAAACTCTTGCCCCACTCTTGCAAGAAAGAGAGATTTTACGTTATGTAAGGTGCACCGAGTGGGTCTATGGAAACTGTATCGGCAGTGAAATTCATCGACTTGGCTACGTTTCGGCAGTGAAGTTCATCGATTTTGGTTAGGTTTCCCAGATGTGACGCGTATGATATGCCGTCTCTGGATTGTAACTAATTGTAGTCTTATATGGACAATAATTGTTTCCATGATTGTGTAGTGCAGTGACTGTCGGATTGTCGTAATGATATGTGCATTTTCATGTTTTCTTCGTTTTGTACAGCCGCTAATCGATGCCGCAAGGCGATGTAGCGTAACAAGCATAAGTAAAAAATAAATAAATATATAAAAACCCGTGTATCTGCCCGAAATACGGCCACGCAATTGTCGCCCAATCCGTCCGGCATCGCGTTGAATTACCAAACAAGTTCTGCACTTTACGAACCCTACAGAGACAGTTAACGGAAGCAAATCAGACTACAGCATCCAAACAAGAGAAAGTAACACAAGGGCGTTTCTTACCTGTATTCTTTGGTCAGGTTTTCGATCTTTAATCGAACCTGCCTGCCAACGGAAACAGCTCCATGGCCGCCTTCGGTCAGTGCCGTAGCGATACGGTCGTACACCGAGGCGTTCCGCTTCTGGCTTCGCAGGTCGGCAATGCTATCCTCCCACATGTTGACTAAATGTCGAGTCATACACTCCGACCAAACAAATCGTTTTTTTTTTATTTTTTACTTTGCTGGGCAAGCTGTGTTACCTGCGACGATTCCACGGAGGCGGCCATCCTGCTTTTCGATGGACTCGACCGTGGTTGTGGGGTATGGACGAAACTCAACCGTGGTTGTGTAGTCATCCTCGGTTGCCGCTGCCTAACACTATCGACCACGGTTGAACTCAACCGTGGTTGAGAGCGCTAGTGTAACTAGGGTATAAGTCAACTGATGCGGTTTACATGGCGGAGTTACATGTCGGAGGGACTACGCAAGCGGAGAGACTTCCCTTTGCTGTGTCCACTGCTGTTTTAAGTAGCTGTAGACCGGTCTACATGCAGACAATAGATTGATTTATTCAGTTTAGTCGACATGCGTCGCCTTCATGTAACCGCAGCTAGTCAACCTCAAAGGGACGATGAAATGATTTTTTTCTCGTTTTCATCAGAGTATAGTATCATCATAGTATAGTATAGCTTAGTATTCTCGGGAGCGAATTTAAACGGAGCGGCGAAGGGAGTACAGCTGGCGCCGCGCCGTGGCGAGCTTCCGCGCGGAGACACAGTGAGCAACTTGACGGAGCAACTTGACGGGTCTGAGACACGTCATCGTGACGTGTCGTGGTCCCGCTAACAGCATGCGCCGTAGGATCCCGCGTATGCATTCATCGGGAGCGGAAATCTCTATGACGACAGCTTCAGCGTGATGATCACAGTCCATCGCGGTCTCATCCTGCGGTTTTCGCCGACGATGTTGGATGGCTGGTTGCCCTAATTCACATCAATATTCGCGGGGCTTCCGATGTCATATGCTTCCCAGTCACGAGACGGACAACTTTTGATGGCACGAAGCAATCGGACCGCCGGAATGGAAAGACGGTGCGGTGCCATCGGCTTGTGTTTGTAGCGAACATTTCCATGTTTGCGATTACGAAGGGGACGCTGAATCTCTTCAACGTACTGGATAACGAGGTCAGTGTCTTTGAAACAAGGTGTAGTGCCATCACAATACTTGTCCACACCGGGGAAAGAACATCCACCTAAACGGCGCGAAAGTGTGAGTACTTTTCGTTATTGGGGCTAACAAGGATCTCTCACTCCGTGTGCTATCACAGATTTCAGGATTGTGTAAATGGGTTAATTCTCATCTGAGCGACTAGGAACCTTACGGCCGCTTACGGCACACACAAGAGAGAGAGAGAGAGAGTAAAAGAAGGATAAAATATAAGTTATCGAACCTATAGTCACTAAACTCAGGTGGTGCACTGTTGACAAAAATAGACTTGGCTTAGTATCATCTTAGAAACCATACTTTAACAGAATAGTTATGTAATATATTGAACATATGTATCCGTTCTTTTCTCTTCACTCATCTGCTTTCATGTTTATAGGTAACTTCCTCAGCGGAGCCCGAAACCCATGAGGTGAGACAGCATGATCATGCAACCCGCTATTCACAGCAGACAAATGCTGTGCAGCCTCCTTCCAGATTCCTCTTTGTAGCTTTGTCTTGCCTACCATTCGGGCTCTCTATATTGTTCACAAGTTTTTCGTTTGTTTGTTAAGTATTTGATTTCAGTTTACTTTATCATGTGCACAAATATGATATTGAGGAGGACATTTTCTTGTTGACACCTGAATAAGCTAGGTTGCTTTTAAGAGGTGCAGACTTTTGTTCCTTATCTTCTAATCACTACTCAGGTAGATTACATCCATCTGCATTCACCAGAACTGATGTTGCATACTATGTTATTCTTTTTCTTCTCTCAAACCAGGGCATCCCAAGTGTATGGCAGCTAAAGTCTTTCACCGGGGTAACATGCAGGAACCACTCCAGCAAGTGCTCTGCAGTTCACCTCTAAAATAAAGAAACCTACGTTTGATGCACAATGTCATCAGAAGATTTTGTTCCTACTACAACTCTGTGCTTTGTTTTACATTACTGCTTTGTTTTACATTATTGTGTACTGCTGTTCAACCAGTTTAACTTGTCTGGACATCCTGTACAGCCCTTATTTTGCTGATAACATTGGTGCCAATGCAGTTGTTAGATGAGCTGTGTGGCAGTCTAAAATAGAATACATCCTGTGCTTGCATATGCATAAAAATTATGCATGTGTAGCATATAATGTGTGTACGTAGATATTTCAGTTATTAGCTCTGGTGTATTTTTGTTATCATACTATTTTAGCGAAATGCGGACATTTCAGCTGTTTGAGCCTGGTGCCCTCGTCGTTGACACGTATACAAGTGGGCCCACATCCTCGGTGGAGCCTGCACAGCTGAGGACTCTCTGTCCAGGTGGCAGATTGGACAGTTCTTTTACAAAGAAGACAGATATCCCCCAGAAGTCCAAATAGCGGGTTATTTGAAACAGTACCCTTTTTTTTTTTTTTTGAATTGCAAAATATAGGGCATGTTACGTGACAACTGGGGCTTTTGCCTCTTTCCAGGTACCTCAACTGGTGACATCAAGCTCATGTAACACCATGGTATAAGATGGCAATGAAGCAGGCCAGCCGGTGTCGTTAGTTTGTGTCTATCAATCTCGGGGTTAATTATGGATGCCTGGAAAATTACGGATACCGTACATAGTATTGGAAACCTGGTTGAACAATAAATGTGTTGAACAACAAAGAGTTATCAGAAATAAATACGACGTGCACAATACTCTTACAGAATACTATGTAGTTGAGTTTCAGTAGGCATGTTGCTAACTGTTGACATTTACAACGTGCTCATCACTGAATACCTTATAAGGCACAAATTGTTGCGTGAAACATATTCTTAGGCAAACAATAAGTCGATGAAAGATGAAAGTCACTGAAAAGGTTAGCTAGCTGTAGGGATCGAACCCACATCTTCTGGATTGCCGGTCCAGGGCTCTACCAATTGAGCTAAGCTAACACGCCTCTCCAGCGACTTTCGGGGTGCGAGGTTTTGTTTGTATCTGTCCCTTCTATGTTGTTCCAGCCTCGGAACATCAGTTTATCTCTTGTTCAAACAATAAGTCCTTTGACGGAAGGAAATACGGCCAGCCCGTCGCGTCTGTAGACCACGAAATGCAGAGTAAACCAGAATCGCTTGAAAGCGCGAAGCTGCTTTGAATAATGATAATGAAGGAAAACGAGTTGAAACAAAGTAAAACAAAACATTAGACCACCCAGTGTTTTACATCGATAATTCTTACAAACAAATCGAGCAACAAAGGGGGACACCTTCCAAATATCTCAGTCGTGCTTCACAACGCACTTGCTTTTTTGTCAGATTGCCAACACGTAAATATAATTACAATGCCAGGCAACCGCCAACCAATACAACGCTGCGATGAATCGCTAGAGGCCCATGTATTTCGTCAGCAAAAACCTCATAGACACGGAGGTGGGTGCTTGCGTTCCATGTTGTGAACGGCCGTCGAGCAGGCGGCGATTACATTCGACGAAAAAGCTCACATGTCATATCTGCTAGCGCAAGTGTAGCAAACGATTCACACACAAAAAGCTGTTCATTATAGCGTGTAAAGCGTGAACCGCATGGCCCGAAAAGCGTCCGAATTCTTTCCGAACCGAATTCGGGACCGAACTTTTTTCGGAGAACACAATTCCGTGCCGAATTCGGCCCGATCTGGCCAAGCCAGATTTCTCCTCCGAAATGGGAAGTGACGCCAACCGAAAAAGTAGAAGCATCCAATGGCTATCCAGCCGGAAGGAGAACCATATCAACGATGACGCGGCAATGGGGTTGACTGTTGCCGTGTGTGCGACTTCTACCCCTATGAATACAGGGGTTATCTCATTGACCTGGATGGTTGAAAGGCGATGTTCCCCAAGGCCAGAAGTCTTCGGCCGAAATTCGAGGTGCATTTCGGTAGCATGCGGTGATGCACAGAAGAAACCTCGGTCCCGATTTCGGTTCGGCCAGTTTTCGGACAGTTTTTCGTGCCATGCGGTTCACCCTTTTATCCGAACGCCTGGAACGCAGAGAAACGTAACGCTTCGGCCTTGAGACGCGACCAGAGACTTTGTGAACTTGTAAGTACGACTGGGAGGCGGCGCCACCGCCACCGCGCTCACAGCTGTCTATGGTCAGCATTGCTTGGCGTTGGGCAACACCAGTGACGTAACAGGGGTCAGCAGCACAGCCAGCATAGTTGCTCGATCCATAGGCGAATGTGCGCGGGAGAGGAGGAATGCGGAAGAGAAACTTGAAGCGCGCGCTTCTCACAGACCGGAGCGATTTCGCCCGCAAGAAATTCTTGCGTATGAGATTCTCGGCCGGAAGAACCGTTTCTAGCAAAAAAAAAAAATAAAAAAAAATAAAAAAATATGGGGGTTCGGGAAATTTTATAGTCCTTTTAAGGATATGGCCTCAATCTCAAGTGTATGGTCACTGTGGCCACGATGGAGAGTAAATTGTTCAGAGGCTGAAACACATAGACAGACGAACACAACAGAAGCCTCGACGTGCATAAGAACATGAACGATTGAAATATGTCAGTCGTCCAAAGCAGATGCCAGCCTAGCTTAATTGGTTAACTCACTCGACCGGCAGTCGAGACCAGGGGTCGGAACCGGAACTGAACCGTAACCGAAAACCGCAAAAAAACGTTATTTTTTGCCGAACCGAACCCGAACCAAACCGTAAACATTTTTTCTCTCTCCTTGAACGAACCGGAACTGAACCGAGAAAATATGATGCGGTAACCGGTTCGCGAGACGGCAAAAACGCCTATACTTTCCTCTCGGCTGCCGCGCATAAGCTCTCTGCACCGCTCGGAACCTTGCCGAAATTATAGAACAGACAAATTAATAAACTAAGAACTGGTTAGTCCATGTACCTCCTACAGCTTCACCTTCAAAAGGTTCATGACATCCCTGTACATTTTTGTAACTCGATGTGTAAAAAAAGATGAGCTACACGACAGCTACATTTTGTATTATTGCGTCGGCGGCTTCCTTTCATTCAGCACCGCAGTGTGAAGGCGGCATAAATTTTAATAGTTCACAGTGACATCCACAAGCAACGCAGACCTCTAGCGACGAAGGGAAAGAGGCTGGCGTGTGGTCCAGAGCATGGAGGAAGGGAACACAGGAGCGGTCTCCCGCCCTCTTTTCAACGGGGAGCGTGCTGGCCTGCGAATGGGACTCTGAGATACTCCTATCTACCACGTGACCGCTTTCTTCCGTTTTCTTGAGAAATTGGCGATAGCCTTTTGCAATGGAGTTCAATGGTACGCTGTGCGTCATTTCCCAGCATTTTTCAGTACAGTAAAGGATGATCTGCCGTGAACTGCATGGTTCTCTGTCGAGGGAGTAAGATGTAGGAACCAGGAGCAAGACGTCGCCGGAACCTGATATTACCTCTCACATGTGATACACTAATTAGCATAGATAGAGAAGTTACCCGTCTCGTTACGAGTTAAGTTACTGTATGAAAAATGTAACTAAGGTAATATTCAAGTTCTTCAGCCTGAAATGTAACTCGCAGTTCCTTAGAAAGAAGAACGAGTTACTTCGAAGTTACTTCGGACACAAAATAGCACTACGCAGCTGCTGGGCGTGTGAGCAGTTGAGTTCAACGTTCAGCTTTCTGCGGAGGAGTGCAACACGCTTAGATCGTCCAACAATTCGAACGCTTTGCATGTTAGTCCCTGTGGGCGCACAATGGTTCAGCTTCATTTCAGTGGCAGCTGTTACTTTGACAAAGTTACCTGAAAAAGAAACAAGTCCCTCTTAAAGTTACCACGGCATAATAGGGTTCCGGGTTTTATTTCTGGGCTTTACCGGAGGATATTTTTCGGAGTTTATTGGTTTTTCGAAGAACGAAGTTTTTCGGTGTGCATGATTTACAGCTCAGTTAATATCCGACATTTGGAGAAAACTTGACGGCGCACGAACGGTTGTGCAACGAAAACGCAACACTAAAGACCACAAGCTTAAAAATACATTTCGTACGACGCACACTGAAGTGTTCCGCAATTCCAAATGCACCCTTTCCGTGTACTGTGGTCACTGTTATAGCAGTGCTTACATACGACAACCTCTACATTGAGATCTCGGGATGATGTGAACTCATCGAAATCAGAGTACTCCTTGACGTAGTCCCAGTGCAGCTTTCTTTTGCGTCCCATCTTCTCGTCAGCATTGCAACTAGTTGTCCTTCCAAAAAGATCACTCCGTATGACATCGGTTCGATGCTCATTTTAGTGCTTAGGTCAATGTAGGACAAGGATATAGGGAAACAGACTGGGGAAAAATACGGGCTGTGAATCCTCAAAGTGGTCGGTATGACCGCGAAAGAAAACGCTAGGTCGCGGAGACCATTATCAGGTTCCGGCGGGGCCGGTATGCGAGGTCATGCAGAAGAAACCCAGGACACAAAAGGAGGCCAAGAACAATAACACGGTTATCCGAAAAAAACATCTGCCAAGAGGAGTTTTTCGTATTAATCCGAATTGCTTAAAATTTCACCGGGCTATATGTTTTTCGGATTTTTTCGGATAAATCCGACAACCCGGAACTCTAGTACAAGTTACTAACAAAAGGAACTTAGTTACAGTAGCGATTTACCTCGAACTCTGCTGATTAGTATAACAGACGTAAACCGGTTCGAACCGATAAACATCGGTTCAAACCTTTATTTTAGCTGCGCTGAACCCGAACCCGAACCGAACCGATAACCCTGAACCGGAACTTGAACCGAACCCCAAAAAATAACGGTTCCGAGCCCTGGTCGAGACATGCGTGGTTGAAATCCCGCCGCAGTCTTGCATTTTCTACGACTGCCATATTTCAATTGTGGACTGTAGCATTCTGTCGACATATCCGTCTGTGCAAACGCAGCTGATTAGTGAATGACTAACGATATATGTTCCTCAAGGGCACCTGATGTCCGAGTATCCCGGAGAAGTGTATGCAGCTAGGATGTCATGCAGCAACATAGTGCCTGCTGGTTCGCTCACTATTGATGAGTGTCCTACCACATGATTGCATTGCGGCTCTATTGTATCGTGGATTCATCAAATCATCAACGTTTCCCTTCAACTGCACTGCAGAATACGCTCCCGCAACTCGTCCTTCCATGTGCATTAACCAATGCTGCTTGAGTTCGTAAATGCTTTCTTACGTGAGCGGAGGATATATACTTCGACGCTGATCGTCTCCCAGTTGGGCTCGCACTTGAATTCATCCCAGCCGACTACGACGTCCGCTCGACTACAAAGCGACGTAATCAATTCTCCTTGACACTCAAACTTTCCCTAGACAGGAGGGAGTTCCTCACTTTTCAGAGATCGAATGATATCACGAGGTGCCCAATTCGGCACCGGGAAGGAGACACATAGGTGGTCCAAAAAGTAAAGTGTATTTACACGAAAAACAGGTGGCGGACGAAACAAGTAATTTTGTATATGCGGTCCCAGCAAGAGTGCGACCCACCCTGCAGTTGCGGAGCAGCTGCGGAACTACCACACGGCCTACAGCCCCAGTTACTGCGGATAGTATCAATGAGCTCTCCGCACACCTGGATGATCCTTCGTCATCCAGCCCAACCGGCGCACAGTTAAAATCTCCATGTTCAACTAGAGCGGCTGGAACTTCTAGTACTATACTCACTCTCAAAACATACTGGGTGCCCCATCAACTTGGCATCGACTAGCAGCAACGATTTGCTCGTCACTACAATTCCGTGGAAGCAATAGCGTCGATTCAGCAATAGCTTGCGCACCAGAAGGATACAGCCGCCGCAAGTTCCCTCTTATAAGCTGTGGGTAGACATTGTACGTTCCTTCCAATACACTACAGACTACATCAAGCCACGCCTGAGAGGAAATCTTTGTCTCCTGTGCAGCAGCAACAACAATAGGGTACGGCACGGCTCTGATGGCATATTCATCTCTGTTCGTATTACAGATAAGATGTTTCTTGATCTGCTCGGCGTGTCTGCCTTATCCATCGAAACTACCAGCGCGCCGTATGCTTCCTGCGTCAAGAACAGTCAACAAGTTTTCATCTGAGAAGCACGATGTCCTCTGTCAACAATGGGATGTACCAGCATCATATAAGCGACTGCAAGACAGCGTTTCAACTGGGCACGGCACGGCTGTGATGGAATATTCATCTCTGTTCGTATTACAGGTTGGTTCACTTGACCGTGTTAAGTGTTGTAGGTCGAGCAACTTGTATCTAATTGCTGTGTCGTGCCCTCCTGTCATTCTGGGTAAGATATTAGCTTTGTCTGAAGTGTGTCTTGCGTTAATTTTGCGTTGGTTTTCTTTTGCTAGGGAATGTTGAATCAAACCCCGGTCCTAGATATACTAAGCCGTCTGAGGGTGCGGAGGGGCTGTCAATAGCCGAAATGTTTAAGCGCTTGGAAGAAGGCTAGGCTAAAATGCTGAATGAATTTGACACGATCCGCAAGTGGCAAGAAAACGTAAACGATCGTTTGACCAATATTAGAGAGTTTTAGCAGACCGTTGATAACGTGGCTAGCGTCTCACCGTATCAACCGGAACCAATCAGTGGATAAGATTCTGAGTCACGCACGAGTGCGATTGGTTCCGATAGAGACAATAACGTTATCAACGGTATACTAAAACTCACTATTGAGAGTGATTTTTCACATATTAAACCTGTTGCTAACGAACTAGATGATTTGAAAAAACAAAAACAAAAAAACAGTAGAACATTTTGAAAGCTTCGTGGACGAATTAAGGCAACGCAATGACGACCTTGAAAACAGGTCAAGGCGGTGTAATCTTCTGTTTTTTGGTCTGGAAGATAGGGGCAGTGAAACTTGGGAATAGTCTGAAGGCCTGATAATTGAACTTCGTGTTTCTAAAATTGATATCCCTTTGGACACCTTAGCAATAGAAAGAGCACACAGAATCGGTAAATATCAACCGGGCAAGATACGACCCATAATCGCGAACTTCTCTTCTTTTAAGAAAAAACAGGAAATCTTGTTTGCCAGCAAGAAACTGGCTGAGACACCTTACACGATAAAGGAGAACTTTTCATCTAACATACAATATCAGCGAGCAAAACTAGTCGAGTATGGAAAGACACTTAACAAGCCGTTTAAGTTGCGTTACAACAGACTGTTTATAAATAATCAGGTATATATGTACAGCCTGTACGTGAGAGGGAAGTTGTATAGCAACAATGACAGTAACCCAGGAAAAATGTTTTCAAGCCTAACGTGGCTGTGTCTGTCCTGGTTGTAAACTGTCGCAGTCTGAGGAACAAGGTGTCTGAATTTATTGGCCTTCTTCGGTTCAGCCAACAATAATTGTTGGTACAGAGTCGTGGCTCCACGAAAACATTAAAGCGAGCGAAGTTTTTCCAGACGGGTTTTCTGTATATCGTAAGGACAGACATGGGAATGGGGGAAGAGTATTTGTGCTTATCGATGAGCGAGTTAAAAGCCGCAAAATTATAACTATTGAAAACGAAATTGAAGCTGTGTGGTGTCAGATTGTGTTGATGTCACTGAAAGTTAGGGTGCACCTAAAGGGGGTGGTCCCGCCATCGTAAAAGGGTCGTTTCGCGATAGCACCAAGTGGGCTTTCACCTCCGTCTTAATCTCGGAGGGATGAGCGTTCTCCACCGACAGTCGATATTGACCCTCACGGTTAGTAAATGCAACACCGCTAGGATAAACAGAAGAATTGGGCGGACTGTCCTATGTCCGAAGACACACGCTAAAGCAACACTGGATCAGACAGAGAGAAAAGTGTTCGAACAACAACATCAAATTTACTTATAACAACTAGTCATGTAAACAGATGCAACAGTTACAATTTAACCCGTCAACTAACAGATAAATCTGATGCAAGCTTCCGATAATAGGTAAAGTTTGTAAGAGAACAAGCGAAAGTCTTAGCTGTCGGGTGGATGATGGCAGACGTGGACTGGTTGAACTTCAGGAAGTTGGCTTGCGATGAGATGGTCGAGTCCGAATTGGGTGAATGCACAACACTTCACTTCACTTCACATAGGAAATATACACGTAGGACGATAGCTGCAATCTGGCGGGAAAACGGAACTGGTCCTGGCTCGTACGTTTGGGGTTACATTTCTGGCTGCCTCCCAACACAAAGACCACTATCCTTTTTATTCCCTCCTGTTCTTTTATTTTCTCTTTCTTTAAATCCCTCTCCCCCGACTTGTTCTGCTCGACCCTGAATACTAAAAAAAAAAAAACAAAAAAACACATACATACTTCTAATGGCTTTTAGCCCTTAGAGTTGTTTTTCCCCCGGTCCTTGGCATTTCCTGTTCATCTATTACCTCTTAATTGGAGACAGGTGCCTCTCCAGTTTGTTGCAGAAAACACGGCTCCCGTCGTCTAGACAGATGGGGAAGTAAAATCCCTTCATGTATTCGCTCACAGCTTTTCGGTATTGTGTACAAAACAGCTATGCGGAAGCGCGTCCCTTTCATTCAACCCTTCAACGAGACAAAGTACTTAAGCCGTGCCAGCGTGACCAAAGCACAGCGGGGTGGACCTAGACAAAGCCAGGTGTGACCCTGAGGCCTGCCCAGGTGTCTTACAGGTTGGGGAAGACTGTTGGGAGAGGCGAAGTGAGACGGTCATCTTGGTTTTGTCACATTACCCCCTCCCGAAGAATATTGTTTCCTTTGAAGAGGAAATTTCAATATTCATGAACCTCGACAAAACAATATGGCAGCCACGACCAAGCGACTAATATGGGAACACTCAATTCACGTAAACAAACATAAGACACGTTTACCATAAAAGTCTCACAGATGTCGGGGAAATCAACCGCAGTAACGTATTAGAACATGGGGTGATAATTAGCAATGGCCAATAAAAGCAACGCACCGTATGCGAGTGAATGATTGCTGGTATAGACGAAAACAAATCACATTCGCTACTTTGTATCACTATTATTATATATACACCTTTACGGCAATTCACTACTTGCAGTCACTTTCCTGCATCACTCCCAATCACAACACACAATAGTACTCGTGATTCGACGACAACACATTACAATTACATATTAACCATATAATACGCAGGACAGTAGGAATCACAATCATGACGGTGTCATGGTCATACATAATAATACAAGTTCACAACCACATTTCATTTTACGATAGGGACAATTGTCAACGCTGCATTACTTCACAGTACATACACAACAATGTGGGTATCAGTATCACTATTGGGGCCAACTTATTCAATTCTACTCATGTAGTCTGCTCCCACATTTTCTTGTCCTCTGATGTATTCTACTTTGAAATCGTATTCTTGTAGAAGTAAAGCCCATCGCAAAATCCTCATGTTAAGGAACTTAGATTCATTAAGGTACTTCAGAGGTTGATGGTCTGTCTGGAGCGTGAAGCGTGTGTCATATAGGAAAATATGAAACTGCTTTATTGCCCATACAATCGCGAGACATTCTTTCTCAATTGCCGAATATGCTTGCTCTCGCGGGGACAGTTTGCGGCTTCCAAATGCAACGGGATGCAAGTCGTTTTCTCCCTCCTGTAGGAGTACTGCACCCAGGCCTACATCTGAAGCGTCCGTCCTCAGTACAAATGGTTTCTGGAAATCAGGGGCTCTCAAGATCGGTGGCTCAGATAACGCACGCTTGAGGGCATCGAAGGCTGCCTGATGAGCCTCTGTCCACTCGACTACGTTTTTGGCTCTCTTCTTTGTGAGGTCTGTGAGTGGTGCGGCTAGTGATGCGTAGTTTTGCACAAAATCGCGATAATATCCGGCCAATCCCAGGAATGATCGAACTTGTTTCTTGGTTTTCGGCCTCGGCGCATCCTGAATCCTTTGAAGTATGGCTTCCTGTGGGGACAGGTTTCCGCTTCCCACCGTATGGCCGAGGAATGGGAGCTCTTGGAACCCCATCTCGCACTTGGTGGGCCTTATTGTCAGTCCGGCTCTCGAAATCCTTTCAAGTACCGTGTTTACTGCTGTAAGATGCTCTTCCCATGACGAGGTCACTATCAGCACGTCGTCGTAGTAGTGGTACACATGGGGTATGCCATCCAGAATCCGTCGCATCAACTTCGCGAATACTGCTGGAGCAGTCTTGATGCCAAATGGCATGGTGACGAAGTGATAATGTCCCCTTGATGTTGAAAATGCCGTCAGTTCCTTGGACTCTGGGCTTAAGGGTACTTGCCAGTAGCCCTTAGTCATATCCATTTTGGTGAAGTACTTGTGCCTTCCAACTTCTGCCAGTACGCAGTCGGCTCGTGGGATTGGCTCTCCGTCGGCGACCAAGTGCTTGTTAAGCTGTCGGAAATCGATGCAAAGTCGATTGGTGCCGTCCGGTTTCTTGACGAGAAGCGTGGGAGAGTTGTACGGTGACTTCGACTCTTCAATAACGCCCATTCGCAGCATTTCTCGAACTTCTTCCTCCACAGATTGTCGAACCGCAAAAGCTAGAGGGAATTGCCTCGTGGTGATCGGGCGAGTTGTGTTCAACTGAAGATCACACTGGATTTCATTTGTCATTCCCGGAACGTCGGAGAAAATTCCCTTGTGCTTTCCGATGAGGCCGCGCAACTGCTGCTCCTGACTGGGACTTAAAGATGGCGCGATACGAACATGTTGATATGTTTCCTTCGGGACATAATTGAATTCCGGGATTTCGACGTCCTGATATTCGTCACGGAGTTCTACAACGGTCATTGCCACTTGTGTAGGTGTCTCTGCCGATTCAGCGCCACGGTCTTCATACTTCTTGAGCATATTGATATGGAAAATCTTTGCCATGTGACCCAGATCGACAACATAATAAACAGCTTTCCGCCGTTCAGTAATCACAAACGGACCTTTCCACTGCATGGTTAATTTGTTTGAGTCTGTCGGCAGCAGAAGCAGTACCTTATCGCCCGCTTTTAGTCTGCGCTCCTGTGCTCGGGCGTTGTAATAGCGGGCATAACCTTCGGATGCCCGTTCAAGCTCTTCATGTGCGAGCTTGCACGTTTCTTCAAGCCTATTTCGTAAGTCGAAAACATACTGATATGTGGTCCTTATCTCTGGCTCGATTTCTTCTTTAACCCACAGTTCACGCAAAATTGTCAGTGGTCCCCTAACATGACGTCCATATAGTAGTTCGAACGGGGAAAATCCTAGGCTTTCTTGCGGCACCTCCCTGTATGCGAAGAGCAGGGGAGCAAGGTAACGGTCCCAGTCCCTTGGTCTTTCGGCGCACATCCGTCGCAACATCGTCTTCAACGTGCCATTAAACTTTTCAACCAGCCCATTGGTCATTGGGTGATAAGGGGTGGTCGTCAATTGTCTCAGTGACAGCAATCTTGCTACCTCCTTCATTAGTTCTGAAGTGAAGTTCGACCGGCGGTCAGAAAGGATTTCCTCCGGAACTCCCACTCGGCTGAATATGTTGACCAGGGCTTCGGCCACTCTTTCAGTCTCAATACTAGGCAGCGCCGCAGCTTCAGGGAAACGTGTTGCGTAGTCCATCAGCGTCAATATGTATCTATTCCCTCTGGTGGACGGTGGCTGCAAAGGACCAACGATGTCGATAGCCACACGCTTGAATGGTGTGTCTATCACCGGCATCTTCTGTAACGGTGCCTTGGCCGTCTTCCCGCTTGGGGTGGTGCGTTGGCAGATGTCGCAGCTAGCCACGAAGCGTTTTGCGTGGGCTTGAAGTCCCGGCCAGTAAAATTTCATCAGTACCCGGTCTGCTGTTTTACCGCTTCCCAGGTGTCCTGCCATCATACCAGCATGAGCCAGTTCGACCACTGAATTGCGGTACTTCTCGGGCACAACTAACTGTAACACCTCCTCTCGGCTCGGGTCTGCTGCGCATTTACGATACAGCTTGTTATCCTTTAGCACGTAGCTGGTTTTTCCACTGCCTTTTCTTCGTGTTCTTCGTGTAATGCCTATTTCGGCGAAGCATTTTTGTAGAGTCGCGTCTTCCCGTTGGTCCCTTGAAAAATCATCCGAGTTTAGTGTAATCGCTAATTCCGGAATTTTTAACTTCCGAAAGGAAGCCCCCGTCTTCTGGGCTTGCTGCCTGGTTACAACTGCGTGTACCTCATCCCCTAAATCAGCAGCTTCCTCCCTAGTACATAGCTGTTCTTCCTCGCTGCTTATTTCTGCTCGATTGTCTCGGGGGCTCGTCTGTTTCGGAGCTATCTTCACGCCGTCCACAGTAGGAGTTTCTCTGGCCTTATCCCAGTGTAAATCAGGGTCTTCCGCACTCCGGCAACCCTCTATATTGCCAAGTACTAAATCACACATCGGGTTCTCCATGCAACGGGCCTTAATTTGTCCCGTGAAAAACGGAGTCTGAACAAAAATATCAGCTTCAGGGAGCATTCTCACTGTGTGGTCTACGAGGAAGACTGGGTGTACAGATCCGGTTAGCTCGTCGTCCCGCACCAAAGACCTCTTCACAATGACAGTATTACACCCGGTGTCCCTGAGAACCTTCACACTCTTGTCCCCGACTTTCCCTTCGGTTACTGGCAACCTGTTTACGCCGTAGGCTTCCTTGTCTCCGTATACGGCTGTTTGGATTACCGGGATCTTCGCGCCGCTCTTTAGCTCCACGAACCCTTCCTGCACGCATAGTGACACCGACTCCTTCTGGTTTTCTTTTAGGGGGGGCCTAGGCTGCTCTTCGACTCGAGACCGGCGATTCCAAGTACTGTGTCCTAACCTGCAGCATCGTCTGCATCTGCTTGGTGGTGGCTTTCCGGTAGCGCTCCTACAATCTTGAGGTCGATGCCCAACCCGATTGCATAAATAGCAGTGTGGACGGTCCCTCTCTGTGTTGTCAATTCGTTTACTTCCGGCCTCATGCCTCTTCTCTACCACTGCTCTGCTTTCGCTTTTTGGCCTGGTCGCCTTCTTCCCGAAAATTTTCAAACTGTGCGCTTCCACGTATTGTTCCGCTCTTTTCATGAGTTCTTGTAGGGTTTCTCCCTTCCGTTCCCGCATATACAAGGTGAGTTTCTCTTCGCTGTGAGCTAGCAGCTGTTCCTTTAGTAACAGTTCTTTTACTTCATCATACCCCTTTTTTGTATGCGAGAGTTAAATCCAACGCTCCCAATAATTGTCTAAGCGCGCGACATATTGTGCGACTGTCTCGCCATCCTTCGGCATTGAGTTGCGGAACTTCTCTCGAAACCCATCTTCGGTCATCCTAAACCGTTGTAACAACGCGAGTTTCACTTGGTCGTAATTAACGCAGTCGTCTGGGGCCATTCTTCCATAAACCGCTAACGCTTCTCCCGTGAGACAAATACTGAGGGCACTTGCCCACTGATCTCGCGCCCATTTCTGGCCTTCTGCCACTTTCTCGAACCTGACCAGATAAGCATCTAAGTCGTCCTTCCGGTCATCAAAATGAGGTAGCATTTTGTGAGGGCTTATCCCTTGGAATCGAACCGAGTCAATCGGACCGTGTCCCGTTCCTACGCCTTGGCTGTGTTGTGTCTTGAGGAGGAGTAATTCTTTCTCCTTTTCAAGTTCTAACAGTTTCTTGCTTGATGCTTCTAGTTCTAGGCGTTTTAGCCTTTCTGCAGCTTCTGCCTCTTCCTTGCGTTTCTCGCGCTCCGCCAAACGATCCTCGCGGAATCTGTCCCGCTCTAACTTGACCCACTCTAGGAGCTCCTTGCCCTCGAGGCCCAGGGTTTTACCCATGGCGATTAGTTTCTCAGTGACCTCTGTCTCCATTTCTGCGATTCGCACCCTTCACACTTCTTCCACAAGAACGATAACTATTTTCGAAGTACACTCCACCTCTGCTCGGTTATCAGCATGTGCACTCTCAATTATGCACGTTTTCTCTCATGATAGGCAGGCTTCACGTTTTCTCTCCGTCTCAATGTGTGTGGACAGCCCGTGGACGCCAGTTTTATTTGTCACTGAAAGTTAGGGTGCATCTAAAGGGGGTGGTCCCGCCATCGTATAAGGGTCGTTTCGCGATAGCACCAAGTGGGCTTTCACCTCCGTCTTACTCTCGGAGGGATGAGCGTTCTCCACCGGCAGTCGATATTGACCCTCACGGTTAGTAAATGCAACACCGCTAGGACAAACAGAAGAATTGGGCGGACTGTCCTATGTCCGAAGACACATGCTAAAGCAACACTGGATCAGACAGAGAGAAAAGTGTTCGAACAACAACATCAAATTTACTTATAACAACTAGTCATGTAAACAGATGCAACAGTTACAATTTAACCCGTCAACTAACAGATAAATCTGATGCAAGCTTCCGATAATAGGTAAAGTTTGTAAGAGAACAAGCGAAAGTCTTAGCTGTCGGGTGGATAATGGCAGACGTGGACTGGTTGAACTTCAGGAAGTTGGCTTGCGATGAGATGGTCGAGTCCGAATTGGGTGAATGCACAACACTTCACTTCACTTCACATAGGAAATATACACGTAGGACGATAGCTGCAATCTGGCGGGAAAACGGAACTGGTCCTGGCTCGTACGTTCGGGGTTACATTTCTGGCTGCCTCCCCACACAAAGACCACTATCCTTTTTATTCCCTCCTGTTCTTTTATTTTCTCTTTCTTTAAATCCCTCTCCCCCGACTTGTTCTGCTCGACCCTGAATACTAAAAAAAAAAAAAAACATATACATACTTCTAATGGCTTTTAGCCCTTAGAGTTGTTTTTCCCCCGGTCCTTGGCATTTCCTGGTCATTTATGACCTCTTAATTGGAGACAGGTGCCTCTCCAGTTTGTTGCAGAAAACACGGCTCCCGTCGTCTAGACAGATGGGGAAGTAAAATCCCTTCATGTATTCGCTCACAGCTTTTCGGTATTGTGTACAAAACAGCTATGCGGAAGCGCGTCCCTTTCATTCAACCCTTCAACGAGACAAAGTACTTAAGCCGTGCCAGCGTGACCAAAGCACAGCGGGGTGGACCTAGACGAAGCCAGGTGTGACCCTGAGGCCTGCCCAGGTGTCTTACAGGTTGGGGAAGACTGTTGGGAGAGGCGAAGTGAGACGGTCATCTTGGTTTTGTCACAGTTGAATAAGACATTAGCAGTTGGGTCCTTCTACAGACCACCTAACAGTGATAGCATCATGATGAAGGAACGAATAACCGAGAGACACGGGATACGAAGACAAGCATAGAGTGCTTGTGCTTGTCTTCGTGTCCCGTGTCTCTTCCCGTCCTTTTCCCTTTTAGTGATAGCATCGTTATGTAGACTCTAAATTATGTTCTTTTGTCAATTAGCAGTGACTACTTATTACTGTATGGATATTTTAATCTACCTGACATTAAATGGTCTGAAGGTGTTGCCGCTTCTTTCCCGCGTGACGCATTACACGAAGAATTTGTTACCCTGCTCCAGTCGTTCGACTTTCACCAATTTGTAGATGTTCCCACTAGATGCACGAATACTACCCAGAAAATCTTGGATTTAATATTATGTAATAACTCCAATGTTATTAAATGTGTGAGGACACTTCCAGGATTGAGTGATCCCGATATTGTAACGGCAGATGTATCGACTGTATTCCCTCTTTGTAACACCCACCATGAACGACTTGTTTATTATTATGATCGTGGTGATTATGAATCAATGTTGGCTCAACTTTCCACGTTTCTTCCCCAGTTCATTGAAATGTCTAACGTTGTTAGTATAAATTCTTTACGACATTGTTTTCACTCCGTAATTAAAGACGGTATAGCGTCACATATTCCAAGTAGGACTTTAAATCGTAGACGTGTAAGCGATAAGCCTTGGTTCAACTCAGAGCTACGGGCTTTAATTAAGCGTAGGAAACTTGCACATGTAAGATGTAGAAAATCCGATAGTCACTTTTGTCTTTGTAAGTACAAATAGCTCTGTAATCAGTTTAAAACCAAGGCCAATGAAGCAAAACAGAAATTTTTCCAGCGGATTAGCTATGGAAAGGACGGAAGGAAGGAATTTTGGAAATTTCTGCGGTCGAGCAGAAGTGATAGGGCAGCAGTCCCAGATCTTTTTCTCGAAGGCACGTGTAGACCAGATAGCGCAGAGAAAGCTGAACTGTTTAATTGTTACTGTTCATCTATGTTGCAATCATGTAACCCATCCGTTCTCCCAGAGACCACCGAAAATATTACCGATACGATGGTACAAGTGTCTTTTAGCTATGAGGGAATTTTGCATCTGTTTGAAAGTATTGATGTCAAAAAGCAGTGGGACCTGATGAAATATCGCCAGTCATTCTGAAACGTTGTGCGGGCGAAATTGCGTCATATCTTGTCATTTTGTATAGTATGTCTTTGCGTGACCATGCTATGCCCAGCGAATGGAAATTAGCAAAGATTGTCCCTATCTTTAAGGCCCGCATCAGGCATGATGTTGCTAACTATCGTCCAGTTTCTCTTCTTTCTGTGTCCTCCAAGATAATGGAACATATAATTTTTTCCAGTATTATCAAGCATTTAAGTGATCACGATTATTTTTCCAAAGCTCAGCATGGTTTTCGCCAAACTTACTCATGTACCACGCAACTAACAGAATTTTACCATGACTTAGTTTCATCCTATGATAACTCTGTTCAAACAGATGTTATTTTTGGAGACTTTAAGAAAGCATTTGATATGGTACCGCACGCCTATATATTGCACAAACTTTCTTATTTAGGTATTGATAGAGACGTTTTTCTGTGGCTTAAGGACTATCTGAAAGACAGAGCACATGCACTCAGGAGTCCCACAGGGTTCAGTTCTGGGGCATTTACTATTTCTTATTTTTATTAATGATATTACGTTCTCTGTTAGCTCCAAAATTAGGTTATGTGCCGATGACTGCGTATTATATAGGTAAATTAAAACTGCTTCGGACGCGCAAATACTTCAAGATTACATAAATTGCATTGTTTCTTGGTGTGAGAAGTGAGGTATGAACTTAAACATAAACAAATGCAATGCAATGAATGTTACAAGGAAAAAGAGTAAGATTCCGTTCCGTTTTAAGGTGGGCTCTTCCAACCTAGAAATAGTTTCGGGGTATAAGTATTTAGGTGTTATTTTTAGAGATGACCTCAAATGCATCTCAAATGTAAACTATGTTTCTGCAAAAGCTATAAAAATGCTTCATTTTGTTTATCGCAACATCAGGCAGGCTAATTTCGAGGCTAAAAGCGATTCTTATATTACAATGATCAGGACGATTTTAGAATGCGCCTGCACCGTATGGGATCCTCACGAAGTTACACTGATTCAAAAACTTGAAAGTGTCCAAAACATAGCTGCAAGAATGGTATTTAACTCTACGGGTGCCCGAAATAGTGTGACTGAATTAAAGGCAAACCTGGGGTGGGATACCTTATCGTTGAGAAGAAGGCAACTGCGACTTAAGTTTTTGGGTGATATCGTAAATGACAGGACTGTTATTTCAAAGGATTTGTATCTGAGCCCTCCCACGTTTATCTCACCAATATTAGACCACCACAGAAAGTTGAGGCCCTATCATTGCAGAACAGACGCATTTAGGCATTAATTTTTTCTCAAAACTATATACGACTGGAACTACAGTGTGCAGTAAAGTTCATAGAGTAAACCTCTCTCCTCCTTCATACTCATACAAGAAACATATTTTACTTTTAATAATGCAATGAGTACTGATTGGGTTCATGGAAACTGTATCGGCAGTGAAATGTATCAGTTTTAGTTAGGTTTCTCAGCTTTGACGCGTGTGATATACCTTCTGTAACTAAATATAGCCTTCTATGGACAATGATTGTGTAGCGACCCAGCTAGGCACAGCGCTCTGTCATCAGCGCACGCCGATCTTCGTCGGACTTTGCGCACGCTCCCCGCTCGCTGCGCTCTTGCAATTAAACAGTTCTCGTTCCACCCTTCAACTAGAAGGCCGCCTTTCTGACCATCTGCGGCCGCTTCTGAAACATCTTGTACCTCCCGCTTCCTCCCTCCCCTCTGCTATGGCTTCCTTCTACTAACATGTCACCGTGGGTCTCATGAGCCTGTAGAGATTACTCCGCACCAAACCCTGGCCAATCGCCCTGTGTGGCTGGTGGCCACTGTTCCTAGTGGTGGAAGAAGAAGAAGAAGAAGGTTCTCTCTCTTCCTTCACTGGAACCTACCATGACAGCTACCATGACCTCTCCGGCGCCGACGATGCCGGACCCCGCACCGCTGGCGTCGCAACCTCCCACTCTTCATGCTGTAGCCGTGAAGATTCCGCCTTTCTGGCCAGCCGACCCGGCTCTGTGGTTCGCCAACATCGAAGGGCAGTTTGCCCTCCGAGGCATATCTGCACAGCAAACAAAGTTCTTTCACGTCGTTGGAGCGCTTGGCCCTAACGAAGCGTCAGAGGTCAGGGACGTCATCACCAACCCCCCGGCAGCTAACCCTTTCGACGCGTTAAAAGACGCGCTCACGAAGAGAACGACAGCCTCTGAACAGGAACGTTTGCGACAACTGCTCACAGCTGAGGTCCTCGGCGACAAGAAGCCTTCACAGCTGCTGCGTCGGATGCAGCAGTTGTTGGGCGATAGAGCCTCATCCTTGGACGAATCCATCCTGCGCGAATTATTCCTGCAGCGTCTTCCGAACACGGTTCGCATGATCCTAACAACGTCGAGCAGCGTTTCGCTCCAGGCTTTAGCGGAGATGGCGGATAAGATGATGGACATTGCGCCGCCAACTGTTTGTGCCATATCTCCACAACCCTCTGCACCATCACCGTCGGACTTCCAGGAGCTGCGTGACGAAGTCAGCCGCCTTTCCGGCTTAGTTGCATCAAGCCTACGCTTCGGCCGATCGCGAAGCCCAAGACACCGCAGCCCTCGTCGCGGCAACTTCCGTCGTCGCACACCATCGCCTCTCCAGCAGTCTGCAAATCCCGATGAGTGCTGGTACCACCAAACTTTCGGAGACCGTGCCCGCCGTTGCCAGCCTCCCTGCGCCAGACAGGGAAACGGGAGCGTCAACAACTGAAGACGGCCAGTTTAGTTGACGCAGCCCCAAGTCGTCCACGCCTCTTTTACATCACTGACCGCGGCTCTGGCGCCCGCTTTTTGGTTGATACGGGCGCGGAGGTCTGCGTCATCCCCGCCTCTCGAGACGATCAGAAGCGGACCCCGCCTAACGCCAGTCTTCAAGCTGTCAACGGATCCCCTATTACGACTTACAGAGAAAAACTCGTTACACTCAACTTTGGTCTACGCCGCGTTTTTCGGTGGACCTTTGTGATTGCCAAGGTACCCCAAGCCATCGTCGGTGCCGACTTCTTGGCCCACTTCGGGCTCCTGGTCGACATGAGTCGAAGAAGGCTAATTGACAGCACCACCAGCCTTTCGGTTCAAGGAGTTGCCGTCAGCTCGCCACTTACCCCAACCATCCGTCGACTCGAACCGAAAACTGACTTCGAAGCTATTTTGCACGACTTTCCAGACCTCACTCAACCACCAAATTGGAAGCTCCCGGTCAAACACCACGTCATGCACCACATTGTGACATCGGGCCCCCCAGCGCACGTTCACCCTCGCAGGCTGGCGCCAGAGAAATTCAAAGTGGCCAAAGAAGAATTCGAGCACATGCTCGAGCTCGGAATTATCAGGCCATCATCTAGTGACTGGTCTTCGGCTCTCCACATGGTCCCCCCCCAAAAAAAAAACAGGTGACTGGCGGCCATGTGGGGACTATAGACAGCTAAACCGGGTTACTGTACCCGATCGCTATCCGATACCACACGTCCAAGACCTCGCGGCAAATCTGCATGGCGCAAGAATATTCTCGAAACTCGACCTAGTACGCGCCTACCACCAGATCCCGGTGGCGCCCGAGGATATCGCTAAGACCGCAATAACCACGCCGTTCGGGCTGTTTGAAGTTTTGCGCATGCCCTTTGGACTCCGGAATGCGGCACAAACTTTTCAACGGTTCGTCGACTCAGTCATCAGAGGATTGCCGTTCGCATTTGCTTATATTGACGACCTGCTCATCGCTAGTGCCACCTCGGAAGAACACGCCGACCATCTTCGCACACTCTTTGCCCGCCTCAACGAGTTTGGTATCATCGTGAACGCTGCCAAGAGCGAGTTTGGAGTGGAAGAACTTGATTTTCTGGGCCACCACATCACCCGCTCGGGCATCACTCCTCTCGCGTCCAAGGTGAAAGCCATCCAAGAGTTTCCGCAGCCGACTACCTCACAAAAACTCCGCGAGTTCCTCGGCCTAGTAAATTTTTACAGAAGATTGGTGCCGCATTGCGCATCCACTCTCCAGTCTTTGGAAGCGTTGCTAACGAATTTCAAAGGCCGCAATGCCCCTCTTGCCTGGACATTGCGCGCCACCGATGCCGTTTGCAGTATCAAGCAGGCTCTCGCTGAAGCCACCTTGCTGAGGCATCCAGTGCACGATGCGCCCACCGCGCTCATGGTGGACGCCTCGTCGTCGGCCGTTGGCGCTGTGCTTCAGCAACGGATCGACCACGCGTGGCAGCCGCTATCATTTTTCTCTCGGAAATTCATAGACAGGGAAACTCGATACAGCACCTTTTCCCGTGAACTTCTTGCTGTCTTCCTCTCGGTGAAGCATTTCCGCCCGTTTCTTGAAGGTCGCGTCTTCACTATATACACCGACCACAAGCCGCTGACCCACGCGTTCACTTCATCCGGCAACAGCTACTCACCACGGGAGATTCGCCAACATACCTTCGTGTCCGAGTTTTCCACGGACATTCGGCACGTCAGCGGTCACGACAACCCCGTGGCCGACGCTCTCAGCCGCATCGGCGCACTGTCACCACGTCTTCCGCAAGCTATCAGTACTCCGCTCAGCCTAGAGACATTGGCTGACCTGCAACGCTCAGACGAAGACCTCCGCATGCTCCGCGAAAGCTCTACATCGTCGCTTCGTCTCGAAGACGTCCTTCTTCCCGGTACCGCCACCACGCTTGTCTGCGACGTATCCCAGGGGCATCCACGACCCTTTGTCCCAGCAGCCCTGCGCCGGCGGGTATTTGATACCCTTAACGCATTATCGCACCCGGGCATACGCGCAACGCAGAAGTTAATCAGTGCATGCTACGTGTGGCCCGGCATGCAAGCCGACATCAAGCACTGGACACGTGGCTGCCAGCAGTGCCAGAGAGCTAAGATACAGCGACACACTTTTGCTCCCGTGCACCCCTTCCTTCCACCTGACACCCGCTTTGAAAAGGTCCACTTGGACATCGTGGGTCCCCTCCCGCCTTCTCAAGGTCACCGCTATCTACTCACGGTGGTAGACCGTTTCACGCGGTGGCCTGAGGCGGCCCCCATGCCTGATATCTCCGCCGCAACTGTCGCCGCTACCTTCACGAGCACGTGGGTTGCCCGCTTCGGAGTGCCCTCCACTATCACTACTGACCGTGGGCGGCAGTTTGAGTCGTGTTTATTCAGCGCCCTCACCACCTTACTGGGATCTCAACGCATTCGGACCACTTCCTACCATCCGGCGTCAAACGGCATGGTGGAAAGATTCCATCGACAACTCAAAGCCGCCCTCAAGGCACACCCCACCCCCACCTCTTGGACGGAAGTTCTTCCTGTCATCCTGCTCGGCCTCCGTTCAGTCTTCAAGCCGGACTTGGGGTGCACCGTAGCAGAGCCCGTTTACGGGACAACTCTGCGACTACCTGGAGAATTCCTTGTGTCCCCCAAGGCTACTCCCCCGCCAGATCCAGCAGACTACGTTTCCCGGCTCAAAGCCATATTCAACCAGCTTCGCCCAGCACCCCCTCGTCAGCCATCTTCCTCCAGGCTTTACGTGCACGACGACCTAGAGACGTGCACACACGTTTTCGTACGCGTCGACGCTGTCCGAAAGCCACTACAGCCCCCTTATACTGGTCCCTATCAAGTCGTCAGCCGCACTTCTCTTCTCCTTCATCATCAACGGCAAGCAAGAGCAAGTCTCCATCGACCGATTAAAGCCTGCATACATTGAGCTAGCCAGCATACTAAGCCAGCATACATACTGCTGCTGACCTCACGGCTGCTCTGGTCTCCACCCCTCACTCCGTTTACCAGCCTGCCGTTCCCCGTTCAGCAAAATCCGTCCACTGGGCCTCTGTCCTGGTGACGCACCGCTCTTGCGTTTCACCAACGCGCTAAGGGGGGGGGGGAGCAGCTGTAGCGACCCAGCTAGGCACAGCGCTCTGTCATCAGCGCACGCCGATCTTCGTCTGCCTTTGCGCACGCTCCCCGCTCGCTGCGCTCTTGCAATTAATCAGTTCTCGTTCCACCCTTCAACTAGAAGGTTCTCTCTCTTCCTTCAATTGTTTCCATGTGCAGTGATTACTGTAATGTTATGTTCATGTTCATTATTCGTTTTTGTACCCCCGCTACTCTATGCCGCAAGACGATGTGGCGTAACAAGCATTTAAAAAAAACTAATATCTAATAAAACGAAAAACAGTAACACTCTTGTCCCGCCGAGGTAGACCTCGAACGTTGATGGTGGCGACCTTGAGAACTTCCACTATTGAGTGTGGCCCTTCTTCGCACACACGCGACCACGCCGCCTACCAGATGATGACCTGACCTGATGATGACCTCTGCACAAGGACGTCCTTGACAACGGACCCTTCTTCCTGCTGTTGGAACGCGATCTACTACGCGGCATCGTAGTCGACTGTTTACGGTTCAGGGACGGGGCACACCTTGTACTCTCTTCTGAGAATACCGTCTCAGCTGCCAAATCCTGCAAAGCTCCATTCTGCATCTTCATGGTATACAGGAGCCGACGATGGCCGCTCTATCATATTTCGATTTTTGCTGTAGTCTGATATGGACGACGCCGTGGTTGGATTGTACAATATCTCCGGTTGCGGGAACACTAGCTGATGTGGTGCCAGCAATATGAAGTGAGCTGGGAGTCGCTCCCTTGGTAGGAAGTTCAGAGGTAGTTGGAAGAGGGAAAGCTAGCGTCACTGCAGCACCAACTGGTTCGGGCGCAATTAGCGCATGAATAGCACAGTCGTGAATGCCCTCTGAAACAGCATGACTCGGTGAGCGATGTTCGTCGTCCTCCTTAGCGTCCACTAGATCGGCGTCCGTCTCTGAGACATATTTTTTTCTGCCAAAACTGCTAGTTCCACTGCTGCAGCGTAGGTCCTTGGGCAGACATTACACCCATGGCGGAAGCGGGAACACGAGTCACACCGCGGAACAGCGCACTCACGGCGATGTTACCAAGTTGCTTGCAACAGAGGAATAATGGAGGTCAACACTGGCACTGCACGAGGATTCGTACCCCAGACACGGGGAAGAGGTGCGGCATATCAGCAGGGGTCATACCATCATGTACTGGGATAGCAAAATGCGCCCTATGTCCCACGCCTGGATCGTCCTATTTGTGACGCTCAGTGTTCTGGATGACACTGAAGGTGCAGATAGTTACAATAAGAGCAGCATCTGTCGCAGCAGATGAAAGCCCATAGGACCTGCAATTCTAGCTCCAGTACTGCTGTCGATGAAACGCAGCAACGTTGTCATTTTACAGTGAGGTCTCCACGACACAGGAATGCGTCAAGTAACGCGGGCTCTCCGAACTCTATTAACCAGACCTTGTTGAGCCGATGTTGCACAAATCCAAAGACACAGTAGAAACTTATCCTATCTTTGAGGGCCAGCTTGAAGTCATCTTTGTAAGGTCTTCCACGTATATCAGCGTGTAGGACAGCTGCACTGGCACGGTGTTACCCTGATGGGAAGGGAGATAGTAAAATTTAATATTCATGCTGTTCAGGACGCCAGAGGCAGCAGCAGCGGAGGCTTCAGGAACAGCTACGGTTGCTGAAGGAATTTGGCCAATTGACGTTGTTAAGTTCTAATTCTTCTCAGACGTGAAACAAACAACTGCTCTTGGCTTCGCCATCCCCGCCCCTCGCCAGCACGACCAGACCGAGGACGGTCTGGGATATAAGCTTTGGTACCCGCAAATGTACACATCGCGGTTGTAACACCTTTTGTATTACCTGTGTCGTAACGTTTATATCAGGATCCTTCAAACTATACAAGCTATCCCTAGCATCAACATAATACCTATATGCAATACTATTGTACGACAAAGCAGCAATTGCTGCAAAGAACAAGGAATGAACGGACGAACGGACTGATCAGCTGATCGCGCTGGTGCGACCAACTGCTCCATGACGCTTGGTGTAAATGCAGCACTGTCCTACCTCAAAGGGGCCATTGTCTATTCTACTGTTGAAAAAACGTGATTTTATGGACGAAGCGATAAAAGATTTAAAAATGTTTCTATATACAGACGTGTACTGTGCATGTTGTCCTGATTTCTACGAATGCAAGTAATCGCAATACCCTGCATTTCATAGATGGAGACTTGTCCAGATTTCGACAGACCGTACCGGAGACCGGGAACACGTGGGCTCAACTCAATTGGGACGTCGAGGGCTATCATTTGAAAAATCCGAATGGATTCCTTCTCACGCATAAACTAAATCATGCTGCCCTGACTATCAAGCTGGAAAGCTCACAGCAGCGAAGTTATCTCATGGAGGATTTACTGCCATCTACAAGCTACACTATCATTCTACGGCCATACGCACAATGGGACAGTCAAAGTTTCAGAGTCGGGAAAGCACACGCTGTTACAGTGCATACTCACAAAACAGGTACGACTACATGAATGACATTATTATCGTTCGACTATTCAATGTCTTAAGAGCATGGTTCACAGATTTAGCTAGCGATTGTCAGAATCCTGTTTTGTAGCACAATTTCACAATTTCTTAAATATACTGTTAGTGTTGCAACTATGCGGCGTAATATGACATTACACAGCGAGGCTGTAATTTCACGCTGAGATTCTCTCCCCGGTAGTTCATCCCTCAACCTCAAGCTAAGCAACCAAGACTACATAGTATAATGTATGGCTCTGTAATGTCACATAGGTGTGCCTGCCAACACAGCGCCTGCTGGACTTGAGGATCTCGGGGTCCACTGCCAGGATCCCATTGCTCCCCAATCGAACATAACTGTGGCCAGCAAGTCGTTATGCGACGAAGTACAAGACTGTTTCCAGGGTGCTGACGAAATGAAGGAACTCTGCGGTACGTACGCATAACTAAAGCTGTAGTGAAAAGCGCGAACGTTAAGCGGTTAATCCTTTAATTTAAACGTTACCGTAATGCTAAGGCTTGCTAAAACATTAAGGGCGTCATCGAAAATGGTCGACATTACATCACTGCCTTATGCAAGCTTCTAACACAAAGCTTGAAATTCAACACAAAGGTTTGTGTACCATAGTGCCAAAGTAACCTGTAGCTGCTACTATAGTTACTTCTTGCAGTAACTAGTTATAGTAACTACATACCTTTCCACAACAGTAGCCTGTAACTGTAACTATATAGTTACTTTTTGCAGTAACTAGTTACAGCAACTACATACTGTTCAAATGCCCTACCGTTCTTCCTAACCTGGAACTCCACGAATTTTGTCATCTCATACGCAGCCAGGATGAGATTAGACTCACTCTCACGGCCTTAGACTGCCCCGTAGGAAATCCTCTGTTTATAGTACGGCATAGCTATGCTTGGAAAGCACGAGTGCTAAAACTAATTTTTCTATAGTTATATTTGCTCGGCCTTTTTAAAATGTAACTACAAGGTAACTAAGTTACTTCAATGTGCTACTGTAGCTCTAGTTACATTTTAAAAACAAGTGCAAATGTATCTCAGTTACCAATTTGCAGGCTAATTGTTACTTAGTTATCTTTTACTAACTTACCCATGACTGGACTGCCAAGTAATATAGGGCCATAGCTTAGAAGCCTGTTAATCACCGTGTTTCGCTGGATTCAGCTGTGGAAGAAGGCGAATTAGCCGGTGGTAGAACTCCCATTGTCCACTTGGAAATACAAGTCCCGTTTCCAGAAGTGCCCAGCCAAGGTGGTGAAACGCTGGAGGCTTCGCTTCTTCCTCCCTTTTTCTTGGTGCGAGATTTTGCGTACTCTTCATTTATCACGGAACTTTACGAGCGTTACTATACTATAGTAGCTCATCTCAGCAAAGACATCTTCTATTGCCAGCTTACCTCGTTTCCCTCTATATACACAGAACGGTCATATCTATTTGTCGTTTCCTCGCTTAGGAAATATACAGCAAGTCCAGCTCTCCGTAGAAGCGAGGGCAGACAAGTTTGTCATTCTGAAGTGGAGCGTGCTCGGACACGGTAGTCCATGGGGAACATCTACTGAAAAGCAGAGAGCCACCATTTATGGGCCGAGGACGTTGCCAGATGGGTTCTTTGTGACAACGATATCCAACATGGAAATCGTTACTCCACACTTTGAAAGTCTTGCAGGTAGACGGTACATGATAACAAATTTGAATTCGTCCACGAACTACACGTTCACGTTGCGACCGCACATCAATTCAACTGAAAGCAGACGAGGCTACAGAATCGGCAAGGTCGTTTCTGAGTCCGTAATGACGAAAACGGCTGGTAAGTGATACCATATCATTGTGCCATATCATGTTTGAGAACACGTTGCCACAATAGCTTTATTGGTGACAATCAGGGTCACAAGAAAATAATAACCGTAAAAAAAACACGCCGCCGCATTCCAAAAACAGAATGTGACCGCACAACACTTGATGCTGACAACGCGTCTGATTTGATTTGATGTGATCTGTTTAGGGGGAGTACACCTTTTTGTGGCAATTAACATACATCGAAAGCTCTACGAAAAAGGTCCCATTTGCAACAAGTGAAAAGCAAAGAAGAAAAAAAAAAAACGATGTCATTCTGGGTGTTCTGAGAGGTGTAGTGTCCGTTATTTTAACAGGTTTAACGGCTTTTCCTTGGACTTTGTGTCGACCCTCAGAAACTCACCGCCTTTATGACGATGCGCAGCTGCAAGCGCAGTGTGCGCGGAGGCTTGTTCACACCAACTTGGTCACTTTCAAGTCTGTTTTTCGCGGACGCATTTACCACCTTCGTTTCCGCAAAGTGCCGGAGAACATTTTCCGTTCATTACGCTCCCTCAGTATATCACTAATTTCTACTGATCCCGTCTGATGGATCCTCATTTCATGCCTGAGCTCATTTTGCATTGTGTTGATATTCCGTCAGTTGAACATACTCGACATATTTAGAAAGTGGTAAAAATTTGACATCTAGAAGGTGAAAATCCCCAAGGCCCTTAACTTTGGAGGACAATCCTTGTTAATGCGTATCGAGCCAGTACTGTGGCGGTGTTTTGGGTTGTTCGCTTTGTCTGATAACTGTAAAAAATTATAACATGTGGCAGTGCGTTTAGCCGGTATTCATAGAATTTCCTTGGACTGTTCGCTTCTGACATGAGACCACTGATATTTTCATTCAAATGCATATCATCTTCATGCAGTGCTGCATAATCTGACCAGTTTCTCTGTGAACGGAAACCGAACGGTACTGCTCTGGAATGCCGAACCTGACGCCCAGTTTTTTCGAGTAAGATAATAACGTTCTTTCGTCACATTTAGATTAGCAATACTAATAGCGAATTGGACTGGTTGATCCGGAGCGGGTTTCGCTGGGATGTGCTCGCTTTTTTGCAACGCAGAGAGACCTCGCGTTCGGAGGAAACCGCGACAAAAGCACTGTCGTCACAGCCTGATATTGCGAGGTCGAGCGACATCGAGCGTTGGACCGACTCGCTCAGCTTACTGGATGGGCGCAACAACTTTCTCCGGGCTCTTGGTTGGAGCGCGATTGTTTTTCGGTGTTGGATTCGGGGATTCTGTCCCTCCGAGCCAGGTTTGTTCCTCCATAGCGGATTCGGGTGCTCGGCCCAGATCGGTCATTGAAATTGCCATAAGACTATCAAGTAGATTCAACACGCAAAGCATGCGTGCACAGCCCGAAGGCAATTATGCGTATTATCTTTACAAAGCTGCATAATTAACAGGTAAATTAAGTGGAAATATAATTCGTAACTACGAAAGGCAATATTTCACAAACGATCGTTGTTTTGCTTTCGCAATAATCACGCAGGAAATGAACGAATTGACGCTTAATACCTACAACTGAAAGGCGCTCAACAGTTTAATGGTTTTCACATTTGACGTGGAGTTTTATGATTGATTACTTATTTGTTCTTACTGCTGTGACTATGAGCAAGAAAAAAAAAGCAAGCTGTTCCGTTAGCTGTCGCAAGAAAATACTGCTTCGCGTTCAACATTCGCGCGGAGCGTGTCACCCGGAGGCTCACTCTGCCACGCTCAAATTATTTCAGCGAATAGTCTTCGTCTAAGTTCAGTAGACATAGGGACACAAATACATACTCTTACGATTTTTGCGAAATTTGAAAGCATCCTTTTTTCGGGCGAACTAAAATCCCCTAAATATTCGTAATGATTGGTTAACTTTTTACTTTACAACAAAAAACAAAAAGGAAATGCACCGAACGCTAATCACGAACTCGAGTACAACTTAATTTTGACTTACAATGTCTGGCCATGGCTCGCCACGCCTGGCGATGAAAGCCTCCACTGATCATCATTCAAATAAAGGTGTTGCTTTGCAGAGAAACAAATGTTATCAACGACGTCCACTTTGAACGCATGTCGACATCACTTAGTCATCCTCACACATTCACACTCGTTATTAGCCCTTCGATGCATTCTTGAACGTCGGGGTCGCTAGGGAGTTCCTGTAGATAACGATGAACTAGAATGTTGTCTAAACAAACTGCTGAAGTGTTCAGTCAAATTCCTTCATGCTAAAGTATGTAGGGAAAGTTCATCATCATTAATTATTTGTTGTTGTTGTTCCTCGGGCGCGTTGCCTGTGATGTTCCTAAACACAAAGACTGCGCGCTATTGTCACAGCTTTTTTTTTCTCGTCGACGCAGCCGCAGTATAACAGTACATAGTATTATCCTAACATATGCCTTAGAGCGTCTGAGCAGTACCAGGGAAAACACCCAGCAAGAACTGGTGGTGGCGGTATTCTACGGGCCCTCACGCAGTGTCCCCTGATTCCATGCAGGATTATAGGTGAAATGTCGCTTGAATGTGACTTCTGCTTGCAGTTTGTAACACTACTGTGGTAGTTGTATGCGTCGTCAGTTACCGAGCAATCCTTATGCTTGCAGAATGGCACTTCGAGAAGGAAGCGTCTTGTGCCTTCAATTAAGCACCTGGCTTTTCACTGCCTTATTACTAACACTCACCGCAGATTTTTGAGTGTGCAGCGCTACAGTATAGTTACACTCCCTACCTTGCCCGCGCGTATTCTCGCAGATGTGCCTCACCCTGCACACTCTGCGAATATTTGTTGTCAATGACTAAGGTATGATTGCGCTTTGTTGCATATCTATTTCTGATTACGTATTTGTATATACAGTTTATACAATCTTAAAAAAGGTAGAGCAGTTACACCTTTTAGGATGTAATAGTTGTCGCATATGTTGCGTCTAAAAGGTTGCAAAGTTCTACCTGCTACCTCACTCTCAAAACAGAACTTCACCGCATAGCACGTTGTCGTCCAACCATTGCCACGAGTGATAGGGTTACCGCTTTTGATTCGGTCAGCGAGGGGGCGTACGCCTTTTTGTAGCAATTTGGATATATGATAATTGCTTTTACCACCCTTTTACACCCTTTATCAAATGCTGTGTTGACCTAGGTGGTAACTATAGAAGTTGTCACCTTTTCACACCCCTTTTTTGCCGTATAGCCTTTTGTGTCTTTCCCAATGCAGTGGGAGACGGCAATGTTTTAAATGTTCTAAAATATATAAAAATGTGACAAAGGCGCAACTTTTTAACGAGCGTTGTAACGCGAAGACAGCGCCGAGGGCTTTATTATCAACCTTTCAGTTGTGGGAGGCTCCTCCCAATGTCGTGCCGAGTCCTCCCCGAAAGCGTTTTTCGATATCTTGTTTTTCCACATCCCTCCAATGAAAAACACCAGGCTTATCCAGAAGTGCCTATGAGGTGTCAGCTGGCATGCCTATTGCAGTGCCGGACGGGAAGGTGATCTGAGCTGAGAGTGTAATCAATAGGTGAGGTGGAGGGCGGCGTAATGGTTCCACCGCGGCTACCGCAGTTTGTGAGTTCAGCCGCTGCGCCTCTTCCTCTGCTTGTTTCTACTACCATATAGCGAGAAGAGGTCATCAACCACAAACATTTTCAATGGATATTTCCAAGTATACAGCGTCATGCCTATTGTGCGCTGTGGTATCATTCGCCAGCATGGAGAGTTAACTTAAGTAATATAATTCGGGATTGTTCCGACTGTTTTCAACTTGCTCAATAACGCAAGAAATTGAGCACGTTTCCTGTGGAATAGTCTAGGTATGTTGTTAGATTTTCGTGACTTAAGCGTTCACGCAGAATGCAAGGACTTTACAGAGTCTGACAGGTCGTATATATTATATGCCATTATGTGAATGGTCACTGCTCTCACGGTAGTTACGATACAAAAGTTTGTGCAATTTCGTTGTAACAATATTTTAAAATGCTGAGGTTAAACTCCCCTGATCAGGGACTTTGTGGCTCTAAAAGTTTCAATGTAGCTCAGAAGAGAGCACTCAAGCAAATGTGAGCGCATAATCTGATGTTGGCCACAGCACAGCATCAGATTATGCACCCACATTTGCTCGTATGAAGCGTTTCGAAGCGTATTCGGCGTACCGTTAACTGCTCCTCTACCTCCAGGTTACCTACGGTGACGGGCAGAGCCAGATATTGACGAAAATGCAAAGTTTCCCAAACGCGACCGCCATTGATCAGAAGAATAAAGTGTTCAGCATCCTTCTGCCAGCCGACACTGCGACGTCACTCTTCACTGGTGCCGCCTGTGGGAATCATGAGTGCAGCGACAATGTTACGATGAGAATCGATGAAGCAGGCCAAGGTAATGCTTTGAGCAAAATGTACAGAAGTACCATAGATAGAGTTTAGCAGTGTGTACATGTGTAGAAATAGGACGTTTGCATAAAAAATAGTTCGACTCGTGTTCCGGGCGATCAGCGTCGTGTAGTTTTGTGTCGTGACTGAATTATACCGGACCCTTCATGTTGATCTGGTCGATGAGGTCGTCCACAAGCTTTGCGTTGAATGAGTGGATTGAGTAGTGGGCGCGTCTTACTGAAAATTTACATGGAGGCGTTAAGATGGAAACACGGAATGAGATATTGGTCCCGTGGGGCATGCAGGAACGCGCGTTTGTTTGCAATGCCACAGCTGGGTATCATCATCAGGGTCGCGCTGGAGCCAGCTGGAGCTCACTGCCATGTAACTCAAGTGTTCTGATGCGATAGCGTTGCTGGGCTACTCCCCGGGAAATTCATTTTGCCTGCGCTGAAAACTAATCTCAGACAATAGAAGGCGCGACGGGAACCGTGGGCGCGGAAGCGTTTATGGCAGAGTGCCAAGGCGGGAGAGCCACGTCTTGCTTCCTCGTGGCGTGTGCCTGCCGACATGAACAAACGTTCGTTGTCGGAATTCCAATAATGGTGCGTAGGCGCCGACTGCGTGGGGGCTGGGGGCCCACTCCCCGGAGCTTTTCCAGGGGGTCCAGACCGCCTCCGCAAAGTTGACGCACTTGAGATGAACGTTTCGAGGGATATCCCAAGCATCGCGTGTTTCATGCGAGTGAACATGAAAATCCTGCAAAAGTTTGCCTCACAACGTTACAGTACGGAACCCCCGACACCCTATCCGAGCTCTGTGTGTGTGTGTGGGGGGGGGGGTAGGGTTGTGACTCGGCTCGCTCCGACAGATTGAAAACTTTCCGCCGATGCGTTGGTGGCCGTTGTCTATGCGTTGCGGTAAATCCAGTTAGGCCTGTCGTCATCCACACAGATAACGCGTGAATGCTTTCGATAATTCAACTCAATGGCTCGCCAAATACACGGGAAAAAATAATTTAGTGCGGTCCATGCACCTGTAGAGGAACTCCACGTTCTCTACATCTGGTGACCAGAACGATGAACATCAAGTTCGGCGCAATTCGGCCCTTCACCATCCCAAATTTCTGACCACACCATCGACGAGCAACAGCACACTGTTGCCAGACCTGTAGTAGCGAAGCATTATAAATTTGATGGCCACTACACATTTTTCACACCAATTCTCGAAATTACACCCTGCAGAGTGGACATACACAAATTACACCCATTTCAGACCAGACATACACATATTACACCCATTTCAGACCAGAAATATGGTGTATTCTTTTTCTTGAGGGTGTAATAAGGGAGTAAAGCAATTGATACACCCAAAATAACCCGTAATACACCTAAAAAGGAGTTTTATTTCTTAGAGTGTACCACGACACGCTATCCCTGGAAGCCACCGCCATTACTCGACTCACCACGACCACCCTTCACCTCTCGACCACCAGCGACACGCCCACCGCTCCCGTGCCATTTCCATCCGCTGCCGATCCGACCGACCACGCAACGACGCGACCGCTCACTGATCATCCCATCCGCCAACCGACCATCGCTTCACGGCTTCCAGAGACCGACCTGCGCTATCCGCGGCTTCCAGCACACTCACGACCGAAAGCTTCATTTCCTGCATCTCGACGCTCATCCGCTGCCGGCCGCGACACCAGAGCAACGTGCTCGCCTGCCGGTTTCGGCGCCGACGCCACGGCAGCAGACGCCACGGCACGGACGAGGACACGGCGTCCACGGCGGACACGGTGTCCACGGCAAGGACAACGAGCAGCGGCAGCCGACGCCACGACACGTTTTCAGCCGGCGTCTCGGCAGCCCACACGGCTAACGCAGCCTCGCTAGTCCTGGGATCGACCCTATGAGCTCTCGCTCCCGTGCCAGTTGCGGCACCCAGGCCACGACTACGACACACGGCTCTGACGCCCGACGACTTCACCGATCATCTTCGGCAAGCCTCATCTCTGCAGCTTCCTCCCCGCTCATCGACCGTTTCACGCAACGTGTGGTGTGTCGGGCCGTGGACATGTCCAGCAGTGCGCGTCATCCACGGTCGCTCTTGCTCTCTCCCTCCGGTTTAGACGTGCCTCTTCGTTCTTTCTCGCCGCTGCGCGTCTGAGGGGGGAGCACTGCAGCGGGCCGTGGACAACGACGAAGATGGCCACGCGCCTCTAACTCCGGCCTCAGTTCCACCGCGTGGCCATGGAGATAGGCCACGACATTGAGTTCGATTGCGAACTTGACACACTGAAACGTTCTGATTTGTAAAGCGCAACAGCACTTAGTCCTATACATTGCAGTTCTGCTCGCACATTTGACACATGCCTGCAAACCATTACGCGCAATTTAAAATTATATCCTTGTTTTCTTCACAGTTCAACGATTGTTATCGTTTTGCTCCTCGCTGCATCAGCAGGAAGACCGCTAATTCTTTAGATCCCTCGTTTCATTGAATATGAGGGACTCACTTCTGAATATACGTCAATGCAAGATTTGCGGTTCCTATTCCGATTCGACATCACCTCACTTGCCCGACACTCGAAGAATGGATTACAGCACCTAATTTAGCTCCTTTCAACTTGCTGAGCGAGAAATGTCAATTTTTGGATTAGCCTTTTTTTCTCTATTAATCCACCGCCTGTGCGATGCGAGATCTTGAATGTGTTTGTCTGCGTGTGAGGGGGATATGTAAATTTAAAACACGCGGAGAGGTTGAATCTCTTGAGTGTCTGTGAATGTCTCGAGAAGCGGACTTCTTCTCCTTGCCGTTGCGTTGCGGGCTGCACGGTTGCCCTTGGTTCAACGAGCACGTCTGTCTGTCTGTCTGTCTGTCTGTCTGTCTGTGTGTGTGTGTGTGTGTGCGTGCGTGCGTGCGTGCGTGCGTGCGTGCGTGCGTGCGTGCGTGCGTGCGTGCGTGCGTGCGTGTGTGCGTGCGTGCGTGCGTGCGTGCGTGCGTGCGTGCGTGCGTGCGTGCGTGCGCGTGCGTGTGCGTGTGCGTGCGTGCGTGTGTGTGTGTGTGTGTGTGTGTGTGTGTGTGTGTGTGCGCGTGCGCGCGCTTTGTTTACTGTCTGTCTTCCATCCGACACTGATACAGTTTACATGATCGTTAACGCCCTCCAAGGACCGAATTGGGCAATATCGCGATACCAAAATCATTGATGTGAATCCGTCCTTGCTTCAAAATTGGAACTTCCCTAACGAGTAATATGGCATATAACAGACATGAACACACCACATCAATGAAAGATGGAAGTCACTGAAAAGGTTAGCCAGCTGTAGGACTCCAACCCACATCTTCTGGATTACCTATTATCAATTGTCTCATATACCACATCAGTTTCCATCGCAAAGAAAAGAAATTGTGAAGTGAATCAATTGAAAGGACACTCCGTTTCCTTGGAATGGCGATGAACGGCTGAGATGAAAATTATGAAAATCATATGACATCGGTTGGCCAGGCCCCTGGCATCCAGGGTTATCGGCCCGCGAAACTAGTATATCACATTTCAGGTGATGGACCGAAGGTGGTTTTTCGCGAATGTGCTCCGGTTAATTTGCAGTTCAAATTTTATTTTCATTTACAAGTTTATCGGAGTTCCACTGCTATGGAACGTATCGGTACCAACTTTTATTCGACGCAACTTACAAGCCATGTCTCCGCTGTATGAAGTTCCGATAAGAAGAACATTTTATTCTCACTAACGACCCGTCATCTTAACTTCCGTAAAATTAGTCAGTAAGAGGTGGTGCCACTGTCGGCAGGTTTTATCGATGCTTGACGTATTATCGCCCGCTCTATAGAGCTCACCGTTTGCGAATAGAGAAAGTAAAATCTCTTCTAGACGTATATCTTATAATATTACATGTAAGCAACTTCCTGCTGCCGTTGTGCAGTATCGAAGCAAGCAAGTCTCATCATTCCATTTGTTGGCACACGACTGAATGTCTTACAGAATCTGGATGCATTGTTGTTGTTACAGAAACATTTTATTTACTGTTTCGTGATTGGTCGTTCGTGTTCGTTGTTCCTGATTTCGTAGATTCGTTTCGTGATTTCACCCTTAGGCCAAGAAAGCAAGCATTTCTGCGAACAAGTTGCACTTTTTCTTAGTTGCACAAGTTCTGAGTGCGCGAAGCAAGTGAGCCGATGTGCAGTATACTGCAGGAATGAATGTATGAATGTATGAATGAGCATTCGAGGTATGCGGGTCAATAATAATAAATAGCTATGAAAACGACACTGGCAGCATATGAGAATGGAACAGGCACTGACCTTTTGCTCAAACCGTCATTATGGTGGTCTGTTATGTTGAATTGCAGGACATAGGCTGTTTTCAGCATTCACGTAGTGGCTGTCGATGGATGAACGAACAGTTTTTGTTAATATTCCCCAGACGTTGGCGCTTCCGGTGATGTCCTCCAACTCTCTTCACTTTCATGGGGTGAACTGAATGCTAGTGCTTAACTTACGTCGTCATGTCCCTTACTCAGTTCCAGGGGATCCGGTTGTCAAAATAACGTCGGTTGCAGCGACGAGTCCTACTTCATTCTACGTCCGCTGGACTATAGAAAACTACAATTTGACGTCCATAGACGGATACTGGGTTAGATATTGCGTCAAATCTTCGACTTCTTGTCGCTTGGTACAGTTGTCGAAAGCGTCGCTTACAGTGACAGGTCTCACACCGGGCACGACGTACAACGTCAAGGTGCAACCAAGAATAAAGACACGTGATGGAGCTATTGAACTCGGTTCAGTGGGTGAAGCACAGGTGTCTACTTGGACCATTGGTAAGTCAACATAGTTTATCGTAGACGAAGGGAAACTTCGAAACATCCACCTCCCAAAACTTGGGCACAGTACCTGCATTGCACGCTCTGAAACCTGCACAAGGCATGTGCTGACTGCGCAGCCTTCACTCTGTTTTATTTTTATTTTTCTTGACTGTACACACAGTACGCCTTCTTTCTTCTCCGTACACATGCGAACACCCTACGGCACCAGCTGATAGCATGCGAACTGTATTGCCATTATGAACCATTCAAACGAAAGTATTGACCTTCAACAATTGCCTCTTGTTCTTCTTATTTGTATACATGCACATTGAGATAGGAATAAGTAAAGCACTTGTGGAAGTCGGCAAAAAAAGGAAGAAAAAACAATGGAAGGATAAAAGTTCAGAAGGCCACTAAGTAAATGCAGTCATGAAGGAATGAAAGGCAAACAACGAAGGAGGGGGGGAAGCAAAAGAAGAGTGATTTATTACCAGTTAAACTATTAGAAAGGTATCTAGGGGCATGGTCAACGTTGCGGCGGAAGCCCCGCCCTCGTCAGGACTAAGGCGGAGCTTCCGCCGCAACGTTGACCATACCCCTAGATATCTTTCAAATCGTTTAAATTGTAATAAATCGCCCCTTTGTTTGCTTCCCCTACCTTCATTGTTTGCCTTTCATTCCTTCATTTATATATATATAGTTTCATATATTCATATACAGTCGACCCGCGTTTATCCGGACGGCTTCGTTTCCTGTGAAAATGTCCGTATAGCGGGGGAACCGAATAAGTGAAACACGAAAATCCAAAGTGATCCTAAAAGGACATCTTTATTGACCATTACACAGCAAACTATCCATTGTCATCTGTTTCATTCGAATATACGCATGCAGTTCTTGCAAACCTTTGCGAATGACATTGACTTGCGAAATATTGTTCTGTTGCTCGAAAAATAATATAATAGCGCTGTTCTCAGTGCCGCCCGCGCATTTTCTACCGTCACAGCTGGTGCCATCCACGCTTTCATCATCCGATTCTTCTTGAACACTATCGGAAGCGACGACACTGACGATGTCGTCATCTATGATTGCAGCGCAGGGGTCCTCGTTGCGGACCTTCTTAGTCTGAAATGACCAGACTGCTCAGGGGGGGTGGATTACTTTTGTTTAACGTTCAAAGTCGGAAAGGGAGAAAATTATTCCTAGCAACACCGTCTTTGTGTCAGTAAAAAGAAGGCCACGACCAGGGTTCTCGACCTCGATTGACTAGGTGTGGGCCAATTGTCATTCCTGGACAATGACCGGATAACTGAAGCCGATTGTTGGGTATTAGTCACTTCTGTTCCCTGGAATTCTCGTCCGAGTCCGGAAGCTGAAGTCCGGATAAACGAGGGCGAAATACATGGGGAGAAATCCGTCCCCATGCTTTTTTGTCCGGATAGCGCAGGATCCGGATAAATGAAGTCCGGATAAACGCGGGTCGACTGTATGTATTATATATATTTTTTTTTTGAAAAGTGCACTGATCCTAAGTTCTGTGCAACATGCTGCGCACGAAAACGAGCAGTTGATCCCAATAACCACACGAAAGCGGCAAACAATTGTTGAGGATTGCAAAACGAAAACCGACCTTTCTGAACATTTGTGGACACCGTTCGACTTCGGTCCTCACTGTGAGGCGACTCGTTGTTCCATCACAGCACCACCAGCAATAGAGGTAGGGTATCGTCCCTGGCGATGAAACTCCCCATTCATCATCATTAAATAAAGTTGTCGTTGTTGAACCTGATTTTAACAATGATGACTGGGGAGGTTCATTGCCATTGCTGGCGGTAATATGGAAGAATACAGCAGTTCCTCTCGCAGTCCGCACCCAAGTTGGCGTCGACTGCATTTGTGTACCTATTCTGCCTATAGTTCTATTTTGCGGAACCTTCTTGTTTTATTTCTGTACAAACTTGCGTCCAACGCTCAATTAATTGCGCTTGGTCATTCTTTAAGGAATAAATTTCCAGATTTCTTCATTATTCACTTCACCTATTCAATTAGCTGCATTCGAACCGTCTCATTGCCCGGCCGATAGTTCTATTTCTTCCGAAATATGAATACGTATGCTCATGAGCGAACCAGAAAAATGTAACTTTATAATTGCGCGATACACAGCCTTTCAAAGATCCACGCTGTAAAGTTCAGTTATACGCATGCTCGAGCTCGGCATTTTCAAGCTGATTTAGACTGCAGACCTATACACCCGAGTTCCTGGTAATTTTCATTGTTTCAATTCAATGATCAGCGAAGTGACGTTAATTCACCGTTTTGCTCTTCTTCATCTCTTGTCATGTTCAAGATAATTGGAAATTGTGTAGGTTGATGACTGTTGTCATATAGAAAGGTACAGGAAAGCAAGGAAAACTTTCCTATCAGACTGCGCAGGGTACAACCCTGTTCAGGAAGCATACAGACTAGTTGCTGCTGGCACAATGGTAGCTAATGTCACAAATATTGGATGACATGTGGAGAAAAGCACAGAACTGTGACCGAAAACCTTGCGAGAAGTTATTCCCAGAGTTATCAGTGATTCGTCTCTTTTCCTTTAATAATAATTCATTGTTTACATACAGCTCCTGCAAGCCCCATGTTGCACCTCTACCATGTACTCACTCCTCCTTGCCGACTCCACGTTGAATGGGCCTTCTACAATAGCACGTTAGCCTACATTCAGGTCTGTTTATGGAGCGCTAGACCTCTGCTGCCACGCGTTGTTGTGCACCTGTAACTGAGACGAAACATACCAACATGTTAACAGATCTCACTGGAGAACGGCACCTGGTTGAACTGCACAACGTCAGCCCATTGCAACGCCCACGTATATGACAGTGTGACAACAAAGGGATCGCTCATCCTTTGGAACCTTGAGTACTACACGACCTACAACTTGTTTGTAAGAGGCTGCAACGACAATGGGTGTGGTTCCGACAGCACCATTGCTTTCTCAACGCCAATTTATGGTAAGAAGACTCATACCCCAGAGTAGTAGGCACCGAGGTAATGTTGATGTTGCTGCGAATATAAATTTGAAAAATGCTGAGCCATGGGACTGAGGTGAGTTCAGAAAAAATGATTCAGTTTCCATAAACAACAGTCCGGGCTACGTGTACCATTGATGTGCTTGTAGATTCCAGCAGATCGCTCTTCCCAGGCTCAAGGTGTTTGACTAGCTGTGTAGGAACCCCAGTAGACGTGACGTCTTTCTTTGTAAGCACTAGTAGACGCGCGTGTCGCATGCAACAGTGCATACAGACTGACACTGGACGATGGGGAGACGTGGGAAATATCGACCTCATACGCTGACTCAACAGAAACTGCAGAAGCTCTCTTGAGGAACGCCCTATGTGTAATCACGGGTGTCAAGTCTTAACCTTTAATTCGACTGACGTACAGCCGCAGTAAGATTCAAATGTAACGCGCGAATATCGCCCCACAGGGACGGCAGCGCCGCGGAACGTCGCCACTGGATCCAAGGCTAAAGCCCGAATCCCATAACAAGCGACACGCGGCAGATACATGCGAGAAGCGACAAAATCAACGTCACTGCCGCCACACGAGCGTCAAAAAAGCTTTGTCGCGGCTGAATATTTCTGCATCTACTCCCAGTAGATATTTTTAGCATGTCGCTGAGTTCGTTGCCTGTTGTTTGACAAAACCAGCTAGATTTGGCGGTGTGAAACAAGGACTGAACGCGTGGGCAAGGGAAAGGGTGGAGAGGGCAACCAACAAAAGGAGCAGACGAAGAAGTGGACAGGGCGTTGGGAACTTCAACCGCAGCGCCACTGCGTTACGGCGAATATTACATAGCACCTTTATCACAAGTTCTCCTCGTTTTGACGAATGAAATACTATTTTTGGTATATTTATGGCAATTTACAACTTAGCTAGAATAAAATAAGCATTGCTTCTCCAAAAAAAAAAAAAATTTCTCGGCGACGAAATGTCGCTGCTCAAATGGACCAGGAAGTCGCGCCATGACCAGACGCGACAGCGACAAATTCTGCAGCGCGTCGCGTGTCGCTTGTTATGGGATCCGCGCTTAAGGGCGCATTGCATCGCATGAAGATCACGGCATCGTAACGCCGCTCATTGCACGAGCACGGGCGGCGATTGCGGGCGGATGCGATCTTCAGGCGACGCCAGCAACGCGCCCTAAGTCACAACACGCTCACAGCAGCACAATCTGCAATGCGCATTTTTCACATACGCGTCGTATCCTAGCGGTTCTCCAGCGAACCACGCTCGGAGCGCGTCAAAGCAAGTCCACGTGGGTAGCACAAAGGACCAAAACCGGTCCGGAGAGGGAACGATGAGCTCGCGTCGTTCGTGCAGTCTTCCCACTGGTCCCTACCTCTGTCGTTCCCTTACTGCGCCATCTAATGAAGACTGAGATAACCCTCTCCGGTGCCTCAAGGTCATGCGCATGCGCATAATCCGTTGTGAAAAAGGTCCATAGCTGCATGTGCGGTGATCCTCCCAGATGGCATGGCCGAGCTTCTGCCGTTAGGTAGCGCCGGCGTATCTCAAGTGCCACGGCGAACACCGCACGTCATTGGCGGCCGCGTACCCTGCACTGTCTGTCGTTCCGGTTAAATCTGACCGCGGCTGTACATTACAGCGTGAATGGTCAAGCAGTGTTGATTTTGTTAAACAAAACCAGGCGCACATGGTGCTAGCTGAACCCCTCATAACACTCATCGAAGAACAGATAAGGCTGACACAACATGGGGAAACATAAAAAGAAGGCTGTCGGCAGTGTCCACGTGAGTTCACCTCTCAGTCTCTCTTGAATGAAAATGAGAGCTACGTGTAGGCCCTGACGAGGCGTCTTGAGCGCGTCGCATCTTCCCTGCGGTTCTACTATACGCCCCCCAATACACCTCTATCGAAGAAGCGTCACCGTGACGTAATGATGACGTTAGTAGACAGAGCAACACCGAAACGGCGCGGGCGGAGCACATCGCTGCTTCACAAAGCCGTATCCCATCACGAATGTCAAGGATCGCTTCTTTGTATTAATAAGACACACAAATGAAGTCATGTGTTTAGTCGCTTTGGTGTCTTTAGTAGCGTTTCCTCTCGACTGCGGAAAGGAAAGAAGGATCCACCGAAGGGTTGCATCATGTCGAAAGTAAATGTCGTAATCGTGTGCGAAATATTGCTTGTTATTACGACTTAGTTCTCGCTTTATTTGCATGGATACACCACGTGCACTCCGGGAGGAACTCGCGCCCTCCAGGATCCTGAAGATGGAAGAACCCGGTAGCCATCTTTATAAAGGGCTGCCGAAAGAATGGAGCAAAACAAGGCCACACAACTAATAATATGTAAAGAGTTACATAAAGATCTTAGAATATGAAAAACTATATTTAAACGTAGACGGGTAGAAAATACAGCGAACCGGCAAGGAGGTACGGAAGAAAGAGCCTCAGGACGACAACCGCCAATATCTCGAACAGAGACTGTTCTTCTCTAGAAAGGTCTGTATTCGAAAAATCGGCGGCTCTCGTCCTGAGGCACTTCCTTTCATATTTAAACGTAGCTTTCTTGCGACTTATTGATAGAAGTTCTAGTTTACGAAGTTGGCGGCGCTGTTGTACCATGTGACGTCACTTGTTTGTTAGCAGGGAGAGGTCTATTATTTCCGAGTGTTCTCATAACGGAAAAAAAAAATGAAGAAGTCGCCACATAGTGGCAGATATATTCAGACAACTGTAGTTTTGAATGGCGCATACCTTGAACCCTACTCATTTTGTGAACTAATCTCAATCTCTCGGGCTTTCGTCTTGTTAAAGGGAGGGCCTCGTACAGTCGGGGCGATTCCGAAACTTAGCTAAAACTATCTTCTCGAGTACTGTACACATCTGTCAAAGTTTCATTCGGAATAATGAAGTCGTCTTCGAGGAATTTGTCGAAAAGTGCCGTAATAACAGACGAAGAATCCTGCATTTCACTCTCATGCAACGTCACGCATGACATCGGCCTGCGGGTAAGTCGCGCACTCTCCCATTGGCTGAGCAAGGAGCAAAGCAGCAGTTCGCAGTTGTCGCAGTTGCCATGGCAGGGAACGATCAGAGAGAGAAGAAAAAGTACCCACCCCCGTACCACACGAAGTATAACAGGGGTGAGCACTGATAGAGACAGAAAAAGCTAAGAAAAAGAGGAAGATCATGGAATAGAGAAAATACAAAGAGAGTGAAAATAGGAGGAAAGTAGACAAAATCTCTACCAACAATCAAGCGGGACCACAGCCAGGGGAACCGACCAGGCAAACCGCGGTTTCATTAATGACAAATCAAAGTAAAACAACAAAAAAACTACAAAGAAAGCATCTTCTCCCTAGTAGTCCTCGGGCTGTCTCCAATGTATACAATACAAATTAAGAACTCCACAGCCGCATGCAGCACCGGCCCCAGCCTCCGTGCTCAAAGGTCCAAGGATGTTCACCCAATACTACTGAGATGTTTGCAGAAAACATGTAATCTGGAAAGACTAAAACACGTCATGAGGAAAAGAGAGAAAAAAAAATTATACACCAAAGTTGTTGGGAGGGTGTTAAGGGTGTGCTGGGAAAATCATTACTTAGAGTAGTACATGAGCACTTGGTACCTCAGGGGCTTCGCATCACTGCCCGCCACCAATCCGGTCTCTCCACTCTTTCCGGTCTTTCAAGTCATGTTTCCGCACACTGGGTGTGATGAATGGACGTTTTTTTTTTTTTCTCTAGTGTTTTATCCTACGAGTATGAGTTACCATTTTGTATTGCTGGCTGGATTACATTCTACGGTGGTGATGTGACGCGCGTTTTCAGCTGACGCTGTAAAATGTCACCTGCGTCCAGATTTCGAACGATTGCTCCCGTGCAAATTGCGATAGCCGTATGACATTTTAATACACGGTAGAAGAATAAATTACCTATCGTTCGACGCTAAGATCGCGTTTGTGGGCCGCTTGACGGCTAATATTTTGTGGATATTTATAAAGCGCCGTGGCGTTCACTATAAGCGCAGCACGACAATGGCTGTCGGCGAGGCGAGAGCCAGGGGAATCTCCAACCTGCGTACCAAGTTTCATCTGCCTCTCACAGCAAGAAGCGCGTGAGAAATGGGTCTTCATTGCATTGGGAATTCCCATTATACAAGGAGTATCGAACGCTTCAATTACACTCTGCGAGGGTCACGTGACGCGCTCTCTCTGCGGACCCCGACCAATCTCGGGTGTGTCTGTCCTTAACAGCGGACGGCAATAGAAAAATATGCAGAGAGGCGGATCACATAATATGGATCCTAGTGGTCTGCAATTATGCTCCGGTATGCGATATCCACTTGTGCCTACTGTCAGCGTCATCAGGTTGAGTTCAGTTCCTGTTGACTACCTTTGTCTCTACAATTGAATCTTCGCCAATCGTGTACATTTCCATCATTTCCTTCGACAGCATCGAGTGCACCGGTCAACATTAGCATCGAGCACATCGCAAACGGAACGATGTTGTTGAGGTGGGAGAGGCCATTGCATCCTCGTGGTCCCTTAGATGGCTACGATGTCTGCTGGAAATGCGCGGAAGAAACGACTGTAGTGGATGCGGTGACAGACATAAAGTTCCTCATCAGTGGTAAGTACATCTTCTAGAATGAACGATACAGTGAATCTCAGATGAGGCGCCTGCAGCTTGAAGGTTGAATGGTCTCGTCAATAATTAGTAAGTCCAAGCGCAATTTCTACCGTGACATACGTACTAAATCGGTTAGAAGCGCTTAATGAGCATTTTTAGTTGTTAACTCGCATGATACTCCTACCATGAGCAGTGGTGGGCGTGTCACGAGGGGAGGCGAGGAAAAATGCCCAAAACAGAGATTGAGGTGAGGTGAGGTGAGGAAAATGCTTCGAGAGAGATTTCGAGGTGAGATGAGGAAACATTTTCGAGAAGGCGATTGAGATCAGGTGAGGTAAGCAAAAGTTTTCAACGGGGACGTTGAGGTGAAGTGAGGTGAGGAAAAATTTCCGAAATGGAGAGCAAGCAAAAATATTTCCTAGCATTGCCTGCAAAGTCTGGAGATGTGGAGCGTCTATTTTCAATCGCGGAATCTGTCTTCTTTCTTCTTCGAGCAACTGGATAGATTCTGGAGTGATGTGGTCTCCCTGGTGGGCACCTGCAGCTCCATTTCTTTTAAACTTCTGCATAATTGCGAACACGTGACTTGAAGTGCGACGCTCTGACATGAGCGTCACTGTCGTTTAAAAGCGCTCTGCACTAAAATGAGGCCGCTGTAATCCCGTTAGTTGCAGACTTTCAATTGAGTCCGACGCATTATAGATGTGTCACATCATATACATGTACAAGTGAATAGGGCTTATGTGTGCTTCATGTATTTGGTTTAGATTTCAATACAGTGAAACTAGACAGTCGAGTCAGGTACATGTGTGTCAGGTACACGAACTAGTCAATATAGTTTACGTGTGTTTTATGTGTTTAGATTTCAATGAAGCCACACTTGACAGTCTGTAACAGATGTGTTTCACGTACTATTTAGAACGATACTACATGGCAACCAATTATCTTACCAGAGACTAATGTAAGAAATGAAGGCAACAACACGCGCTTTCAGTGCGATATACTGGCATATATTCAGTATTGCCACAAGTTGGCCCACTGTTCTTTTACTAATCAGTTAGCAGCAATGAGATTAGGTGAAAAGGCACAAGAGGTTTGTGTCTTCACAATGTAATTTTCAGATTAAGTAATAAGTTAAACTGTAAGTTATACTGCTTAGTAAGCCAAAGCATAAGTCAATAGTAGTCTGTACAGCTTGCCTACCTGATGGCTTTAAAACAAGGGTACAAGGTCCCCGAATTCCGGCTATAAATCAATACATCCGCTATTTAAATAATATTGATCGATAATATAGGGTCATAACAGACAAAAATGCAAGATGTACCAGTAAATTAGAAGATGTACAAGTAAATTAGAACTGCACACGATCCTGAAAACGACCTTCACAGCTCATCATCATTCTCGCTTGAGAGATACTTGATGAAAGCAATTCCTGTTCTACCAGTATGAAAAACAGAAACAACGCAACAAATTACTCCGTTTGTGCAGCTTCTCTACCCACGTACCAAACGTCCAATTTTTACTGATTGTACGTGTAGTGGATGCTTGATGAATTAAGGATGAACCAAGCAATTTAATTAATCTTAATATAGTGGGTACTTGGAACTTCTTTCAGGAATCAACCAACGAAGCAGCAAAAAAGCCAACTACGACACATTACCTACACCTACCCATTCCTAACAGAAAGAGCAATTGTGAAGCGATAACTCTTTACGGAAACAGGTTAAGGTGAAACGAGACACAAAATTATGAGACAAGTGGATTGAAGCGAGATGAGGTGAAGATATTTTGGAGAGAAGGTTGAGGTGAGGTGAGGAAAAGTGTTCTGGAAAATGTTGAGGTGAGGAAGATGTTTCAGGAATAAGGTGAGGTGAGGAAAAAATTCCCCCAAAATTGAGGTGAGGTGAGGAAAAACATCTGCGACGAAAACTGAGATGAGGGTTAATGATGATGATGGTGATGATTTGAATTTTTTTGCCGCAAAACCTACTGGGGCTGTAAGAGATGAGCGTTGAGATCGTGAGGTCATTTGTCCACCCCTGGCCATGAGTACACAATAGTGAAGAGTTTGCCGAAGTTCATACCAAATGCAGAGGATGCGCGGATTCGTGGGTTGTTCAAGTAGCTTGACACGGCTACTCCTGCATAAGCAACAATTCACACCTTGCGGAAGCTTCCTTAATGTCTAGCGAGACAATGTACTAAATCATAACTGATAATTTCACAATATGTGATGGGCTGTTCGTACTGTAGTATACAGCACCCGTTCGTGCATATGTGAGCATTCGGGGTGGCCGGTATTAATGATACAGTTTCTTCATACTTGTTTGATGAATGTCCCATTAGACCGGGAAAGGTAGTAATATGCCAGACGAAGGGTACCAACACAATCGCGACATGGCGATGATTTTATTGCTCGTACTCGTCAGGGATTTTCTCAGCTCCCATCTTCCAGGGCTGTTTCAACAGTGACCATACTCTATAATAGTGACCGCACTCGTGCACGGTAGTCTGCACATGGCGCCATCACCCGGCTCATGGCAAGACCAAACGGCTGCAGGATGACCGCATGTTCTCCTATAGGGCAAAAACACGGTCAGACTTGAGATTGGCGACGGTGACGCAGTACGATAAAGAAAGGTGTCGGTCAGACATGAGCATTTTTAGATAACCAATCGGAGCAAGTTGATGAGATAGGGGCACACAGAGCCTCCACCCCCTCCATGTATGGTGAAGTGTTGCAGAATAAAATAGACTCCTTCTAAATAAAATAGGAAACTGGTAGTTGTGCATTCAGAGTTGCTGCTCCTATGTAGAATCGCGCACATTCACGAAATGTACTATTGAAATGTACTATCATGAATGTACGCTATTGAGGGAAGAGTTGTAAAAGTTACTCTCGGTGCAAGGAATACGCAACTGTCTGGTGCGCAAGCCGAGATGTGCGCGCAAACTTCATGGAATTGTGTGGTGCATGTAAGTGTACCACTGCGCTAGCCAGCAGTATTTCTAAGGATGCTTCGTTTTGTCTTGATCGCCTTAGAGTTTGGTACTCTCCTAAGAGCTATTGGTTGTGGCAGGATCTTTGGAGAATGTTGATCTGGCCAAATTGTCCGCCTGTTATTTGGATGTTCGGACCCTAGCGCAGGAGTTTCATTTCATCGGGGTGTCAGAATTCCGCATTGTAAAGGAGAGGGGAGAGGACGGCCATCACGCCTCCCTACGGCGTGTATATCCCCATAGAATTTTTTAGGGTATCACAAAATGTTTGTGTGCTTGGCGTGGCAGTCTCGCGGCTATGCCGCAGACTCCGGACTATACAAAAAGACGCATGAAAGGGTCGACTTGTAAGAATCATATTCTTTGAGTATGAGGAGCACATAAGGACACACACACGGATGAGGAAACACACGAAAAGACGACTCAACGCTCAATCGGACAACTCATCGCACAACGGGACAACGCACAACTCGGCAAGCAACGTGGCTTGTCTATTTTGCTCTCAAGCCAAGGCGAGACAATAGTCGGAGCCCATGCGCAGATCGTCTGATTATTTCCTCTCCGCAGACGCATCAGACACCCCAACGTCAAAGCCGTATACTAAAAGGGAGTCTGGCCATTGGGAGGAGTCCCAAAAAGAGACAGCTGTCAATCGCAGTTCCGGGCCTCTGATTGGTTGACTTTTTACCACGGGAGTCGCCATGACACCTGACCGCCATTCAAAATGGCGCCGAAAACAAACACGGTGAAGCGGGGATTTCGTGAAAAAAAATTTTCACACACAATTTAGATTTTGCAGATGTACATCCTCATATGCGTTTCTCAGATATCAGTTTCAACTGATGCTCGGCTATCAATATCTAACCGAAAATAATACGTTTTGCCGCCGGTGATAGGCCTACTGAACACGGCGATCACAACGAAATCATCACAAGAACGTCACTTTGCAGTGTAATTTTGAATTTAATTACTGAATTTTATGAATATAAACATTCTTGCCTTCGTTATTCCAACTATTCATGTAGATAAGTTAAAACATCGTATCGACGACAGGATATGTACCAGCAGGTGGTTCTGCCGGCAGCGGTACAACGACGGAAGCAGGCGACAATTCCCGACGTGCCTTGCGCCGCCTAGGTGGCGTCCATCAAAATGCACCAGTTTTGCAGATAGCGAGAGGTATCCATTTCAATCCCATCCACTTGCCACGCAAAAATGGCGCTGCCCATGTTGGATAGGGGCACAAATAGTGAGGACAGGTTGATTAATACCACCCCATATTTCAAGACGTCCTTGGTCAGAAAGCTGAAAAAGCGGGGGGAGCTTCAGGTAGACATGACCCATTAATGGCCAGACTGCATTTTAATATAGGGTCCTGCCCAACGTGAGCCTGAGGCGCCCCCGCTAAGGCGCGAGCGTAAGCGCTTTCTGAACGCTTCAGGCTTCAGACACTCTTCCGCCGACTCCAGAATCCCCCCCCCCTCCTCTATACCTCCACTTTTCAGCTGTCGCTGTAATATGATGAAGTGACACCGCAAGACATGTTGTCGAGTTCTCCGACTACTGGTCAGCACGATACAGTTCTCTGCTGGCGTTGGTACGATCAAAAGCTGCTTTTCCTCCTACAATATCTGGTCCCTTTCTTGGGACAAACCTGCTCAATGTGTTACACTGGAAAAGTTCCCTCGGATGTTCTTCGCTATGATGTGAATGGGTTTGCTTCAAAGCTATTGGTTCGTTCTTTAGGCACTCATGCGGCAGGTGCCTTTAGGGATGTAAAGCCACTATTATGGCTTCTGTTTCTTTGGAGCAACATATATGTTCGTCTGTGGCTACACCTCTTTGTCGCATCGCATCTTATGCGTTGCATAATTCTACACGTGACTTTTTCTTTCAATGATTTTCAGAGCCCTTGGACGGCAGGAACTGCACAGCGTCTGTTGCGGCATACCATATCACCGAGGGGGGTCACGTGCTACGTGGAATAGAAGCGCACATTGATATTCCATCGAACAACCCCAGTGAATATCCCGAACCCTAGTATGTTTGGGATAACTCAAATACCACAAATAAACAAACAGGTGTGTCACCATATTATTTCTAAGGGTGTGTCTGTTTACTGTAGCACTACAACATTATAGCGGAAGGCAGTTCTTAGGTGTCCGGGCATAATGAAAAAGGCTTTTGCGTCTCAGGGCACCGAATTAATGTTTTTCCAATGCGGCTTTAGTTCAAAAGTTTTAGTTTTAGCGGCTTTAGTTCCAAAGTTTAGGCAAAAGTTCTTTCTAATGAGTTGCTGGTCATTTGCTATCGACAATGTACGTACTTCTTCGCTGCAGATGCTGGATAATGTCTGTGTGACTAACCTCCATTCCGTAACGTTCTCATCGATAGTCTGAGACCAAGAGTCAAATTTGGTCCACTCTTGATTACAGTCCAAAGGCACAGTAAATAAATCTCACCGTTGTCTCGCTTCGTAAATCCCCGAATTATTATATGAGATCTGCCAGCACAGGACTTGAACTTGCTTTCCAGAATCTGAGCTCCCTGTTATTTCGGGAAGGGGAAGCTCAGATCCTGAGGGCCAGTCGGGCTGCACCAAGGGAGATTAATTTGCTTTCGTCATGCTATACATGTCGCATCGCTGTGGCATGTAGCAAAACATCAGCAGTACGTAGACTAGTAGAAATCCAGTGGACCAGTACAAGGAAGTATGGAGGGAATTGCCTCAAGACGAGAGCCGCCGATATTTCTCCTAGCCAGCGTCCGGATAATTGGCATGGTATTTAAAGGGTTTCCTAACCATTTAAATAACATGCAAATGATGAGGACGGTGCCCAGAAGAAGAACAGTCTCTGCTCGAAATATCAACGGGTCTCGTCCTGAGGCAATTCCCTTCAAACATCAGTAGTATAGTATTGCCAAATAGTTATGCTTCTACAACATATGCTTCACCATACCACGTTGACGCAGCTGTTATATCAGGATCTGGAGGTGCGAGTGTGAAACAGCTGATATCGCCACCAAAGGATGCACACCCGAAGAACGACACTGTGTTAGAGCGAGGGTGCTAGAAGGTGGAAGGCTTGCCCTACTTGGCATCAGGAAGTGGGTCGAGTATCTGCAAGGCAAGGTTGCAAAGAGTTGTATGTTTCTGAAAAGTGTAACTGTATCGTAATGTTGCACCAATTCATGATAAAATGACACTATAATACTATTTGGATGAGTCACATTCTACAGTGGAGATTCACATTCTACAGTCTACTATTTTAGGCAGCGATAAGCCAATATTGCTCTGAACAAGGAATATTATTTCATGCTAATAAGGTACCATTTATGCTCTGTGCCATATATGGAACCCCACTGAATTTGAAGCACTTTTTATTGTGGGAAAAAGTTACCTCTAATCTGATCAACTGATTTTATTCGATAAATAAGACCAAATACCCCCAGCTGAAATTAATCAACTTATTCTGCTACGATTTGAACCAGTGGGTGCGTTCCAAGTGTACGCATACAACATTTTACATTTCACGCAAATCTTAACTGCAAAAGGCATAACGTCATCCAGTACTACTGAGTGCGCAGGTTGGAACAGCTACCTATCTTTCTCGCATGGTGTGTGGCTGAGCCCCTGCTCATTTTATTGTTTTACGACGGGCCGTACATCCTAGCTGGCACACACGAGTTTCGCGAAGGCGTCGTCGTAGCAGCTTATCTTCAAATCATTAGCGCATTGAGACTGCGAAACAAATGTCACTTACCTCGGGCAATGGCATGCTGAGTAGTTGCCTTTGTTCAGTGGATATCGTCGGCACGGCGTCAACTCAAGCGCTTTCTTTTTACTGGAATCCCTACGCGGGTTTCCGCTGCACGTAACTTCGGGAGAAGAACCCGATCGGCTTCCAATCTTCCGAGTCGTCGGACAGCCGCTGCTGCCCTGCTGGAAATAGAAAGCATGATCTTAATGAATTGTCCACGGAGTTTCAATGGGAATCAATGTGAAATCAGACGACCAGTTCGTTCAATGTGTATAAGCTAATCATTTCTCATTGAAGGAGTTGGGAATTTTACAGGGAAGCTGCCTTCGCGATATCGTGTTCCACCATATTGTATGGCGAAGACCGCACCCAGGGAATAAGGAACCAATTCAAGGAATTGGTAGACCAATATCTTGATGACAATGAGAAACGCTGATCTCCAATTGATTCGATGAGATCCAGCATCTTGTGCGGCACAGACTGCACCAATGCAAAGAATAAGAAGCCAATTGAGTGAATTGGCCCATGCGGACAAATGAGACACGATCATTCCCGACTGTACGATGCTGGAACCTTTCGGCGCCGTAGGACATGTTTCACCATCCGCGTCCCAAAATAGTTCGCGTCATTTCAAATGTTTGGGAATAGTTCCTCATTGGTAAAAGCGCCGTGGTAACTTAGCATTACACCTCCCACTTGAAACTATTGTTTTTGCATTCCGGGCAAGATTGCACTGCACGGAAGTGGAAGCGTTTGCCGCCAGTCGCCAGCGGGTTAATCAGTCTGTTATAAAACGTCGAAGTGCGAGGATTGCGGTCGCGCATCTGCAACAATTCACGCTTTGTCTTGAGGATTTTGGCCGTTTTAAGGTATGCGGTCGACGTGTAAGGCACTCCTGTTCTTTGTACGCTTTTACCCCTGAAGGCATTATTAGCGCTCATGGAGATATAGATGAAGGATGAAGTGGAATGAAGTAGACGTAATATATTTTAACGCCTACTGACATGCTGTTATGGCAGCGTCTTTCGAAACTGTATTTCGTGCAGGTTAAAGGGAGTCTGACCAGAAGTTCGACAAATCTTTCATTTGCGTCTATTACGAAGGAATAATATGCCTCTAAGCCACACGCGAAATATTTTGGCTGTGCGCGGCGGCAAAGTTTGCCAAACGGGGAGCTGAAAACCGGCTTCGCTTTTCCTCCTCAACTCGCGCAATCGGCGCCGAAATCTAGCCTCTTTGTAGTGGACATCCTCCAATTTCCGTGTGTGTGACGAAAACACGAGGTCCAGGTTTCATTGGGCGCCCGGACCGGAAGTTCTGTTGCTAGTGAGTTTGTGAGAGCGGCGGCATCCGTCCGGAAAGCGATCTTCAATATGGATGTCGAAGCAAGAAATGCGGAGACTTCAAGCCCGGAATTTTTTCTGACTTTTTCTTTCTGCGATCGAGAACGAAATTCTGCGTGCTGAACAGCACGGTAGCCTTGCTTTCGAAACGTCGCCGATGCCGCGAATGCGAGACCAAGGCTCTACGAACATCGGCCACAGATGAAGCAAGGAGCATCAGTCGCCTGTCTGCGACACACAGGTAAGCGATGCGCTTTTTAACGCACACTGTGATCGAACATGTAAACGTTCTCTGAAATTTCGTGTCCTGATATTGAATGCGCACTTGCTGTTTATGGTGCCGGTGCGGCTGATGTGTCAATGCCAAAGTAGATCGAATGCTTGTGCTGCAAGGAGCTCGAAAACACTGCCGAATGACCGTGTGTTCACACCAGTGACATTCCCTCAGAAGCGGAAGACGCGAAAAGCGTCATAGCTTTCTGCTGTCACGTGAGAGCAAGTGCTCAACATCGTGTCTTTACATACACTGCTAACCCTGGAGAATATCCTGCTACACAGCCACAAGATATTCCGTAGCAGACGACAGGAAAACACGCTGACGGTGTCGTCTGCTAAATGCGCAGCAGTACTCCACGCCCGATATTCTGCCCCGTGTGAATGCTCACATAACACGGGACGGAACTTCGTCTCTGTAAGCACTGCTTTTGCTTTTTCATCCACTAGAATATTCCATGAGGATGTCGCTCGTGTGAATATACGGTAAGTGTCGTCTGCTAAATGCACAGTACGTCACTCCATATATTCCGCACCGTGTGAATGTTCAACATAACACGGGACGGAACTTCGGCTCTGTGAGGCAGTGCTTTCACTTTTTCTTCCACTAGAATATTCCGTGAGGATGTCGCTCGTGTGAATACACGGTGACTGCAGCACGAGTACATTACAACCCACGAAAATTTCCAACTTCTATGCTTTAATGACGGTATTGAACGTTATTCACCTTATTAATGTTGCACTGAAAAGTACAGTATCAGGGTGACTTCAGTGGAAAATTCCTTGTTGCAGCACATTGGCTCAATGGGGAACAAGACTGACCTCCAGTGAGTTTGTATGGGGTATGGGTGTTATTCAGTGTGGTTCGGATTGAACACCATTGACTTTTACAAAGACCTTCCATAGAGACCCATTAAAATACCAGTTGTGTTCAACATAATATCTGTTCCAACAACAACAACGACGAATACACTGATGATCATGAATGGGGAAATTCACCACTTGCGTTGTGGCCCACTACCCCAATGCCGACGGGACTGCATGAGATATATGTAAAATGACAATGAGGGGACGAGGGGGAGAGAGGGCAGCAAGGCCAACATTATGATAAAAGAACATAAAGGAGACCGCTGTCTGGCACAAAATCCATTAAAAGCTGTAGGACACGACGGTGTTGCAAGATGTCGGTCCAGGGCCCAAGGACGGTCGCAAAAGTGAACGGAGCGGCAGTGATTGACTTCAGTCAGTTGCGCAACCTTTCTCGTTGAACCCTGAAGACACCTCACGATCACATGCTAGATATCCGCTACGGCACAACTGGAGCACAACGGCCGAATTCACCGAACATGGTGTCAGAGCGACCAAGCCTGCGTTTAAAGATTTAGGTGAAGGCGACACCACAGCGGAGCCTGTGTATAACGGACGAAAAGTTGCGGGGCAGCTGAATGGACAAGTTGAGGGATAAATCGGGATCCACTTCTCTCCTGAGAGTTCTTGGTGGAACGTCTTGACACCATTGTAGATGTGACAGGGGCTTTACCATATGGGCAAGGTAGCTTCTTCTATCCCCTTTGGAGGGGATAATATATCATGGGGATCGGGACCTATACGCCACTGCAGCAGCCCTGGCCGTATCTTCATTCCTGTGGATGCCACAAATATCTTGAAATACACTGGAGGGATACTTCGTGACTACTACTCATCTGTAGACGGCTCATTTCCTGGATGATGGACGTAACAACCGGAGGAAGGGATACATGAAGCCCCATATATGCAACACATTGCAGGGCGGCTCTGGAATCAGAGCATACCACCCATCTACTGCGATGAGTGGATGAAACATTTCTGAGGAACAGTAAGGTGGCATGTAGCTCCTCAGCAGACGTGGAGGATGTGCGATGGCATAATCGGAGCCCATGAGTCACCGAGTCATGAGTCGGAGTATTTCTTCAGAATAATCTATTGGGAATTGGAATTTCAAGGAATTTTTCAATTGTATTCGTCTGGACGATATTCAATTGAATTCTATTACCTTTTCGATGAATTCTCAATGGGACCATTTCTAGAAGGGTGGAGCACTGCTCCTACGGCGGTGGCAGATGCATCTACCATTATGGTGGTTGGTGCATGTGGTTGCGGATGGACCAGAAGAGTGGCATTTGTTAACTGTTCTTTGACCCTCTCAAACGTAGTGGTGGTCACGCTTGTCCATGCGAGAGGTAGGGAGGCGTTCGTTTTGGATGAAAGGTAATATCTTAGGAGGACGCAGGATGTCCGCGCAATGAGGCATGAAGCGACGATAGAAGCTTATGGCACTCAGGAACTGACGGAGTTTGTGCAGAGGAATAGGTCAAGGAACTGTGCTATGGCCTTCACGTTGGCGGGAAGCAGGGGCAATTCAGTCGGATGATATTTTGTGACCCGAGAAATCTAACGACATAGCGCCGAATTCACTTTTGTTGGTATTAATTATGATGCCGTAATCTGACAAACGGGAGAAGAGTAGCCGAAGGTGGGTGTAGTGCTCTTCCATGGAGGACCTCGCCACGAGAATATCGTCTACGTAGGCGAAAACAAATGGTAGCCTACGGAGAACGGAATCGATGAAATGTTGGAAAGACTGTGCGCTGCATTGCGTAATCCGAACGGCATCCGCAGGAAGGCGAATAAGCTTAATGGTGTTGTGATTGCAGTCTTGGGTATGTCAGATTCGGCCATAGGAGTTTGATGGTATGCTCTTACTTTGTCGTGTCGTCCTTGGAAAAAAATGTGCCATCACTAATGAAAGCGTTGAAGTCGTGGATATGAGGGTATCGGATATTGATCGGGGGATTGTAACGTGGTTTAAAGCTCGATAATCCCCACACGGGCGTAATTCACCAGTCTTCTTGGCCACCATATGTAATGCAGACGCCTCGCTGCTGGAGGACGGGCGAATGATACCCATGTCGAGCACGATCAAATTCTTCCCAGGTGATTTTTAGCTTCTCGGGAGGTTGTCTGCGTGGGCGTGTGAACACAGGAGGACCTCTCGTCTCGATGTGGTGAACCACGCTGTGCAACATACGCTTGGACCAATCGCGCGGACGAGTAAGGAAGGTAAGTAAGTAAGGTAATCCTTGAGAATGGCAAGGGAAGGCTTGCTATCGTCCTGGAAGAAGGCAACGCCGAATGATGGTAAGGACGAGTGCATGTCGGAGACAACAATGTTTGCGGCGGAGTCAATGAGCCTGTGATTGTACGTGTTAACCAGAAGCTGGGAGTGGTTGAGTAAATTTGTGGCAAGAATGGTATGGGTAACGTCGGCAACCAGGAAAACCAACGAAATACACGATCGGAGGCCTAGATTTAATGTGAGGGACCGCTGTTCGTAGAGGGATCTTCGAGCTGCTGACGGGTGTGAGGTGGTACGAGGGCGATTGTCGGCGATTTAATCGACTCGCCGGAAGGACGCTCACGTCGGCTTCAGTGTCGACGAAAAACGGAAGGCTGATGTACGCTCCCGGATGCAAAAAAGGCGACAGGAGGTGGAACATGGACCATTGGTCGTCATCAATGGTACGCTGACGGGCTTTCTTGCTGCCACGTGCACGGGAGGCGGCAGTGATAGGTTGAGACACCGAATCGACGGTGGTGCCAGCAGACGGTAGTAGCTGGACTGCGGTCCCGTGAGCGACTAAGCGTGGGTGAACGTTGAGGGCTGTTGCGAAAACGACGAAGTCGTGCGCCGTCATGATCTCGACGGGAGGGTGCTTGAGAAGCAGCAACGAGGCTTGCGAGGTTTCGAAACTCACGGCTAAGTTCACGATTTGAGAAGAGGGGCCTTGTGTAAATGCAGTTGCAGACAAATGGGATACCGGAAAGATGACACGAGGAGGCACGGCAAGAGCGGAAAGCTTGGCCAGCTGGTCAAGAGCCATGCTCGCTGCCATCACCAAGACCATTTGCACATTCTGCGGCAAGAGTTCAAGGAAAAGCTCACGCAGGATAGCGTCGTCCATAGAGACAGAATGATCACCGAGTAACTGCCGCAAGAGCTGCGCTGGACGTCGGTCACCCAGCTCTTAGGCAGATAGAAGTCGCTGAAGCAGTCGTTCGCCGCAGATAGCTTGTTTCAGTTGAGTTCGAAAACGTTCGTGTCACCAAATGTTGGGACACAAAGAATAATGACCATTCAGAATGGTGGCAAGTCCCCAACTGAACTTTTAATGAGTTGGCGTTCGTGCCGGCGCGAGATGACGACGAGTGCACTCGACGATGTTGATAGCAGTGTACCAGATGAGCACACACGAGACGCACACTAATAGCGAATTCAGCTGGTGGTTTTAGTGCAGGACACTGTAGCGCGCCGGTGTAGGGCCCGTGTGCAGGAAAACTGCGCCAGTGCTGCTTACACCGATCCGCAAAGCAGATCATGCTAGATAGTGCCAGTGTGGACGAAAAACTCATGCAACTGATGTACAACATGGAGTCGTGGCCACAGGAACACTACTTTAATAACCACTTTAAACATAAAATACATGACAATGCCAGAATCCACATTCACAACCCACATTCATTCCATCCGAGTTCGAGTCCATCACCGTCCGAGTAGCGCGAAAGTGTCCACGACCTATAGTTCTCCACCTTCGGGCGCTTCGCCCGTGGACACCTCGCCTCAGCGTTTATGCTGAGGCGTTCGACGGATTTTTTCTAACTAACTACTGCTGCGTAACTACTGCTACTGCTCAACCTGTCTGAACTCGACGAACTTGACTCATCCAAAGCATCCAGTAGGTCTGCCGGTTTCATGGCGGCCATGTTGAGCAAGTGTAAACCATGGAAAGGAGGGTGAGAAGGAGTGGAAAGCGGAACTTGAGAGCTCGTCTTCCGGTCCACGCCGCCGATATTCTCGGTGTGGCCTGACCTGCACGGATTCAGTGCTCGCGAGCGCACGCTATACACGCGAACGACCAGCGGAACATGTTACATGTTGCCCTAAAACGACCGGCAGAACATGCACGCTCGAGCCAGTGCAACTTTTTCTCCACGAAAACGACCAGCTGGATGGGCTATAAGAACAACGTTGTGCCTTTTGTATTGTTGTCAAAGCAATGGCATTTTTCAATCCTGTTACATACACGTTTAGCTCTTTACTACTAACAGAAACTTTCGATGCAATTGCTTTCATGATTCCAAAGGTAACAGCGCTGAAAGGACTGAGACTACACAAGTACACACGGGGCGCACACTAACAACAACTGTTGTTCCATTTGTATTCTTGTCAAGGGTAACGACATCTGTCATTCCTTTAATAGAAACTTTTCACTCTTTTACTATTAAGAGAAACTTTTAATGTAATTGTTTTCATGATTCGAAAGGTAACAGCGCTGAAAGGACTGAGACTACACAAGCACACACGGGGCGCACACTAACAACAACTGTTGTTCCATTTGTATTCTTGTCAAGGGTAACGGCATCTGTCATTCCTTTAATAGAAACTTTTCACTCTTTTACTATTAAGAGAAACTTTTAATGCAATTGTTTTCATGATTCGAAAGGTAACAGCGCTGAAAGGACTGAGACTACACAAGCACACACGGGGCGCACACCAACAACAACTGTTGTTCCATTTGTATTCTTCTCAAGGGTAACGGCATCTGTCATTCCTTTAATAGAAACTTTTCACTCGTTTACTATTAAGAGAAACTTTTAATGTAATTGGTCTCATGACTCGAAAGGTAACAGCGCTGAAAGGACTGAGACTACACAAGCACACACCGGGCGCACACCAACAACAACTGTTGTTCCATTTGTATTCTTCTCAAGGGTAACGGCATCTGTCATTCCTTTAATAGAAACTTTTCACTCTTTTACTATTAAGAGAAACTTTTAATGCAATTGTTTTCATGATTCGAAAGGTAACAGCGCTGAAAGGACTGAGACTACACAAGCACACACGGGGCGCACACCAACAACAACTGTTGGTCCATTTGTATTCTTCTCAAGGGTAACGGCATCTGTCATTCCTTTAATAGAAACTTTTCACTCGTTTACTATTAAGAGAAACTTTTAATGTAATTGGTCTCATGACTCGAAAGGTAACAGCGCTGAAAGGACTGAGACTACACAAGCACACACCGGGCGCACACTAACAACAACTGTTGTTCCATTTGTATTCTTGTCAAGGGTAACGGCATCTGTCATCCCTTTACCGCGAACTTTTTTACTGTTTTACTACTAACGAGAACCATTAATTTGGTTGTTTCATGATTCGAAAGGTAACAGCGCTGAAAGCACAGAAACCAGACAAGCACACACGGGGCGCGCACTAACAACAACTGTTGTTCCTTTTGTATTGTTGTCAAGGTAACGGCATCTGTCATTCCTTCAACAGAAACTGTTTCTCTTTTACTAGTAACAGACACTGAATTTAATTGCTTTCATGATTCAAAAGGTAAAAGCGCTGAAAGGACATTAACCAGAGAAGCACACACGGGGCGCACACTAAAGACTGTTGTTCCTTTTGTATTATCCAAGGTAACGGCGTCTTTCATTCCTTTAACAGAAGCTTCTTACTCTCTCACTACTAACATAGAAATTTAAAAGGCTGGACATCCCAGATCAGCTGGGCGCCGTCTGAGGATGTCACAATGGCCGCGGTGTCGTGGACAGTTCAACAGGAGATTCTGCGTAAGTGCATCTCGGGAAGTTTAGTTGGTGCATCTTGAACAAAAGTGATGGTGTTCGTCCAACGTTGTTGTCATTGATCAGCACAAACTGCGGTATGGAACTGCTTTCAGGATTCGAAAGGTAAAATCACTGAAAGGACGGAAACCAGACAAGCACACACGAGGCGCACACTAACAACAACTGTTGTTCCTTTTGTATTGTTGTCAAGGTAACGGCATCTTTCATTCCCTCCAGGAAAACATTTTTTCTCTTTAGTCTGACATATACTTAATTTAATTGCTTTCATGACTCGAAAGACAAAAGTGCTGAAAAGACAGGAACCCGAAAAGCACACACGGGTTGCACACTAACAATAACTGTTATTCCTTCTGTATGGTTGTCAAGGTAACAGCATCTTTCATTCCTTTAACAGAAGCTTTTTCTTACTCTCTCACTACTAACATAAACTTTTAAAGGCTGGACATCCCAGATCAGCTGGGCGCCGTCTGAGGATGTCACGATGGCCGCTGTGTCGTGGACAGTTCAACAGGAGATTCTGCGTAAGTGCATTTCGGGAAGTTTAGTTGGTGCATCTTGAACAAAAGTGATGGTGTTCGTTCAACGTTGTTGTCATTGATCAGCACAAACTGCGGTAACTGCTCTGTTACTCAGTGAAATGATATGAAAATCAGTGCCCATGAAAGGCGCGTGGTTCCAGACGGGTGCTCTGTTTTTAACTGATTTCTGGTTCCTCTTTCCGTCATCGCCAAGCTTAAATTATAACGATTTTTCTGAAGGTTGATTAAGTTATTTTCGTCCGGGATATGATATTATGAGGCCCGATATGTCACTTACACATTTTATCTCCACACATGACGCACTCCGAGGGCAGTCTAGACGACGAGACCGATAACTTGAAGTGTCATATTCCATAGTTTCGGAATGCACCCGTACATACGGGTACCTCGCTTACTGTGTCTTCTCACACGGCTGCGTTGCTCATTGTGTACATGAAGCTTCCAGCATGACACACCTGAAGTGCCTGCTAGTACTCGTCGTTTTCGAACGTAAGTTAAGCAAATCTCTCTTTTGTGTATCTGCGGGTGCCGTTGTTAGGAATGTAAGGTCATGCTGTGCAAGGTTCGGTGTATGAAAAAAAAAAAGAAGAAGAAGCAGTCAAACGTAGCAACATTCCGGATGACTATATATTGGGAATTTGCGCGCGCATAATTACTCCGCCGATACTCGACGTGGACGGAAGGAACGGGCTACTTAGCTGGCTGCCATCATTGCAGAAACAAGGAACGTAAGTTCACTAGTTTTGCTCCACGTACTACACATTTTTGGAGATGAGTGATACTGAAGACGTATTAGAATAGCTGTTCGTGGTACAACATTTCCTAGCTGAGGTTGTCATCTGACTGATAGAGTTGAAACAAGAAGCAACAAGAATGGAACGAAATGGAGTGGGAGATAACAGTAATTCTCGTGCCATCATCATCTGCATGTTGTTGTTGTTCTGCTGTAATACCATTACTTTATACCAGTTACCACCTTTATTTACCGTTTTATTTATTGGGCCGCTTTATGCCATTCTGCAATATGTTGGCGTTTTTCTGTGGCGCATGAATAATGAATGATATATGTAGTATTGCTTCTCCGAACGTGTTTTCCACACAAAATTTAACTCTTGTATGTATTATAACGCTTTTCAACTGGTAACGTCAACTGCTCACACGCACACACACACACACACCTTGAATACAACGCAAACGTTGGCTCCTCCAGTCGGCAACCATTCCTGAATAAAAGTGTGTGTGCGACGTCCTTAAAGGGGCAATAATTCCTCATCGTGAAAAAAATGAAAGATACCATTATCCGAACGACAATACTAACAGGAGCTTATAACAATTTGGTCCATAGAAGTGGAAATGTATACTGGCGAAAGACGCCTGCATTTTTTCCTCTATCGCCATTTGAAACACAGTACGCCATAGCGTCTGTGCGTTGCTCCGGCAATGTAGGTTGCCAGAAAGTGTCATGCGCTAAGTTCAGAAACAGATCTGCTGTACTGGGTAGTATATTGGAATTACGCAGCCCGGCCTGATCTGCTCGCGTGACATAATATGATCAGTGTAACGTAGCATCGCTCACTCACTGCGAAGCAGTTTAAGGTTTTCTAGAGCGTGTCCAGACCAAGGACCCCCCTCTCTCTCTCTCTCTTGCGCTACAGGTTGCCCACGATCGTTCTTGTGCAAGAGCGCATGCTATTTCTTGTACAATCTGCTGTAGCCAAGACGAAAGTGTTATTGAGTGGCCTTTCGCTGCTTCTCTAAGGACGTTACGATTAGGGCGCAGATACCCAAATCTCAAATCTGAGCATATTTTCATGTCCTGGAATACCGGGTTCTCGTGAGTCCAATTCCAGGGTGATATGGTTGATAGGGTGATAATATCCATGGTTTAAAGGTAATAAATTTCCGCTTTCCTTGGAGCGAATTGTTAGTTGTAAGTACGAAAGGGATGGGACGGTATCATACAAAGCCTATGTCTGGGAGCGCCTCTTCCGCAAAAAAGAAAAAGAGAAAGAGAGAGAGAGAAAAAAAACAGACAAAACCCGTTACATCCGAAAACGAACTAACTTCGTCGTCCACAACACATGGCAAACGCGTAGCTGCTGACTCAACTCACCACACAGCCGACAGCCCAGGACAGCCATCAAGCGACACTGCAACTCTTCCGAAATCACAAGGGTGTTTTCGATCTGTGAGAGCCACGCAAAATAATGATGTATATTGCAAGATCTTTCTCCCTTTTTTGTTTCTTTAATCTTCATCAATACGCTGGCTTCAGAATGAATAGACAAAGATGGAGACTGGCTTTCCAGAAATCTGGACTGGGTACTCCAGACAAGAACACAGTAGTTACCATGGAGGAATAAAAAGAAGACAGCAGCAAAAGGAATCATTATCTAATGTAAAATAGAAATGAGCACTGTGTTGATGTTTGCGATACTGTGGATGGGCAAGTGACCTCGTTGGGACGGTTGCACAAAAACCCTGATTCCGCCCCGTGATCCACATTTTGAAACACACATCCACATCCCGTGATCCACATTTTTCCGTGATCCCTGAAATTCGTTAATCGTAACAATGACTCGGAATTCCGAACCCTAATCACGATAGCGTATGAATTTGATGTTCGAGCGGCCACCATTCAAGGGCTTAGCTGATAGTAAAAGGACGACTATCCGTCACTCTAAGTGGATTTCAAGTGGCAGTAGTCGTTGGCGCTCAAAACTTCAAGGAACAAAAGTCCTGGTAGTATTTAACTCACCTAATAGAATGGCTCAATCCCAGATATCGCTATATTAAGGAACGGACTTCCTCGCTACTCAACTGAACCTGTCAATAGTTGCTCAAAGAAATCTGTGACGTGGTATGAGACACAACCGATGGTTTATCAGTGAAGCTTAAGGGAAATGCAGAAAAGGCATATGGTGAAGTCATGGTGAAGGGCACCGAGAGACACGGTCAAACAAGGACGGACAAGAAAGTGCTGGCTCTTCCGCGCCTTACTGATGTATTCTCTCTTGATTATTCTATGACGGTTCATCGAGTTGTGTTGAAAATGAAAACATTTTCATTCCAGTTCAATGCATAATACCACGCATAACACTGGCGAATGCGTTTGAAGAAAAAGACATCGAGTGTTACGTCCAGGGCCAATCCTCGTACTCCGAAGACTACTATTCTTCTTGGGATAGTAGACATCGGAGAGGTCGTCCACGACGAATCCAAATATTCAGCAGTTTAAAATTATGTGATGGAAGCAATGATTGCATGGATGGCGATGACGAAAGTGAAGACATGTGTGGTTAGTACACAAATTTTGCTCTACTTGAAATAGGCATTCCACTTTCCACCCCTTGCACTAGATATCCTGTACAGAAGGGCTGAACAACGCAAATGTGAAGGAAGACAATTTATTCGAGGTCAATGAATGATTACGCTTGTTATCTGGAACGGATCAGTAAGAAACAGTGCTCTTCTAAGCTATATTTTATGTTGTGTGTAGAGGTGTGCGAATATTGAAATTTCCGAATACGAATCGAATGCGAATATCTGCAAAATTCTCCCTGAAATATCGAATCGAATACCACGACATAGGATAAAGGCTTTTATGAGTAGCATGAAGCCTGGAAAACAAGAATGGTCACAGTTGTGTTCTGCTGATCTTTAGAAAAATGCCAACAAGGAAGATCTATTAATGTATTGGCTTCACATAGGGCATACATGCCTACATGCACATGTATGTACAGTAAAATTATTTTTACAATGAAACAATATGCTATGAAAGATGAAAGTCACTGAAAAGGTTAGCCAGCTGTAGGACTCGAACCCACATCTTCTGGATTACCGATCCAGGGCTCTATCAATTGAGCTAAGCTAACACGCCTTCTCAGCGACTTCCAGGGTGCGTCATCTGAAGGGACAAACCAGTCACTCTCCCTCACTCATCCTCCTTTCACTCTTACATTTTTGCTCACTCATACACACACAATCATACGACAGGGATCGACGCAAGCGGCAAATGTTGAACATGAGAGAACTGATGTTCTGAGGCGGGAACAACATAGAAGGGACAAATACATACAAGGCCTCAAATTGCGTTTGAGGCTTTGTATGTATTTGTCCCTTCTATATTGTTCCAGCCTCAGAACATCAGTTCTCTCATGTTCAACAATGTGCTTTTCTCCTGAGGCAAGCTGAAAACTGTAAAAACAACATGCCCTTTCACATCTTTCATGAACAGTGAACACCTGTGTTAGCATTGTAACTGCTGGTGAAACAGACAGAATGGAAGTGCAGGGCAATCACATGTTCAGAATTAGTGATGAGTTCACCTCAGAAGGAAAGTGAAGGTGGCAAGTGCTTTCTTCATGCACTGACAATGCCTTCCGCATTTGTCGTGTAGGCGAGAAACTGCACGGTTCCGCTGTGTCCTCATGCGTGATGTCACACGTGAGACCATCACTCGTGACGGTATAGTGATTTTTTTTTTAACAACCCCATTCATTAGCGCAATAAAACCGCGATCCTCGAGGAGGTTGTATGGCTGTGCTCATCACGTGTAATCTTTACCGCGACGTTCGTGTTCAGCGCTTTTTCATTTAGTACTGTTTCAAATGACATTGCAGCGCGATTGTCGTCCTAATGGACACTTTTAACATACGGCCGGTCGCACAGCGGCCGAGTTGGAGAAACGATGTCGAAATATCGTCACGTTCCATTCCTCAATTGGACTAAATATGGCTGAATACCTCAAGTCGAAACCAAAGAAACGCGTTCCAGACGCGGATTTTGGCTGTGCACGCAGTGGAGTGGTGAACAGCGTCGTTCAGCTCAACGCCAACAGAATTTTGATATTTAATTGGAATTTCAGCGAACTGTAGGCCTCACACGAATGTTCAGAGTTCGTTGGTAATCCATAGAAGCCGCGACTGTGCTGACGATGCATGAAGCGTACCGCGGTTTCGCGTTTGGCTGTGGTGGACTTTAAAATGGTGGTTGCACACAACTGTGTACTAGTTTCCGTTTCGGTTACCGAACGTGTAGCGACGCACTCGCAGATGGGAGTATCTCCTAAGCTCCGCGCGTCGCCTTGCAGCTGTTCTACTATACATGTTCGTTGCTGACCGCAACGTACAAATTCCAGCGTGCAGCCAACAACAGCTGTGTAATAAGCTGCTGTGATATTCTAAAAAATATATAAAAAATCGAATATTCGAACTTTTACGAATATTCGAAAGCTACGAATATCAAATTTCCGAATACGAATACGTATGGAATATCGCAAATATTCGATTCGTATTCGAAATTTCGAATATTCGCACACCTCTAGTTGTGTGCCATTTTATGACTCATTTGACAAGTGTCACTTGTTGCATGCCGTTATACTCATTAGTTGTGTACCATCATCAATATATGCAAGAGGCGTAGTTCATGAGCTCTGACGACAAACACGTTGTTTCCTTTCTTTTACCACGTAAGTGAGGGGATCACACCCTTGCAGATGTGGCAGCTGAGAGAAAGGCACTAGTCAAACAAATTAGAAAGAGTTAAAAATCGGGTTGTTTGGTGGAACATGTTTAAAAGCGCTAAAACCCCAGTGCATGGGAAGAAAAAAATCATGGTCAATCCATTCGTGAATCTGACGGAAATGCATCAGCATTAAAACTGGAAAATCCGTTGGGAACTCCCCTTCACAACGCTGCACAACCCTTCAGCGACCCTTCACACGACCCTACACAACGCTAACGCAAAAGAACATTCCCAACCAAACGAGCCCTTCGGGCTTACTCCGATTCAGCTTTGCGGCACCGCCTCGCAGCCTCCAGCTTGTTTCGCCGGCGCTCCTTCGCACAGCTTTTATAACCCATGGCGCGCCCACGCAGACGCGTCTGAACCTGTCGACCACCACAGCTGCACTGCCGAGTCAGTAGAGTGCAGCCAGTCCTCCATAGCTCCCCGCCTTCACGGCTGTAAAAAAAGTTCCCACTTCATAACCACGTGGTATTACTGCGTCAGGCATCATCACTAGTCCCAATCGGCCAGAAGATCGGCCGAAGGAGATTGAGCGCACCGCCATTGGTTGGCACAGTTTCGAAATAGCCTTCTTTCGCGGGAACCCTGTCTGGCGGGCAGTTACGAGAAGGGATGAGTGGCAGGTGGCCACTTCGCCACGTCTCGACGATGTCAATTGAGAGCACCGTTCAAAGAGAAGTGTGTTCGCGGATTTGTTCGTGTGTCAAAGTGATTCTGCGTAGTTTGTGATATTTCCCGAAAAAGTATCCAACGAACAATATCTCCAGTTCAGAAGTGGAAGAAGTGGCGAGGAACACTTTTAAGCGCCGTCGTATTTTTCAAATGCAGAGACAACTGAGACAGGATTCGGTATCGGTGTGAGATTTCCCGTTTCGTCGTAACATTTGATGCACTGCAAGAAACGAAAGAAGATGCTCACCGCGAAATCGCATGCACTTAGCAATGTCGATCGCTTCTGGGAGTTGACTGTGTGTCTTTTTTTTTTTTTTTTGCAAGTCCGAACTTGGTTAGATTGCAGTCTTTCAACGAACGCAACGCTTTGGGCTCTGCACGCATGGTAAATATTTGTGAGAGACTTTTCAGTCAATACGATGCACCAAACAAATATTTGTTTTCTTTAAAATTTGCCTTGGTTGTTTTGGAATACGGAATAACGAGCGTCAGGCATGAAAGCCAGTAGAAGTCCATGGTAGCCAGGACCGGCCGAAAGGCGAGCCAAACTGAGAGACTCCTGATTGGCCGAATGGTAGGCATCACCGTGCACCTTCATGGGTTGCATGCCCAGTGTTGTCTGAATTATCTCAAACTATGGGCTCTATGAGAGCTGTGGGGGACTCGTGGAGCTCTAGCTTCCACAGTTTTGCCACGAAAAGCACCGCCCCCCTCGGCCACGTAATCATCGGTGGCGAATGGCGAAGGTACCGCCATAACCTGGCGCCAAAATGCGCGCGCTGACGTGATTGAACTGCGCATGTGCTCTCTCCTATACCCTCTCCCTCGGATTAGCCCCCTCTCCGTTCTCCGCACTCCGCCCGGTCGTGTGCTAATGCCGCTAATATTATCGGGAAGGAGAAAATGAAGATCCAGAACACAAAGGAACGTAAATGTACAAATTTATTGACACGGTAATCATATAAACAAGAAGCAACATTGCAATGAAAGTAAATGTACAAGATGATTGCAGAATAACTACTTCAGAACAACATAAAGCGTGACTGTCATATTACACAATATTTAAAGGAACCTATTCGGTTGGGAGAAAGTAGATATTATTACGCATATAGCATGTAATGAGGCCCAGAAGACATTCTCTTCGTCCTAGCACAACTGTGGAATTTTCAGATGACAGGGCCTACATGCTCTTAGTCACGAACAGGTAACCAGCTGTCAGTGTCTGAATGAAAACTAAAAACAAAAAACAATCCGTTAACGATATGGTAAGGCAGAGCATAAGCAAGGTTAATTGGTTAAATACGCTATGTAAGATATGTTATCGGCCTTAGGCCCGTTACGCACGGACGTGTCGCTAATGACAAAATTCGGGGAGCCAGGCGTACGCGATACGCGCTGTTTTCCTTTTCATGCAGACGAGTGCATTACACATCAGACACATTCAAATAGCAGAAAAAAAAAAGAACTAGTAACGCGATACAGAAAAGCACATGAACTAGGTCAGGACTCGTGTCCAGCAGGAACTGATGTAATACGAGACAAGACGTACTTCGGTTATGCACACTGTTAGGCAGCAGTACTACGTCTGATCACTGATATGCATCAACCGTTTGTCTGCTTACATTTCATTGTGGAGTTCGGCTATGGCTTGTACATCTTGGAAATCCATGAAACGAAATCATTTTCTGCCCACATGGACGCCAGCTGCACAACGGTCAAACGGGTCGGAGGAAACGAACGCGAGCGAATCCATCGGTTAAATTAGCCTCAGTTAATCACCGATCCAGAAAGGTCACGAGAGGGACCAGAGCCAATGAAGAGCGTATAGCCGGAATTTGGCGGGAAATGCCAGTGGCGACATTATTTTCGCAGCGGCGAAACCCGCTCACCGCCCCCCCCCCCCCCCCGCCCCCAGCCGAGAGCCGACGCCGTGGTCGCGTCGCACTCTCAATGCGCCCTCCTCTTCGCTCCTCCCCTCTCCACTCACCGCGCCGCAATTCTTGTGTAGCGAGGACTATAATGCTAACGCATTAATAATTTCGAATATTTAGGTGTTCCTTGTCTGGAAGTAAATCTTTTGGTTTTCAGTCCAGTGCTGTGTCTGTCCGTCCTTTATTTCTCACCAGCACTGGGGTTTTATGCACTGGGGTTTTCCCTGCGATTTGTTGTGTGTTTTCCGATGTTTTCTTTTCCCTTTTTTATGCTTGCACGCACGTATCTGTAGAGGAGATGAACGATTTTCACGGGACAGCGCGTTGGCTTCTCTTCTGGTGCCTTCTCCCGCGCTCCCCGATGAACTCGTGCACCTCACCGCATCACCATCCTCCGACTTCCTCTATCCTCCATTCGTCCGTCCTTCCTTTGTGCTTTGTTGTGCTCTGCGTTCGTTTTCTTTCTTTTTTTTTTTTGCTATAGTCGTGACAACGCCCACTTCTGTGTGGCCAACAACGGCGAGCCTATCCTGCCATTACCCCCCCCCCCCCCGCCTTCTCCCGCACAGTCTGCTTTGAAAGTGAAGTCACCACTTTGTCTTGATTGAAGCAATGCCAGCTCAGCGTCATGCAGTAGAGTAGTAATCTGCTAATGGGTAATGGGCGAAACAGTTCAATTTGATGAACTCGTTCATTCAGTTCAGTTAATTTCAGTGAACTGTTTTCATAAAAGTGGTTCATTCATTCGCCTCTTCCTGATGTCACTCCACCACATGGTATTTGATTAGTTGGAGGCATGGTTGGGGCTGAGCAGCCCTAGCAACCCTTGAACCCGTCGCCCTTATTCTCCCCTTTTTTTTCTATATTCGTGACGATGCCCACTCGTGTGCGGCCAACAACGGAAAGCTATTTCGTAATCACCCCCCCCCCCCCACACACACACAGCACGTTCAGTTTCTGCGATCGCGCAACACGGTACACTCTTAATAAATACTTTAATAAACAGAAGAAAACGACAGCTGATACCACACATTTAATACCCGTTAATGGCAGTAATAGACACGACAGGAAATTTGAAATCAAGCACGCACGTCAGAATAAGTCGAAATCCTTTACCACAAGTCTATCCTTCTGTCTTCGTCTACTCTGCTGCGGGAAGTCTAAACTCTAAATGAAATCCTCCACGTCACGAGTTAATATTGAACGCAAACACAAGCGAACGAAGCCACCAGCTTCAATTGCTGGACAGAAGCGAGATGCAGGCGACGCAACGCCATACACATGAATGATACGAGGGTGGTTCCATAAGTTTCCGGCCCGATCAACTTTTAATAGTCATAGAGACGAAACAAGTGTATCACTTTGCGACATAGTCACCCTTAACTTCGATGCACTTTTGACGCCTTGCAACCAGCGTTCTTATACCCTTGAAAAAATAGTCCGAAGTTTTGTCCGCAAAATGCTGGAAAACTGCCTCTTACAGCTCACTATCGTTTTGAAATCTCCGTCCTCTGAGATCCCTCTTCAAGTTTGAGAACAGGAAGTAGTCACTCGGTGCCAAGTCTGGACTGTAGAGTGGGTGGTGGATTTCTTCGAAGCCGCACTCCTTCAGTGCAGCCTTGGCAACAGAAGCCGTGTGGACAGGGCATTGTCCTGGAGCAACCGGACACCTCGACTCAACCTGCCGCGCCTCTTTTCCTTGATGGCGTCTCGCAGTCTGTGCAGGAGTGAAGCATAATAAGTCGCATTCACTGTGGTGTTCCTCTCTTTGAAGTCGATGAGGAGGATCCCGTGACAATCCCAAAATATTGTTGCCATTATTTCCTTTGTGGATTGTGCGACCTTGGCTTTTCTTGGGGGTGCTTCTGCTGGTTTGCGCCATTCCATCGACTCCTTTTTCGAAAGGGGATCATAGTAGAGCACCATAGTCTCATCCCCTGTGACAATTGACTTCAACTTCGTTCGTTCACTTCTTCGTTCACTTCATTTCACTTCGTTCACTTCTTCGTTCTCTTGACAGAGCTCCAAAAACTCTTTGGCACAGACGACGCGCTGTTGCTTTTGAACTGACGAGAGAAGTCGTGGCACCCCTCTCGCACTGACCTTTTTCATGTGAAGGCCCTCGCCGATGATGCGAAAAACGGTTGTTTTGGAAAGCCCCAGCCTTTCTGAGATTTCGTTCACCTTCAGACGCCTGTCGCTCAGCACTTCCTCCTCGACAAGAGACAAATTTTCTTGTGTCACCTCTTCCACTGGACGACCATCGCGTATATCGTCTTCAATGTACTCTCGCCCTAGTCGAAACTGCTTAGCCCAGTCTTTTACCGTTATGTACGACGGAGAGGCTTCCCTGTACACGTTGTCCAGACGCGCTTTAATTTCTTTAGGCGAAAGTCCCTCTTTTGTCAAGAATTTTATCACAGCGCGGTACTCGATCTTTTCCATTTTAACTGAAGAGTGCACCCTGGCTGTTTGAAATGCCGCTCTCCAACCGACAAAAGCATGGGGAGCGTTGAGGGTAGTGCTCCGGCCCTCCAACAGATGGAGCCACGCGTCCTTAATCGCATTTTCAAATTTGCGCACATTTTCTACATCGGGCCGGAAACTTATGGAACCACCCTCGTATATACTGGCTAGCTGACAGGTACAGGAAAGTCTTCCTCTATATGTTTATTCAAGAATATTAGCGATGGCGACAAGTGCGTACATCAACGTTGAATTTCCCGAAGAATGTGAAATTAATGTGGAAAACAGAACGCCAACAACACAAACGCAGATGCTTCGGGTTGACAGAGTCAGCGTAACATTTCAGAACTGTCTCACAAATTCTTTCGAATCGTACATCACGAACGCACGTTTGGTGCTTGAGGCACAGGAGAAGAACGGTAGAGATACAGCTCCCTTTTGAAAAGCAACACAACCGACACAAGCACGTGAAATATCAACATTCCGGCAACTCAGAACATCACTAAAATCGCGGGCAACGCATGCCATGACAATCCCAGGTGAAACATACGATTCCTAGCCCAAGCAAACGGCTGTTGCTCTCATCCAGCATGCCTGCGGGAATATAACCCATGCGAACATTTTTTGAACTGGTATGTGCCTGTTGAACTGTGTTGTCGAACAGGGACCAGCTCAACTGGTCCCTGTTCGATAACACAGGTCACCCAGCCCCAGTTGAGACTGGGACCGGTTAGGAACCAGTTGGGCCAACTGATACCGGTTGATACTAGGACCGGCCAGAAACCGGTTGGGCCAACTGGTACCAGTTGATTGAACTGGTTCCTGTTCGATAACACAGTTCACCCAGCCCCAGTTTAAGTTGTACGGTTGCAACTGGGACTGGGTGAACTGTGGTATCGAACAGGGACCAGTTCGATCAACTGGTACCAGTTGGCTGTACCTGAAACTCATCTGACTGATATGCCGAGGCTTTCTACAACGCGGTGATAGTTTCGCCGCTGAATTTAACACCTGAATCTTGTCAGTCAATTTCTATAGTTGGAAAGCGGCCACAACTAGGCCACACTTCCATAAGCGGGAATTCGATCCTGTTAATTTAGTAGCTTGGCTTGAGTCATGTGTGTGTGGGGGGGGGGGGGGGGCTATTGAAAATAATTCCTGAGGTTACCTCATAGTCTGAGGTCTTGAGGTATTATGGGACATCTGAGGTCTTGAGGTTGCCTCAGAGCTTGAGGTTCTGAGGTTACCCCAGAGCTTGAGATCCTGGGGTTACCTCAGAGCTTGGAGTTCTGGGGTTACCTCAAAGTTTGAATCCCTGCGGTTACCTCAGGGCCTGAGGTTTCCACAGATTGGACCCGAAAGAATTGGACAACACAGAGCACCCGTAGCACGACTTTGTGTTCAAAGACTTTTTATTGGTATTGAGGTCATCAGGTTCTAAATATTTTTCAGACACTTTATTGTCGTTCAGTGTCGCGACTCACTTCATTTTCTTTCTGTTTTCTTCGCCTTCCTCCGTTCTGCTCTTGAAGCACTGGAGGTATGCACATAGAGATAAAATCCAGTTCATGTACGATAACCAAAGAAGTAATACAAAATAATACACGAAATACCGAATAGTGATTACCAAACTGAGTGAGCACGTCTGCATCTACGAAAGTAATTTGCTCCACGCAGTGACAAAACTGTAAAAGTTCATTACGGTAAATTGCCATACAGAAAACGCAGACGGTTGCGACCACAGGCATACCTAGAGCCTCCAAATCAGTTTAGTAGCTCTATGCATACCAAGAATATGCGTATGCGTTTTCAACAAAAAAAAGTAACGATAAATGCTTGTCGAACCAGAGGGATAAACAGTCTGGTGAGCAGCACCCTCAGGCACGTTGTCGAATGGAAAGCAACAGAAGGACAGAAATTTGGTGCCGATAATACACCGTTATATATGTACACACTGCCGATATACACCGATATGTAAACACTCACATTATTCCGCGTTTGTTGCTGTTCCGGCTCACGCCTTGATGGTTTTCCCATCCGCTTCCGTTCGCTGCAGGCCTTGGCGATATTCTCAGTGCCTATCACGCGACGTGCAATCGATCTGAAATGCATCGTAGGGAATCTGAAAATACGGTATCACAAATACTAGAAATTCAAAATTACATCCACTTCTAAAGTGTCACTTTCCATTCACGAGATATTCAAGCATAATTTTTCCTTTGAAACAAGACACACACACACACACACGTACGCACACACATACAGCAAAAACTATATATAAGAAAATTTCCTTCACGTACCTTCCGGAAAGAAGCTTCAACGGGGTTTCTGGCCCTCCTTCCTGAAAATAGCGTGCACTGGATATTCCGTGTTCCGATTGAAAATCTGTGCGATCATTGTCTTCAGAAAAATTCCTCACGTCGTCCACAGAAGTAACAAATGGAATGTCGTCAAGAAACTCACATATACACACGTCATTATGACACCTTATTAATACCCGGGTATCGTTCACCTAAAGAAATAAAAAAATAAGAAAGAGAGGGCGGTCTGCTTGCCGAGACGGGCGGCACGTTGCCACAGAGAGAGAGAGAAAAAAAGGCAAGAAAAAAGAAAAACGGGAGACACACGACGACTAAACACATGACACATGGCGATGACACGTTCAGTGCAAGGGTCGGCTGTGGTACACCATACAGTTCACCATAATCACTTTCAGTTGGTCACAGGTTCGTTGTTCACAGTTGTCACAGGTTGGAATCTCATTTCTCATTACAACAGGCACGCCAGTCAATCCAGACTTCAAAAACAGTAGAAATACTTGAAGTATTCTTCAGAAAGGCTATCATGGGATGATCATCTGCATTGCTTTAAAGGGAAGGAGCTCATTTGCTATCTTAAGTACGTAGATACATCCATTCCCAAAGTACGCAAAGATGGCTATCTACAATGCGATAATAGTATAATGAATCGGTTATTGTGAACCATGTGTGGGGCACCGCACCACATCGAATAACAACATAAGTTTATTTCTCCACCGAAAACGATCAAGCAATGCGATTTAGAACAGGTGTATCCCGGCCGGCTCTCATATCGCCAGAGACGACTTCAGATAATCAAAATACAGGATTTCTATAAGTACTTCTTCTGAAGTCTCGTCTATCTGCGCCGAAATAGAATCGCCTCGTAGTTTTATCTCCGTCCAAGTTACGGCAAACTGCTACGACGAAAACAAGATAATCACGCGTTTGGAAAGTTGCAATCTAACGACAACAACGAAAGTTTCAATCTACGCAGAAAACTTGCAAATTTACTTTCATTGAACTGGATTGTGCTGACTCAGTTCATGAACCGATTTGAGAATTGATTATTTCAACTCTGAATCCGTAACGAAGTTTAAAAAGTAGCATATCAAATGAAACATAATGTAGCGCTATGGAAACGTCCTCTGCTCCACGAGGCCGTCTCTCCCTGGACGACGCGACAGCCCCACGCGGAAGCAATTGTCCTTAGGTTACCTTGCCTATTATATTCGAGCTAAGTTTCCTGACCAGAAAGACTATTGAGGGACCGTGCCTATATTAAGGATGGTCAGACCGCCTGAACAACTGTCCTCGAATCGTCCCATCGCCCTAACATCGTGTGTTGGCAAGCTACGTACGGGCAATAATTATTTAAAAGAGGCTGTCATGGGGGTTTAGAGCAAGCTCACCACTTCACTGAACATATAGGAGCCTTCAGGAAAGGCAGGGGTACATCGGACGCAATTGCTGAAGTGGCCACTGGACTAAGGCAGGCGAGGTAGTCAAACGCATTGTCCCTTGCCCTGTCCTTAGATGTGAAGAAAGCGTAGAACTCTGTAACGCACTCAGCCTGTTTATCGGCGCTAACTGAAGCCAGGACCAGATGATGGTACCTCACCAATCTGAAAAGCGAGCTGTCTGTGCCTTCGGCAGATGAGATAATGCTACGCGGGTGTATTATACTGTACCAATTCGCGATTCAGTGGTATTTGGCCCTACATCCTATAGTTTGAAACGACTGACACTGAGGGGCAAATGACGACGTTCATTACAACTACGAGAAGTAAACAATCTCCGTGTGTCGTATACGCCGTCCGCTGCGACATCCGTGCTGTACGGAGACCTCTATCCCCCACGGCATTGTACGGTTGAGCGCATGACGTAATTTCAGCACGCCAGTTGCCGTGGTGCCGATTTCAAGTTTGATTTCGGGTGAGCATAAGACGAGAGCAGTCTCAAAATGGTCTACGCAATTGTCACGGTCCTAGATCTGAGACTTCGCTCATTTGAGTACGAACTCACCCTGATATCGTACTCGTTTTCGTCTTGTTTTATGCAAACGACCCCAGATCTGCCCGGTAACGTGGTGCCCCTCTCCCGCCGGCCGCGACATCAGGGCCTCGCGCTCGCCCACCGGACGCGGTACGTCGCGGCAGCCAAACCCACGGCGCGATTTCTCCACCCTGCGTCTCGGCGCTGCTGTCAGCTAACGCAGCCTCGTCCTTCCTGCGACCCTTATGAGCTTTTACTCCCATGTCGGTTGCGGCACCCCAGGACACGACTTCGAACGAGCCTGCACAACTTTGTCACGACATTGACTTTGCCTTGAGTTTGAGGGGAAACACAAGACGAGAAGGACACACGATAGACTCACGATTGTTCATCTCATGTTCAACTCGTGTTCAACTTTGTCACGTTCAGGCACCCTATAGTGCCTCACCATCGGTTCGTCGCTTTCCTGTGACTTGATGCTGTGACGAGTCGCCAACGAGAGTGCCACCCCTGTCACCAGCTCTTCAGGAAAATTCGATAGCGCCCTGAAAGCGACTTCTGTCGAGTAGCGCAGAGGATACGCCAGAGTCTGACTGACCTCGTAGCTAAGGACGTAACACCGCGTCGGAAGCCCCCTGGTCTCTGCCTATACCATCCACATTCGTAAGTCTTGTAACCTTGTGGGACGAAGACATCAGGTTCCCCCTCAAGTCCTTCGAGCCCATTTTTATGCTCTTGTAATTTTTCTACGTCTGCAGCAGCATATACCGATAGCGCATACAGACACGGCAAGTCCGCCTCGGCATTCGTCGTACCATCCGAAGGAGTAGTGCAAGGACGACGCCTTTCGCATCCAACGTCATCAACAACTGCAGAACTCTATGCCATACCTTTCTTTCTGCAGCACATCGTTCATTTTATCCCGCGGAAATGGGCAGTGTTCACAGGCTCAAAATCTTCATTGCAAGCTATTGAAAATGGTGGCATACGCGGCTGATCCGCACCCCTAGTGACGGATGTGTTAAAGGGGAACTAAAATGCCACCACAAGTTCACTTCAAACTAGGTTACACGCTGTCGTCGAATTTGTTGTCATAATTCAAGACTTTGATTCCATTACGAAGCTAGCTACGAAGCTTCTTTTTCACGTTGAAAATGCAAGCAAAATCAACAATACAGTGTGTAAACCGACAATTTCAGTGCTCCTGAACGTTGGGATAATCGTTCGTGAAGAATGTACGAAGGTGAAGTATGTACAAAGAACTTGAAACGCATTTCAAATTTTCAGTGTCTCATTTGGAAAAGAAGCTCATTTGTTTCTGTTGGTGTGTCAAGTGAAGTTTTTCATTGACCAATTGTATATGCGAATGCCTAATAACTATACCGCTCAGCTGTTTACGCTAAGGTACTTTGCTATAATTGCGGTCCTCTCCAGGGGTTCCATTACCCTCACCCCCCAGGGAGGTGTACACTCCCCCTGAATTTTTCCAACCACCCTCCTGTAATTCATGAGATTTCCTGATACTGCTTTCCCACCAATGCATACACCCATAGATATGTATCCATAAAGATATACCCCCTATGGTTCGCTCCACTCGAAATCACGCAGACATCTTATCACGCCGGGTACACTCTAAACCAGGTAACGCATATGTAGCGATTAAGTACCGATTGGCCAAGACGTACATTTTTTAAAAAATGTACCTCTTAAATTTAAGAGGTTCACGCGCCCTCACATGCGGCACATGCAACGGATAGCGCGCAGCGATTTAGGCCTACCCGTCGGGGTGGTTCCGCTCCTCTACGATATATTAACAGCCCCAGGAAGCTACAGTGTACAGTGTAAATATCACAAACAAATACCTTTATTCGAAAATTACATCCATTTCAGGGGTGATGCTTGTCCATCGCGAGCGTGCATTGTCATGATGCACAAACGCCGAACACACGGGGCACAACGTATATGGATGAACGCTGACCACTGCATCTCTCCTTCACCATTGCAGCTGCTCTGTGGTCACGCTTCTTTACCTCTTCCACACCTTTGGATTGTTGTTCTTCCGTTTCTTCCGCAGAACGTAACACCAACCACAGATGATGATTGATTCACCCATTTACGACATCGCCTGGACGTAACCTAGAAGAAAATACAATGTAAAAAAATTCAACAACCGCCTGCCTGAAAAACATGCCTACTTGCTTGTGTAATCCAGGTATAAAGTGCAATCTAGGCTTCTCTAATTCACGCATCAACGTTCGTGCATGAAGCGCAAAGTTCGTTGTCTCCGTCCCTCAGTCGTTGTGTCCAGCCTGCCGGTGATCAGGACCACTGGGCACCAGAGCGAAGATGAACGAAAATGCGTCGTGCAGACGAATAATTACTTCCTAGATATAATACGCACCTTAAATGACTCGAATCTTGAAAGCGTCGAACGATTTGCTTCAAAGACCGAGCAGACTCGTCCTCGCTCCCCGACGTTTCAAAACAAACTGATTTGCCAGCGGTTGCAAGAAACGCATTCTTCCCAAACGTGCGATCCCTCACGGTCACGGGTTCTAGTTATTGCACTTCTTTGATAGAATGATAGTGCTGATCCATTACGGCACTGCTGCATAAGGGAATTTATTGACTGGTATTCGGAATCACGCGAAATATTTTTGCAGCGCATGGAGATGGTGAGGAGGCGTTCGTACTCATGCGCCGGAAACACGCGGTACACTGTGGGAACCTCGGCCCACAAACCCGGGGTGGTTCCGTATTCGACCCGCCGTAACCCCGAAGAACACTGACAGAGTAACTGAACAAAAGAAACAAAGTTTATTGCCTTACATCCCACAACACATGAGCTACAGCTGCTATAGACCGCGCTTAAAAGGTACCTAGCCGGTACGGATGGGTCTCGGAGCCCTTGTACCGCTTGAATTTCGCAGTGGTCGCAAACTGTACCTGCTGGTTGAGGACTGTACCTCACGTGTAACGCTTGGCCCAGGTGCGGGTCCTCTTTCATGCGGTACATATCGGGTGCCGAATTTAGAGTGTACCGCATCTTGGCTTCTATGCCAGCCGCAACAACAATGGCAAAGAAGTCAATTGTCGTTGCTCTTCGGTGCTGATACGAGTTGTGCAACGGACTAAAAGCTGATACCTGCCGTTTGAATTCAGCATGAGAGAGCCGCGACGACATGGCAAGGAAAAAAACTTGCCAAGATACGGGGCACAAAAGTGAACTTGCACGGCAAATCGCCGGCAGTCCGAACATTTACACGGCAGCAGACACCTACGAGCACTGGTGCTAAAGTTTGAGGAAAAGACATCATAGATGAAAATACATATCCGTTACGAAGCCGTTTGAATTTCACTGTTCATGGAAATCAACCAATTTTTCTCTAAGTACAGCACGCATAGAGAAGTACATGATTCGCTTACACGTCTACCTGCAAGAAATGACCTACAGACTCCTTCTGAAACATTGCATCACTTTCCAACTTCTTTGGGAAAAGTAAAAAGTAACCTTTCTGCAACCCCGATGATGGCAGGGGCATCCAAGGAATACACCACAAAGAGTCACTGGTGTGTTCTGCATAGCGAAGCCAATATCAACGACTTATACTAGGCCCTTGTACCGGGATTTTCACAGTGGTGACCGCAAAATTTGGAAAAGGCACCGGCAGAGCCCTTTACAATAGGCAAAACCGTTTGTATCATGGTGCGAATGACATATTCGAGACGGCTTATGCTATTGCTCTTCCCACTGGGATTGTAACGTAGGCGACCGCAAAATCCGTAAAAGACCGCAGCAGAGCCCTTTAGAACGGGCGAAACCTCTTTAATCATGGTTCAAACAGATATTATAAACGGCTTATGACGCTCTTATACTGTGATTGCTACAGAAGCGACAACAAAATTCGGAAAAGGCGACAGCAGAGTCCTTTAAAACTCACGAAACCCCTTGTATCATGGTACTAAAGGCATATTCATAACGGCTTATGCTATGCCTTTCTACCGGGATTGCGCAAGAGGGGACCGCAAAATTCGGATACTGCGGCAGCAAGGCCTTTTAAAACCGGCGACACTCCCTGTATCATGGAGCGAAATAAAGAAAGTTATCAGTGGCTTGGTCCAATGCTATTCTGCTGGACTTATAACACAAGCGATCGCCAAATTCGGAAAACGTGGCAGCAGAGCCCTCTTAAACGAGCAAATCCCCTTGTGCCATGCTGCCAAAGACTTTTTTAACAACAACTTATACTATGCCATTCTACCGAGATCATAACACAGGCGACCGCAAATATTGGAAACAACAACAACAACTTTATTTTCGGCCTTGGAGAGTGGGGAGTTTCATCGCAACAGGCGATACTCTACCCCAGTGCTTGGTGGAATGGGGGGAATAAAATAACGTGCCCCTTTACAATAACGATTCATATATTGGAAAAACGATATTGGAAAAGGATGCAGCATAGCCCTTCAAAACGGGCGAGACCCCTTGCATCATGCTGCCAATGACATGTCATCAATGGCTTGTGCTATGCCCTTCTACTGGGATTGTAACAGAGGCTACAGCAAAATACGGAAAATGCAGCAGCAGAGCACTTTAAAACGGTCGATACCCCTTGTATCATAGTTCCAAAGTCATATACGTATTCGCAACGGCTTATGCTATTGCCATTCTACTGGAATTATAACGGATGCGGCCGCAAACTCCATAAAAGGCTGCAGCAGAGCCCTTTAAAACGGACAGAAACTCCTTTAATCATGGTGGCAGACATTTTACGCACATATAAAGACGCGATGGCTTATGTTATGCCCCTCTCCTGTGATTGCATCGGAAACCGCCGCAAAATTTGGAAAAGGCGGCAGCAGGGCCGTTTCCAATGACTCAAATGATTTGTATCATGGTGCCAAAAGGCCATGGAGACAAGCCTCTCTCGTGTGGACTCCCGAGCCTTCGACATCACGAAACTGTTAGGTCCTCCTTCGTCCGACAAGGCGCTAAGGGCACTTGAAGACTTTTTGCATGCAACCGGGCTTATGGACATCCTATGACACTGTGAATGTGTGATGTGTCGTGTGTGCCCCCGGCGATTCCGCCACTTTACTCTCACTTGGGCGCAGCTCTTGAACTTTTGACCTACATGTTGAACTCCATTATCATCTCTGTTCGTCTTTGGACATCATCCCTTTGTGTTTTCATCATCTCATCATCGGTTTGAACTTTCTGAATTAAGTGTACTGGGGTAGCCAGTTTGACTTCGTCGAAACTAACATCCCCATTTTTTTCTTTATTCACATCACATCACATCACATGGTGCCAAAAAGATACTATAACGGCTTGTACTGGGATTGTAACAGAGGCTACCGCAACGTTCGGCAGCAGATCGAGCCCTTTAAAACGTGCGAGAGCCCCTTTAATCCTGGTGCCAGGGCGTACCTGTTTCCCCTGTACAGATCCTGACAAAAGTTTACGGAACACCAGAGCGACGTATTTCTTGATCTCAGCGACAACCTAGCGGTGAACGGGAGTGGACACACTTACTGACAGGGGTGTCGATTACCCGGTCACCTGTTTGTAAGTCTATCTGCTCCTGTTTGCAGCAACCGTGTCGCTCAGATGACTATATACACCACTCCAGTGTTCCGTAAACTTTTGTCGGGACCTGTACACGGAGAGGTCGCGTTTGAAGAAACTGCTTCCAAAACGACACTCGCGAAGGCAATAAAAATAAAAAGAAAGAAAATGCTATCGAATTGGGGTTTAATATGAGCTCATATAAAAATATAAAAGCTCATCAAAAATGCCTTCAGCTGGTTTTACAGAATGTATACATGAAATCCAGATTTCGGAGTTTGAGCCCTGTACCATTTTCCCCTTTTGCACCCTGAGAGGTCGCGTTTTACAAAATCGCTTCCAAAATGGCACTCCAAATGGCAAAATGGCCAATTTCATCAACTTCGGGACTTAATATCATTTGATATAACAATAATACTAAAGATGTCCTAAGCTGATTTTGTAATTTGTATATCTGAAAGTAAGATCACGGGGTTTGAACCCCGTATCTTGTTCCCCTGTTGCAACCTGAGAGGTCGCGTTTGACGAAATCGCTTCCAAAACGGCACTCGAAATGGTCAAGTGGCCAATTTCGTCAACATCGGGGCTTAATATCAGTTGATATAAAAATAATATTAAAGATGTCCTAAGCTGATTCTGTAGTATGTATATGTGAGAGTAAGATCACGGGGTATAAACCCCGTATCTTGTTCCCCTGTTGCACCCTGAGAGGTCGCGTTTGACAAAATTGCTTCCAAACCGGCAGTCGAAATGGCCAAATGGCCAATTTCGTCAACCTCGAGGCTTAATATCATTTGATATAAATATAGTATTAAAGATGTCCAAGCTCATTTTGTAATATGTACATGTGAAAGTAAGATCACGGGGTTTGAACCCCGTATCTTCCCCTGTTGCACCCTGAGAGGTCGCGTTTGACAAAATCGCTTCCAAAACGGCCCTCGAAATGGACAGTTTTATCAAGTTGTATAGTTTAATATAAAAGCGATATAAAATACAAAACGGTATCATTTGTATATTACTCACTCAACATAAAGTTGTCTATTCTGTCAGCCCTTTCGAGTTCTGAAAAAAAAATGACCGTTCGCCTTTCGAATTCCTTCAGACCGGCCGTACAGTCTCAGCGCATGCGTATTACGATAATGCTGGGACTTAGTCCGTCGAGCGCCTAGGAAGGGAACCCTGTCTGAGTCGCAACTTTGAAGGTGCTGGGTGCATCAGGATTAACACTCACACATCGTGCCGTGGTTGGTATGTGGCCTGGAGGACGTACTGAACAAAAATAGGCGATGACATTTCCAGAGTTTGACCGTCTTTGTCGAAAAATCGTAGTCTAAACATGGGCGCTGTGCAAAAATCGACGGAACCCCCATAGGCACAATGCATTAAGATTCATTTGGCCAGGGTGCACTAGGTTAGTATTCTGCTAGCGCCTTTCGTGTCTCCAGGGGTTCTTTACATGGTATTCTTCTCCATTAGACGATGACATCTTCAAATTTTTATTCTGTTTGGCTGTTAATTGGCATAAACGCTGTTTTCCATTGAATTCACATCCTGTAAGGGCGCTTCCCGCGGAGCATAGTGGCGGAGTGCGCCGGCGGTGGGGGGGGGGGGGGGGGGGACCGTGAATTTTGGGATTGATATTACGCACTCCTCTGACAGAACTTGAACAGTATTACGTATCACAAAATGAAAGGGCAATGAATATAATTTGCGGCTTTACGTACACACTTTATGGTTGCAGCAGTGGTGCAGGAAGGCCACTGCGAAACTGCGTTGAGAAAGACTGCTTCCTGTTTGCCATGTCTAACCGGGTATCCGCAAGAGCGACTTTTTCGGGCGAGATCTCGGCGGAGGCGCGAGGACGACAGGAGCGGCGTCATAGTTTCTTGGGTGCACGTGAGCAAAGTCACGTCTTCTCGTGCACTCCTCTGCCGCGAGAGATTCTGTGCGCGCTCCACAGAATTTCTCCGACGAGAAACTGCGTCTGCTAGCTACGCGGCGTTCAGCACCATCCTCCGTCGCGTGTCTGAGTAACTTCTCCGCCGTCACTTCAGACGTCGTTCGGATGTGCTTGGCATTTATTCCGCGATATCTCGTTGGCGCGTGCTTTCCTCCTCGCTCTCCTTTGCCGAGATGGTACCCGGTAAATGAAATGTACCTGACCTGATCGAAAGTAACTGTTCTGAGGCTGGAACACACAAACGGACGAACACAACACAAGTCTCAGCATTCACAGATAAGCAAGCGAGCTCTGGCGAGCCCCATCTAGGAAACAACACAACACACAGGGCCTCCAAGAGCTTATCGGACAAAGTCAACAAGTAATTCACAAAGAAAGTTAATGAGTACCTGAAATGTAACGTCCCTGTCCGGTAATCAGGAGGGTCCACGGTCAACCCCAGGCCCTGGCACTTATTGGAGTTTCGTGTATTATTTGTTGAAGCATCCATGTGGCTGAGAACATGAACCATTCATCATCCACTGAATTCTCATGAGAAGATGAGGGCTAATCATGCCGAAGAGATTCCATTTCTTGTGTCCTCAGAGTTGCTCACCACTGCAGAAAAAAACAAAAAAACAAAAAAAAACACAAGTTTAGTGGCAAGATATGGATAGTCATATTTACTTTATATTGATTTGAAGCAAGATTATGGACTTCAGATAAAATGACAACACGGCACTGCTTATGTATTTTCGCCTAGTAAACAGCCCGTGCGCGGGGTCTGTCGACGATTTGACGGGCGGGCTGGAAAAAAAAATGTTTTTCTAAAAAACTACGAACAGTTGAACAAAATATTTCGCACTCATATTCAGTGTTGCCTAATGGACACACAGCGTGAGTATCGTTCAGTTCTATGGCACAAAAAATATCGGCATATCTGACATTTAAAAAGCTTCTCAAGTTCAGTTCACCAACTGGTTTTGATGTGGTAGCATTTTATTTTATATATTTATTTATTGTAACTGGGACTGCTACAACTAGTGAAGTTAAATATACGAGCGTATGCAAGTTTTTATACACAGGGTGGACGCATCCATATATTCAGCCCATTTACTTGAAACAATTTCTTCGTATCTCGATTTATCGGAACTGCAGTTACTACCCACAAAACTTCTCCCTGTGTACGTTCCTTTGTCACGCTACGTACTAAGTGTGTTGAATAATAAAAGGTGCGGAAAGGTGTCTCATTTTCACATCTGTTTCAGAAGGGAATGTTCAGATATCAGAACTCCAGGTCAGAGAGATGAACGCCACCTCAGTCCAACTTGGGTGGAGTATTTACTCCTTATATGGGCAACCACACGGTTTCCTCATCACTCGAAAAGTTGGCGATCAGTTGGCCATTACACGGCTGAGAACTTCCACGCTGCGAACATATCGTCTCGGAAACTTAATGCCGTTGAAACAATACACCATCATTATGAGGCCTTTCGTAAACTCGTCCAATGGAGATATTAAAGTTGGACCAGCAGTCACTGTCATCTTAGACACACCGAAACTAGGTAAGTCCGTAAGTTTGGATGAGCATGAATCGTATCGAAAGAAGAAGAAACCAGGAACGGAAGGAATATAACTGACCCACAATTGCTGGTGTAGCATGCCTGTCATTTTCAGTTTGTATTTCCATGCTTCAACACATGACATCAACTATCCATGAATTATTCTCCGCGAAAGACAAAATCCTAGGGATAGGAGCGGGATAGGAGTAGGCGGAAGGCTATAGTAGGTGGCGCTAAACTCCCCTGATGCGAAATCGAAGTTTGCTGTCGTGCCGCATAGGGAATTAACGACGAATCATTACTCACTATTTTTCGTACTTTACTCGTTTCTACTATCGAAGATTTAGAAGTACGACACTCACCCGAAGGATTTGAAGGAACCGACGTTCAGTGCTTGGACATGCTATTTCGAAGAAAAAGCATCACCGTGGGGAGCGGGAAAATGTGTGACGAAGTCCAGGACTGCTTGCAGGGTGTGGACGAAATGAAGGAGATGTGTGGTAAGCATTCCTCCGTCACTTCATAAGTTTCACAAGGGTATTTTCATTGAATTTTTTTACCGGGCAGCCTAACCAATGCGCTGGAGCAAGTAAAACCATTCCATTAATGGATTTAGAGTTATCTTTATGAAGGTGTTGTAACAAGACAAATAGCTTCTTTCAATAGTTCGTACCAATATATGTTCCACGATCCCGATATCATGCTGAAACGCTGAAAGCGTCTAACTACCCTGAAGGTGCCAACCAAACACATGCTAGGATAGCGAGGATGTCTTCGTTGCAAAAAAATATCGCATACAGTTTGATACGCCGAACATCTCGACCCAAGAAGTTTAGCTCGCGCATGTCTTCTCCAAACGAAAAGTGATGTTCTTTTGTCTCTATTCTGTTACAGAGGTAGCTTGCTTGCCTCATCTCTGCTCCGCACTAGGCTTGGCGGGGGGTGAGGGTGCGGAGACGTCGTACCCGGTACCACTGGGGGACACTAGGCAGTTCCGCAACGGTTCGGCGCTTACACACGGTGACGCACAGCCTTAAGCTGGCGTGATCGAAACAGCACCTAAAAACCGAAAACCGTCTTGTTAGATCACAATTTGCTTCGCTGTTTTCATCACTGTTGAAGTAAACACAAACAACGAAAAAGACTTTGAGATGCTTGGTCCAGGGAAGGTATGCACTGGGGCTAGACAATGCCCCAACAGCTCCGAATGCCGCCAGAAATATTCCAACACCTTTTCCCCCAAAAAATACGTCCCGAAATGCTACAGAAAGTTCAAGAACCCAGCAAATGCCGGACAAACACCACCCTCCAAAAAAAGCAAGACCCTGCTCAAATTCTAGTTGGAGTGCCGCGATGGCGTCTTCTTGCCGGTGGTGATAAGGTTTGTTGCCCTTCATAAATTGCCTGGCAGTTCAATCCTCCGTTCCGCAACACTTGTAGTATACAGGGTGTCCACGCTAAGTGTGAACAGATTTTTTAAAAATATATATAACACTTTTTCCAAGATGAAATCAATTGCAATATAGCATATGCTAAAGAGCACTCAATAGCAGGGCATTAGCAAAGTCCAAAGGCAATGTCTTAATTAACTTTCATTAATTAACTTTTTAATTATAAAAGCTACAAAGTTGTCCCAATGAGAACATCTGTTCCTTTCGGTCACCTGATATCGTTGCCGTTTTCAGAACAAAAATCCGTTCGATAGATCGCCCGCAAAAAATTCGTGAAGGAACGCCATTTTTTCTTTATTTTGTTCATTGCGCTTCTTAGAAGACGCGTCTTTCTTTCACCCCCAATGTGAGAGGGAGAAAGAGCACACTATCGCCTCTCGCGTCCTGGAAAAAGATTAAGAGGAACCAGAAAATGCAACCCAAGATAAGGCCACTTCCGATAGAGTCACCCGATACATTTGTTTTGTTTCCGCAAGTTAAAGCTCATCTTCGACGCATGAGGCGGCACTGTGCTCCTTCCTCCTCTCCCGTTGGGAATGAAGGAAATACGCGTCTTCTAAGAAGCGCAATGAACAAAATAAAGAAAAAAATGGCGTTCCTTCACGAATTTTTTGCGGGCGATCTATCGAACGGATTTTTCTTCTGAAAACGGCTACGATATCAGGTGACCGAAAGGAACAGATGTTCTCATTGGGACAACTTTGTAGCTTTTATAATTAAAAAGTTAATTAATGAAAGTTAATTAAGACATTGCCTTTGGACTTTGCTAATGCCCTGCTAGGGAGCGCCCTTCAGCATATGCTATATTGCAATTGATTTCATCTTGCAAAAAGTGTTATACATATTTTTTAAAAATCTGTTCACACTTAGCGTGGACACCCTGTATATTCGAACAATTTAAAAGTTCGAAATCAATGACGACAGCGAACATGTTTCGTATTTGGACACTGTACTCTACACTCTAAATCGTTTTACACCTTAAAGGGTGTAAATCAAAATGTTCATGGCGCACACCTTTTAAGGTGTATTTTAACACCCCCGTGGCAGTTGGGGTGTAAAGGTTGTAACGCCGAATAGAACTGCTGGGTTCGTGGCAATATGCTGGTAACTGTGTATTGACAATTACCAGCATATTGCATATAATCACATTGAGGTCCATATATGTATTTACATCAAGGTGATTAAATATGTGTGTAAACATGCACAGAAAATCATGTATGGCGTGGCAGCTGTGCATGGGCAATGAAGCACGGCAGCTGTGTATATCTTTTCGTGAAATTGTAGACCTTCTCATGAGCAAGCACCTCCCCCATATGCATGTTCATTACTTAGAACGTTGCATTTATTCGTTTCTCCAAGGCTTTGCAGTGTTGTTCCCACAAATATCTAAGCCCTGTAAAATACATTACATTGTTCATTATCCGCGACTCATCAGGATGTTTGGTCCTCTCCTAGCTGTATGGTGTATGCGTTTCGAAGGGAAACACCAGCATTTTAAAGATGTTGCTAGAAAAACTCGACATTTTAAGAATATAACCCTTTCATTAGCAAGAAGACATCAATTTTATCAAATGTATGTGTGGTCGCAGCCCTTCATCAGAAATGCCACATCTACTGATGGTTCCAAGTAGATACTGCTTCAACATGCCCCAGAAGCTATTCAGAGTTACATTCATGATATTCACGCAGAATCTATAGTCTATGTGAAAAGTGCAGTTGATAATGATAACACATTTGCTGTTGGCTGTGTTGTTGCCAAAGAACCTTCCGAGGAGGACTTACCCGTGTTCGTTGAGATTACAGGCATATATGTTATTAACTCTGATACCATTTTTCTCATACAAACATTAACTACAGTTGAGAATGATGAGCACTATCGTGTATTTGTTCTGTCTTGCAATGAGGAGCAACGTGTTTTAAGAAATTTAAGCACTCTCTCAACAGATCTTCTAGATCTGCATACATTACTAGGTGGTAGACGTGTTGTAAATCCACGCCATGCACTTTTGTACTGAACTTTCCGTTCCCTGTTGTTGAATATATTTACTTTTGTTCATGTGAACGAAAATAAACATACTCCCTTCCTACACCCAAGCGACGCAGTTATCACCATATTTCACCTGAGGGTGTAGTACACTATTGTTACACCCTCAGGAACTTCCAAAACAAAGTTTTAGGGTGTGAAAGGGGTGCGATCTTTGTTAATACACCTATTTTACACCTCTAAAGGTGTGAAACGATTTAGAGTGTAGTATCAAGCGCGTTGATGGAAGTACTCACGTTTGCTTTTACTAGGAAATCATATGCAACGCGTTCAAAAGTGTCACTAGCCGAAGAACGCGAACTTTCTTAGGAAAGTCGCTTAGCTGGTACCATAGGAAAGGAAGGAATGTGGTGGTAGGAATGCTGCGTTTAACAATTTGATCGTATGAACGTTCAGCCAGGACCGCCGCACAGGTGATACCCCCAGAGCTCGTTTCATAAATAGTGCTCGAGCGACCCCTACCGAGCAATAGCACGGATATCCGTTCGATATTTACACGATGCGCCTCCCCAATGCGGTCTCTTGCAGCTAACGAGAATGTATGCCAGTATGCAGGCCGTAATGTCATAATGAAGGTTGCGGATGCTTCCTCGAGATCCAGCTCCCCTTAGTTCACTGTGCAGGCCGTGTGGCGCAGTGCACTCAATACTACGGCGGTTAGTTCAAGGGGCAGGCTTTCCTTAGGCATTGATGTGCTGGCGTGCGTATTTATAGATATTGTAGATCACGCAGCTATAATGTTCACCACTTAAAGTATCGTTGTCCAGTCCCTGTGCTTCATCGGTGTAATTCTCCTGATAGCATCACATGTAACACTGAACGAGTATCACGTTCTTTCAACTTGCTACGACGTGTCGTGTGCAGGTAATACACTTCACTTCACGGTGGCTGCAAGGCACACAGGAACTACAAAGGTTATCCTGGAGTGGCAACTGCGGGATCGCAGCACCTTCAGTGCATCATCCATGGAAGAACAGAGAGCACTCATTTATGGAGATAGGCAAGGACCGGACGGGCTTTTCCTAGCCGTTCAATCAGGGACAGAGTTCTTCAATCCCAAGCTCGATGATCCAGATGGGCGGCAAGTTACAGTGAGCGGCCTGAATTCGTCGACCAACTATACGTTCTTGTTAAGGCCGTATCTCGCATCGGGAGACGCCAGGTGGGGATACAAATTTGGCAAGGTGGCAACGCTCTCTCTGCGTACAAAGACAGCAGGTACGTCGCATTTCGTGTCCCTAGAGTGTGTACATGAGGATTATAACATTTTTTTAAAAAGCGGGCTAAGCATGATCGAACAGCAGGGCTTACGGCAAATTCTACTGGATGGCCTCCAGCGTGGAACCGTATCCGCTTCAGAGCACCAAAAGCGATCGAATCGAAATCCACCAGCGAAAAACAATTGTACTCCGGTGAAGAGCAATGCGGAAGTATGTCAGCGCATCAGGCAAAATCAGCGGGCAGCCAAACGCTTGCTGTTGTTCCGTCTTGTAATATGCAAAAGTGCGGCAGTGCTCATTTGAGTTCAGAGCAAATAAGAGTTTAATAAGCCTACATCTACATTCTGTGCCGCGCCCGCAACTATAGGGTCACAGCAGTTGCCTTTTTTTAGCCGTGATCTTTAGTTCATACCTCTGCTATTCTTTCTCTAACCAATGATTAATTGGTTCATACTCCGCGTCGTGAATGTATTGGCGGCCAGGATTGCATTACATATGCCTTCAGAGGTTTTTATAATCTCTTCATGGTCCATTTAAAGATTCACACTGCCACTGCAGCTAAGGAAGCCGCAGCGATAGCGACAATAACATCACGATGACGTAGGTACAACGTGGGCCAGGCACACGAATGAGAGGGCAGCGAGGGCGATTTTCTCCCAGCTTGTCTGCCTTGCGCACCGCAATATATAAAGGAGAAAAGACCGAGGTAAATATGCCGGCTATCTCTTAGGAGTGTGAGCTCTGACGTGACGTTGTAGCGTGGAACACGATATCACGTACCTGGCTGTACGAACACATCCGGCGCTATACCAGAAGTGATATTCAATGACTCGGACTTTGCGTGATCTGCAGACGCCTGCCCGCCTACCGCTCGTCAAAAGGTGCTCCCTCATTGGAGTTGCCTCTGTGACGTTTCCTCCGGTTTCCAGCAAGTTAAGCTCGGCGTACTCCCGACATCAGCCCCTCCTCTTTCCGTGCATAATATCAAATTGGAAACTACTCGAGAATTCGCGTCGTATTTTCGGTGACATGTTGTCGGTGATAAAGGAGAATTAAAACGATGTCATAGTTTTTTAATCTACCAAGACGAACGCGACAGTCCCTTTAAAGGGACAATTCGGAAAGTGCTTAGATATTAAACCAACGGATTCTTAAAGATTAGCTCTGCTTCCGCAACTGCAGGGGCTCCCACAGCATGACGTCACTTCCTACCAAGAGGAGTGAGAGGGCGGTGCTCGGAGGAGAAAGGCGCGTGCATACGTTTTCGCCTTTTTGCAGAGAGGGAACTGTGTCATACTCTCAACATCCGCCGCCTGCTGTTGTTGTGGATTCAATTGAATAACAGCCAAACCACGCCACTATTTAAGGTGGGATTTTCGTTGCCGTTGTCATTGCTCCACGAGTAATAAAATGACATTATTCTTTCGAAATCGACTGGAACGGACGCAACCGGCCCTCAAAGGAAGAAAATGTTGCCAGCTGATCAACAGTATTCTGTGTTAGAACCAGACGACTATGATCATGAGCGAGGCCAAAGTGGTCGGACTGTTGATTAATTTTCTCCACCTCGGATTTCTTTGACAAGTGCCGAAATCTCGGCACTCCATATTTAACGTAATTCGTGGAAGAAGGCGCGTCTAAGCATCTTGTACCCTACTACCAAGTTGGTGACGTCCTCGGCTCGGATCGAGCCCGCACCCTTTGGGTCAGTAAACAGGTGGACACGCTAACGACTGCTCCGCCGAGGGTCGCTGCACTCTTAAAGCAGAAATTCGACACAAAACACGTTGAAGGTCAAGATAATTGATAACTCGTGCCTTTATCATGATCATAAGCAAGCCTTACTGTGATCATGAGCGATCTGACGGCCAAACATTACACACAATGAAGCAGAACGATCGATTCGGCGCGTCGGTTGTTCCGCGGTGAGTGCACATAGTGATAACGTTCTTGCTCCTGTTTTGCAGAATCTGCCGGAAGTACGATATTTTTTTGCAATTCACGGACCTATACACAAGTTTTACAATCTACGCCTCGCGTTTTCAACAAATCGGGTCCCGTTCTCTCGTTAGGTCCCTTTAGGTCCCGTGGACAGAACGATGGCAATCCGGATGATATTTGGCAAAGAGCCGTCCACCATACGAGCTTGTTATGCAGTTCTGTTTAAAGAGTGCAGAGAGCCAGATTGTCCAGTGACATGAAGTAAACCCCTTTTTCGCAGTGTTCGATGACGACGTGACAACAATTCAACGTGCCCGACAAAACGTTTAACGTCTATTGCAGAGCCACAAAGTGTGACAAGTAATTACGTGACCAGACTCACCACAGCTCTGCTTTGGAATCCCGCTAGAGACGCCAAGTTCTTTCGTGTAAGTAGCCTCCGTTGCATCGCTAATTACGAACCCGCAAAAGAGAGACAAAATAAAGGAAAAAAGGCCAGATAGACAATACCGTCCATAGCGAATATACGTACGAATTTTGGACATATAATAAAAGCATGGAGACAAATACGGGTATCTCGGGCACGCAGAGTATAACACAACAGACGGTCAGACAGTCATAAGAGATTATGGTCTTTGTTGCTCCGGCGGCATAAAATTCCGATCATCATCGTCTGACTCGTGTAAAAAGATACACAGGAATGCGTTTTTGTTATTCATTAAATATATTTAGTAAATACGTACGAGAGCAGCGCAAAATGTGCAACTTTCTGCAATTTTTGTGGAACTTGTGTATTGTGTGCAACATTTTCTGCAACAAATGTGCAATGTGCGTCTTTCGTTGATGTTATCAAGACTTGTAACAGCAGGCCTCTCTGTGCGACGTGGTGTGCATTCCCTCTACAATCGAGGAGATGTTGCCCGAAACAACACCTCCGAGAAGGCCTGCGCACTACGTCTCACAGGGAGGCCTGCTGTTACAACGGTTGACGGCGCCGATGACGTCAGTGAAAGAGCAAATAAGAGAAAAGCCCTAAGCAGCTAACAAAACTCATGAAGGCCTCCGTGCGTGACCTGTGCGTGACGTAGGGCGTAGGTCTTCTGCTGGCTAGGAGGAGGGGTCTGCTGGTGGAGGTGCCTCGAAAGGGCAGAGCTTTGCACGTAGCTCAGGTGTGCGTCAGAGGCGGCAATAACCAAAGCCGGCTCGCTGCGTGAGGAGGGAATACGCACACGCAACTAGGACGGCTGAGAGACAGCTAAGGACAAATAACTTTAGGGTCATTAACAGCACTGCTAGATTGAACAGGTCATAATTATTCCACACATTTCCGCGTCGTGACTTGTCCAACAGTAGCAATATTCCAACAGCAATATTCCTCTCAGTGTGAACAACAGCTGTCGTCCCGGGATTCAGGATATCCCGGATCCAGGGTTGTTAAAGTTACTTTTCAAAAGTAACTAAGTTACAGTTACAGATACTCCAGGGTCAGATACTAGCAGGGTCAAAAGTAATTAAGTTACAGTTAGAGTTACTGACAGGAAAAAATACTGAAATACAGTTACAAATACTTTGGAAAAGTATCCAAATACGGGTGGAGTTACTTTTTGCAATTCTTTCGCCTTTGGCTCGTAATAGGTGTCACTCTAGAGCCAGCGAGACATCCCTTTTTGGGTAATCGTACGTAATTGCAGGCAAAACATTGAAAGGAATATCTAAACTGGGGGTAACCGAGACAGGTACAAATATTGGCTCACTGAGCAACAAATAAACATTTTAACTGCCAACAAATCTCACAGAGTTTCGCATGGCCATCAGATCCATGGACTGAATATCTTATGCCCCGACTAGTTCTCTGTGAGACTGCGATTCTGGTCGGTAAATTATATGAAATGCATACAATGAATACAGTACATCACACAAGCAAAAAAATGTGCAGCACAGCACTATCTACGCTCTGCAAACACAACACACCACTGAAGTACAAAGTGCCTCAACAGTGCCTGTACTCGCGCACTTGTTTGAAAATCACACAATTGGTTCACACTGCGCATTCATCACAAGAGAGTGGCGAGGAACAAGGAATGTCACGTGCGGGTGCGTGAGCACGTGGAGCAACGGCGAGGAGGAGTGGAGCTCGTGCCTGGTGTCGGCTAGGGAGCCTCGACGGGTTGCTGCAGCTTTTCACGCGCATAGAGGATTCCCAGTGTCGGCGCGCCCTTCGCGCCACCTCCTGGCCGGTGACGGTGTTTCGTCGTTTTTACTAAAAAAATACCCAAAAAGACAGATACAAGCTACTGAAAAAAGTAATTAAGTTACAGTTAGAAGTGCGCGTGAAAATGTATCTAATATTTCCTCAAGATACACAAAAAGTATTTAAGCACACGTAGTTAGATACTTTTGTAAGTTAATTAACAACCCTGCCCGGATCCCAACACTAGCGACGTCGCATTTATGCACCGATGGGTTTTGAACTGATAAAGTGAGTCCATTGAGCCTAGGGTCGTTTTCTTTTCTTTCTTCGCGTGGTACAAAGCGTGAGCCGTCGAAATAGTATGACGGCGCGAGGGGGGGTTTCATGTTGTTGATACCGCAACTAATAGAGCGCTCGTTTTCTCTTTGCGTGAAAAATAGGTGAAAGGTCCAGGGGGGAACTGGACCGTTCAGTGTTTCCCCAATGATGAAGATTACACCGAGCGGAACATAACTCACGGCTTCCTGGTGCCGGTCACGTCTCCAAACTCATACTATAGGATTGAAGCGTGCGCGGGCCAAGAATGCAGCGACTCAGTCATGGTAAAAGCTGGGGGTCAAAGTGATGGTAAGTGTGTGAAACGGTTACCTTGTCATAACAATCTATTTATATGATACGTGTGGGGTCCTTAGTGAATTGGGCTGATGACCGTTGCTCCGGTGAAACTCAGTACATTGAAACAATTTTAATTTTAATTACTGCAGTGTGCGTCACACGCGTTCTTAGTGAGAACGCTTTTAAGAGAAATGAAATAAATGTACAAAAGTAGAAATGTGTACTACGTTCTTCACCACGCTAGGTTGACAGGACCACTGTCTTCATCTTGTGGTTTATGGTGGTTCGAATGGCAAATGGATTGCTTTCCGGTGTTGATAGAACAAGTGTGCGGACAGGAAGATACGAAGGAACGATGAACACAGGCTTCACTGTACTCAGCAACTTTATACACAAGTTTTATGCGCACACACAGTCACATAAATGGGATGATGATGTGGTGAGTTTTATGTAGAAATTTATGCGCAACACTCTTGAAACAGGACTTCACCGAATAACGCGCTCCTTACCATCGTCCCGGGTAACATGGTTTTCTCCCATGGTTTGTGTGAGACGGAAGACGTACGCCTTTGTGTGACACTTATGCAGTTAAGATAATTTTCAGAAAAGGGGCGTACTGCCCGCGCTTTCCACAAATCAGGAGCGACATACGTGAACTAACATAGGCTTTAGTGAGCACTATGAGCAAGACCATATGAGTCTGGCAGAAGGTGTGACGTGACCTACACCTTGGTTCAGTATCAGTCCATATTCATGGCGTCTGGTGACACAGTGTCGTTCAGTCCTCCACAAATATGCTACATGACATAAAAGTTAAAAGCTTCCTGGGTGGCATTAATAAATATCACACACTATGGTAAGTTCCATTCATGTCAAGCATTAAGTAAATTAATTGAATTGAACTAGGGGGTTACCCACTGTAAGGCAACATTCTCTTTACGAGTTGGGACGCCTGGGGATAACACAATTACAATTAAAATCGCAGGATTTCTCATAAGGTTTCTAGAGTATTTCAAACCAGAAGATTCGTCGCGCCCGGAGGAAGCACACTCACGATTAGTTCCGTTTTCGACTGGCTCTTCTTCTGCTACGAGCAAAAAGAGGTCGGGGGCCTTCTCGGAATACGAACGAACGGTCGCAGGGTAGTATTGCTTGCAGCACTGTTCCAGGAAGGATTTTCCTAATGTTTCTCCCCCCATCCCCATCATTTTCAGTGACTGGGGCTACTGACATTCATCGTAAATGTGCTACAAAGCAGTAGAGCTGCAATATCAGAAATTTTATGTATTCGATAACCTAGCCCATCAATACATTTGCGTTACAATTTTCGACCCAATAGCACTCATAGTTTTTTTAGAAAACTGAAGTTGAAAATTGTGGGCAACACTGTTTTAAATTCGCCACCTACTGCGCATTGCTCGTTAAGTACAGCGGCAAAATTACACTGCGGATTACACGGGGTCTAGAACAAAAGATATTGGCTATGAAGTCATCATAGATCACTGTTGTTAGCCAAATTGGGGATTATCTCCCACATGACGTCACCCCGTGCCGTTTCACCGCAATTTCACTTGCAATACCTATCGTTCCCTGTCACATGTATAACTTGTTGTGCTGGGTTTACAAGGAACAAACAAGCGAAAGGTGCATAATGTAAAAACCCCGAGACTATAGGGAACACGAAGGGACAGACACAACACGAAGTCTCAATACAGACTTCGTGTTGTGTCTGTCCCTTCGTGTTCCCTAGTCTCGGGGTTTTTACATTATGCATCATCTTCACCAGCTCGCTTGCTTCCTAGCCATTTTTTTAGGGAGTCTTTGGGATGAGCCAGCAAATCATCAGACGCATACATCAGCCGAGCAACGGATTTCCGGCTGTCATATTTTTGTCAACATCTTATGCGGGATCTTGTGATTTTGATTGTAATTTGTGCTTTGTCCATGTGTTCGTATGCTTGAAAAGAATGTTACATTACATTGTGGAAACTTCTGGTTCAATTAACGAAATTAGCTTACTTAATGTTTGTCACGAATTTAACTTACCATAGTGTGTGTGTATTTTATGTCATATAGCATGTTTTTAAGATTTGAATTACACTTTCTCGCCAGACGACCTGGTACAGAACTGGCACTGAACTGACACTCGAGCTGGTACTGAACCAAGGTGTACCTTACGTCACTCCTTCTAACAGACACACGTGGGCTTCAGTGCTATGTGATTTCGAAACCCGCATGTTGCCAGCCGCGGTTGTCCTCCACAAACGTCTCAGGTGCAGAGTACAGAGGCAATTCCTTTCATCCAATACACATTCACGAGACATAGAAGTTGTCTGTAAAATAAAAATGATGCGCCATTTATAGTGAAAATACACCTCCGTAGGTAAACTATAAATGTGGTTGATAATGTTGACCCTGGAGGGTGTTGCTCCCGCTTCAGACTGGACGCCTACGCCGAAAATTTCCTGGGCAGCCGCAACAAGCCCCACGTCTGTTAGCGTGAGATGGACCGTTCCAGAAGAATCGTGGAAAAGGGAAGGAGTTTCCAGAGTAACTGAAGGCTTCATGGTCAGGTTCTGCAAGGTCAATGCAACGTCCTGCCATGTGGCTGAAGTCACGAGTCACAACTGCACAGTGGACGACCTCCAAGAAGGCACCACGTATGTAATCCATGTACAGGCTAAGATGAAGACACGAACTGGACGAGTAGAAGTCGGCGCTGCGGAGAATGCTCGCATATCAACCTGGACATGGGGTACGTTCAGAACACTGGGCATCGTATACGAACCTGTAACGTGGCCAATCGTGTGGGGTGAGCACGGCTTTCTCGTAAGGAGCTCTGTGTTGCCAAGTGGCCCGCGGGACAAAACAGAGCTTCTTACGAGAAAGCCACCCATAGCGGGCCTAGATCAAGCAGCCTGCTTCTGGGAATAGCGGTACGGGTAGTGTGCGCAATAGATGTAGCTCGTGGATATCAGAGTTCGAGGTAACTCGTTACTGTAACTAAGTTCCATTTTTTGGTAACTTGTAACTTAACTCGGTACTTATCCGTGGTAACTTTCAGACGAACTCGTTTCTTTTTCAGGTAGCTTTGCCAAAGTAACGTATGCTATGTTCCAAGTTACTTTTAATTCGCGTTTCACTCACCTCCACATATTTTCTTGCTTTCTCTCCGGTTCTTTCATGGCATTTTACGCCATAAAACGTGATATTCAATCAATGACAGTATTCTATTCAGGAAGTAAGAATCGCTGCCATTGAAATGAAGCTGAATCATTGTGCGCCCATAGGGAGTAAGCTGCAAAGCGTTCGAATTGTTGGACATAAACGAAAAAGATCTAACCGTGTCGCACTCCTCTTCAGGCAACTCAAGGTCTAGCTCAACTGCTCACGCGTGCTGCACCTGTGTAGTGCTAGTTTGCGTCCTAGGTAACTTGGAAGGAACTGGTTCCTTTTTTGAGTAACTCCGTAACTGCAAGTTACATTTCAGGCTGAAGAACTTCGTTATTAACTTAGTTACATTTTTCACACGGTAACTTAACACGTAACGAGTTCTTTTTGACCGGTAACTTATCGATCTATATGGTGGATATAGCTGTGCACTATCGGTGTAATCTGTGAGTCTTGCTGAAAGTGTGTCTTGTGTGTGCTGCATCATGTGAAGTGTTAAAGGGGCATTAAATGCTAAACCAGGTTCACTTCAAATTACTTTACACGCTATGTTAGTGTCGTACTTGTTATCATAACTCAAAACTTTGATTTCGTTACGGAGCTAGACTCAAAATTATACTCTTTCTTGCTTCGACGCTAAGCAGGGAACGTCGTTTCAGCTCCTGCATCGGTGTTTTTAGTCCATGCTGCGCGTGCACGCTCGTGCCACACCATGCAGCAGTTCCGGTGAAGAACATAATGTCCGTTGCGAAGCGGGCTGGCGTCGTTGTCCGAAGAACGTGTAGATAAGTGTTGTCAGGGGAACATTCGCGAGAACAGTTTTGGGCTACAATTCCGTGAATCGGTATTAGAACATGCAGCAGTGTGCGTCATGCCGCATACGCAAAACACTACGATACGACCCGTTCCAAATCCACACGCACAAGAGCTTCTCCTGTTGTCTCACTGGATGCCGCCGATCTTTGCCTCTTGAGGATTCCATTCGTTACTGCCACAGACACCTGTGTATTCAATGCATTTTGCTTCTAAACGATTGCGTTGTGTGAACTAATTTTGTGTGAATTGTACTAATTGAAATACAGACTCTCATTTGAAAGCAAGTTGTTCTTGCATTTTAGTGCCCCTTTAACCAACCTGCTCTACACCTTCTAGTGCTGCCGTCTGGCGGGATAACTAAACGATACTTATATACGATATTCTACGATAATTACAATAATTACGATAATCTTATTAGTCGTTCCCTACTTTTTTAGCGGTGAAAAATGGCAGTATCATTTCTTCTATAACAATACCGGTTCTTCCCTATTTATTTATTTATTTCATTATGACTCTGATCTGGCCAGCTGTTATCATAGTCGGTCATCATGATTCTTATTAAAAGTTTCGTTTTCGAACTGCCACATTACTCATGCAGGTCTGGTATAGCCACAGGTTGTGATTATTATACATATTGCCTCATAATTATGTAGCCCCAGCAATGCCGAAGCTGGATGCGCACCATGTCATGGGCTCTTCGTACCATCTACATGTCGACTGGACCTTCTACAATAGTACTGTGTCCTACATTCAAGTAAGTCTTGCTCTGTGTCGTGCTACGGGCCTTCTAACTTCCTGAGAGATAAGTGTGGTCTGGTCCCGTAGAAACCTGTTGTGGTGGAGTAGCACTTTTTTTTTCTGAGTTTCATATAATGCCGGTGCCTTCGTCATTACTAAGAAGTTTGCAGCCTACGATCCGTAAGCTGGAAGCATTTCTTGCAATTCGCCCGGCACAAATGGCGATTGTTCTGCTCTTCGCGATATTGACACACACCAACACGTCCTGCTCGGCATGTCATTAAAAGTTTCAGTTGCTTAGTTGAACAACTGATGCTGTTTCGAGCACAGGCCGTTCATCACGCCACACCGGAATCACTGATGAGTAGAATACATATGCAGGCTCGTATCCAAACCCTCGGGGGCGTTCCCTACAGCAATCTACTGGACCTCCTGCCGGAGGACGCGCGTCAAGCAAAATATTTCGAAAGTGGGTCTCAAGTGACACATATGGACAGAGATTTCACTGTCCAGGAGCTGCAAGCTGCCATCCGCCTCACCGCGTAACAATCAACCCCTGCACCTGAGGGGATCTCATGTATGAACATGGCACTGTTGGGTTCGTTGTCGCGCTCTACCCCTGGTTCTTATAAATGATTATTGGGGAAACCACACCGTTCCTGCGTTATGAAGGATACCGCAGGTACTCGCGTGTTGAATCTGGGGAAGCCGGCTCGACAGCTTGCGTCATTTCGACAGGTCAGGCTTAAAAGCCCCTTCCCCTATGCAAGATAATCGAGCAGTTTATTTTAAGTCCTGTAGATTAATTATTATAATCGTGCTAACTGCTCCCCTCGGACATGGCAGGCTTCAGACAGGTGCGAGGCTCAACGGATTTGATTTTAAATTTAGTCACCCACGTCGGAAACCTTCGGGACAACGGTGAACTAACGGCATTTTCCTCGACAAAAAAAGAAAAAGAAACATAGAATACAGCAAGTCACAACTATACGTTTCGTATGGGCTACAGTGCAGATTGCCAGATTTCTGACTATCTTAAGCGAAGGACCGGTTTCATATGGGTAGTAGGAGGAGACAATAACGTGAGGGCTAGCGTACCTCGTGTGTGCTCACGGGACGTGTACATCAGGTTTTAGGAATACCATATCTGCGTGTACTGACCAGCCCTAGAGCGTCGCTTTCATATTGGTGAGTACCAGATATGGAGAGTACTGTCCCCTTGAGCCATGAGGTTACACTGGCGCAGAGTTTGTCACGGCCTGTGGAGATTCGCTATCTGAAGGCGAGAGCACAGGGTCGACTCAGCGTGCTGCGACATTTATGTAGCGCTCCGCGGGATACTTCCATGAAAGCAATGCTCAGGGATCAGCGCTTTCTCATAAACCGCATACCAATGCTTCACAACCTCCCTTTCACGACAGAGCAAACCATAGACATCATACTGGCAACGAACGTAACCCTGTCTCTTGGCGTTGCTCGAACAACCTCAAATGTGATAGGCATGGAAGAGGCATGCGAAACACCTGTGCCCGTTCTTCTATACCTGAACATAAGCAGCAGCCATACCCAGCTGTTCAAGCCCTGCAGCTTCATGGAGTAAGCGACAGCTTCATGGGACAGCTCAGCCTATAGTTATTATGGTGCTGCAGTCTGAAGCGGACATGATGACTGATTTGAAATGATCCCTGATCACTGCGGCACTGTCGGAAAGAAGAGTGCGGTTGTTTTTCCACGCCGTGCCCTCGAACGCACTCTTGTTCAACAATAAAGTCCATTTATGTCACCAAGGGCTACAGAAAAACGATGACATGAGCCAACACATGTTCAAGGCTACTTGTATGACAGGATCTACTCGGTCTTGAATACTGTACAGGGTTGACCTTGAGCTGCGTTTCCGAGCACATCGGTCCTTCCAATGAGAAAGGATATCTCCTCGACGTGGGTTACCACAGAATGTACTGTACTATCATTACATCCAGTGTACAGCGGTTGATCGTTGCACAACCTGTCCACGTCGTCTTCTTCCAACTGGAGCTAGTGTGACGTCGTAGAGGACACAGATCACATACCCCTCTGTACACCGACTCTCGCAAGGTACTAAATGCGAGTTCGGCTCGTCAAGATATACAGGCTTTTGACATCGCAAATATTCTGGGTCCTGAGCCATCGTATCCCGTAGCGGCTGCTTTGAAATCACTCATTATTCGAAATCACTCATCACTCACAACATTTCCTCGAAGGAACACAGAGACTACGAGACATTTTGCAACGTTTCGGTCTGAACTGTATGTGGTAACATGACAACTGTTTCACATCCGCTGAACCGTGACAAGATGCCCAGTCGCTGCTTCCTTCAGCTGTTTCTTTTTGTCCACTTTTCTGCTTTGAGTGGGCACTTTTGTCAACCGGCTCTGTGTCGCACTACTAGGGTAGTCAGCAGGACTCTGTCGCGACTGACGTCCTCACGTTATTGTTTTGTTTTTCCTATTCTCCGTCATCGTGATCATATCACCCCATCGTCCCTGTAACGCCCCATATCATACCCATATTCGTTGCTGAGAACCTATAGGTTTTCATCTTCCTGTGTGTTCATTTATTGCTATAACGCCTCTTCCTTTTACGTTTTTCCATCCATTTTTGCCATGCATCCTGGTTTGGACAAATATGGGAGAGTAGATTCTGTGGAAGTACTTCGCTTTGTACGCAAAAGCACGATACGCATACCACCTGCTGCAGCATAAGAGCTATTAAAGGAGCAATGGGGTGACATTTGACATCGTTCGATATCTTGTCTCGTCTGTCAAGCTATCCACAAAGAGTCACATGCAAATATTTTCTCGCGGTGCGTAGCTGTGCTGTCCAATTCACACACACACACACAAAAGAAAGAAAAGAAAACAGTCGGAGAAATCAACCACGGACGACCGACATGATGCTCGCTTGTGACGTGGTGAAGGCTCCGTGCCTTGGTTCTTCGTTTTTTCTTCGCAGTTCACGCGCTGCTTATACATGCTTGAGCTGTGCCGCTGTACGTCATTGGTCACGTGAGGGGAGTAGCATACGTCACGACGTCCTCGCGTTCTGTGATGCACTCTTTCCATGAGGAAAATGATCTTTCGAAGGTGTGCGAAACACAGAGCTTGGGGCTCGCTCTGTAGATAATCTACGCTCATCGCACTTTCGCAGGAACTCATTTTATTCGTTGTGAAACACTCTGCTCCAAAAAAACTAAAAAAAATAATCAGGGGTCACCTCAGCGTTCCTTTAAAGACGATAGTATTGCCTAACGCACCTCTGAAGGCTCCTTGAAGCCACATCACAGTGAAGGGGAGGAGCATCGTAGGAGAGCCCTCTCACTTGCGGCACAACGCAACCTCTCCCTAACGTACATCGCGCCACCTCGTCTGAGAAAAAAGCGGGGGCGCGCTCGCTCAGTGTCTGCACAGCACGTCTCGCATGGGATCTATGTCGTCTGCCAACACAAACGCCGCATAGTTACAGCGGGCGCTCTGCTGCGGAGCATTTGCGCAAGCATATAGTTCGTAAATGTGCCGCTGTTCATTTGGGAAATGCAGCTGCGATGGCCGAAAATATGGAACGCAAGCGACGTGCGGCCGATAATGCCGGGAAGTGGCGTGCGACAAAGCGTGCCGCCATCACACTCTGCCAGACGTTCAGAAATGCGCGCCAAACAGGAAGTGAGCGCGTTTGCAGGCGACATCCATGTTTCCGTAAGAGGGTCATTGAAACCTATGGTCGGGTTTGCCGTTATGCCGCGTTATGCCGCACGCAAATCATCTACGGTCGCAGAGCATGAACAGTACGTCCTTCGTCCTCTGCAGTGCTATCGCATGTCGTACGCGTTTTGCAGTGCTCCAGACAATACAGTGAATTTTAAATCGTACTGTATTTTCTGGTCACATAATGAACCGCAACACATTTTCAACAGGTTAACGTGAACCTGGGAAACTGGAACAACTGTACCAAATCTTCCAACTGCAGCGCGTTGATACATCTTGATGAGACAGTGCCGCCTTTCACAACCACGGGGTCATTAATGCTGTGGAACCTCCAAAGTTACTACATTTATATCGTCTCTGTACGCGGCTGCAATCTTCACGGATGTGGACCGGAGAGCAATTTTGATACCATGACTCCAATAGAAGGTGAGGATGTTTTAGTAGCTCTATGCCACCAGGTGGTTTCTGTTTCCTCGGTTGTAAGAAAGTTGTGTTGGGAAGCGTACGGGGAAAGAATGACTCCAGCTGGAGCACACGACGGTTTATTACTCTGACTGTTCAGGAGCGATTGCACTATCCAACTGGAACGATGGACAACACGCGCGCAGGCGCAGGGGTAGCAGGGGCAGGGCCTCGTTGTCTTCCACAATTCTTACAACTTGTTTTCACAAAGTAAAAATTGGCCATAAAATGGTTCCTTGCCAACACACACGAATACACACGGCTCAAGCGAAAAGAGAGTGAGAGGGAAAAAAAGGGGGAAGAAGATACTTCCGGAGGCAGACTCTTAGGTCTTCTGAGGGCTTAAACATAAGGGGACAATGCACTGCAAAACCCCTTTGCCTTCCCCAAACTCTCCTGTCAAACTTGGTGGTGGTGGTGGTGGCGTGAAAATTCCTGCCGTTGTCGGAATGTTCGGAGTGCTGTGTTCGTAAGGTAGAGCGTTGTTCTGATTTCGGAATGTGTCTGAGGACGATGTGCCCATGTTTGCAGTAATGACGGTGGCGGTTAAGGCAATTTTTCTTTTCCCTATGACCCTCTCACTCTCTTTGATATGATTGTGTACAATAAAATTCCCTTCAGTTGCACAAGCGAGGGTTGTGGAGCCTTGAAAACAGGTGTCACCTTCGCTGAACCCTAAGTGTGCAAGCTAATTAAATAGAAGCTTTGAGTGTGGGACTTACTCGTTCCCCCTTGTACCCCTTAAAAGTTGTGAAGATTAATTTCTGCCTCTTGATTTAAAAAAAAGGAAAAGCGTACATGATCGGGGAGTTTTGCTTTCCTGTTCCTCTTTATTTTTTTAGTGAAGTGTGATCGTTACAGTAGGTGTCACTGAGCTGCATAGTCTAGCTGCACCAGCCCCAAGAAGGTGGAGATAGATAAGTAGACGTGTGCGCGGTAAGTAAATTCGTACCCGCACCTGCACCGCACCACCAACCCATGTACGCAGTGCTGGTACACCCGCAGTTATAAGCCACCTTGGGCGAGTCTGAATTTCTACTCGCAAATAATAAGACAGGGGTACCAATTACAAAAGAGAATGCGTGCCTGTTCGGTGTCGAATTCGTCAGCTATTTAAGTGAAACCACAGGTGCTCCGTTGAAAGGCCAAACGACCATCGGGTATGTAAGAAAAGTTTTTTTATTCACGTATTTTTCTCGATGAAATCTGTGGAAAATGCCAAAATTAAGGACCAAGTACCGGTGGCACAAGGTCACTTTCGTAGGTGCTGGTAACGCGGGTTTACCCGCACTATTCGCGGACGCATTGCAGGTACACCCTAATTTTACTCTATGAACGACAGTGTCATCACCATCATTTCCACAGATCCATCATCATTACCATCATGGCAGCAATAGGTAAAAGCATCGAGCGCCACGCAAGCCCTGTAATAAACATCTCTCTTATCTTTCTTAAACTCGCCTGCTGATTCGTTCCTTTATCTTAACATCTCGTCCGGCTGAACGGGTATGTCAGCAAGGCCACCGCATTTACCATCACCGGCCATCAGTGACCACCAGAGCCACGTCGTCTTCCCGTTTATGCCTCACAACCCACACACAGGAGACAGAAAGTCCCGGTTTGACTTGAGCACCCCTCGTATTAGACATTGTCCGTCGGTGACCCACATTTTCTTTTAAAAATGATGTCATGCCACCGTACTACATATTGATACTGAAGAACCCCGAGATCAAGGACAAAGGGGACAATAAAAAGGGGACTAAATTGAACGAAGTGTCACAGCTAATAGTTTATTACAAGACATCAGGGAGAAACCACTTTTTCAAACAGGGTCAGCGCGTGCAAGCGACAGTTATTTCTGAAGACAAGATAAATGTCGCTCGGACGCGCTCACCCCGTTTGAAAAAAGTGGTTTCTCCCTGTAATTATTCACAGAAACAAATTTGTGCAATGCAGCTCTAATATTGTGTATCAAATTCCCCTGGCTTGTGGGTTCTGCTATATTGGTCAGAGCAAGCTTTGTTTGAATGATCGCTTGCGCGAGCATGCTCTCGAAGTAAAAACCAAGGATTTCTCATCAGAACTTGCTAAACATTTACATGTTTATTATTTACATATTTATTATTCAAACTGTGTTCCCTTGTAGCCAGATAATATGGTGTTAGAAAGGAAAAGTGACCTTACTAAGAGATCGTTGAAGGAGACTCTTTTTTTATGTCTTCTGAAAAATGTGTCAGTCGTCCGTCCCCGACCTCCAGCCCCGATTCAGCGAACTTACTGCTTGTTTCCTTCTCTCCCACTTGACGCTTTAAATGTCGAGTCTTTTGATAAGCTTTCAGCTGTGTTTGAGACTTTGTTTTGTTTGCCCCCTTTCTTCCCGTGTCCGTGGTCTCGGGTTTCTTCAGTATGGATCTTTATCACCAGCTCGCTCGCTTCCTAACTATACTATCAGCATACTAAATGTTTTCGCGAACTTTATTTTTCCATGATTTCTGTTTGAAAAGCCCACATTAAAATCACGACCCGCAGCACACATCCGCTAAGGCAAAGCCGCACCGAGAACTTGTTTGATTTGATTGTACTGTAGAGGAGGTGATGTTCCTGTACATGAGTCCTGACCGGCGATGATGGAATGTCCCAGCGGGCAGATGTGCGTGGCCTCACGCTAGGACGGTGCCCGTAGAACTGGCTGGCAAGCGCAGTGGCGCGCGCCAGCAGAGGCACGTCTTTATCGTCTTCCACGGGCCGCCACATCACTCCCCCCTCATACGCGGAGCGGTGTAGAGCTAGCGCTTGAGGTCCGCGTCGATACCTGAGGAGGAGAAAGAGCGGCGACACGTGGAATAGGGACGACTTGTTGAGAAAGCGCAGTAGCAGCGGAATGGTTGGTGCGGGCAAGCGCTGACCGGGCGGGTTCCAGGGGCAGTGTGAGGGCAGGTATGCCGAAGTAATTCACAGACGGGCGACAGAACCGCGACCGGTTCGTGAGCGCTGGGCTCGTAGTGTCGCCAAGGAGACTGTGGGGAGGACCATCGTGAAGCACGGAGAGACCGGGAGTAAAACTCACTGTGGCCTCCGTGCGTGTCCCCGGTGGAACGTTGGTCCCGGAGCCTCTTGACCGCATCTGGACGAGCTGCCAGTGTCTTGTATGAAAGCCTGGTGGGAAGGCGAGGCGGGCAGGGTTCTTGGACCGCAAGCGTAGCAGATGCGGGTGGGGCGGTCGACAGCGGCGTACCGCGACCGGTACAGGAGCGTGATGCTCGGGAAGGTGCCGATGGTGGAAGCCCGAGGACTGCCATAACGAAGTGTGTGGTGACGTGACGTGGAGTGTGGGACCATTGCGACGTGAGCTGGGTATATAGGTAGAACCACGGTGTTGCGCGGCCGGGCGTTGCGATGAGTGGAGCCGCGGTGGATTGGCGTCGTCGCCTACCGGTTCCTCGGTTGAACGATGCACCGTACCTTCGGAGATGGCTTCGGAGGTGGGCTTGCAGGAATTTGGGATGGTATTGGGCCGAATTACGCCGAACATGGTGTTCTTTGTTCGGGTCACCAAATGTAGAGGACTATGGTATTCCTCTACATGAGCCCCGACCGGCGATGATGGTATGCCACGGAGAGGCGACGGGACGGGACGGGAGCGGTCGGCGTGTTGATCGAGAAGCGAGCAGCGGTCGTGATGTCGGCGTGATGAGTCGAGTAATGGCGGGGGCTTCCAGGGAGAGCGTGCCGTGGTAATGCTGATCGATGGTGTTGTCAGAAATTTGGGATGGTGAAGGGCCGAACTTGATGTTCATCGTTCGGGTCACCAAATGTAGAGGACGATGGTATTCCTCTACATGAGAACGACGAAGATGGCCACGCGCCTAGAGCAGCCGCCTTAGTTCCACCGGCGCGGCCATGGAGATAGGCCATCATCATCGCCTCTCCGTGGCATACCATCATCGCCGGTCGGGGCTCATGTAGAGGAATACCATCGTCGTCTACATTTGGTGACCTGAACGATGAACATCAAGTTCGGCCCTTCACCATCCCAAATTTCTGACAACACCATCGACGAGCACTACCACGGCACGCTCTCCCTGGAAGACCCCGCCATTACTCGACTCATCAGGCCGACATCACGACCGCTGCTCGCCTCTCGAGCAACACGCCGACCGCTCCCGTCCCGCTCCCGTCCACGTTTCCTAACCGCTGCCGACCCGCAACGACCCACCGGCCCGCACAGCTCGACCCGACCGACCACGCAACGACCCGACCGCTCGCTGTTCATCGCATCCGCCCACCGACCATCGCCTCACGGCTCCCAGGGACCGACCTGCGCTGTCCACGGCCCCCGGCAAATTCACCACCTTCTTCATTTCTGCATCTCAACTCGCACCCACTGCCGGCCGCGACACCTGAGCAACGTGCTCGCCTGCGGGTTTCGGCAGTCGCGGCAGCCGACGCCACGGCACGCATCAGCCGGTGTCTCGGTAGTCCTCACGGCCACGCAGCCTCACTTCCTGGGACCCTATGAGCTCTCGCTCCCGTGCTGGTTGCGGCACCCCAGGCCACGACTCCGACGCCAGACCACGACTGCGACGTCGTCAACGTTCACCTCTGGCAAACCTCATCTGGGCCGCTCCCGCCCCACTCATCGACCTCTGCCTGCAACGTGTGCTGTGCCGCCCGTGGACGTGTCCAGCAGTGCGCGTCATCCACGGTCACTCTTGCTCTTTCCCTCCGGTATAGACGTGATTCTTCGATCTTTCTTATCGCCGCTCCGCGTCGGAGGGGGTGAGCACTGTAGCGGGCCGTGGACAACGACGAAGATGGCCACGCGCCTGGAGCACCAACCTCAGTTCCACCGGCGCGGCCACGGAGATAGACCACCGTCATCGCCTCTCCGTGGCATACCATCACCGTCAGTCGGGACTCATGTAGAGGAACAACACCTCCTCTACAGTACTGTTATGAAAAAGATGGGGAAAATTGAGTTCGCCGACGAAATCTGCTATTTACAAAATAAGCTCATCTACCATTCTGACATACTCCATTATAGGCCTATATGAATATTAAGATGTCTTACTGGCGCTCTAAAACAGTTGACTTCTCTAATTGTTCAACTACCTGCAGGTGATGCAAAGTTGTTCCCACTCCGAAATATTGGAAAATACGCCTTTAGCATACCGTTGGTACATTGAACAAAAGCAACATTATACCGCGTGTTGCACGAAAATCTTTCAACTGAACAATTCGGGAAAAGCTCAAGCTATGGAAAGTTTTTGATTAGCACAAGCATCCTTTACATATCGTCTAAGAGCTGAGCAGTTAGTGGCTAGCTTGCATACGCTCATTAATTAAATATCCTAATAAGTTTCACTTCCCTTTTTGAGCACCCGTAGCATGGCAGTCTGAACTATCGACGAAAAATATTTCAGAAAAGCTCCCACACCGACACTAAGCATCGCGTATCGCGAAAAGGTTTATAAGAAAGAGTACATATACATCCTCTGAGAACGTGCCTATTTTTTTCTTTTAATTGCCTATTTTGGTGGTTTAGGGGTTTAAATGACGCCTTATTTCGGGCCTAAATCCGGGCCCTAGTTATCACATATTATATTCACAACAGGGCGCTAGGTGTCGTTAGGGGCATTGGGTCAGCGTGCAAGCATGGATGTAACGTGTGTGCAGTTTCGGATATCCCACAAGTTCGAGCCGCACAGACGTCATGGGTTCGACATTTGGTTTAATGCAAAATGATAGCCTCTCTGGCTGTTTATTCTTCCCTCTGCACGGCAACAGAGTCAATCCGCACATGGAAGAGGGAGAAGAAGAAACGGGCTGTTTGTTTTCGCAGTTTAAAGAATGAGCCCGAATTCCACGGAAAGTTAGAAAGGGCAAGGGAGGTAATGTCGATAGTGGGTCACCGTTGTTGGCCGCACGCGAGTGGGCATGGTCACGACAGTAGCCAGGAAAGGATGGAGGGTGAAGGCTCGGAGGTAAGTACAGAATGAATGAGCCCGACGTGCACTGTGGATGGGGCAGGGGAGTACGTCGAGGTGCCTTTGCGCAAGGCCAAGTACTCCCACCACTGCAGGTCCACGTACAACTTATGAAATACCTGCACATTGCAACAGAGATCACGGCCAAATAAGTACCACCTCCTGATCGCGGAACAGCTATAGCGCCCAGCACCTCGTATACCAGCCACCCTGTCGAGTAACAAAACACACAATTACAAACGTTCGTCAAGGAACGGAACCCGAACCAATAAATTGAAGCTGCCCCCGCAAGTATTTGTAACAACACCAGAGGAAAAATTGTGAGAACTTCACAAACGGGTGTGCAGCGAAGGCACCTTCATTACAAAATGCACCGCTCAACAGGACGCTTGGGCATTTACCAGCTCCCGTGGCATAGTGGTTGATGATCCCTTTAAATGCCGAGACTGGGATGTGACGCGGGTTCTAATCCCCGAACCGGTTGTGCTGTGTGAGGTTTTCCCTGGGTTTTCCGGCAGACCTTCCAGACGAATGTCGGCACAGTTCCCTCTGAAGTCGCCCAGGACGCATACTAACCCCCTGTCGCCCACTCCGTGCTGCTGTCGTCTCTCCATCTGCTCACGTCTGAACGTCGCTCATGACCACAGTGCGCTTCGCGGTGGAATTAAAAAAAAAAACTTGGGAAGTTGGTCCTTCATGGTACCACTCGCTTTTTACCGCGCAATCTACCTTTATCATATTTGATAACATACCTCTTACACGCCAAAGAGTTTCTCATACGGCACCTTTAAGTTTCAACGGTGACAGGTGCTTCGTTTTGCATGCCTTGAAGCACGTTGATGCAAACTTGGTTTATATCAATCGTTAACCGTTTTCAGCACCTAGTGCACCCCAGTGCATCACGGTAAACGATTGCGGAAATGACACTACAATAGTGCAGTGGGAGGAGCCACTACACCCGGGAGGGCCATTGGATGGATACGAGCTTACCTGGAAGTGCGACGGTAGGACGTCCATGGGTGCCAGAGTGACGGATGTAAAGTATGTTATTGAAGGTGAGAACTCATGTTGCAGCAAGTTAACATGCTTTCTGAGCTGTTCAAAGAAAAACTTCAGATAACATAAGCTCGTGCCACGGACACCGTTGTCGGTGTCATGTTCAGCTGCTGGTTCCACGGTCAAAATATGTGACCATTACTTGAGCGCGCTGGCCACGCGAGACAGTAAAAGCCACGCAAATGACTGACGTTTGAGGAGAGCTCGCGTTGATTATGGAACACTGTCTTACCGTGCCATGAGTCATTAAACATCATTAACCCAGCAGCAGCTTTATGCAAAGGCAGTGGCGGGCTAATTGGAGGCGTCTGGTGGGTCTGAGTTCACCGAGTGGCACTCACTGAATGTCATTCCCAGTGAATAACATTCGCACTGAATGACATTCGTCCAGTGCCACTCGGGTACACCAAATGACATTTCATGAGACTGTCATTAGCTCAGCAAGTGTGTTTGGGGGCTCATTCGTTTTTCCCCTAGCACGGACTGCGTATCCTGCAGGTAGGCAGCAAAAAACAGAAAAGAAACGCGAATAGAAAGTTATTATGCGGTTCGAGCAAATGACATTCAACGTGACTCGCATTAGTTGGGAATGCCATTCACTTTGACTGGTGACGGGGATGCAACCTAATGATGACCTATTACCACTTCACTCCGAACTACGTGTTCTCTTTACAGAGCCTTTGGTGGACGGTAATTGCATGTTGTCTCTGCTGGGATACCACGTGACGTCCAATGGTAACCTGCTTCGTGGAACAGCAGCGAATTTCACGCTTTCAGGGGGCCACGTCCCGAACATATGCGCTACAAAAACCAATTTTCATACGACTGCTTGTCGAAATATTTCAACTAGTTAACAAGTAGCTGCGCGTGTACAGTTGGCGACATCATCGCTGATGCTCCTTCGGGGCAACTCTTGTACATCGAGTACGAGTGCATGATACTATGTAGCGTGAGGCTGGAGTAAAACCTCGTTCGTTCAACCAGCTGTATCAGTGGTGCATCGCAAACCAGATCACAATAAACATAAAATGTTACTACTGCATCGGGGCACAGTACTGGAATTAGTTTAAGTTCATTGACGCTAGGCAAGTAGTGAATAATGATTACTCGATATAACTCAGTTTAGAGCTTAGTGTACATGTAAAAAGCTAGTACGATGTGTGTTAGTTAATTCGCATGGATACAGGTTTGTATTTCACATTTTGTTTTTGGAACGTCCTTACTTTAGTTAGAACTGCCGTAGGACAACCTTACTCTGGTTGAACTATGTGCAAAAATACATCAGTCCTATAAATCGTGCTTCGTACATTTAAGTGTGCAGCTGTAGTTGAACTTGAAACATTAAATTAATTTCGCTTTACCTTGTGACTTTTCTCTTGTCATTCGTTGAACACACGTTATTTCCCGTCCAAAACAGCACAGAACAAAGACTAACAAAAACAGCTGTCACCGAACTTGATCGACACAGGCGACTTCCTCTCTCTCTCTTGCTCTGACAGTGAAAACACCGGAGTGGCATAGCTTTTGTAGCGAGGACAGGTCCTGGGCGCCCATGATGCCATCACAGGATACACGACAGCAAGCACAGAGTTAGCTGCCACGAAAGAATACACGCCACCGAGCACAGCAACACATTTTGCAAGAAACGGAATAGGCTGAGTTTATTGCAAGTGGAACGCAAGATCGGCGCCGAACGCGCACCTTGACTCGAGACACCAGAAATCTCTCCTAGTCGCGCGAGCGGCTTGCGTTCACCTTGTACTCTGCGTTCGGCACCTAGTGCGTACAAAATTGGTGTCGCAGTTTCGCCGTTTCTCCGCATCCGATCCGCGCCCGATCCGCAATCACAACAAGCGTGCATATTTCATCAGAACCCGCGCATTTCTTCCGGATGTCCGCGGATATGCGCTTCAATCCGCGGATGGTGCAGGGCTTTAGCTGTGAACCTCACTCTAATCTTGTACAGCATGGACGAAGGACCACCAACAGAAGATTCCGTCGTTTCCAGTAGTTCTGCCATGCAAATGATGCTTTTGTATGTTGGTCTTTTCCTACAGCGTTGTAATTCCTTAGACTTTTCGCCGAATCGCTCAGCATTTAAATGTGGCAGTTAAATGGAACTTTGATGAACTGAACATGTATCTACGCGCCTAATATTCATATTGCTGAATTGGAACTCCACAGCGCTCAACTGGAGCGATGTTAATTTGGTCCGGATGGTTGCCATATTGAAAAACAACCAGAAATAATTGCAAATAAAAAAAATTAAAACAGGAGTCAAAGAAACAAAGATAGAGCAGCACACGAAATACATATATGCAACGGGCACGTCACTGCGGCCGCAATACCCTCTGTTACAAAAAGAGAGAAAAAAAACATAGATTTTTTAATATGTTGTAGAGGAAGACTCGTTCTACTAAAACTGCATTGATTTCACACGTCTCTTCTGACCTCTTCATTGCATGTTTTACGCTCGATTGTAGCGATCAGAAAAAGCGCATACTTCCACTATTTTTCCTGCAACGAGTACGAAAGTTACGACTCTTGCGATTTTTCCTATTGAAGTATTCCATGAGACCTTGGAACAAAAAAATATTCATTAAAATTTAATGGTTTGATTTTCCACAAAAAAATCGCGAAATAGGAGGAAAATTGCGAAACTTCCGGCCTGTGTATACGAGCACCGACTAGAGCGTGACAATCGGGATTTCCGACGCTATGTAGACCATGGCTTCCTCTATCCGCAAAAGGAAACCGCACACTTCTAGGTGCTTTCTATGAGCCGCAGCTGCCGTTCATGCAAGGCATGGGTTTCGCCAGCGGGGCGAGCTTCGCGCGTGTCTAGCACCCGCGACATTGAGATCTGGGAAGAAACGGTTCGTCGCATATTGTTTTGCACTATTAGGGACTGTTAAAAAAAAATCGTAAAAATTCGCGATAGTTTTGTGAGGGCCGAGGAGGGCCGCTGGATTTCGCGTGGAATCGCCCCACGTGTAAGCTATCTGGATTTAGCCGGATCGTTGCTATCGGTTTATTACTCACCCAGTTATCGCGTCAAGAAATTCCGCATAATTTTATTGCATAATGAATTTATTTTGACCTCGCTACGAACCGAACTTACAGATGTTTTCACATCAAAAATGGGAGCCGTGAGCTTGGATCCTCCACGCTCGCTCAAGCAAACAGACGTAACTTAAACTGGAACACACGCACAGTGAGCTCCCATGGACTACAACGCCTGTAGACGGAGCATACAACAAATCCCTTGCCCAGCTGGTAAAAAAATTCGGGATAGGCAGTAGTCGGGCTACTACCGCTGGATGTTTCCGCGAACACGCCTCGCATGAGACACTGAAACGACAGACATCGGTTTACATGTGTGCATTTATTTAACGGATATATTACGCTGATCTTTTAGAAGATAATGCTAGGATCAACACTTACAGATGACAAACGCTTGACGGTTAGCACATTACAGCTACAATGACATCTTTGAACGATCTGCACTGCACAACTTAACTCTTAAAGGTACTGTAAAGCAGTAGACAGGCATGGTATGACGGTGATGTGACTAGATACTTTGTTGCTTCTAAATACCATATGCGGAACCATACGACCGCCAACGCGCTTTAAATATTTTTAATTTGCCATGAAAGATGCTGCGTGGTGGAGTGGTGCAACGCCTGGTGTCAAACAACCCCCTGTAGAGCGGGCAACACTGAAAATTGGTATTACACACTATTACATCGGAACTTCGTTATTTTAGTAACCATATTATTAGTTTTCCTGTTTACCTATGCATTCTGACACCCCTGTTAACAGTTTAACCTGTTAACCCCTGTTTCTGCGAAGTGACCCAGCGCTGGCCGCTGTTCGATGGAGGCTCTCCCTACTTCTCTGCTGCGCCTGCGCGCTCCTTCTGTTCGCGGCCTCTTTCGAACGAACAAACTCTCTCTGTGAACAAACAAGTCCCGACGCTGTCTGGCTTCTTGAACGTCTGACACATTTTATTCAACGGCTCAGCATTTCATTTCAGTTCGCTTATCCGTATATCCTCAGATGTGGATCGTTGTGTGGGTTGCATGAGCGGATTTTATGGTTGATTGTCGTGGATTGTTATGTCGGGCCCAGTGTTATACGCATGCAATGTGGTTGCCGCCGTATGTATCAGGAGTACGGATTCATTTCGAATACCTAGTACAGTGTTGCCCGTAATCTTTAATTGTAATTTTCTAATTAATTGCACCGTCGATTGGAATGAAACTTGCGCAGTTTTTGTCCTGGTGGCTTGGACTATCGAATAGCCACAATAAATGACACTTGATCGGTGCTGCTTTACAGTACCTTTAAACACTAGCTTGTGCAGCTTAAACACTAGCTTGTGCAGTACCAGCTCCTGTGGCATAGATGGTTAGGATGATCGCTTTCCACGCCGAGACTGGGAGATGACACGGGTTCGAATCCTGTCATCGGCTGTGTTGTCTGAGGTTTTCCTTGGGTTTTCCGAAGACTTTCAGGACGAATGTCGGCACAGTTACCCCTGAAGTCGGCCCAGGACGCATACTAGCCCAGGCGCAACTGTTGAACATGAGAGAAGTGATGTTCTGAAGCTGTATGAGTGAGCAAAAATGGAAGAGTGAAAGGAGGGTGAAAGAGAGTGACTGGTTTGTCCCTTCAGATGACGCACCCTGGAAGTCGCTGAGAAGGCATATTAGCTTTACTCAATTGGTAGAGCCCTGGGCCGGTAATCTAGAAGATGTGGGTTCGAGTCCTACAGCTGGCGAACCTTTTCAGTAACTTTCATCTTTCATCGTTAATTTCTTAGGCAATTTGAGGCTTTGTATGTATTTGTCCCTTCTATGTTGTTTCAGCCTCAGAACATCAGTTCTCTCATGATCACGCGCGTGCCGTGCCACCGGGTAGCTGAGGGGAAGGTACAGGCCAGCTTCATTATCGATTTCAACCTTCCAGACATCTGAGGTTACGCCTTTTGGCCTCGTAGTCTCTGATTGACAGTTTGAGGGACGAGAGTGACAGTTTTCGCTGTGAGGCAACTCAATATTCTATTTAACCACGTTGCCACCAGCAAGGGCGTAGAGTATCGCCCCTGGCAATCAAATTCCCCATACATAATAATCAAAATAAGACTCTTGTTTGGTGTTTATGTCACTCGGCTTTCCAGGATGCCACCCCACCTGGGTTCAAAACTTAAATACGTATCCACGTACAAAAAATAGAAAAGAAACAGTACACTTTACCTGCGGAAATCTTCATTGTAGACATGTCTACATTTCTGTTTTCTTCTTCTAAATATCTATGTAATAACATCCGAAATCTCCCACAAGGAGGGTACTTCCACAGCATGAACTCTTCCGTCAAAATAATTCTTTAATAGACAGTGGCGCGTTCGCGAGGGTGTATATTGCATAGTGAATTTTTGAGGGAATCAGGCTAACAAAAACAATAATAAATCAATATATACGTGACACTCTATCTTCAATAATTGAATTTCTCGTATAGAAAGAAGACGACTGTTCAGGTTAATGGAACAGGGGATTGTTGCATTGTCTGTGCTTCCCTAAAAACCATAATATGAAGTTAAATGCGTTATTTTCAGAGAGGTTATGGTAGCCTTCAGTCAGAAGGAACAAAAGGTCACATATAAATAGACATAAGTTATTCTCCTATTCTTTTCCTGCATATTCAGAGATGATGTGGTAGCCTTGAGTCAGTAGGAACATAAGGTAACACTGAACACATATAGAGATAAGTTCTTCTCCTATTATTTCCCTGTATTTTCAAAGAGAATATGGTAGCCTTTAGTCAGAAGGAACAAAAGGCTTTGTTCCTATAGGCCGTTCCTTTTGTTCCTTGTGAACAAAGGCTACCATATCTTCTCTGGAAATACAGGGAAAGAATAGGAGAAATAACTTATCTCTATTTACATGTGAGTTTTTGTTCTTTCTAGCTAAAGGCTACCATATCATCTCTGAAAAATTAGGGAAAGATTAGGAGAAGAACCTATCGCTATTTATATGTGTTCAGTGTTACCCTTTATTCCTTCTGATTAAAGTATTTAGTGAGTTTAAGTAATTAGTTAATTATCTAATTACTTACAGACCGCTTATAGGGTAACACTCAACATATATAAGCAGGATAAGTTCTCCTATTCTTGTCCTGTGTTAACGTGGCGAAGAGTGCAGCGGTGACGGCAGCGAAGAAAGAGTCCTCCCCTACTCGAATCTGTAGCGGAAATACTTCTTCGGCTACCAATTTAACACCTTGAGGATCCCTGCTCCACTATTACAGAACAATAGCGAACACGGTAGCGGCGCTACTAGTAGGGCTACCTTGAACAAACACTAAACCGCACGCACCTGCACAACGCGGGTCATGCAAACGTTCCGAGTCATTTCTCTGAACCATATGTAGAGCAACATGCAAAACTTGTTGCTTATCCTCTTGCATCCAGTTACACTACCATGTGACTCACTCCACTAAATCCTCACTTTCCTAAATACGCTAAGAACAAGTTTCTTAGAATACGCTAAGTTTCTTCTTTCTAAAGCATAGTCACGAAAGGCCAAGGCTACAAGAAACATAGACATCCTAAATCATGACATTTTGAGACAGGTTGCATTCTGGAAAGCATGTACGTTTATGATTTGCTGCTGCAACCGCGACGTATGTGTTTGATAAAGTGCCCCTGCAATCCCTTCGCTACAGCCGCAGCAACGACTTCCCAGCAACGCCATCATAAATAAGAACTCGTTTCAACACCTTCGTAAACCATTTTAATGGATTTCTCGCTAATTTCTGTAACAGCCGCACATGTTGCACGCGTTCCAACCTTGGGCATCAAATTATAAGCAGTGACGATGGCACACTTGGAAATCATCAAGGTCAACTACATTTTCTGAAAGCGACACAGAAAGAAAAAGGCCGCCAGTCTTGAGGGGCGGACACACTCACCTCCGGCGGTGTTATCACTTTCGCTTCTGTGCAGCAACACCGACTGCTTGCAACGAACGGCTTCTTGAACTTGTTACCTTGTTGCCGGCGCGACGCTCCGTCCCATATTGCGCCCTTTGCGTTTGGTCCAGGAGCTCTTCAAGGTAGGACTGATTTACGGCCCTGTGCTCTTTGTTGTCTATTATTCGTACGCTATTCAACTATTTAATGGACACACACAAGCGAAGCCAGAAACAGGCGATTTGTGTAACGCGAGAGAACGACGACAACCTGCGTAGCCGATGTTTCAGTATCCCCGCTTCCTAAGTTCCTAAATACATCGCCGTGAAGTAACAACGGTGGCAATGTGTCTATATCGCGATATTTCAGCGATATTTTTACATCTTACATGTTGCAGCTGTAACTATGTTTTTACTGAACTGACCCCCCCCCCTCCCCCTGTAACACACACAACGCATGTTTTCGTTCCGTGTACCACCTGGTAGAACTTCGGTTTAGGACGTACGTCTGCCACGTTGATAGGCACGACCATCGCTATCAATCATTGCGCCAGTAACATATTTGTCTGGTAGTTGATTGTCGAAAACGATCATAACCATTTTACGAACAAGTGAAAACCATGCATTGGCGACGTGACGCCCAAGTCCTAATAGTGTCCATGTTGCTGCAGGACATTGACCACACAGTACGGGTAAATATCAGAAATCAGTTAACCGGAAACCGGACAGTAGTTTTCCCATTTGCGATGAACTAAGCTCGGACAGAAGAGAGAAAGAGAAAGACAGTAAAAGAGCGATACAGTTTTTATCGCGTGCTTGTTCACTTGGTGGGAAGTTATTTCAGGCAAATTTGGCCTCGTGTACTTCTCCGTTCAGTTCCGGAATATCTGAGCGCCCTATGTCGCGACACACAGAGCAACTACCTGGAAAAGTTTAGGCAACTTTCGAAGCAATGACTCTAGGATACCGTTCAGGGATTTGGGTGGTTGCGTTGTGTTTCCGAGCGGTCTGTCCACGGATTTATCAGTGTATAATTTTTGATAGTTTTAAAGTCTTCCGGTTTCTCCCGTAGGACTTCCGTTTAGACGGAGTACAGTGAACTGATGGGCAATATGACCTCGCCCATCGCTCTAGCATGTTTTCGCCGCTGGCAGATACCTGTTGTGTCTGTCACGTTGTTCTACGTATCGTTATCGTTCTAAGATATTTAGCATCCTATAGACCAGGAACACGTGACTAATATCACGTAATAATTCATTACGCTTTGACGCATTAAATTTCATAACAATAATCGCATAGTGTAATGTGGGTCACGCCGTGACGCACACGCTATCAGCGTAAAAAAGCTATGTTTGATCCAAAAAAGAGACATTGTTGAGCAGCGACCTCAAACTCAAATCGAGTCGCGGCCCGCATCTTCCTTATACCATATCATGGAGAGCCACATGGAAACGAAATTAATGTAATTGTCATAAAGTACCCTAATATACCACAAAATAAAAATATACACGGCCAGCAGAAGCGGTGAGGCTATTGTGGAACCGGGCGGTGTGTGTACAGGTCATTACTGAAAAGCTCCACTTGACACACCAATAAGCTGCGTCTCCGAATTGGGTACTGAACATGTGAAAAAACTCCAGAAAAATACGTAGTTCTTCACAAATGATTATGACGATGTCCAGGAGCACTGAAATTATGTACTAGTTACACATTGTGTTATATCTTTAGCTCTCAGTTTCAATTTGGAAAAAGATATAGAAAAATCAGAGAGAAGCACCAAGCTGACATCATTGACAGTGGATGGCTTCGCGTTTGCTACTTTGATAAGACTCCTTTTAAATTTGCTACTACGTAAAAATTAAACTACAATGGCCTTTGTACGTAGCTGTTCCTTCTCTATTTTCTAATGTGTCACTACTTAATTTAGTGTGGGAACTGAGATGTGCCCATCTTAATCCTCACTTTAGTTTTACAGTGGGATTTTACCAAACTGCTCACGCAGACCAAGTTGCGGTGTCTGGAACTTGTTGAGGTTCATGATCCACAAGTAGTAGTCACATGCATATGTTCTGCCTAATATGGACAGGGGCAGCAGGAAAAGGGTAAAAATAGTGCTCGAAAATCGGGTTCTATTCCAAATTCTTCAATGATGTTTTTGAGAGGACAGCTGCCTTCTGTTTGACGATCAAGCGCCCTCTGGCCACATAATAGGTAATTGTGGGCCACACGCGTCCCGCGGACCGCGTGTATGAGGCGGTGGTGGTGGTGAAGATGAAAACTGCTCGCCGTGGTTGGCCACGCTGGAAGCGGGCAGCGTCACGACTAAAACGCAGAAAAAAAAAGATAAGAAAGAAACCTACACTACACTATAAGCGCGATATAAGCCTCGTTTCCTTTAGGAAGCCGACCACAAACTCTGTTTCACAAACTGGAAGTCAGTTTGTGATCAGTGTTATAATGAACGTGTTCTTTATACAGTGTAATTAACAGTGTTATAAATAACGGCACGTGTTAATGATAACACCGCGGGTACATTCCAATGTGACAGGCGCCGGATCAAATTTTTATTACGATGGAAATGCGAAAGAAGCCTTGACCTGCTTCGCCTTCTCACGCAAAGCCATATCGATATTGCTTTGATATCCCGTAGAATTTGGGGTAACTATCGTGTGCGTGTTGCAGTTCATTAAAAGCTTGCGACTTCCAGTACAAACTTTGATTTTGTCTTAAGCGCCGTACGCTGTCAACGCGGAAGGTACTGATGATCCTAAAATGCTCGAATTGTGGCGGCGGCGGCGAAAACCGGCTTCCCGTTGTTAACCTCACTTATGTGGGCAGCGTCACGACTGTAGCCGGGATGAGATGAGATGTGATAACTGGTGAAGGAGCGATGACGGCCGAAAGTTAAGACCTAGGGCAGTCACTGCCAGAATTGGTGAGAAGCCCGAGCAGTAGTCATAGACTTTGAGCGAGGTCATATTCCTGGAGAAAGCAGACGAGGCTGCGAATTTTGGACAGACTTTCCGTGAAAGAGACTCTGGGATGCAGGACATCATCCACCATACAGTTCCCGCAATGGCCAAGGTATTTCTCCCGCACCGCAGCATACCCACAGGAATGTGGCAGGATGTGATCGATTGTTGGTTTGATTGGTTTGTGTACTGCGGGAAAGTACTTTCAACGGGAGATCAAGTCGATGATTTTCCAGGATGTCCCGGATCGCAGGGTGCTGTGTAAGAACTATCTCGTACTGTGCTCGAATCATAAGACGTTTAACGCTCAAGCAACCAACCATAGGTATCGATAGATTTATCATAGGGAGGTAATAAAGTAGGCTCTAAAAAATATCTCATTTTGGGTGTAATTTGACGATACCCTGACTCCCTTTTGGGTGTGTATGCACACCCTCCGGCAAAACTACACCCCTCAGAAAAGGTGTCCTTTGAACAGCTCTTTTGGTGTAATCCAGCGATACCCTAACTCCCTTTTTGTGTATGTCTACACCCCCAGGCAAGAAAACATCCTTCAGTAAGGGCGTTACGCCGAGCTCAACACAACAGGCATATTATTTATTTGGATTACTTATAATACAGTGCATGCACTACGATAAGAATTGCATAGTCAACGCACAATACAAAAGAAGATAAAAGTGTCCACCAACGTAGCGACGAAGATGAAGGTATTACAGTGAGACCAAGAGAAGTCCTGCGTGTGTAATGAAGAAAATGAGTCTGAACTTTGAAATGTCTTAATCAAATTAAGGGCGAACCACAAATTACGTGATAGTAACGCAGATGGATGAGGCTAGAGAAGAATAAAGACTACACAAACACAGACCTCGTCAACACGCAAGCAGCCCAAGATAGAAAGTACGGCAATCGGTAAAGGGTCAGCGAAGTGCCGGTAACGGGACTCGAACCCATACCTCTCTGATTTCTGCATGGTCACGTGTACTACCAATTATACCACGCCGACATTGCGCCCCTACCAACTTACCAGTGCCTTGTTCAGAAGACACGCACAACCATTCACTCAGCACATCCGACCGGAAATCAGAGGGTTGTGCGTTCGAGTGCCGCTACCTCTTGCCTCTTGAATCGCTGACTCTTGCCAACTGCTTTACTTTCTACCACAAATTGCACCAACTTCGTTTGTTATGCATACCTCTTGACGTTGCCTGACGGCCACATGTGGCCGTTACAACGCGACGCGCACTGTTCTCTGATCTAATCCGTGCATTCCACTTACAATTCAAACATAATCTGAAAATCCGCGCTTCAAACGCATCTCAATCAACAATAAAAGACAAAATACACCGACAACACTTACCAAACGGCACTATGCAGCGAGCCGCTCGGACAAGTTACTCGATCCGATGGGCACGGCGCAGCTGTCGCTTGCCTCCGTTCGAGATCTGGAACCGCAATCCTTACAGCGTCATACTAAACTCAGATGGTGAAAGGACCTGTATTTCAACAAACGACCTACCCAAAGAACACGGAAGCTACCACAACTAACTCCAACCGCCATAGCTAGAGAACACAGAGTAAAGAGCACACTGTTGCCAGACCTGTAGTAGCGAAGCATCAGAACTTTGATGGTCACTACACCCTCTTCTCACCAATTCGCGAAATTACACCCTGCAGACCGCGACGTATAGATATAACACTCATATCACACCAAAAAACAGTGTATTCTTTTCCTTGGGGGTGTAATAGGGGAGTATAGAGCAACTGATACACCCCAAATATACCCTAATTACACCTAAAAATTTTATTTGTTAGATCGTAGTACTTCACGTGCAGAACACAGGTTCCAACTCGAGGAGAAGAGCAAATAAAGCAGTTGGTTATACAGGGGCATTTTTGCGGAAAAATGGTTGATTGTCAGTTGCTTATATAGGGGCATCCTTGCGGAAAAATGTTTGGTTGTCAGTTCAGTGCCTTGTCTTGTGCCCGGCTTTTGTGTGTTCTGCACTGTTTTTTTTCCTTTAGTTTTCACTAATTTTCGGGTGGACCTACACCTCGCGAACTTCGCGATTATAATTTCTTCCACGATTTTGACAGCCCGCGAAATGTTGGTAACGATAACAGAAAAGTAGCGACATTGCAGTTTGCAAGGAACGAATGCCAGGAAGTCGAGCACTTGGCGTAATTTATTGTAACACACTGGCAACGCTATTAGCCATTGGACATGGACTCATTCCACACTCATTCATGGCCCTACGGTGTAAGATCGAACGTCGGCGCCTAGCTAACCAAGTAAGGATACAGCAAGAGATAACGTGCACCGCAAAATTAAGGTCCCGCAAAATATTCCCCAATCGTGCCCCCATCTGAATTCACAACTAATCAAGGAGAGCAACGTTCTCGTACTGTCTGAACTCTCGTACACTTGTATATCTCGTTTTATGCGATATACAGAGTAGTTAAAGTAATCATCCACGTATCATCCACGTAATCATCCAGCAGTGCTGGATGATTACGTGGTGAAGCCAACGGCCTCACTGAACTGAGGATATGTGGGAGAGGTCAGGTGGACTTTCCTGGAAATGGCAACTTCTGTTTGGACGGGAGCACGGTACGGTACGCTCTGGAACTGCCAGAAATACCATTTGGTGGTAACCAAGGTCGTGCTGTAGACTGGGAGGTGGTGGGTTCGAATCCTACCGCCGGCTGTGCTGTCTGAGGTTTTCCCTGGGTTTCCCGAAGACTTCCCAGACGAATGTCGGCACAGTTCCCCCTGAAGTCGGCCCAGGACGCATACTAATCCCCTGTCCCCCACTCCTTCCTGCTGTCCTCTATCCGTCTGTCCACATCTGTACGCCGCTCATAGCCACAGTTGCTTCGCCGCGCTAACACACAATAAAAAAAATATATATAAGTTACGCGTAAATGCCGTACGCAAAATTACGCAGCATAGCGTCGTAGTTCTCGGAGCAAAAAAAAAAAAAAAAAAGAGAGAGACTAAGAAGAACCAACGGCATATTCGCATCAGCTGTTGATTTCACGTTGATGTAATCTGCTATACGGCAACACCACCTGGATACAGAAGGCCTGCTTAATGCCTTCCCTCACTCCTTCGTACGTAGACCTCTAAAGTGAAGCTGTCAGCCAATCGCCGACGACGATTTCAAGCACGAGCTTTCTCTGCCTACCATTGGCTGCCAATGCTTTGATGACGGCTCGTCTCCACAGCTAGGGCCGCCAAAAGTACGATAGTGATTGGCGGACTCTTAATTGTTACGTCACATGGTTTAAGTTTTTTTTTTCCTTTTTTCTTTTTTTTTCTTCTAGGGGGCGTTGGCTACGGCTGCGTACCGGGCGTCACAAGTTTTGAGGGACCGACGTAAAGGAGATTCAGGACTGTCTTGGAGACATGATGGAAACATTTTGAGCAATTCCTATTTCGAACCGGTAGCTTCATTGCGTAGCAGAACAAAAGCTGGAAGAGACTGACGGTGACATCTCGGCACTGACTGTAAAATTGTGATAAAATAATTGCATGCTAATTTAACAGAAAATATTTTGACCGATGAATTTTTTTTCCTTTTCTTTTGGCTTTTCTTCCGCCTGGATATACTTAGTGACATTCAGCGTCCAAGTACATTTGCCTTATGTTATTGTCACGTTAATCTAGTTGCTACGTCTGTGCCACGGGAGTGGCAGGAGTAGTACGTTACATACCGTCATATTTATCTGAGAGTCAAACGGCTCGTTGGGTGTGCCTGTAATCTGGTTTGAACTTCACGTGCTTCAATGCAAACATATGTGGGACTTCCAAGATTCGACATTGCTTTACTTACACTATTTTCACTCAAAATGTCGTGCAAACATTCCTGTATTTTCTTTTGTGATGAAAACTGATAACTTATTACAGTGTCCCGTACCGCACGCCAGGAATGCGGTACCTTCTGTGCCAGTTGGCCTTCGTGGCTCAACTGATGAATTTGGGACTTGCTCAGCTTCCTCTGGGGGCCATTGGGAAGCCCTTGACGAGCGCACTGAACCCGTTAGGTTCCAGCCTCAACCCGCTTGGATCTAACAGCAACCCACTGGGCAGCAACTTGAATCTCTTGAACGTCGGAACCAAGGCCTGGGATCAGACGTTTGGATCACTGACTAATTTGTCTTCAGATCAGATTGGACAGCAATTCCTCGCAAAGTATGCATGTTGTATCGTAATAGCAGTCGTCCGTATTTTACGAGACATATTGCAATAACGTCGTCCTACTCCTAAATGCGTACCATCTTGTGATATTGTTGCCACCATAAATAGGCAGTTTTACAGAATTATACGGCACAAAAGTGTTTTATTAATTCCTGAGGTACCATCGGGGCCGGCGATAGGGGGAGGGCGAGCACGGCAACAGCCTTAGGCCCCGCGCTGGTGTACCCCCGCCCACAAAGCCGTCAAGAACGACCGAGATATATATATATAATATATATATATATATATATATATATATATATATATATATATCTCGGTCGTTATATATATATATATATATATATGTATGTTTTTTTTTTTTTCTGTCGGGTGTACACACAATCGCACGAGCCATCCTCAAGCTATCCCTCCCGTCGTGCGGTGCGAAAAGAAAGAAGCCCCGCCGCTTCCAAGGACTTCCCAAGCAGCACAATGTACTGAAAGTCGAGTGCAATAGGGGTGGACGGTGTGTGTCTTATCAATATTCTTTAGCTGCATGAGTCTGTTCAGGGCCTTCCACCTACCCGTCCACCCCTATTGCACTCGACTTTCAGTACATTGTGCTGCTTGGGTTCATGTTCACACATAGGTGTCGAGCATAACGTACTGTCGTGGCCACTGTTAACCAATATCTCGTTTCCGTGGCCTCGCTCCGATAAGCGCTCGACGATTGGGGAACAACGAAAACAGCATGAGCTTGGTCGATTGTTATTTTGGGGATGGCCGTGTGCTGGCATAGTATCACTTGTTGTGAACACGTAGAAAAAAAGAAAACGAACGGCTGAAGTTCAATGAAAGAAGATTGCTTAAATGAGACTTGCGTGAATGATTTCCAGGGGCTTCTTTCATTGCGGCTGGACCGTTGTTCTTACAGGTGTTGACAATAGTGAGTTTTAGTGCATCGTACGCTATGGCATTTGCGTACGTAATGGATAGCGTGATTGTTCTGCGCACTGCGCGAAGCTCTCTTTATGTTTTGTACGTGCGCAGAACCGCCAACGCTATCCCTTACGTACGCAAACGGCATAGGGCACGATGCAGTAAAACTCTCTAATAAACGATACCATACCTTCAACCGACCGCCCCCAAAGTGGTAGTTGACCGGTCCATGGCTATTTCCACTGTTCTCCGGTAGTCGAGCGCTTATCGAAGCCAGGCCACGGAAACGGAAGATTGGTTAACAGCGGCCACGACAGTACATCAGCTCGTGAAGTCAGACCGGGAACTCGAATAAGGGTGAGGGCGCAGGCTAGCTGGTGAAACATTCTACTGAGTGAAACCCCCAAGACACGGGAATGTGTTGTGTCGTCTCTTTTTTCGTGCCCATGTCTCGGGGTTTCACTCAGATGAATAGGAACTCGAGATATGGGGAGGTTTGTGAACTTTGCATCTTCCAGTACTTTCATCAATGACAACTCTTAACAACTGGCTTATTTATTATTTTCCCGTCAGTTACTTGCGGCTCATTTACGTCCTCACTTGTGCGTATCTGAAGTTGAGAGAATCCCAATGACGAAACCAAGTACTGAGCTAATTAATGTATGGTCAGCGCTGCAAGATTCGTATCTGATTCGAACGAAAAACCTATTAGTGTTATTACAGTGCTAGTGTCGAGAAATCGCATAACGCAACAACAATGAACACAGAGGACGCAAATTTCGCATTTGTCCCCCGATGGGCGAAAAGTAGACACGGCCCTGTTCGGCTTGGCAACGTTGAGTTGGGTGATCGCGTTTGCAAGCGGAAACGCTGCAGCGTTTCGTTGGTGCAACAGACGCCAGTCGTGCCTTGTTTGACGCCAATTTGCCTAACATTTTTGCCAGGCCACGCGGGGTCGTGCGGGAAAGTCGCCACCAAAATAAAAGTTTAGTTTTTGTTTATCTAGAAATTTGCGACAAAATTGCGACATTAAGTAGGAGGGACACACGCACACAGGGTCGCCAAGAGGGGGGGGGGGGGCTATGTTATCGAGACGTGAGTAAAGTGGAGCGGGTAGGACTCAGCAGGACTCATCCCTTGGGTTCGTAATTTCTCTCACCAGCCCTGCACGCACAAACAGTCTTGTACCCCTCTCCCCTGTTGGCAGTTCCCGTCTTGCGAAAATCTTAACGTTTCATTATCGCTGGTGTCAAAGAGGCCCCGCGATGTGTCTTTGCCTCAGGCCCCGCACACCCTTAGCTCTGGCTCGGGTACCATTTATACTGTTCTTTTATGGCTTTCATCGGGCCCAGCAACAGTTGTATTCCGTTGTTTATCAAACTCAAGTGACAGCTGGTAATGATTTTGTGTTACGCTGTACGAAGTGCTTATCGTTTCTTTTCTGTTCCCCGCGTTTTCACCCGTTATGCCGTTGTAGGTCGGTAATTGTTGCCTAGTAGAATTACGTACTGAAGATGGTCAGTTCTAAGTCTGCGAGGATATACGGAAGCGCCTTTCCTGAGGTGCGACATGCCTCTTTTTTCCTTGCGTTGTCATTCACGTGTTCCCTCTGGTATGTCATACACTCTTAAAAAAAAGGGTGTACTTTAACTCATTTCCTTGCCACATATATAACACTCTTTTGAGAGTAATTCTACTCTCCAAAAGCGTGTTATATATGTGGCAAAAAGGGAGTTAAAGTACACCCTTTTTTAAGAGTGTAGTTAGCCCCCAATAAGGGCCTGGAATGTCGGTGGGCACGCTTTGGAAATGAAGTTACACCGAATAGTAATCCTAAGCTAAGCTAATGGTTTCTAATGGTTTCAGCTCCATCCCTGGCGTTCGCCACCGTATTGTGACCGACGTGCCATCTGGCGGCCACAAGCTCGCTGAAATCTTCCAGGACCAGAATGACCAAGTCATCGACTGCAATCTCCTCGGTAACAAGTAAGTATAGATGCGACGTGTATTATGGGCGTCTTCAATGCTGAGACTAGCAAAACAAACACGTATACCTGCCCAATAAATAGCTACAATATCAAATTTTCCGTGATAGGCATGCCTCCGAGAGTGCTATCTCCCTGGTGCACTAATGGGGAATTACAAGCGACGCATGTGGGTCAACTGCAGACTCTCGGTGGTGGGATAAGTGTTTGCACCCCTAATGGAATGTCACCTGCCCTCTGCAGGTGCATAACAGGTCTCGCAAAGTAAACGACGCTGTAATACGAATCTCTTTTCGCGGATTTAGTTGACCACAGTGCACGACGACGTAGCCACTCCAAGGAATTTCTCAGGCAGTAGCATGCGGTACTCGTTTCTTACTGCAGGAATAATTTTGGGGCTACCAACAATAGTGAGTTTTAGTGCATCGTACGATATTGCCTTTGCGTACGTGAGGAATAGCGTGATGGTTCTGCGCACTGCGCGAAGCTCTCTTTATGTTATGCGCATGCGCAGAACCACCAACGCTATCTCTTACGTACGCAAACGCGATAGCGTACGATGTACTAAAACTCTCTAATAGGAAACACGGAATATTTCTCAGACTTTATTTCACTCTTTGTAGAGCATACGTGTTCCCTTCCTTTCCTTTCCACCCCTATAGCGCCATGCGAACTGGCGGTTCAAAGAGTGTTTGGCCATGGCAGGTTATGTTATGCGCATGCGCAGAACCACCAACGCTATCTCTTACGTACGCAAACGCGATAGCGTACGATGTACTAAAGCTCTCTAATAGGAAACACGGAATATTTCTCAGACTTTATTTCACTCTTTGTAGAGCATACGTGTTCCCTTCCTTTCCTTTCCACCCCTATAGCGCCATGCGAACTGGCGGTTCAAAGAGTGTTTGGCCAAACTTTTGAACGTTTTCCACAATCTTTCAATGGAACACTTCGCGTTCGAGCTGCTTCTGCCAATGGAAAATGTTTTGCGCAGTCTTTTACCTAGAGCAAAACGCGGTTATTTCTCATCATACTCTTATCGGTTCACTCGGTGTTGCAATAATTCTTATAAATATTTAACGAGATATCGGCTTACAGGACGGTGCAGAGAAGTGAAGCTCATAGTGTCCTTTCGCTATGACCGACCACTGTCGAGTCACACATGATGATAGTCATCTCGCGACGCAAGGCCAGAAGTTCTACGTATTATGAAGATGCCAGAAATTCTTTTTCTACGTGTTATGAAGATTGATGGATGTTCGGTTTCTTGTAGCTATTGCAGCGCGAAATGAAAGACAGAACTTGTCCTTTACAGTGTTTCTATTGTGTAATCTCATTGCAGAGAATTGATTGAGGGCGCCTTGCAGCTGATTCCCGAAAGTCTTGTGACGAAGGTCACGGAAGATGAGATGGAATACTTCGTTGACCTTTGCTACAACAGAACAAAGTCGAAAACGAAGCCGCAGTCCATCTTTAGTCTGATCAGTGACGTGTTTAAGAGCCTTTTTATTTTCCCAGGTAAGGAGAAATTTACGGAACACACCTCGTTTTCGTGCTAGAGGACCCGACAGGTACTGAACGGTATATTGCAGATAATCCTAAGAAACGCACAGCAGTTCGGTCGGCCACTATGCGCGTTCCAAATACGTGCCAACATGCCATTTCATGTATTACAATACCATGTTTCATCAAGTCTTGAAGAGTCATTGTGCGCCTTGGTCTAATTCTTGATTTGCGAGCAGCTTGTGTAAAATCAAGGGTATAGCTACCTTTTGTAGTCTTAAAGTATTCTGCTCAATTTATTTTTTGGCCCGCTGATCAGGTTCTGCCTTTACGCGAGCCCAGCACAAGAGACACACTAGTGGCGCTCCGAGGTGTAATCCGGGAAGCATTTTAATAGGTTTGGATATCGCCCACAGTTTGATGTCACTAAGACTGAGGGACCATACGTTACATAACTTGAAGGACGGAGACATGAATCGTATCCCATACAGGAAGCAGGTATGGAATGCGTCAGAACAGGATCGATGAACTTCACCCCAGAAGAAAGGCAGTACCTGAGGTAGGGAGTCTGCACCAAAGCATTATGACTGGTGCTCATTTCAACAATAGTGTGTGGGTAGTAGGAGCATCCACGTGTCTACTTCTCATTTTGTCTGTACGGTACCTTGGATGCCGCAATGCGGTGGGTTGCACTGCTGGCAACCGTTTTGTTCTGATAAATAATAGAATGCAGAAGTATGAACTTCGAAGCTGCATACGACTGAACGTATTGTAAAACGGGATGTGCCGTTATACATGCAGGTACCAAATGGTGTGGTGCGGGCAACGTCGCCAAGAACTACGACGATCTGGGAGCCGCCACAAACACAGACAGGTGTTGTCGTGACCACGACCACGCTCGCGACAGTATCCCAGCTTTCGGTTCGAAATACGGAGTCTCCAACCTCAACCTCTACACAATGTGAGCCGCCACCTTCTGTTCTCCTCAGCTTACAACAACGTACCTACAACCAAGCTTACTACACTTATTAGAAATGACTCGTCCAAGCAATTAGATGACGGTGGAGGTTCTCACCCGAATGGGGACGGCCACCTCGCGTTCTTTATTAGCTTGAGGCGAAAAAAGAAATTGGTGTCAGAGCAGCACAAACTAAAATATTTGTTGGTTTCATTAAGGGTGATAAGACATTTTTAGAAACAGCGAGAATTAATACCGTAAGGTGATCACCATAACAGTTCCGAAAACATTATAAGCCAATCGTCCTATTTTTATTTATTTTTATTTAGTTATTTTTTTTAAGCGGGTGATATTACATTGGTAAGCTTGGATTTGATAACTTCGTTTATCTTATCGTTTTCGTAGAGTTGTTCGGAAGTAGTAAGTAAGCGTGCGCTGGCGTGCTTCTTTATTTTTTATTGTTCTCGTCAAAAAGCGCAGTGGTTTTGTCTGCAAAGGGTGTCATTATTGCGGCATTAAAAACGCTCTGACGACTGCTCTTCCCACGGCTGAGGCAAGGACAGTATACGGGGTGTTTCACCAAAGCGATATAAAATTCTAACTGACTACGTACTCGCCAGAGGATTGTGACTCTTTGGGCAATTACCTTCTGGAATCTTTGCCCGCCATTTAGGAAAGCTTCGGACAATTTTTAATTGACAGAAATTTACTTGTCATTTTATTTGAGAGAAATTACCAAGCGAACCCCACTTTTTTTCTTACAGAAATGTGAAGTCCTCCACGGATAAGCGCAGACCCAACAAGAACTATGCACAGCATAGCAACAAAATAGCACACAAAAAAATAAGTAGAAGTGCTGCTTTAGCCGCGCCTCCTTTATTGCAGAAAAAAAAAGAAAAAAAAAACGCGCGCCAAATGTGCGGTTAGAGGAGGAAGTGTCCCCGCCTTCATTAGTTTTGCGTTCATTGTCGGTCGTCAGCAGCATCAAGGTCAAATCTGAGGAAGAAAGGCAAAACAAGAGGCGGGAACACTTCCTTCTCTTGCCGCACCTCCCGCACGTGCTTTTTTGCGACAATCAAACAGGCGGGGCTAAAGCAGCACTTTCACAATTGTTTTTTCGACTATTTCTGTTGCTGCACAGTACATAGTTTCTGTTGGGTCTGCGGTTATCGGTGGAGGACTTCATATTTCTGTAAAAAAAAAAAAAGGAAAAAAGTGCTTGGCAACTTTCAAAGTTCGATTGAACAACAAAAAAAATAACTTTCCCTCAATTAAAATTGTCCAAAGCCTTCCTAACTGGCGGCAAAAATTTCCAGAAGGTAATTGCCGAATGCTCCACAATCATCCGGCGAGTACGTGGCCAGTTAGAGTTTTTTTTTATCACTTTAAGGGGAAGCAGCCTGTATGTGCCCCACGAGTCGTCAAACGTTCAGCGAACTGCTTAATAATTCCTCGCCCGAAGATAAGAGCTCCCCTTTCTATTCATAAATGCTCCCCTGCGTTGGTCACAAACAAGGCGACGTCCTTTGCTTGAGCTCAAATATACGTTTTCCCGTACCGTCTAAGCAAGGCTATGAATGGCGTGTCCCTACTTTTCGCGACGCAGGTCCGTACATACAGTATCACGTAGGATATTTGAGGGGCGCAGTACCTATACGGGGGGGGGGGGGGGTTCACACAAATATCCATCATCACAACCAGAGCCACGGCCGTTTAGCAAATAAACCATCTTTAGTTTCGAAAGCCACATGATTTTCTTCAACATTATGCGGCCGGAGACATTTCTTTGGGGTTGCTTTAGCGGGTATTCACACTTGACACATCAGTACCCTTTGATACTTGCTTGATACTCGGGTGACTCACTTTTGTCAGTCTAAACTTGGTTTCGTCCTCATGCAATTAATGAATGGGCGGAATGCGTGACGACTGCGAATGAAACTAATAGTTTAATATGAGCAGTACGTAAAAAAGGACTCGTCAGCTCTCGTAGAAAAAAAAGTGATGTAGATTAAAAGAGAGTGGGAAGCATGAAATTATGACGAATGTTTTTATTGACGTGTAGACAGAAGTGCCGAGGAGACACAACACGCGCACAAGAAACGCCGAGGTTACTACACAAAGGTTGTGCATGTGCCCATTCCAGGCTTTGCCAAAGGCTAGAATGCCGTCCCGGGATCCTGGATTCGTAAAAAAAATTATGAAATCCCAGGACTGAAAAAAAAAGTTATGGGGATTCCCAACGATAGTTGGGACCAGTGCTTGCAAAGGAGTTGTCGTTATGAAGCAAATTCGTGTTTCGCAATTTTCCATGCTGTTGGGAACCATGCCCTGGTATCGAGAAGCTGCTGCACTTGTACAGCTACGCCAGTGAAAAGCGTCTAATATGCCCTCACGAACTTCATTTGCAAGTTACGGACTGTCGTTTTCGCCAAAGAAACACATCTGGAAGCAATGGCGGATCCATGAAATAAACGACCTTTAAAGTAGCACAGCAGTCATTTTTAACACCCAGTTTTCTTCCTATAAAACTGTTAAGTAGGCCAGTAAGATGCACCATGCGAAGTAATTCACACCACAGAGTCATAATTATCGCAGAAATTGAATTTAAAATACGCCGCAAAAAGCGACCGTGCGCAACGGTGGTGAAGAGCAGTACCAGCCTGTGATCTGCCTGGAACCTCGCGCTGACACTATAAGGAGAACGCTCGCTGATTGGCCTAGAGAAATGTTGTCTGCTACTCGGCTGTTCGGGGGTTCTGATAAAGCTTTTCGCTTTGCTCGGTAATGCTTCGGCCGCTCCTTCTATCCCCAATTCTCCGGAAGAACTGGCAAAACAGGTTTACGGCGGCAAAGGGACAAGGCGCTGACCCCCACTGACCAGCGCACCAGAACGAGTCTCCTTATACCGTCATCGGTGACGTGCCATCATACCTCCTCATCCTCGTTATAGCTGGAGTGGCGAGTTAAGGGTGAACGCGCGGAGCTATGTTTGTGAGTTTTTTTTCTGGGAAACAAATTGCACACATCAAAACCTTTCGCGCTATTTGGTATAACGACACACACACTTTCATCAGATGACTTAATCTGAACTTTTTTCGGATGGCCTTCTGTACTCCTTTAAGAATTCCCACTCCCTCTGGAGCTAAGGAAGCCCCAGTGATAGTAGCATCATTACGACGTTAGCCAGGCGCACCAATGGGAACGCAGCGCAGGCGATTGCCTCCGAGCTCGTCGGCTTCGCGTTCGCACCGCAATATACTAAGTGAACAGTCCTCGGTAAACACGCTGATTTTCGTTACCACTGTGAGTTCTGACGCGATCATTGTGAGTTCTGTCGCGTCGAACACGGTGTTACACGCCTGGCTGTACGAACAGGTCCGACGCTAACTGAGAAACAGCATTCCACAAGCCGATCACAGACTCTCCAGTACCTGCAGACGCCCCCACCTTTCTCGCGCCCGCCAGTTGCCAAAGGCCCTCAGGGCGCTCCCTGACTGTCCGCGTCAAAGGGCACTCGCTGATTGGCTTCGTTCAAGTAACGTTTTCTCCGATTTCCAGAGAAGGAATTTCGACGTACTCTCAACGTCCGTCTTCTGCCCTTGCCATGCCTTACACCGCATTCCACAAAAACTAATCCACTAGTTCGCGTCAGATTTCCGGCGTTACTGAAGATCCAGGAGTAAAACGGCACGATAGTTGCGAAACCGACCGGGACGGATGCGACAGTCTCTTTGAGGCCGGCTACAGAACTGAAAAACGCATATATAATGCATGGTAGCGGTCCCCCTCGAAGCTGTAGAAACACAACACGGATACTTTACCCATTCCTGGCGTTAGAAATAACAACTCATTGTCAAAATAAGCCGGCCTGCGCCTGTTCAGCTTCGACAAGCTGTTTTACATGTTCCGTGTTGCAGGACACACTGTGGAGACGATCGACGCTTCTATCACTGTCTACTTGACGATGCCAGTGTTCCGTCCATCACGGTAGGAAAGATTTTCTTCAACATCCTCAAGACGAGATGCTTTGACTACACCTTTCCCAAGAGATGCACGAGGAACAACAAGTAAGATATGCGACGTGTTTGACGGTTTTTCTCTGCGTCTGACGTAACTTCCTGTGCAATCACTGTTTCCATTTTTGATCTTCGATATTACTGCAGCGTTTAATATAAGAAATCGCACATTTCTATTCGCCCCAGGTTCTACATCCCACTGCTAACTGAGAAGTGCAGCGCTTATCGCTTGGACACGTCGCTAGAGAAAGAGTGGCAGACATTTTCGCCTCCAAACTTCTTGAGGGAATATTGGGCAAGGAAGAGGCAAGCTTCCCCTGCCCCAACCATACCTCCTCCTGCTGTACCGCAGGTGCCTCAGGGAAATGAGGGCACTGTAGACACCACACCCCAGCCTAGGCCTGACGTTACATCAGAGGAGCCTGAGGAGGAACCAGAGGAAGAACCCGAAGAACCTCCTTTCGAAGAAGAAGAGCCGGATAACTGGAACATTCTAACTGATGCCGACCTGAGTCCGGATGCAACGGAGGAGCCTGTTTGGGATGAGCCGCCGGCGGGAAGCAGTGGACATCAGAGAAGCAAAGCTACCACGACCACGACAAAACCTACTAGTGTTCATCACCGCAAGCCGTCGGGAGTGTTAGGGGGCGTTCTAGGGTGAAACATGCATCGCCTAATTTTTAATGGCCATATATCGTGTTTTTATAAGCGTCATAAGAGCACAATAGTATGATATTTCATGTGCACTGCACGAGCAACAGGCACGTACGTTCCTTTTACCCCATTGTCTTTCATTGTTCAAACGTGGCCGCAGTGTACATACAATTAGCAACCGATGTTTTGCTCACGAAAAATAAAGCTACGACGCGTGTTTCACTCTGTGTCTGAACCACATCAGATATCATTGTATAAACCATTGTCAGTACGGAGGTTATTTATCAGCAGCTATAATTTTTAGAACTAAGTTCAGATTCCTTCGGTGTGCAACGAAATGTTGGAAATCCCGTAGAGGTTGCACATGCTAACCTTTGTACGAAAACCCCAGAAAAGAATTGTACACTGTTAGTAAGAAGTCTTACTTGCGGATTCTGAACTCAACCCGAGTTGGAGCCAGGAGATGCATGAACGTGGGCATATAGGAAGCACCATATAAACAGCTGACTCATAACAGCAAGGTACGAGGGTGGTTCAATAAGTAAACTGAATTTAGTGACGAACAACGACAACGAATAAACTGGGAGGCACTGTACCATTTATCCACATAGTTCCCGCTTTTTGATTCAGGTGCTTTATTGTGTAGTGCCTGCATTCCAGCCAGAGCTTGGCATTTTGACGTGCAGTAACGCACAATCACCACCTGGGGCACAAGCATCAGCGCTGCAGTAAATGAAGGACGACAGCTCCATTTTCGATGGCGGTGTTGTTGCGCATTATTACCTTTGCTGTCGATGCGAAAAAGAAACTCGATTCATCATCATAATCATCATTTTCGATGCGAAAGAAGCATAGTTTCGGGAGTTTTAGCAGATCGGCGACACTCTATGGAAACTACTCGATAAAGGAAGCTGTCAAATCAAAACTCAGCAACGCGATGTAAGCCGATTGATTTATCGTATTTTCTGAAGCGTTATGGTTGAGAACTTCCGATCCGCTAAAACTCTGTATTCATTCCTAAGGCCATGAACCTGAACGTGTCACCGTACACGATCACTCGGACGATTCCTCTTCGTTTGGGTGATCTGTAATTGTAGCGATTCATATAATGAATTTCGCGATTAAGCGTGTTGTAATTAAATTATATGAATTAAGCGATTCATATAATGAATGGGTAGCGTAGTAGTCCATGTAGCGCACATTAACATGGACTTCTCGCTAAGAGAGTCTATCGCTGTTCTGTTGCATGAAGCCAGCACATTCACATCACCCACAATGTCCAAATTGAACACCTCCTTCACATATTTGATAACCAAACCGTTGCTGCCGTTCCTGACGCTAATGTTAGTTTCTACATACAATGAGCGGTACGTCCGTACAGTGCGCCGTTCTTACCTCTGGCAATTCTTGGCACATGTCAGAGCCATGTGCAACACCATTGAGGTCTTCTGATGTTCTTGGAGTTCCTCTTGTCTACCGGTTTGGTCCGGACTCTGTAGGGTCCTCCCCTGTATCTCAATGACCATTGGTGCTTCTTTCATGTGTTTTCTTTTTTCACCTTCCTTTTTTTGTGACGCAGCGCAGCGCAGCGCAGCCAGTGGAGGGGAGCTCAGTTGTTGTACTTGCACATAACTTTATTTTCATATCTCACACCTAATGTTCCGCATGTAATGGGGTAGTGTACTGCTCTCCAGTGGTGAATCACCCCAGGTCATAGTCACGATTTATTTGTTGTTGTACATCTGAAACCTTTAGTTGCGTTTTAGGAGATCACGGCCGGAGATTCCAAGTGAGGCGTGTTGACAACGTTGGGCGTGAAGAGCGCCCTCATAGAGGGTTCCAGGGTGGATTAACGGAACACCACACTTTGACCAATGGGCACGAAGTTCCTCATTGGTGTACACTGGCGGTAGCTCAGATGGACGTCTGTCACTTAAATGGGGTCCCTTGAAGGGATCAGGAATGAAGGAACCGGGATCCCTGACTGAGAACCGCGCCTGGTGTCGCCACCTCGTGCGAGAACAGTAACCGACGCCATGCTCTCCGTTGAGCACGGTCCATGTGGGTACGCTGATGCTTGAGCGGGGCGGAATACGAGTTCCAGTAGACGATGAGGCAGGTGGACGCCTGTTGGTGTTGCGACCGGGAGGTCTCCGTGCACGGGAGGAGGCAGAAGCAGATCGGTTCCGTAATGCGTACTCACGGGTCATCTCCGATAAAAAGAAAGGAAAACACCACCTTGGAGGCTTACGAGGGCGAAGGTGATAACTCGGAGTCCCCAGCAACCCGCCCCGAACCGTCCCATCTTCAGCGGGCTGAGACTCCGTGTCGATGGGGCCGTGGAAAGGTTGGGATTGCGACGAACTTGTGCAGGAGTCCTCTTGCCCTTCGTCTTGCTCCAAGATGCGATCGATGAATTCCTCGAGGCCTGTGATGTGAACTGGGTCAGACCCTTCGCTTGCACTGCAATGCACAAGTCTGTAAATAACGGGTGTAAGTTGCGCACTCACCCGGTCAGGCTCGTCCCATCGGCCCGCGAGATTACCTGCTCCGAAGATGTCCTCCCGGCTCACGATGTGTCCCCCTGCCAGATCTCTGTCCGTTCGGCTTGTCCGGCCGCGGCTACGAGCTCCTGCGTGGTAACGACGTCCTCCAGGGGCTCGAGACAGCGCGTCTGCCAGCTTGTTCGAGGTCCCGCTCCGATATTCGATGGAGAAGTCGTACCGTTGCAACGTCAGACTCCAACGTGCATTTTTCAATCTACTCAGCCAGGCGAATGCCTGATGGTCAGCCTGGATTGCAAATTTCGCACCATCCCGATACATGTCGAACTTATTCAGCGCGAACATGATAGCTAGGCACTGTTTCTCCGTCACGATGTAATTTCGCTCATGCGACGTCAGCGAACGGCTTGCAAATGCCACAGGCCGAAGATCACCTACATGCTGTTGTAACAACACCGCACCCAGTCCATAATCGCACGCGTCTGTCTGCACTACAAATGGGCGATTAAGATCTGGGAGATACAGACAAGTGACAAGGTAAATATAGATGGTAGCGAAGCTTGCATTGGCCACCACGTCTTCAAGGGCGGCCATGATAAAGACAGTCAGCGCCATCTACCCGTTGCGGGGCAAACTACAAAATCCGTCATAATGACGTCACCTGGTACGTCACCATTACGTATAGCGCGGGGCGGGCGCTCGCGCTGCGCGTGCGTTCCATCGCGATGTCGAGCCGCGGAATGTCAGAACCGCTGTTGAAAGCAAATCCAAGAGCAAAAACTGAAACAATTTGTAAACAGAGAAGAATCAACACTAGCGACATGCGTGCAACAAAGGACACAGGAGACCAGGTGGGGGCTTGCTTTCTTTTATCACAAGTAAATTCGCCATGCCGTTGTAAACAGTATTCTGTCGTGGGTATTTATGATGAAAGATGGAAGTCACTGAAAAGTCACTGTGTTCCAGCCTCAGAACATCAATTGTCATATGAGACAATTGATGTTCTGAGGCTGGAACACAGTGACTTTTCAGTGACTTCCATCTTTCATCATAAATACCCACGACAGAATAATGTGCAATATAACCAGGATGACAGTCCATGCACTGAATAAGCACAAAAGGATAATGTACAAATTGCAGCAAACACAGGTGGGGCCCAGGACCTTAATGCCCAATGCATGGTGCTGTAGCTGTCCTCATGTACATCTGGAACTTTCCACATACCTCTCGTACAAAGAAGGTGGAAGTGAACATATTTGCACTTGAAGATCACATTATATGATATTTGCCTACTGTGTGGTGCTATGTCTGCCCACAGGTTTTGGCACTGTAACGAATGCTATGGGGGAATAAGAAGGCACAAGTCCATTAGCTCATTTTAGAAGTCTGTGATACATTACCTTGCAAAACAGCCACAACAGTATCAGCTTCCAGCAATGACAACCTTGTTCAGTGTGTACACACCCTGCTGATGACTTATTCTACTTTGATTACAACAGCATTTTTGCATTAAAGGAATGTCAAAGCATCGACAATGTTCTGTCCTTCTGCTATTTTGTGCACATTTTGCCATGTGGTGTAGATTTGCAAGCTCCACAAGGTGCTTAGCCCTGCACATAACTGCACCTACATACTTGCACACAACTACTCAGCGCAGGATTTAATATAAATTACGTGCTAGGGATCTATGTACACAGATATACACTTAGTACGTATCAAAGAATAGGCAAACTGCTGAAGATTCAAAATACAAAATGTATGCTAGACTGTATCTATGTACACAGGTGTACAAACACTAAACATATAAATAATTGGCACAAACTACTGAACTCTGCATGGCTGTCAAAATACAAATAACACAGTAAGGAGCTATGTGCAAAAGTGCACTTTGACAAATCGAATGCTTCACAGGAATGAAAGAAGCACTGGATAGACAACAGAACCATGCATATCCCTTTGCATGGAAAGAAAACTTCTGGTTACATCACAACAACGTGCAGAGACGCGTGCCTTTTGACGTAACGTACTACTTCGTACTTCCTCATTCCTTTCTCGTGCAAACCAGAACAGTCGTACCCTCAGAAAGAAAGTGAAATAGATCATCATACACGGATGAACAACACAAACTCAATGTCTTTGGCACAAGTGTGTCCAACGCTTCACACAGCTTGGACCTGACCCCTTGGGAGGTGAGGAATGTTGGCTTTGAAGGCTTCCTCACACGAATCCACAAACGTCGCAAAGGCAGGAAGAGGAACCGACAGCCCCAAAGTCAGTACTGTCCACATTCTTGATACTCAAATAAAGCAATAGCTGGCTACTCTCCTGAAATGTGGCATTCCTCCGAGGAATGTCCCAAGTTGGACTTGGTGGTTCGAAATTGAAAAGACGACGATGAAGAAGAAAACTGCTATGAACAGTCACAAAGTGCGCAGTCAACGTACACCAAACTCGTAGCTAACAACATGGAGAGCGACAAGAAGCGGAAGAGTACTCGGCTTTGTCTATAATCTTACGTATTACTGGCAGAAGGCGCGAATTGCTACATTAAAAACATGCATATTGTATTAGTACAGACATTATTCGCGCCTCCGATTAAATTATTTTTGTTTACCTTCGTAGTTTGTCCCTCAACAACCACGCTCGCATGTGTATCATGAAGGGCGCAGGGTTGCTAACACAGATTTCGTATTTCTCCCGCCTTCGCTACCATTTATATTTATACCTTGCAAGTGATCTGCGCTATCGCTTTCGTCAGGGCGGAGAATGCATTCTCCTGTGCTTCTCCCCATGATAAGCGCGCACCTTTCCGCAATAACCAGGTTAATGGCTGCGTCACGTCGGAACACCGCGGTATGAATTGCCTATAAAATCCAGTCATAACAAGGAAGCGCTGCAAGTTGTTTACATCCTGCGGGCGGGAGTAGCCTAAGATTGCCTTCAGCTTGTCCCCGTTCGGCCTGACCATAGAAATCATAAGGAGAGACTAGAAGCAAAGGTGGCGCTGGCTCTGCGTCAAAACGAGGGATGCGCCATATTGTGGCGGCCAGTGTTGCCATGTTCCAGTGCTGTCTGCGCGCTGTCCTTGGCAGCTCGGTTTCGATGGCGAATGTTGTTATTGTAATCGACTTATGAGGAATAAATGTGCAGTAAACATGAAATAAAGATAAAGTTACTAATACTGCGCCGTTCCCGTGCTGTGTCCACCTGTTCTAGAAAGGAAAGGAGGCCTTGAGTGCAGTGGGAAGCTAGTAGAGTTTCGATTCCGGAGTTGCCGACAGCCGGCCGCGGTTGTCGGCTAAAGCTAATTATGCGGCGTGCGACTTTGACGCTCGCTGCATCACAAGAAACAATGCGGCTGAAATAATTGGCCAGAAATCGTTGACTAGACCGTTAGAACATGCAGAATTTGGGGGAAGGACCCCAGAATGGTCTGTGTGGGAAGGTCAACTCCGATGGAGTAATGAAACTATAGAAAGACTGGTTTGACCTTGGGGATGGTAATCCTGGCTGTCCCTCCTTTGTGGGGCTGCCGCCACAGCCGAAAAATATTCGTCTCTCCCGGAAGAACCTCGTAAGCGCACAAACAAATATACAGCCTCAGGTTCATTCTGTTGTCGCTAAAGGCATGGCCCTGACAGCTTGACATCATAAAGATGATTTCTTATGATTTCTATGCCTGACACTCTTACTTTCAGAAGGGCGGACTTGTTTTCTTTCCTTTTTACACGTTTAATATACACATTGAAAAGACAACATATATGAAAAGGGGAGTGTCACTGGATCAGCGAAGACATCCGGGTGAAAAGAGACTCATGAGATGGCGGTGACAGAAGTGGGACGAAGACAGCCCAAGTATCACCAATAAAGGCATCGCTCGGTTCTGCTGGGGGGCAGATGATGATGCAATCTCCAGCTGAATAAAGATTATACAATGCGAATTGGAATGATTTACGGGCTCGGCATCCCCGGGAAAGAGTTGATACCTCACACTATGCAAGCTCGCAAAGATATCTTTGGGGCTCTTTCTTTCTTTTTAATGTAATGACCTGCTTCCTGGAGACGTGGATTAGTTTTGAAGACAGTGCAAAGAAGCTTCCCAGGCCGCAGGATCGTGGTGAATATTGTTCTTCAGTGTACATCATCAATATAGATCAGCAACCCGCGGGAGCAGGAAGACTGAGTCCGGGAGGCGATGACCAGACAGGCTGGCACGTCAGCGAAGGCGCCAGACAACATTTCTGTCGGCATACCTGCTTGTGGTTACAAAGCTAATCCCAGAAGATTTCTTACCGCACTTCCCACGACGGAGGGAAAAAAGGTTGCGAGGGCCAAGCGCTTACAACATCGTCAAGGTCAAAGGCAATGTTCGCTCTCGCAACTCCCTTCCGGCTTCGCCTTCCTGGACCACACACCCTGTTAAACCCTTTCCCCCACTACTACCACTGTTGTTGTCATGTTGTCATTTCTTCATTCGGAATAAAGTGTTTGGTGTTGGCTGGTGTACTTGCGAATCTTGCTGCACTGTATCTGAAGTTTTGTTTACCGAATTGTGTTTGTGCTTCGGGCACAAGTCATGCCTATGTCATGCGCACTTCCAAGGTGTCAGACAAGGCATTCTGCTATATCTGGAGTATCTTTCCACAAGTGAGTGTCATTGTTCACTAACATTCACGAACACCTTTACTGGAGACATAGAAATAATCAAATCATTATTGCTATTCATGGGTGCCGTAGGTCTCACTTCTGTCAATATTGCAGGTTTCCCTACAATGACCCCATACTTTTGAGGCAGTGGCTTCAAAGCATATCTGAGCAGTCTTTTCACCCTTCAGAGACTCAAAGGATATGTTCCAAAGAGTTTGAGCCCTCATCCTTTGACTTTAGCCACAACAAGAAATGGCTGAAGCCAGGTGCTATCCCCACTATTTTCTCCTGGAAACAGGACAGCAGCACGGTAGTATATTAATTTCATTTTGTGATGCAGAGAGTTCAATACACACTTTCGGGGTATTGGCAGCGTTTGCAACTGGTCGGGGGTCCATGATGTTTATTCTACACTTGTCCATGAAATATGCAGGAATGACACTCGAACAAGGTGTGGTACATTACAATTTATTTCATACGCAAAAAGTGGCATGGCCTTTGAATAACAAGACAGATGAAAGCAACTTGGAGCAAGAATGAAGTCGTGTACACACACAATGCCTGTCAAAAAAATAATTACTTACATCGGTTTTCTTACTTACATAATTATATCTTGTCACCTCTGGCAGGAGTAGGCAGTAATCAAGTACTAATGTCAGAGATACGCAATAAGTATGACTGAGGTGTAGATAACATGCAAGTTGAAAATCAATATCTCAATTTTGAGCATTATACAGTGAATGGTCTTTCAGTCAAACGTCACATTAAATGAAACTTATGCTCAACTCAAACACACCATGGTGCACAGGAACATTCACTCTGTTGTAAAGTGCAAACCCCTAGTTGAATTACTGCTTAGCTCAAACAAGAAGTGCTGGATACTGACTGTTGCAGTTACTAAGTGTTTACTGTAGCACACATTAAAGTACACCTAAGAAATAGGTATTACAATGAATAAGCAAATACTGAAAACTGTTTAGTGGTACTGTCGTACAAAGCTTTACTATTATTGCCTGGCTCCACACTGTGGTGATACCTTCTTCTGAAGGTGATGAAGCGCTTTCACCTGTCTGCAAGGCACGGTACCACATTCATGTCATCCCAGAGCATATGACTGCAGTGTCCACAGCCTGTGAAATTAGGATAAAAAAATTGTGAAAATGAAAGCATGCAAGCAACAGATTTGAAAACACAGTCTCTATATGCATGTACGTGAAGTGAAATTCTTTCAAATCAAAATCAATTGAGCAGAAGTATGTTTTTGTTAATCACAGTGTCACGAACAATGTAGCATAACTCTACCACTAAAGTCCACTACATGGATCAAGGACACATGTATTGATGCTGAATGTTCAGTTTACTGAATGTCTACAGCCTAGTGGTATGAGTGCAGTTGTACAGGTACCAATACTTATATATGGGTGAAAAACAAATGGTCATGATTTAGGTACAACAAAGTATGCCCCAGGAGAGCCTCAATGTCCCAGGAATTGCCCAGCAGTCACCAGCGTCCAAGGAGTTGCATCATCTTGAAGAAAGTGAGCTCGAGGATGTCCCTCAAGGGTTTAGTATGCATGGAGCACTTTATGCCACCTCTACTGACCTTTTTGTGTAACACAGTGCGCAACAATCTAGGCTTTTGGGGAAACATGAACACACTACCTCATTGAGAAGTTGTGTGTATTTTCCTCTGAGATGATACGTTGGCAAAAGCAGGTGTCTTGCACTACTTTTATTCCATTAACCATTATTTTTAGTTATGCTGAATTCACGTGGTCAAAAGCTAGCAAACGGCTAGCGCCCGGGAATTGCCAGTTAGCCCTCCAACAGACCATGTAACTGTTTCGACCCTTACGCGAGTGCCAGAAAATGAGCAGTACGATCTCTGCCATCGACGGCCAACTGAAGTCGTGAGAAACAGCAAACAACGGAAGTGTACCATGGCTGAGCACAACGTCCCTAGCATGGTTCGAGCAACTGGTGTTACTAATTTTCTGGCATTCCTGTTCGAATGGAAACAGTCATGTGATCTGGCTGGGCCCTAATTGGCAATTCCCAAACGCTTCCCTTTTGCTAGCTTTTAATCAGGCGAAGTCAGCATCTTCAAAAGATCCAAACAATTCTGTATAGATGGCTTCCCACAATGCTTCGAAAAATATTCGAAAAATCCGATCAGTTCGGGAAGACAGCGTCTAGTTCTCCGCAACTCGAGCAAAAATATGAAATTATAATGACTACAAATGTCATGTGTTCCCGTGAGTTTTCGCGGGATCGCGGAATCACCGGAAAAGGAGGGTCTTACCTGTGCCCTAAGACCCATCTTCAATGAACAACATATTCCAGGCCTCTGACCCTGACACAGAAGAGGACAGTGTCCAGCAGAGGAAAAGGAGGTCAGACTGCCTTGAGGCACCACACCTCTCCACACCAGAACCTACAACAAGACCACGAATAATGGTATGCAAATTCAATACAGTACACTCTCGTTAATTCAAACTTGAAAGGACAAGCACTTTTACTTTGAAGTCCATCAAAATATATGTATATGCACCTTTCTTTGTGCTGCTAGTCACTGATACAAATCACACAAAGTACATTTATAAGCATTTAGGTACAAAATATGATGAATGTGCTTTTGCAAGCTTAATAACCAATGCACTGCTTCCCTGCTTCTATCCCTTGTTCTGGGTATTGTGAAGCCTCTGTCCGTCATAGTAACTTTGAATAAAATTGTGAACAATTACCTCTGTTTATAAAATTACTGCATCTCTCGGCACATTGAAACACACACTTGAATTTTTGCACTGTTAAACAAAAAAAGTTTCTGGTAAACAAAACAATGCTGCAAGAGCAAAATTACAACTATTTTTGCTGGATCAGTCAATTGAAAGTGTGCCTGTAAGTTGGCTTCCCGCAATGCACACGTGCATTAGGTAAACCTTACTTTGTAGACGGAATAACCGTGGAAATATTTGAAAAATCGAGTATCGCTCTTCCATTTCGAATCGGCGGGGCAGTTGGCTTCGGCGGCACCTATCTCAGAGGGCACAAAGTGAACCGAAGGCGCAGTTTGAATGAAGCAGCTTCCAAACGTATTAAAGACATACTGGGCAAAACAAAAATTTGGGTTTTGTTTGAATTAACTGAGTCTGAATTAACATGTCTCAATGTATCAATGAATCAATGAATGTATCAATGAATTCGCACTACTGTGCTTTTGGAAAGCAACTGTAAAATGTTTGTGGCCATGCTAAGCTCATAACTGCCCTTACTATTCACATCCAGGAAAAACCCTCTCCAAGTGCACCTGCAGCTTCCGAAGCAGAATCCGCAAGTGAACACTTCCACCAGTACTATTCATGTCCAAGCACATCCTCTTCAGTGGCATCCACTGTGTCATCAACCTCACCCCAAACGGTACGTGACTATGCATACACCACCAAGGCAACACCACGGACAAAGCTGAAGTACACCCAGAAACAGCTTCAAACTGCAAGACGGAGGCTTCTGGCAACAGAAAAGAAGTTAGAGTGAAGCAACAAGAAAATTGAGACGCTGGAGGGGATGATCTCGGAAATGAAAGACAAAAACCTGCCGTCAGAAAGTGCAGAGCAGCAACTACTGTCATTTGGTGAACTGCCGAAGGATGTGATTGAATTTTGGAAGGTGAACAGCTGCCTGCCGCCTTCTGGGAGGCGGTACAGCGAAGCAACAAGAAAATTTGCTGTTACTCTCCACTACCACTCCCCCAAGGCATATGAATACATCGCTAGTCTACTCACAATGCCATCTGAGCAGACCATACGGACATGGTTGAAAGCTGTCGGTGGGTGGCCAGGATTTACCCAGGAGGCACTCAACCACCTGAAAGCGATGCACCGAGACTGCAGCGAGAGGGAGAAACTGTGCAGCATCATGCTTGATGGCATGAGTATCAGGAAGCGATGCGAAGTAATTGGAGGAAGGATGATAGGCTATGTTGATCTTGGAAGTGGTCTGTCACCGCAAGAGAGCAACGACATCCCGCTCGCTGGTGATGCGCTAGTTCTAATGGCAGTTGGCACAGCAGCACACTGGAAGTTGCCCTTTGGCTACTTCCTCAACTCTGGACTCTCCGGTCAACTGCTGAAGAACATTGTTACCCAAGCAATCATTTTGTTAGAAGAATGCGGACTGAAGGTTGTCGCCATTGTATGTGATGGTCTTTCATGGCAAGAGTTTTGGGATGCAACGTCCATACATCTACTATGGAAGAAATGGTGACATCTTTCTGCCATCCTATGAACCCCGACGAGAGGATTCACATGATATTTGACGCTGCACATGGCCTCAAGCTCCTACGCAATCTCCCCGGAGACAAAGGAAGCTTCCATAGTGAAGAATATGGGGTAAGTATTACCAATTTCATTTTCTGCAGTCTGCTGGGATTTTGGATACCTTCCCAAGATGAGCAAACAAGTTTACGAACCTTTATTTCCTTAGAATTACGCATGTTGCTGCAATGCTGTTTTAAAATGAAAGCAGCAATAATGTGCAACCAATTTATTCTGTATCCTACCATAAGTGTACTTGAAATTTACAGAACTTTTTCAATACACACCTTGCTAAATTGTTGCTTGTGCATTAGACATGTATCCCTTTCATGATCTGTATCTATGTTCAAATAACTGAAATGTCGTGCTAGAAGGTGAGGAGCATGTTGCTTTAAATGCATGATGAAAAAGATGCGATAGAGAGAAGGATGGACACGAAGAGCGTTCAGCGATCTGCCCAGCTAGTTGCTGCCTTGTAGTTCTTAAACCTGTTGCTAGTCGATGCTGTTCCTGTCTGTCCTCACCCCTGTCACATGTTTTTCATCATGAAACGGAATGTCATAACATTTTGACTATGCAGGAGATCAAATGGGCTTTCATAGAGAACTTGCACAAGCTACAAGATATCGAAGGCCTACGTGCTGCTAACAAACTTAGGAGAGCGCACATCGAGTACCAAAGGCAAATCATGAAAGTGCGACTAGCAGCACAAACCTTCAGCTCGTCTGTGAGTAAAGCACTGCTATTTGCCCAACAACTCGATCTACCTGGGTTTGATGGCTGCGATGGGACTGCAAGGTTCATTGCAGATGTAGACAGGTATGAAAGCAAACACCTGTGGAAAAGTATTATACATAACATGCTCCCATTTCAGGGCTTTTGACCTCTTGAACTCTCACAGTCCAAGGGCACGGGGCTTCAAGGCTCCCCTCCGGCAAGGTTCATTCTCATCACAAAAACAGCAAATGCTGTCCATCTCCCAAAGACTCATGACACTGAAGCTGCCAAGTGGAAGGCTTGCTGTTCTGGATGGCAGGCGCATGTCTGTGTTGAGCCTTGCGTTTTCTTTGAAGAGCATCGCTGAGCTTGCAGAAATGCTGTTCCAGAGGGATGCCTGTAGGTAAGTGTTACATTAACCAGCATCAATATACTGCGCCATACATGTGTGAGTAATTGGGACCAATCATTTCTCATTTTTCGCTCCGCAGGTACATCTGCACGTACAGGTTCAGCCAGGATCATTTGGAGCTCTTGTTCAGCTGCATAAGACAGCATGGGGGATGGAATAATAACCCTTCCGCAGCACAGTTTCGCTATGCCTATCGCGCTATTCTGATTCACGCTGACGTGCAGGGCTCAAGAGCTTCAAATGTACTCGCCAACCTCGAAGGTGCTTCTCCCCTTAGGCATCAGGGGAACATCTCAACACAGAAAGGGATCGGTGAGGAAGATCGTGAAGTGACGGACAACACTGGACTCACCGAAGAAGACTCTGAGATCACCCTGCTCCTTACTGACGAGGCAAGTGCACTTAGCAACTTTAGTTCTGAAATCGTCAAGTACATCGGGGGGTACATTGTTAGAAAAGTGTCTCCCACACTGACATGTTCTGAGTGCCTTGACGCACTTGTGGACCAGGATGAGTCTAGCCTCCTGATCTTCATCAGAAACAATGGCGGTCTCATTGTACCATCTAAGTTTGTGACACGCACGCTGGAATGTTCTGAGCGTGTTTTCAGGATGGAGACAAGGACAGCCCAAAACGTAAGGCTTGATGGGCTTATTATCAAGACCTTCCGTAGCTTCATGGAAAAGCACGAAAACCTTGTGCTGAGAATGGACCACTACAGCTCTGAGCCCGAACATATAATCTCACTGGTGAAAGTGATCATGAAGCGGTTCCTGCTGTTGAGGCTGCACGAACTGTCTCGCAAGGTAACAGAGAAATCCCAGAAGGCCTACATCAGGAGCAAGCTGACAAAACAAGTGCTCTTCATGAACCAGTGAGACGGAGGTCACGACAAGACCAATAAACGAGTTCAACCAGTCATGTTCGTTGCATGTGCAAATTCTCCTTTAATATTTAGACGCCAAGCGTCCTACGTCTACTCAGAATTTATGCTACAACTATAACAGCACCTATCACCTTTAAGGCCTCCCATTTTCCTGTCTGTGCGTCTGCTTAGTGAAGAACGCCGAGCTCAATGGGGGTCACATATCAACCGAGATCACCGGTCATGCATCTTCCTATATGACAGAGTATCTTGCAATATCTAAACTTCTTGCACAGACCAAGTTATATCGGTAACAGGCACTGAAAATTTCTGAGTATTGACGTTCCATCCCCTTAAGAAATTACGCAGCGTACACGTTTACAGACATTATTTGTCATGCTAGCACAACCTGCGGTTGAAACAGGTATACGAGACCTGACATAAAAGGCTAGCATGACGTTGCAGCGTACAATATTTGGAGAGGCATATTCGGGAGGAAGAAAAACGAATACATACCTACACCAGCTGCTATTTTTGTTTTTGTTTTTTGTGGATTGGCTTGGTTATCTGGCGCTCATGCACTTCCGGTCGGCTTCGGCTACTACAATATGGCGAAGCCCGCGCTTTACCGTTGAGGAGGAAAGTCCCTCCGTTCAACTCCTTTGCTCTCTCCCATTTTCCTCCTCAGGCCTTTGCTTCTAGTCTCTCCTTATGATTTCTATGGGCCTGACAGTGCCGGACTCCACCGTAAACCCGAGCAGGTCGGTGCGTTTAGTCGCCAACTGCATCTTTCGAGGATTGACTTTCAAACGGGCAGCTTGCATGCGTCCCAACAACACTTTCAGGTGTGGAAGGTGTTCCTGGAATGAAAGTGAAAAAATTACTACGTCATCCATATAAGCCATGGCGACGTTGTACTTCGGGTCGCCGAGCACCGCATCTATCATTCGCTGAAAACTAGGCGGAGAATTAGACAGTCCAAAGAGAAGCCAGACGAACTTAAACAGTCCCCTGTGACAGGTAAAATGATTCCTTTTCAATATCGTCAGGTGCTATCGGTATATGCAGGAATCCTCGACTGCAGTTCAAGACCGTAAACACACGGGCTGATACCAACGTGTACATGATCGAGTCTATATAGGGAAATGGATAGGAATCTCTCACCGTCGCCTCGTTCAGCCGGCAGTAGTCACCGCACAACCGAGCAGTTCCGTCCCTCTTCGGATCGAGCACCTCCGGAGAGGCCCACGGGCTGCGCGAGGGTCTCCCAGCACCCGTCTCGATCATTTCGTTCAGCGCAGCGTCGAGCAGACTAATTTGACGCTTAGCGACCCCTGGCCCTTCGATTATCCCGACAGCTCGCACCTCTTGAAACAAGCCCTGTACCTTCAAAAGTACGCAAGACGTGTTCCAAGCAGCGTACCGAACTCGCAAAAGCCATACAGGACTGGTGAGATAAGGTGTCGGAAATGTTGTGGACCTTAAAAGCAACTTCGTTTTTGTTACGATCAAATCGGATTAACATCGGATAACAAAAAAGGGGGCTCGCGCTGCATTAAAGTTTCTTGTGTGTGGCTCCACCCAGGCCCTTTGGGTAGGCGTCTGATGCAGCGAACCCTGCAATCAACGTCTCAGAGACGTCCCTCCTTAAAGGGACTCTGACCAGAAGTTCGACAAATCTTTCGTTTGCATCTATTACGAAGGTATAATATGCCTCCAAGCCACACGCGAAATATTTTGGCTGCGCGCGGCGGCAAAGTTTGCCAAACGGCGAGCTGAAAACCGGCTTCGCTTTTCCTCCTCAACTCGCGCAATCGGGGCCGAAATCTAGCCTCTTTGTAGTGGACATCCTCCAATTTCCGTGTGCGTGACGAAAGCACGAGGTCCACGTTTCATTGGGCGCCCGGACCGGAAGTTCTGTTGTTAGTGAGTTTGTGAGAGCGCCGGCATCCGTCCGGAAAGCTATCTTCAATATGGACGTCGAAGGAAGATATGCGGAGACTTCGAGCCCGGAACTTCTTTCTGACCTTTCTGCGATCAAGAAGAAAATTCTGCGTGCTGAACAGCTCGGTAGGCTTTCGAAACGTCGCCGATGCCGCGAATGCGAGACGAAGTTAGAGCTCTACGAACATCGGTCACAGATGAAGCAAACAGCATCATGAGTCGCCTGTCTTCAGGTAAGCGATGAGCTTTTTAACGCACACTGTGATCGAACACGTAAACGTTCTCTGAAATTTCGTGTTGTGATATTTAATGCGCACTCGCTGTTCATGGTGCCGGTGTGGCTGGTGTGTCATAATGCCGAAGGAGATCGAATGCGTATGCTGCCAGGAGCTCGAAAACACTGCCGAATGACTGCAGTATGAGTGCATTACAACCCACGAAGATTTCCAACTTCTATGCTTCAATATGACTGTTCTGAAGGTCGCATATTGAACTCCGTGGGCAGCGCGAACCTATGAGCGGCTATATTCACAAGTAAGTCACATGTGTCCTTGTCGAACGATGTTAAAATCTGGGCGCCCAAAACTGGTTTGGTCCTGCATTAAAGTCGTTAAAAACTCCAGTACAGGGCGCAGCACGTAAAAAGATTGTACAGTACACAACTCTGAACTGGAGAAAACCAATAGAGGCAAATTTGTAATTGTCAGTGTGCTGTGTCCTGAGTCACGTTTTTATGTATTGCCCTGTGCATAAGGTTTTAGCGTAGGTTTTTAGCGATATTGAGTGTTCTTGATTGTCGATTCAGTGAGAAGTAAAACAATGTTGGTTTCTAAAAGAACACAGCATGTGTACCTAGTAATGTACAGGGTGTGGGTGTGGGTGTGCAGTTGCTCTCAGGTACATGTAGAAATGACACTGCACACACACTGTACTGTAACCAGTTACCTATTTGCCTAAACTATATTTTATGTACATCTGTGTAGACGATGCATATACACTGCGTATCGAAATAAGGGAAAGGGTGCAGGCTAGCTGGTATAGATCCATGAAGAAGACCGAGAGACACGGACACAGAAGACGACACACGTAGGTTCTCAGACACAGCACTAAATTTATTAGTTCATCTCAACTTAAAAGCTAAAAATCTTCGAAGGGGTACGAGAGGGATAAAAGACGCATTGCTAACTACGTTTCCCCTGGTGGCAATCTACAAGGGTTCCCGAAACAACCTTCGGTGTGCGTAGGGTTCCCACGCAAGCACTGTAGTGTCCTTGAAGCAAGGCTGGCAACCTTTACAATCCCGTAAATGATCTACCAGTTCCGAAGACCCGGCCATTCTTTCAGCATTTGCTGCATGTTCCCTAATCCGGTCATTGAGGCACCGGCGCGTCTGGCCAACGTACACAAAGCCGCACTCAAGAGGAATAGAATACATAACGTTCTGCTTGCAAGGAACAAAAGGCTTCCTGTGCCTCACGCCACAAGATTCAGATTTAGAGCTGAAGGGGGCCAAACGACTTAATTTAAAGGCATTGGAAAAAACAACTTTGATATTATAGTATTTAGCGACAGCAAGAATGTTGTGAGCAACTGCATGAAAATAGGGAATTACAACTACATTACGAGAGTTTCCATCATTCCATGGTCTGCACTTCTGAACTTTAAAGCAATTTCATGGCCCTCTTCGCAATCAATTGGTTGTCGTACCCGGCCTGCGTGAGTCTTTCACATTGCTTCCGCAAACTACTCCGAACAAAATGAAAACAGCTTGTCTTCGTTGCAGCATTCAAGAGGGATGTACAAACACCGAACTTAACAAGTTTAGAATGTGCGCTTGAGTAGGGCAGGACCGGCTTGCAGTTTTCTTTTCCATATGACCAACAATGATGATATCATTGTTATCTCTGATGCTGGTTCTATATGTGTGGATTCTACCTTACAGGTTGTTAGTACAGTAGCACCCGAATTAAAGTTTTGTGTAGAGCAACCCTCTCATGGGATGCTGAGGTTCCTGGACCTCACATTTCATTGTAACCCAGGTTTTTGTTGGTCATATGGAAAAGAAAACTGCAAGCCGGTCCTGCCCTACTCAAGCGCACATTCTAAACTTGTTAAGTTCGGTGTTTGTACATCCCTCTTGAATGCTGCAACGAAGAAAAGCTGTTTTCATTTTGTTTGGAGTAGTTTGCGGAAGCAATGTGAAAGACTCACGCAGGCCGGGTATCACAACCAATTGATTGCGAAGAGGGCCATGAAATTGCTTGAAAGTTCTCAGTGTAGACTATGGAATGATGGAAACTCTCGTAATGTAGTTGTAATTCCCTATTTTCATGCAGTTGCTCACAACATTCTTGCTGTCGCTAAATACTATAATATCAAAGTTGTTTTTTCCAATGCCTTTAAATTAAGGCTGAATCACTCGCTCCGAATATGTGAGCTTTTCTCAATGGATGGCGCCACTAGCGGAGCAGTCACGTGATATTGCGTGGGATGACAACATGGAAGTGACGCGACCGAGACCTATTTCTTATCCTCCTGTTCTCGCCGGAGCGACGTTTGTTATGGCCCGTTTCTTTGTTCGCCGACCTTCAATGGAGGCAGTTAATTCCAGTATTGTTGGTTGGCGAAGGTGGGGTGCCTTTGGAAGATGGTTCTGGCGGCAGTGTGAAATGTTGCTGTGTCTTTCTTCTGCCAATAGGTTCAATATTTGTATCTTATTTTGCAGTTGCACTCAGTCCCACTGCATACTTGTATACGTTTCCAGTGGCAAACAACATCGTGCAATAAAATTGATTGATTGATTTTTAAAAGAAAAAAATGGAATGGAAAAATAATAAAATTACTGGCCTTTTCCCTCGCCTTTAAGCGTTATTCACTATAAAGCAAAAAAAAAAAAATTTTTTTTTTTTTGTCTTGAACTGCAATGCGTATCATTGGATTTTTTCTTTGATTATGCGTTATAAATGGCTCGGTTACCGAGATTCTAGCAAGGGCATAGCGTGCGTATCTCAAGCAGCTCTGATCGGGGCTTAGGTACTATACGAGCCAGTAATTTTATACGTCAATCTCGACTTACGTGTTACGTATGTGAGAAGCCATTTGGGCGTAAGAAAACCTTTTGAGTGTATTATGGCAAAAGTGTTGCTCGTTGTCGACGATCGCCAGCGAGGGGACTCTCTAGGCCCACAGCATTCGGTCGCGAAATTAGTGGTAAACTGCAGCTACGCTAACGCGAGCACATGCCACATTGGTAGAAGTTCGCGCGACTGATATTCTTTTGAAATTTTGCGATATTCTTTACGTTATATGACCTTTTGTAAGCCAATTGAAGTGAATGAAAGATTGGGAACCGTTTCTAACTGTTCATAACTTGCTCTTGAGCACGTCTGTTGATATTGATAACAAGGAACGACATTAAATACCAGAAAGATACAAATACATCAATCAACAACAACGTATTTCATAATACAATACTCCATCAAGGGCAATAGCTTTACGTCTGTGCAATATAGAGCCACGAGGGCAAACAGTTACTATTTTGCCCGTCACAGCGTGTTTAGAAAGAACAGTAGGAACGTAAAAAAGTTTCATGCTGCACACAGACAGAACGCTGCAGTTATGTTCCGCACCTCTGCGGGGTATTATACTATTACCTGGACCGTGCTATTACGCAAAGGATCGGACGTAAGAACATAAGACTAAAAGCCCTAACGAATACAGTGGTGGAAAGATCACTTCTGAGCGCAGACGAGTTCCGGCTGAGACAGGAGTACACAAAGGTACACAAGAGTGTCTTGACTACAAAGGCGCTCGAAACGGGATCTATCCTCTAATGGATGGTGACATACAGAAAAATCGCCCTCCAGTGAAGGAGTTTGGGGTCCTTATTGTTTGTAACCAAATCCTAGAAGCAGACAGGAAGCGCAAACACGACGCCAGGGAAGACTGAGTAAAAAGAAGGATTTAGGACGTTTCGCAGACTATCGGGTTGCGCGTTTTCTGGGACAGTTCAGTCCGACTTCCAAGTTTGAACCGCGTTTCTGTATCGGATGTGCTGCGAAGACGAGCACGTTTATGCGTCCTGGTAAGCCCGTCAACGCTCCAAGAGATGGCCAAGTCCAAAGTGCGCCCATCAAGGGTTCGAAAGAGGACCAAGAGGGCGAAAAGCGTTTTCGCAGCCCGAAAAAGGATGCGCTTGTCCGCTGCCACATTACCGACGGAAAGCATCGACAGGTAAGAGATTGTTTTACTCATTGAACTGGAGCAATGATTCTAGTAAAATGCCGAAAAGGGATTCCGGAGAAAACGTTCGCGAGGGAAGGGCAGCGCATTTCCATGGGCGGAAAAAACGTTCGTGGTCATTTACCCCAGTATTTCTTCTTTTTCTGTTATCTTATTTGTTACATGATCGTCAACGGCCCTCGCGGGCATTGCATGACGGAGGGGCCAAATGTCATTGATTATAATTTCAACTCATTTAAACGAAATGTAAGATAAAACAGACAAACAAGTGTACGATGAGAGGTGCAGAATAACAGCATTCTTCAGGTGAGCCATGTCATGTGTACATACTATATCCAGGGGGAGGGTGTTCCATTCAGCTGTAGCTTCTTTTTCAACCTTTAACATAATCATGTAAACTTTTGTCAAATTTCCTGCACATTGCAACATGAGCAATTCTGAAAGCGACGACGGAAGTTTGATATCTCGAGTGGCTCATAAACCTAAATCATTTGCTACAGCAATTTTTTTTTTTTTTTATGGCATAGCCCCCACAAAATAATAACAACAACGATACATGAATGGTGATGAAGTGAGGTGCTTCGCCACAAAATAAGTGCGTTGTATATGCACAGAATGACAATATTTTCCTCAGAAATTGGTTGTACAGCCCCGTCAGTCTATTGAAGAATTCCTAATCGCGTGGCCAAGAGGGGCCCATTTCTTCCAGGGACGTCATCTCCCGGCAGTTTTTCTTCGGGGACATTCTTTTCCCACACCGATTGCGGTACATGCGCCTCAAATTCGTGTGCGGGAATTCTTGGCGCACAATCAGGGCCGCGAAGGACGGCGTGTTTATTTTTTATCTTGTGACATTTGCATTCTTTGTGGTGCTGAACACATGTCACTACCACTGAACCACTCATTTTTTCAACTTTTTTTATTTGTGCAGTCCCAACGCCTGTGCGTTTACAGAAGATGGGACCACCGACGAGTCAAAATCGAATGCCACAAACTGGGACACCGAGGAACAGCCATCTTCTCAGGAGTACGACGAAGACCACAGTTGTGATCATGCTGTGCAAAGTGCAAACGAACGCGTGGAAGACGACTTTGACCCGCCACCACCTCTCACCAACGCTCCTACAACACCGAGACAGAGTGCCACAATGTCCTACGAAGAGACCCCCCCTTCAACTGCGCCGAGCAACGAAGGAGAAAGCGCTGCTGCAGCACCGTTCATGAACGTAAATGCCAGTGATGTGATCTCGTCAGAAAGCAGTGGTGCCCAAAGAACCACGTTAGTAGTTGACCTGCCACGAGTGCTCCAAGAATACGGACGGGCCGCACTGAACCACGTACAGGAGTGCGTGTTTTGTGGCCAACTTCAGTTCCACAAAGAGGTCAGAGTCGGGCTCGGTGTTACTTTAGAGTACCGCTGCTCCAAGTTCCCCCTGTGCAATTTCCGTCAATTCGTGAGAGCACAACCGGCATTGACAGTAGAAAACAGCCTCAATACATCTATTGTCCGAGGATGCCTTTCTATCGGGATTGGATACGCGCAAGCTCGAGAGCTGACAGCTTCGGTTGGTCTCCCTTTCCTTTCGTACAATCTGTACCAAAAGTGTGAAACAAAAGTCGGCAGCTGCCTTCATTTAGCGACATTGGACTCGATGAAGGCTGCAGCAGAAGAAGAGATCGAGTTGGCTAAGAAACGCGGCGAGCGCCCTAACTGTGACGGGTTTTGGGAAATACCCGTTATCGTAGACGGAGGATGGAGCAAGAGGTCGTTTGGGCACAGCTACAATGCGAACAGTGGGGTCGCCGTTATTGTTGGCAGGTACACCCGAAAGATACTCTACCTCGGAGTGAGGAACAAATACTGCACAACTTGCCGACGTGCGGAGTCAGGGGGAAAGGATCCTCTGCCACACACTTGTGCCCGCAACTGGACATCCTCTTCTACGTCCATGGAGAAGGACATCATTGTACAAGGATTTCAGGAAAGCGAAACAATGTATGGAATTCAATACACGACACTGATTGGTGATGGAGACAGTAGCGTCTTCGTGAATGTGCAATCACGCGTTTCCTATGGTCGCTCTGTAAAAAAGGTGGAGTGTGTGAACCATATGGTCAAAAACTACACAAAGAGGCTGTACAGCGTAGCGAAGGATACGAAGACATTTGCCACACCCGAAGGAAGAGAAGCGAGAAAGCTGTTGTCGTCAGCAAACATAAAAATCCTGAAGGGGCTGGCAAGGTCTACTGTCCGACGGCATGCCGAACAAAATCATGCGGTAACACCTGAAGCAATCACGAGCCTGCGGCACCAACTAAAAAATGGGCCGTACCACGTGTTCGGTATTCACAGTGGCTGCCCCAGTGAACACTGTCCAATCAAAAGAGGTGACGCGTCTGAAATTCAACGAAGAACGGACAAAGGAGAGCTCCTTCTACGATCTGGCATGATGATGGAGATTCAGAAATCCATCGATATACTTGCAGACAGATGTGACACGCTTTTGCTCGACGCGACGAGTAACCCTGCCGAGACGTATATGAGTATGGTTGCACGTACGGTAGGCGGAAAACGCGTCGATTACGCGAAAGGAAAAAGCTACGGGAACAGATGCCGTCTAGCTGCCCTCGCGTATAACTTCAGAGGCGCGAAGTGGCATGCTTTTTACTTGAGAAAATCAGCTGCAAAGAGCCCTGGTTCAGCAATGAAAAAACTAATCAGGGAAAAGGAAAGAAGAGACCAGCAAAAGAAATGCCGAAGATCGCTGAGTTTCGGCTCGACGCCGCCCTCAAAGATGCCTAAATTTGCCAGCAGCGCAGAAGACAAGGATTACGGATCCAGTTCTCAAAAGCCGGACCTTGACGCCACAATTCTCAGTGAGAAAGCTAAAGAGTTCCTGGAGAACATAAAACTGAGCAGTCAGGAGGCGGACCATCTGCAAAACAACACAGTTGAGCAAAATAAATCGGAACTGTGGCGAACAGAAAGAAAAAGAAGAGTACCATCAACCTCTATCTACTCCGTATGCCGTCCACACCGAGACACATTCAAATACTCATCTGTGGTTAGACAGATCCTCTACCCAAAAGCATTCACAAGCAAAGACTGTCAGTACGGAATTCATCACGAGGATGACGCCGCAATGGAGTTCCAAAACAGGAACCCAGCCTGTACTGTGCAAAAGTGTGGACTCTTTGTGGACCCCGATTCACCTTACATATGCACCAGCCCCGACCGTCTACTAGATGACGACGGCATTCTAGAAATTAAATGCCCTTCATCTGCACAGAACTACACGTCAATTGTGGAGACAACTCGAAAGCATGCCATAGGCATAAGAGTATCTAAAGACGGCTCGCTTTACTTGCCGACGTCTCACAAGTATTATTACCAGATTCAGGCGCAGCTCAATGTCACAAAGAGAAACTATTGTAAACTTGTAGTTTGGTCGCCAACGGACATGCAGGTTCTCACCATAAAAAGGGAGCCGTCATTTTGGGAGCGGCTGTTACCACAAGTAAAGAAGTTCTACCTCGAGTACATGGTTCCCGAACTGGTAGATCCCCGGATACTACGACACATGGATCTCAGAGAGGATCCAGTGCAGATAGGCATGATCGGTGATCTCCTTTAGAATGTAAGCAGCATGTTGTACTTTGGATGTGTCACACCAACTGGATATGGCATGTACTAACAACTACGGACCATTCGTCCTTGCATCATGTTATCCTATACACGAAAGAACATGTATACAAGTTGTACAGAATAATTTGTGTACGTGAATGTAGATACGTAATGTATGTTGTACTGTTGTACATCAATGTAAATATGAAATGTACGTCGCACTACTTTATATAAATGTAAATGTGTAATCTATGTCATAGTTTTGTATATACATTTAAATATGTAATATATGTTGTACTATTGTATACAAAACGTAAATATGCTGTAAATATGTATTGCAGACTTGCAGTAAAAATATGCAGTGTTTGACTACGCCGCGTACACAATTTTGCTTCGTCTTTTTAGTCAGAACATTCATGAAGAGCGTTGAAAATAAAGCGACCACGAGCAAATAAGGAGTAACACTTAGAACAATGCTACGAAAATCTAGAAAAGGAAACTTGCACATGCACAAACTAAAATGTCCTTGAGATATCTAAACATACCTGCCGTGTGTTTTGCAACCTTCCAGACGAAAATAATGTGAAACACAAAAAGCAAAACGGGCAAATAAAGGTTCCGGTACAAACCGGTAGGTGCACAAATGTTCTGGCTACTGAGGTATAGGCACGTACGTACACAGTCCAGGCAAATTTTTTAAATTTTTTTAATGCTAGCGTGATCAAGTGTACAAAAGATTGCATCACCTGATCTCAATAATTTAGTAGTGGAACAAAGCAGATTAGAAGTCACGAAAGTCTTCACAAGTGTCCAAGGTCAAACTGAAACGTCTTATCAAATATATGCCAGTATTGTGACTTTCACGATTCAGGGAAGTACGTTCGAATGAGAAAATAAATCTTCACGAAAAGTAACCATTCAGAAAAGTGCTCGACCAACATTGCAAACAAACCAACAAGCGATCGCATTGATACACGAACATGTTGTGCAGTGAGCTCAAAACCATTACGTCCAAAGCGCCAGCACACACCTTGCACTACTGTACCACTTGCTGTCTTGCACCCAAGCGGAGCGCTAACAAACAGGCAGCTCAAAGAAAAGAAAACGAGGTCAGCGCAGTGTGTACAGGCGATGAATAGGAACACTAAGAAGGGGCCCTCCCTCACTCCCTCTCGCTCCCCTGCTCCCCGTCTTCCCCCTCCCTGACCGGATATAGCTGCGGTGGCAGCACTGTGCAGTCCCGTCTAGCAGACGACATACTGTTACAGTTTTTGTCAGGCTTATCACAAAACTCTGAGTAGGTAATCTCGGAAATGATGTTAAGTTGCGATCACTAGAATTTGATGAACGGCTTGACACTATTTTCAAGAGTTGCGTTTGCTGCAAAGACGTTTTATTGAACGTATTCTGCTACCTCCCATAGAGCCCCATGTATTCTCATGCGAGGAAACAAAAATTTATATAAATTTAACAAGTTGTCGTAAAGCTTTAAAAAAGGTGTCGATCTATGGCAAGTCTGTCACAGTATTGCCTGTCTAAGATATGACTTCATACTTGATTCCACTCCGGCGCCAACCTTGACAAAGTGAGGTCCCATAGAGAATACATTGAGGAGGCTCCCCCAGTCGTTTGACCCCCTTCAGCTCTAAATCTGAATCTTGTGGCGTGAGGCACAGGAAGCCTTTTGTTCCTTGCAAGCAGAACGTTGTGTATTCTATTCCCCTTGAGTGCGGCTTTGTGTACGTTGGCCAGACGCGCCGGTGCCACAATGACCGGATTAGGGAACATGCAGCAAATGTTGAAAGAATGGCCGGGTCTTCGGAACTGGTAGATCATTTACGGGATTATAAAGGTTGCCAGCCTTGCTTCAAGGACACTACAGTGCTTGCGTGGGAACCCTACGCACACCGAAGGTTGTTTCGGGAATCCTTGGAGATTGCTACCAGGGGAAACGTAACCAGCTCCGGTGGCGCAGCGGTAACGCGTGCGCTTGGAGACTGGGAGGTCCGCGGTTCGAATCCGCGGGCCGGCTGTGCCGTCTGGGGTTTTTCCTGGGTTTCCCTCAGATGTGTAAGGCGGCAACCGCATGGAGCAACTTTTGCCAACTGAATCGGGCCAACGGAGCGCCAGCTCAGCGTGAACGGAACGGTATAGAAGCTATGCAACCGCATGGAGCAGAATGTCTACGTTGAGGTTGTCATGGTGAAGCGTCGGCCTAGCGTTTACCCCCGCTTGTTGCACGCGAAGTGGCAATGCTTATTGTAGTAAACTGCTGTACGCATTGTTTAGTAACATAAATGATACTTTAGCGGTTCTTGAAAAAGTACGGTGCTAATAACATCTAGAAATCAGGTGTTTACAAGAAATTTTGAGATACGAAGAGAATGTTGGCTTATGAGTGTTTCTAGCAATGCTCACTAAAGAAATATCAGACTGCATTTTTGTTACCGTTATCTCCTCACACATTTCCGATTTGCCATGTGCCACAAATAATATTTTGATTGATAGAAGAGAGAGAGGACGCTGACATAAAATCTTTGCTGTGTTTGATAATTTTTGTGTCCGTCCCTATCTCCTCCGTGTCTCTGGTTCCTCCTTCTTCTAATATTTTGATGTTTCATTTAGTCTGCTTGCACACACCTTGCCACCTCCTGCCAAAGGATATATTTTAAGTTCCAAAGGGGTGGCCTCCATAATAATATATCCACGTCGAAGTCCGCGCGACGGGCCATCTGCGTGTCCTTCTAGGAGGCAGGGCGAAGAGAGCAAAGCCCGAAATGAAAAAAAAAGCGGTCACAGGCATGGTCACAGGTGACTTTGTCACGTGCTTGTGGCATTTCCTGTGAAGCGTGTTTTCATTGGCGCACACGGTTCCGTCGGGTGGCGTCACTTCCTCTCCTCAGACTAAATATCTATCCTTGGCAGAAACCGGCTCATCGGTCCGTCGTCTATTGTTCGCTTAGTAGGTCACCGTTCCTTTCAAGTTCTGCTGCCATTCAGTTGGCAAAAGTGCTCCATGCGGTTGCCGCCTAATAGGCGTATGCCGGCACAGTTCCCCTGAAGTCGGCCCATGGACGCAGCTATCCTCCCCCCGAGCGGATTCCGCTCCGTCTTACACTTCACCCTTTCCTCTCCTCCTCTCCACCACCTTTCCCTTCCCGAGAAACATGCCGCCTAATCAGGCAGGCAGACCTCTCGGTTCCTCCCAACGACACTCCTCCTCCTCCTCCTCGGGGAAACGTAGTTAGCAATGCGTCTTTTATCCCGCTCGCACCCCTTCGAAGATTTTTAGCTTTTAAGTTGAGATGAACTAATAAATTTATTGCTGTGTCTGAGAACCTACGTGTGCCGTCTTCTGTGTCCGTGTCTCTCGGTCTTCTTCATGGACACTGCGTATCGCCAGTTTGCAAGGTGAGTATGGCACAAGCTTGGGAAAAACAAGAGCATGGTCATCCCAGCCTGTGCAGTGAAGAGGATCTGGCAAGCCTTTCCCACAGAAAAGGCCACAGGCTTCAAGTACCCAAGATCCTAACTGGAGGTACCTCTTCGCACAGCTCGTCTATCGCATTTAAAATAATTCAGCATCTGTATTTGGGATGATTTATAGCTCTCAGGATGATGCATGGTTCATGAGTTCAATATGTTGTGTTGAAACACAACACTGGTCTTTTTTAATGAGTCTTGCGGAACGATAGATGAGCACTCCATTCGTGACATTGTGTACCATTGCTACAGTGAACAATTTCTTGAGCAAGACTGATGAACGAACGAAAAACAGAGTCTGTCTTCCAAATATGTATGTTACTTGTAGCTTCTATATTTGTTAAGTGAGCCATGTTGATGTCCCCCCTCATGTAGTGCCTGTGAGGGCCTTTGAGATATATTCATAAATAAATAAATATCAAAACCGGAAAAAGATGTAACACCTATCCTCTCTTTGTGTGAATGATACATAAACATTCTCAGAAGATCCATGACTTGAAAACCCGAGACGAGGTAGGGACGATAACAGACAAACACAAACACGGAGACAGTGTTTGTCTGTTATCGTCCCTACCTCGTCTCGGGTTTTCAAGTCATGGATCGTCACCACCAGCTCACTTGCTACCTAACTTTCCTTTCGTTACCATTCTCAGAAGATTTGTACATAGTCACACTTTGCCTCATTTTGCCTAAAGCCTAGTTCAACCTCTTACATCATCTCCACATCTTCAATCCCCAAAACAGTACAGGCTAAAGTAATCAGTACTATATAAAAAGAAGGAGGGAGAGGAAAACAAAAGCTGGCACATCTAAAATTTGAAGAAACCCTGGTGCTTTCACGGGGCTGCTCACGGCTCAGTCCTGGATCAGATCCCGATGGAAAACAGCTTTTCTGAGCCTCAGTGATAGATTCCCTTGATTGCACTGACTGTGAGGCACAACTCATTGGCTTGGTGGCAAGTGGGCTTGCATCTGATAGTACAATTTGGAATAAAGGGAGCAAGGAACATCTCTCTACGGTCTTAAGAAGGATATCAACATTACCTGTCAAGGTACAGCATTTCATGTTGCTTTCAGTAAGTACAACACTCCTCATAGCAGCTACCATTCGTGTTGGGAAAGCATGCTGAAGTTAGCTCTGGCAGTGCATCCAGAACTGTGAATCAGGTTCATACAGAGCACCTGGTGAGAGGGACAGCAACAGTGTCCAGTAAAGACTCTCCAGGAATTTTGCGCAGGTTTGGGGGTCACACCTTTTAATAGTGTTGATGGAAAGCATGGTGTGTGAAACACTGCCCTCTGGTAGATGAATTCTTGTGATTTATAACCAGGTACCCATGTTCTAGTAATCTAGAAAAAGCCTTGGCTCTGTTGGAGGAAATTGTTAATGAATCTTGAGTGTCTTTTGTGGAAACAGGTTGTAACTGCCTTTTTATCCACCCTTCTTAGTTGCCCTAGCAAAAGCAAATATGTAATGCTGTACACCATATCTGATGCTAGCACACTAATTGCGTTTAGTGTTCTCAGGCTTCTGAAATGGAGATACCTCGTACGTACGCTGTGCCATGTCGGCAAGAACATAAATCAGATTGCCCTTACTTTCGAAATTGAACCTTCAGTGCCCCATGTGACTGGAAGAATGGTATGCCCTAAACAATAGCCATAAGAATGATTTCTACAATGTAATGAGCTTTGTAAAACAACAACTTTATTTGAAAATATATTCCAAATGCCGGGTGACGACCTCATAATGTAGCAGCCTTTACTGCAAGCACCGCTTAACAGAACGTTAAAAACGGAGCGTAAACGTTTTGCCGCCTATCCGGGTGGCATCATCAGTACAACAAGGGCCAAAGACGAGCACATCAACCTACTTATCTAAGAGGGCGCCATACACATCCGATAGGGGGCCACGGTTTGTGTTACAGGCTGAAGCATCACGCCTGATAAAGCAGGATTCTAAGAACTTTCTAGGGCCCCATCGCTAGTCATGTGCAAAGGTTACTGCACCATCAAAATATATGTCCCTTAGAACAGCAATGGTAAATTAATTCGGTCTTGGTTAGTTAAGCTAAGCACTAGTAGCCCTGGCAACATCCCTTGTGTGCTCTTTTAGTCTTGTCCCACGTCTTTTGTCTATCTCGCCAATGTAGGTTCCATCACATTCTATGCACTCAACTTGATATGCACAGTCAAAATGCCTGATGGGCACAGTGCCCTCCAAATAGCGTAAGAAATACGTTGGAAGAAAGGAATGCGCACCACCGATTTGACTCCTTTGATGTTGTTTTTGATTGTTCTCTGTTGTAGGGATGATGCCAACTGGATAGGCAATGAAACATTTACTCTATTCTTAATTGTTGTGTTAAGCCGGTGTTCTCAGTAAAGGATTTTACATTATGAACTTTGTTTGAATGATGATTAGTGGCGAGCTTCATACCCTGGGCCACTACTCTAACAATTGCTTGTGGTAGTGTGGCGAAATGGAATAACGAGCCTTGTAAACAATGTACTTGGAAATATATTTTTTTATCTCTCATAGGTTGAAGAACCCAGTGTCGGGTTACATAACGGAGGGGCATGTAATCATACAAGACCGATCACCAAACGGCCTTGCTTTTGACTAGATTAAAATGTGATGCAAATGTAACGTGACAAACGCTGCATGGTGGCGATATGATAGGTTCTCCTCACGAATTGTTGGCAGCACGGTTGCGGTTAGTCAAGAAACTGCATATCCCATTAATGGTAGCAGGATCAAATTTTAATTAGGCTACTTTGGCCAACACGCGAGCATACAGCACAGTGTCAAAAGCCCTTTCAAAATAAAAAAATACTACATCTACGTGGACCCAGAAACCAAGACAGTTCAAAATGCTGTGAACGAATTCCACTTCGTTAGTTTTGCCTGAATACCCTTTTCTAAAGCCATGCTGGAATTTAAAAAAAGAAATCGACAGACTCAACTTGGTTGACAATGTGGTAGTACATGATGTGCTCCATTAGTTTACAGGGAACCCTAAAAAGTGGAGCTGGTTAATAGATAGAAGGAGGATAGTTGTCACATCTTCTGAAGACAGGAATCAGCTTGAGACCTATGTCCTCGACTCACACACATACTAAGCACCTTTCACACAGATTAACGTATCTTCGTTCCAGCTTTCACTTTCAGATGTTCATCTCTGTGAGTGGTCTGTCATTCTTGTAATACAGATTGGAATTGAAATGCAGGTGCATAAGGGATGCTCTGAAAGAAAAGTGTTTGGTTTTAGTCCTCTTAATGGTTCCGAAAACGAAAACAAACTTCACGGTGACTATTCTTCTGAATTCAGCAATTCCAGGATGACCGCAAAAAATATATCTCGCCATATCATTATATTCACCTGGCACTTCAATTGGATAATGGCAGTTGAAGATGATGATGATTCAATTTAATGACGCATAAGCAACTCGGGCTATAGTGTGCCAAAACCATGGTAAAACTGTGACTTGTTAAATATCAGACGATTATACTAAAATAATATACTTGGTTGGTTGGTAAATTGAGATATAGACAAAAAAATGATATGATAAAAATAAGTAATTGAAGAAAAGGCAATTGTTGGCTTTGTGTGACTGATGTCGAGTTTGCCACACTACGTGTTGAATAATAATGTACGCTGATATGCTGTAGCATATAAAGTACAATCATACACACGCTCAATATGTGGTGGATATGTGAAACTAATATACACATACTTACATTTCAAACTTCCTTGAAAAAGGCAGTCCAAATCTGTCGGATTTGCCAGACTCTATACAAAGCCAGTAAGCACAGTGTGGAAAGACTGAATTAAAAACAATTAAAAACCCCCAGTGCTGGGTAGGACAAGGACAGAGGATAAAAGGACAAGGACCGGCACCGAACTGCAACCAAGTGAAGTTTATTTTTTTCGAGCAAACCAGTGACACCCCTCTCACCCCGCAAAAACCGACCAAAAGAGAGCGCTATACACTAGAAACAAGTTCTTCCAAATCTGCTTGCCTATCTGTTGTTTCGTGCGTGGATAAATTCTTCTATTTTCTTGGTGAAATCAATGGATGCCATACTAACACAATTATCCCCTTCCTCTCGGCCTCCTGATAAAGAAGCTTCCCTCTTCTGGATCTTCCCTCTGGAAAGACTGTTTCATCTTTCGAAAGCGGAGGTGCAGCTACCACGACGCTTCCCGATCTCAATGCTTCGGAGCGGCATAACCTAGGAAGAAGCCATCAGAAGGATCTCATAAAGATAACTTGTTTGAAAAAGTGGAGGGTTCTGTGGGATACGTAAGAAAGCATACGCGTTACACAACAGCTACGAGAATGATCGACTGCACTTGCATGGTGTTCAGTACGTAGACTTGGAACTGAAAAATAAATCTGCTAACCTTGTTGAAACTACTTTTCCGTCAGGACCACACGAGAGCACACTTGGTTTCTTTAGTTGAAGGTATCATCAGGTCCCCATGCTCCTTTGAGATGCAGCAGACAGAATTTCGGTGAGGCGAGTGACTGCCGTTGCGGTTCGTCGCTTCGCAGCAGATCAAGAACAGTACACCGCAACGATAGGTGAAACGTTCAGAATATGGCGACGAACTCCAGCACCAACCCAATGACCCGAACAAAGAGGATGAACCGGAAGTCACACAAGTTCGCAGTTCCCAAGCTCGGCATACGGCATCCATTACAGCTGACCGGATACGGAAGCATATATGGAACACGTGTACAGATTGAAAAGCAAATCGTAGAAACTGTTGCAGGTGATAAATGCAGGGTATATTTTTCTTTTTGAGGCTTTGTAATAAAAACATATTAACATAGAAATGCCATTTCATGAAGGAAATTGACAGGTATTGCGTGACCACGTGACGCGTTTGAGCCAATTGTGGGTGTTGCGAGTGGCCCCCGTGTTGACGTCATTTGATGGTGGGCCGGGGTGGATATTCTATATAAACGTATGTTTTCTCGGTTTGACGCTAGGCGTGCTGCACTCGGATGAGGTCGAATGTTTAAAATTCGAGTTTAGAGAAACCGCGGGGTTTTAATGCATGCATTTTCGCATGGAGAGCCCTTATTGGGTGCTTTATCGACTGCAAGTACGAAAGAGCTCCCACAGTTTCTGGTCAGAGTCCCTTTAAAAGTTCCTCCTGAACTGTTGACAAATTCATTGTTGTTACATTACATAGCCACTGAGCACATGCTCACTGCATACCTTTTCACCACTGTACGACTGTACTTTATCCTCGACGAACCCCTCACTTTTGGCCTCGGTTTAGAGGGAAGGAACGTTACACGGAAGGCGTTCGCGAAGGAGAGCACGTCTTCCTCAAAATCGTTCCCGCTGTTCTCGTCAGGCTCAGGACAACAAGGAGGCACAAAAAGAACCGTTTCCAGTTCATGGGAAAACGACATTCCTGAGTCATTTTCCATTCGCTCCGCATGCTGAGATGCGCACTTCGACGGTTCCGCTTCTGCTAACCAACGTCGTCTGCTAACTTTGGCGCGCGGGTCCTTTTTGATGTGGATGTGACGACACCGGATATAGTTGAGCAACCCGCTGCTCGATCGTTTCGAGACCGGGCGAAAAAAGTGCTAGCTTGCAAATTCTGGGCTCTCGGAAACTGCCACGCGAACATGCGAGATTGCTTCGCTTTGACGAAGCGAAAATGAATGCTCGGGATCTGGCAAAAAAGTTGCCGCGAAATGACCACCCGAACTCGCCAATAGCGCCACTACAGATTTCCTATGGCCGAAGCAGCAGCCGAAACGGCTGACGCCGCCATCAATGTTGTCCCCGTGCCGGTGTCCTCCCCCGTGAAGCCTGACATTCCACAACATCGGTACAACCTCAGGAGTGGAGGCCGCCCCTAGGGTCTGATTTCTGGGGCGAATAAGTGGGACTACTTGGCACCGTGGGCGCGCAGTTTGCTTATTGTTCCTTTATACATTTCCTAGGGTCAGACCTCGAGATTGAGGCAGTAAGTGAGCGTTGCTAATGTTATGAAATGCCATGGATGCGGTGAGTTCAGTCTCGATTTGAGCAAACTCCTCCACGTGGAGAGACATGAATTTTATGGATTAGAAAATTCGCGTCCGGGATGGAGTGGAGGTGATGCTCGTGATGTTTATATGCCAACACTTGCCGCTGCCGGAGATTATTGCTGCATTTCATGGGTACCAGAACAACCCCATTCGGGATCTTTGTGAAAATGTCACTCTTCCAGCAGACACTTCTTTCACTCAGGATGTGATATCCTGTTGCTTCGTGACTCTTTTTCTGCATAGCCTGTGTTCAGTGGGACATAGATATATGATCTTATTACCATACCTGCCAAGACTCCCGAATTTATTTCAGTCTCCCGATTGTACGGACACGCCCTCCAATTTCCCGTCGGGCTTTTCTTCGTCATTTTCCTTTAAAAGCTTCGCAAACACATTCCTGAAGAATTAGACAGCACGTAACACGTGTTTCGCGGCATGACCATCACTGGCTGGAGGTCGCGCCAGATCGCGTGTTTCATTGTGTCCGTGTTTCTCGGGAAGACGTGCCATCGTCCTATCGTCAGTCCAGTTGTGTACAATAGTTTCGTCTCCTCTGATGGTGCTCTCCAAAATGAATACCTGCAGGTGTTCCTCATACGTGCCAAGTTCCTTTTCATGGGTTTTCTTTTTGAGCACAACCAGCCGCGGAACATAAGTGACCACGTGTGACCGCCGTTCCGGAAGATGTTCCTAAAATGTGACGAAGCGAAGCGCCCCTGGTGTGGACAGACCACTGCCATCATCCGTGAAATGTCTGCGGCCTCGCAAGATGCAACGTTGGGGAGCCTGCGACGAAGCGTCTTTGTAACTGTGGTTCACGGAAGGAACGATAGGACGTCGCAGCCCCACACGATAGTGGCCACTTATGACACAGAGGAATCGCAATACAGTGGCAATGCTATTTCGGGTGCACAAAATTATTTGCGTCCCCCCCCTCATCGCGCGGGCAGTCTCCCGAATTTTGAGTTCGTCAGGTTGGCAGGTATGTATTACGACAAATCCCGTTGTTGGTCCTTTCCAAGCCTGCCAAGGCTAAGGGTAGAGTTTCATACATGACGTTTGTGCCGTTATTCATCACACTGCCAGAGAGGCCGTCATATTTCATCTAGGCACGGATCTGAGATGTCTTTTTTAACGCAAGTGTTCCCCGTGAACATGCCTCAAGCATTAGGTATCATGTGGACTAATTCCCCACAGGTCAGTGGGTGTGGTATACCTTCGTAACGCAAGACTGTGAATCCTCTTTGGCATGAATAAGTGTTCCCTTGAGCGTCGAACGAACGTGCCTCCAGTGACAAGTATCGTGTAGACGAGTTGCCTTCGTAGGTCAGCGAGAACAACATTCCTTCCCGGCGCAAGCCTACGAATCCTCTTGGATGTAAGCGTTCCCCGAACATACGTGCGTCATTCGACGGAGATCTTGTAGACCAGGGGTCTCCCAAAGGTGAACCACTTGCGAAGCCATACCCTTTTCCATACCTGCGAGTCCTCTTGAATGCAAGTGTTCCCACAAAGTACGTGCGTCACGCAACGGATATCTTATGGAGCAAGGGCCCTCAAAGGTCAACATCTTGCGAAGCCGTAGCTTTAATGTAACTCGAATCTGTGGAGACCGATCGTGAGATCTCGTCGCCGACACCTATCGAAGAAGGAAGAGCTTATATAACGCAATGACTCGGAGCAGAGGACACACAGAGAGAAGTTCCCAGCGAGAGACCACAGCTATCAAGCTGCAATGAGCTCGCCCTGACGACGCTAGCCCAGAAGACGGCATCAGTACGCCCCACGCCGAAAGTTGTCGTCGGAGAGACCGTCAGTCTGTATCCCCAGACTAACTCCGTGTCGAGTCTACCTCTACGACAGTCTACCATCCCAATTTCTTCAGTACATTTCTTCCCTCGTGGAAGCCAGAACAGACATTTGTGCCGAAAGTGTCGTCGAGTCGAAAGAGTCGTGCGCCCACGTCTATAGAGCCTCCGTGCCAAGTACGATTTCTACTTCGCTTCTTGTGAACGCCTGAACTGACAGAGTTATAATCTTCAACGGTGAGCTCTTTACTTTACCCTACTCCCCCTTTAAGGTACTTCAGTATCCGAGTATCTAATTGTATGGCTTTTGAGCTTGTATCTGTATCTTCTGTCTTGTATTAATTTGCGAGATTCATTATTAAACGTTTTATCTTTGCACTAGCTGTTGTCTGTCTCGTTTCCCCTACCCGGTGTCCCATCCCGCATTTTGTATTTGTGCCTGTCTCTTCCCTTCGGGAGGACGGTCGTCACAAAGCCTGCTTTACATTTTGTCCCGAATTATTGGGCATGGCAAACGTAATGAGTATATGACTACAAGAAACACAATACTTAATAAAAGTGTCCCGCCGCTGTCACACAAGCCTCAACTTTGCACAAAATCTAGCATCAGCTATTCGTTCCAAACTCGACTACATGTCTATGGTTTACAGCACAGCACGTCAATCCGTTCTGGGAAGTCTAGACCTCATTCGCGACAAGGTTGAGGCTGGTTCTGGGAGGATTGCGCCCCTTGCAAGTGTGGAAAATAATGAGTGGTCATTTGAGCGACGCAGGTTTTATCTAGCTGCTTCATACGCATTAGAAATAAGGGGAACCCACACCATCCAGCTCTGCCCTGGATCAATGTCGCACGTTTCAACCAGCTCCTTCTTAGTAAGCCCGCAGTTGTCCCGCGACTTAGCATGCGTATTTTGCACGGGGTTGAGGCTTATGGTTTCTCTGAGTGTAGTTGTAAAGTTGTACTATCTGGTGAAAGAGTTCCTCTTCACTAGCTAAATACAAACGACAACAACAACAACTTTATTTTATGAAGCTAAATACAGAAAGAGGATACTCGACCTGTTCTACCACAGCAGGAATACCACAGACTCGAAAATTCGTCATAGTTTTCTTTTGCGCTAGTTCCTCCCTATAATAAAGAATTTGAACAAGTTTAAACCTATGTAGCGTGCACGAGGGTCAGGCAGACAAACCTTACTTGTAACATCATGACGCAGTTATTTTAATGGAATCTTTTCCTTCAGTTTGACGTGGTGGTAGACACAGGAACACAAAACAAAAGCAACAGGACTGGAACGTTTCAATGCCTCGTTCACCATTATTTAATTAGTTGAGCATGACGGCTTTCTTCAAAACGGACCTTCTCGTTTTTCACGACGCAGCGTTGCACAGCAAAGAGAAACTGATAACGTCAACAGCAAAGCGCATGATGTACCGTTTGACGAAATACACGATAACCAGGCGCGCAATTTTTAGCGCAGCTTATACTCACCTATTATACTCACTCAACTACGACTTTTCACACTTCCGCCTGGTGATCCCAAGATCGCGGCTCAAACACGGCTGAGAATGGTAGCAACATGGTGGAAGGGTACAAGGCGCTCAGACACAGCGTCTTCCGCGAGGGTGCGAACCCTCAAGAACACTCAAGTGGGTAAAATTAATCCACAGACCCGACCACTGTGGCGTCGCTCATAATCACAATTTTCTCGCGACGTCAAGTCCCGAATTAATATTTTCAAATTTGTGGAGACCGTGTGGTCATTGACAATCTTTGGAGACTACTTTTGTATGATCCCGCCACATTGGAAAGGGCGAGAACGGGTTATGCTCCCCACAGAGCAGCAAGGGGTAGCAGCAATCACGTATCAGTTCTGCCGGTGCACACAACGGACGCTCTGGTTAAGCGACGAGAAGAAGCACAATGCCTCGAAGTGATGTGTACAAGTGGTACGCCAAACCTCTACCAACGGAATCTCTCGAACGCCGTTGTGGGCCACACAGGGTACTCACTCTGACCTATGTATAGCCAATAGCAGCGGTAAATTCCAACACTTCAGAAACCGAATTTCTTTTATTGGTCATTGCTTAATAGTGTAGTGACGGTGTAGAGTACGAACCATTCGCATTGAACTCAGCGCATGTTCGGCATAGGATTGACATTACCAACGTTGCTTGCCTTTTTCGGCATCCCTTTTGGGGTTGTTGCAGTCGACGATTTAGCGGACGACTTGGCAGACGACTTTCCCGAAACAGCGGTTGAAGTTGTGTCTGTGTCTGGGGATTGCTTCAACTCTATACCTAGAACTATGCCCGTAGATGTGACTGGCCGTGGAGCCTGAGAGTAGGGGTTCCCGGGATATTCCTGAGACTTGCAATATCCAGTGTTCGGCTGGCCAACGGAGGGATTTTCGTACGTCCTTCCACGTGCAACTGCATTATCGGGGTTCAAGTTCGTTGCGCTCTTCGTCAACTGTGTGCGACTGCGGCAACAAATGCGGACCAAAGTTTGGTTTCCTTGGTCTTCGTCGATCGCCCTTGCCGTGGCTCCCTGGAACCTCGAATTATCGGCTTCACATTGCATTTGATTATACTGTGGCGGACCCTGGTTCACTGTAATGTTCGTTTGCGGATTGAATCCCTGGATGCCGCCCTCGCCGGTTTGGAGATTTTCTGCGCTGGACACCATTGCTCGGATATAAACGTAGCAGTCGTCCGCTTTTGGCCGATTCTTGCACTCTTTGCAATACCGAATGCGGTTTGCGTTGTAGCAAGCGCTGCATACCAAATACGTTTTTTGTTTCTTACATCTTTTACACGTAATCTCGACTTGAACGAGGCCATTCTCGCCAGGCTTACACTCTTTGGATTCACCACGGTGTTTCTTATTGCAAGTACACTTGAAAACTATCTTGTCCGACGTATCTGGCTTAGATGTAACAGCAGGAACTGGCTGCTGGGGCATAGTTGAGAGTGGTGCATCAAAAGGGTATCCCAACGGTGGTTTCTGCCGTGGGAGCTGCGATGTTGGGCTAGAGCAAACATGAGCTGAGATGTTCGTAGCGCTGTATCCAGGTTTTTCTTCTGTGACGGCCTTGACATAGGTCATCGGGGGAGCGTATGTGGGAGGCATTGCCGAAGCCGGTTCATATTTTGGCTGTGGCGACAGCGGCCTCTGGATACTCGGTAGCTGTTGTGGAAGCGGTGGCTGCTGAGGAAGATACTGCGCTTGAGGCAGCGCTGCAGGTGGTTGAAATCCCATGTCGGGGGGCTGCCCAACGTAACCCGGTTTGTCGAATCGAAATTCGCCGACAGAAGCGCCTTGGTCTTGTACAAGCTTCCCACGTGGATTGATGTGCATTCCTCTTGGGAGGTCAAGGTCAATATTGTACTTGAAGGTACGCCGGGACACGGTTTCTTTCGTTATAACCTTGCAGGGCTTCTCCTCTGATACCTCGGTAGTGCTCTCTGGTACTGTAAGCATGTTCACTTCATACATTGGGCAAGAACAGTAGGTAGTTTCGGATTCTCCTTTCTGAACCGGCTCTTCCTTGAGAGAAGTTCTGGAAGGCTGTGTTGCAGCACCGGCGAGAGACCTCCTCCTGGCGACATCAGCAGGACCTTGGGCGCCGGGAGCACCGCCTCCAAGGGCAGCAGCAGCAAAAGGCCCACCGCGAATCAGATCTTCTGGGGCTATGCTTTGCTTTCTTGAGCATGAACTTGCGCTGACGCCTTGGTCTAAGGCGGCGCCATACTGGGCAGTTTTCATCGATACGTTGCTTGCGTACGACTGTGCGCTGAAAATACAAGACATCATTGCTGATGTAAATGTTGAAACCATAGTTTATCGTTATGTTAAGCGTTAAAATGCTTCCAGCGAGTACGCCGTGACTGCTATTAGGCCCACTAAACTTTCGAAGCGATATTGAATGTAATTAAAAGAAAGAGGAAAAAGTATTTGTGGCGACAGTCGAATTAAAGTTCACACCAGACCAGTGTATCATGAGTGACTATTATTAGTTAGAATTGTACAATATTTCCCCAACAGTATCGACTAATTGGTTTCACGCATGAACGTTGTTCGCACTCCCGCTTTTGTCATTGTGTCCTGTCTCTCCGAAAGCGGTATTCATAATATGGTATTTTACCAACTGCGAACTGCGTCTTATGCAGACGGTCTTAAATAAAGGCACGAGTTTTGGAACTTTCGACGAGTTGTTAGCATATCTTCTCGCCATTTTTACGAAAGCCACCCCCGGTCATCGTGAAGAAAGGCGCTCAATGTGGGTAAGTACGTACATAAATTCGTGGCATACTTACTAGCTTTCACCACCCTGGAACGCAAAAAGTGGAGTATTTTGAAGGGAAGCACCGAGCACAATTCTCCGATGAAGTAAATGCTCGAATGTCAGTCAGATAATCTACAGACGCGGTATTGCCGAGTGTATGTGTAAAATGAAACATCAAGAGGAAAGCCCGCGACCGATGCAGCACACGACCCCATATCCATAATGCCGCTATAACAGGTTCGTACTAGCTCCCAATGGAACAGGGGAAGGAAATATACGTTAGATAGAAATCGTTTCGTTATTAATCGCCCGGATAGATTGGGGGCATGAGCATCGTGGAGGCATGTTGTATATGGGCGCTTTTTTGAGCGGGGTGCGACATTGCTGAACCAGTGTCGCGCTCCGCTGAAAGAACACACATGCCCAATAGTAGAAGCACAAATCGACCTCTACAGTTACGCCTATCGACCTATACAGTGGATATACGGTTCTTTCCTTGGTATTAGATAGGAGAGACATTATTCCCAATTTTCGTCTCCAGTAAAGCTTGATCAACTGGCCGTTGTACATTTAAAGGGGGGGGGGGTTACCAGAACGAGAATCGCCGACATTTGAAACTGACGCTGTTGTTCTTCATAGGAAGGAAGTTTAGTCACCGGTTCGCTGTATTTTCTACCTTACAATGACCTGTATAATATTTTATGAACATCAGTTAAATTCGTCATATTGAGAACTGCCGTTAATGAATCGTCAAATATGTGCCGGGCATCATGGGCTGCAAGTAGCATCAATATGGCGCGGATTCGGTAGAGCTGCCCCTGTACGAAGTTTCTCCTAGTACCCACACGTTTTCAAGCAGGTTAAGACTCACTCGTGCAGCAACCGAAAACTCGGGTGCAACCTCTCCCTCGGACGGAGGTATTTGCTGCCTTTGACCTTGCGCGAGCATTTGCTGCTGTTGTGCTTGGGCAACCATGTTTTGTTGCTGCGCTTGTCTCTGCTGTGCCTGCTGGTTCACGTTCTGCCTGTCCAAATTCGCTTCCTCGGACTCTGTTCCGCAGCCGCAGCAAAACATGGTTTAGAATTTTCCGCCCCTTGGAAGAGTACCTAAAAAATGAGTCAAACCAATTTTACTCGGCAACACAGTGAACAACTAAAGAACTTCAGAGGTCTGGTTGACTGGAAATCTGCGCCCCGTGGTACGCAAATTTGTCTTCACTTGTTCGCATACAATTCATTTTCTCTTGAGCTATTTGTCACTCAGTCTGTTTTATGCCATAACTTCCACAAAGTACAGAGCCAGAAGCCTCAGGCCGTGAAAGCGCCGAAATTTGGAACAAATTCGTTGTTCCTTTAACCAAGTAAAATTTTGGAAATGTCGGCGGCTCGACATCTGGCGTCTGTTTCAATCTCGATTCACCAGATTGCTGGATTTCTCAATTTTTTTACTTCCTTCTTGGTTGGCGCTGAATTACCCCCTTCTCCTGATCCTTGACTTTATTGTACTTCCAGCAACTTACGGGATAGTTGTCTCAAATACTCCATGTGAAACGAAAACGAACATGCAACGCAGGCAATGACAGCAACCTAAAAAACTCGGAACTTTCACGTACAATAGTTTGTTTGGATGAGGTTCCCATGCCAGTACGGCGCTACCGTGTGCCGGGTTTTCACAGCATGACGGGGAACTACCGAACAGATACTTCCATGCACGCCTCCACCGTTGTGACCGCGGTGGGACTGAGAGCACTGGGAAGACCGTTGAGAAGTTATCGGACGGGACTAGGCCATCGTGGCTTGACAAGCCTGGGCCTCTCGGCATTTTTAGCAGCACGATGTCGCCTCGCAATCCCGTAAATTTGTGCCGTAAATCCACCTGCGTGAACTCCAAGGGTCGGCCCAAGCTTTAACGGGAAATACTCTTCGTCCCGGCACAACCTCGGGAATTTTCGGTACATGATCACTGTCCAATAGGGATTCGCATAGGCAATGGAAAGCACAAAAGCAGACGAATTGCGGTGTGTCAAACACTAAGACGCAGAAATTACCCACCAGTGATCTTGCGACAGCACACTGCATTGTACTGACCAGTAGGCTCGTTCAGGAACCACGACAGCCAGTGGGGCGTCTCGAATAAAAGAAGGTTGCAGGGAAACGACAACAAACGTGCGTGAACGCGCACGGGGGAGTGAGACCTTTCTATGGGTGAAGCTCACCTGAAATGGAAGAGTTACTGCTGCTTGTTAGGCTGAGTCCGTCTCGTAGAATTTCACGTCCGGGCAGGTGTCCAATTTTGAAGGCGAAGGTCAAACAGCCTTCCACTTCCTCCTCGGCATCCGATCGTCCCAGCCAAGCTGGAACCACGCGACGAACGTCACTTCTTTTTCAGAAATAACTCAAGCCCCTGCTGCGATTGTGGAAATGGCTTGGAAGATGCATTTGTCAGAGAATAAATTTGAAAATAAATATTGGGTCGATACACAAAAAGCAGGTCGCGCTCCCGAGCTATAAACCTTGCATTTAAGCATAGGGACTCGTTCAAACCGATTTACGCATCAGGCCTTCGTCAGGTGCAGCAGCTTACAATTATAATTGTAAGCCCCAAGCAATAACGCCAATATGCAAATTACAATAATGACGTGGCATTTTAGCGCTGTTCGTTGTACTCCGTCTCCATGTATGATTACGAATTTCGGTAAGAGACTTGCCAAGAGAGAATGGTGGGAGGAGAATGTAGCCCTGACGATGTGAACGTAACAACAACAACAACAACAACAACAACAACTTTATTTTGAGACGATGAATGGGGAGTTCCATCGGCTGGGGCTATACTCTACCCCATTGCTGTTGGCGGAATGTTGAATGAAATAATGAGCATGATGTGAATATGTTGTGTGAAACGCAACAAGAAACATATTTTTCTTGTTCTACGTTATTCAACTTATTTATTTTATTTGCTAGTGGAGATGTGAATGAGAATGGTACAGGAAGAAGTTATTTCATTTAATCGTTTCGATACAGATTGTCAAATCCATCAGCATACGATACATCGAAAGGCACTTGGTGTGGACTATACAGGGTGGTTATTTTTATCCTGTACAGGTATTTTAATAAAAAAAGCTACAGGAACAGCATAATTGTCGTTTTTGACAACCAACCTTTTAGTGTTGAGAAGGTACAGGGAAGCTTTCCAAACCGGCGCCAACAGCCTGCTCTGTGCCCTCGCGAACTGCCTCAAAGACATAATGTGCTGAAACAATTTTTAAACCATCTAATGCTTTCAAACATCAAGCGTCATGGGACAGCTGGTCGCACCAGTGCGACCCATTTTTTCCTGCCTACTTTATTTTATTCTGTCGTTTTTGTAGTTCAGTGACACGGCCAGGTGCACATCTTATCGAAGAAAGCATGCAACTACACGATGACTATTTAACAAAAATTCACTAGTTAACTCTTTATTTAGGAGGTTTCACGCAAATGCGGGATACCAGTATCAGAAACTGTCCTCGCTGAAAGCCAATCCATGTTTTAAGAATCCTGAAACTCGCACGTGAGTTAGAATGACTATCCCCGAATGATGATATGGAAATCTAAACAGAGCACCCAGTCAGGACCCTGTCTTTTTTAGTCATCCTTCTCTAATTTTCTTCTTTCGATTGAGTTACTGCGAATGGCTGAAGTGAGAGTGGGAAAAGGAAGGCAGGAACAAAATCATCTATCGTGAGAACCAAATCTAGTAAAAAAAAGAAAAAAGAGGGGAAAGAAAAGAAACAAAAACGTTCGACATTACTACCATATACTGTAAAACTATCGATAGTTTTCCACTCCACTACTGGTAGTATCGGTCGTCAATTCAGCGATACTTTCGCCTCACTACCGCAACAGAGTCACGTTCGTTTAATAGCAGTCATTGCGACAGATGCGAAAATACTCCAAAAGCCGGGAGATAACGAAAGTCGTTACGTTAAGTCGGAGTCCTCTCTTTCTTTCGTCATTGCGACACTTATGTTCGCAGATATAAAATGCACTGACTCACTGCGTGTCAGTGCCTGGTTGGTATTCTGCCCGCTGCATAAGTTTTTCTATAACAAGTGGGAGATTCCCAGCGAAGAAGTGTGACCATGTGGTATCAGCAAAAAAGGCATGTATTGAACTGATGACACTAACTATAGGACTGATCCAAAAATGAACGTTTTGCTTGTGGGTCTAGGTATTGTAGTGACAGAAGTGACATAAAATATGTGAAGCGCAGTGAAGCTGAGCTCCACAGGCTGCAGTAGGTTCCAGCAGGTTGCATGTTATGTTATTCACGAGTCAAAAGAGCATTCATACCATATAGAGCTCCTGCGTATATAAACTCCTGTACAGCTACAGAACTGACACTTTATTAGTGGTTTTTGTCTTTCTTCATTCAGCAACAACAAGTAAGTGATGATGATGATGTGAGACGTCTCAAAACCAATAAACAAGCAACAAATTTCCATGAAATTATAGCCCATGACGGAGTTAATTGTATACGTTTGCTTCATTCCGCAACAGTCTTTGCCCAGACGTCTTCATCGGAATGAATTTCGAGGACCTAGAGGTTGTGGCGGCCACACAGAGGCTTTCAGAATCGGTTATGTTCAGCTGCGTCCGTATCTGAAAAAAAAATATTTATGAGGCGTCGGTAGCTGCAGGTTTCCTTTGTGGAATTTAACTCCGATAGCATGATCTCTCTTATCCTCCTCTATGGTACTCAGCTGACAAATAACACCTAATTTCTAAAATTCTGTCGTCGTTTATCAGCCCGCCGGGGCTTGTGCACAGAAATAGCAACTCAGGATCGACAACCAGTAACCATATATCTTCACCTTCAGTTGTGGGCATTTCAGCTGGAATGCTTCAGCCACGTCGGTTTCACGGTCTAGTCCATACTGCACGTTAGGATAGTTTCTGTGGCTTCTCGGATATGGTACTTCCTTTACGATACGAAACTACTTGAAATATGCTCGATGCGGCAGGCAAATTGTGTACACAGATGTTGAAGGGATCCTATCCTTCTTTGTTCGTGCCATACGCCTACGCACTATCTACTGTGACGTCTTCGGAAGACATGTTAAAAGCAACGCAGTTTCTTCAGTCTGACAGAGGGCATTGCGGCAGCATGCTCATTGATGTACCTCTGTTTGTTATACAGGTTGATAAGCGTAACTACTCTTGCTACTCTAATAAAGACTTGTGTTTAATACTGCTACCGTGCCCTCAAGTTTGTATAGCATTTGATGTCAATGTCTCAGAGATGCTCCTTATGTTATCGGGCAACATCGAATCTAACCCTAGACCAACGATAGAGGAACAGCTTCCGCTCCTGATTAGCGGTCAACAGGACATAACCAAACAAACCGAGTCTGTGAATGAAAGTAGTAGGAAACTTGAAGCTGTTGTCACTGAATGAAGGGTAAGTGAATCTAGTTTTGAAACGACGATTGAGAGCCCTGGCAGTAAAATAAATCCAATTGAGGTTACCGTAGGTACGTTAGGCGGAGGCCAAGCTGTCGTAAGTGAGTGCGTGTCTGACATTGCCAGCTTTAAACACTCGCTGCGAAAACCAACGGAAAAGTTGATGACCTTGAAAACCCACAGACGCGCAATAGCCTTATCGTTCAGGGAAGAGGAAGAGCGAAGCGTTTAGAAGAGGAAAGCGAATCTGAGGACAACCTAAAAATAAGTGTGCTGCATGGTATTTTCGAAAATAAGCTGAACGTTACGGTTTCCTCAGTTGAACGTATACACCGTTTGAGTAGGAGATCTTCAAGTAAACCCCCCGTTCTGTCGTATTAAGAGTTTTCGACTTCCACGAAAAAAAAAAAGTGTTACGTAACGCAAGTAAGCTTAAAAACACGAAGCTGCTCTTTACGAAAGACTTCTCTAGCAGAATTAGGGCAACAAGAAAGTTGCTATGGGACAGCGCTCGCGAAGAAAGCTCACGAGGTGCTAAAGTGCGTTCGAGTTACGACAAGATGTACAAGTTGTACATAGATGGTGTATTGCACATTTGGGACTATGCTTCTGGTCAGCGACGTAAAGGAACCTCGGTAAAGCATGCCCCATTGACCAGTACTAAAAAAGATTGACTTAATGGAAAGACCGGTCTTGATAAATTTTAGGTTGTTAATATAAATGCCGGGAGCATGGTGAACAAAACGGTGGACATTGAAGTGTGATTTTGTCTCATAATCCAGATGTATCGTAATTTCACAGCTATAAGCCGCGTGTTTTGGGCTGAAAAAACCTTCCAAGTGGTGGGGTGCGGCTTATGCGCCACTGCGGCATATCTGCCTAAGGATTATTCAGCAGAGTGGAGAAAACTGCTCGGAAATGCGGCCAGAGCCGGCCCAGTGTTTTTCTAGGCAACTGCCCTTCTTTCCTCTATGACTTCTTGGGAAGGGTCGCTGCTCCGCTGGATGACTCAGTCGTTATAATACCGAGCCCTTGCCATTCTTCATGGTATGACCTCGTTGCTATGAACCGGTCGCTTACAATTGGCCACAACTTCCTCTAAACAGTAACTGGCATTAACCCACCAGTACCGTCCCGCTGGACTCTTCACATCGTGCTCTTTGAATTGTACGGACGACCTCGACATGGCTCTCTCACGCCGGCACAGCTACACCACCAAATCAAGCTGCAGGTTGCCGAATGTGCAGAGCTAAAGTCAATGGGCTTTATGCAAAGCGCCTCGGAAACCGAGGAGCAGGGCGTGAGTACGGTGTTGGCGGAAGCTGTGTTAGGAACTGGAGGAAGACAGCGTCTGTGCTCAGAACTGTTTTGTGTGGGTCTTGTGACATGGATCAGTTCACATTTAGGAGCACATTCGATCGAATAGCCGCAGCTTGCCTGACGGTGCGGTTTATGCGCGGAATATTTTTTGTAACGGAGGAAAATCGGACCCTGCGGCTTATCTACGGTGCGGCTTATAGGTGTGAAATTGTTACTTATTGTTACGGAAACTTGGCTTCACGGTGACATTGAAAGTAGCGAAATAATTCCACCAAACAATACTGCGGTTCCTAAGGATAGATCCTCTAGAGGTGGAGGCGCGGCAGTTGTCCTCAAAAGGAACATTGACTACATTAATTGCGCTGCCGGAAGTTGTTGATTTAGAAATGGTTTCGGTGAAGTTGTGCCTTGCATTTGGAAATTTGCTTGCGGGCGGCTTTTACAGGCCCCCATCTGCAAATATATCCGTTCTGAATAACCTGTCTGATAACAAAGATACTCACGTTGTCCGCCATCCCTACGTAATCCTTGGCGGTGACTTTAACTTGCCCTACATTGACTGGTCTGCTCTCGCTACGTTTTCCAACGATGAATGTTCCACCACTCTTGTTCTTCTCCTTCGTATAACTCCACGGTTTCAGGAGCTATGTGGTCTCCCTGGTGGGCAACTACTGCTCCATTTCTTTCATCTGTGAGGCCGTCAACGGCGAGCCTTTTCAACACCATCACCAGCTCCATTTCTTTCCATCGCTCTCGTCGATATGGCATTCTTGTTCAATTTGCTCCAGTTCGTTATGGGGCATACGGCAACGCACGAGACGACCTCATCAATATTGGATTTGATGTTTGCATCAAACAGGATATTTACTTGAGAAGCGGAGTGCTGCATTCTTGAAGGCTTATTGGACCACAGATTGGTACTGTTAGAATTTGTGTCCCTTCACCAAAAACGGCAGCTGTCAACTCGCGTATTTAATGACTTTTCTAGGGCAGACCACAATAGTGTAATTGATGAGCTTTCCATGTTCTTTGACACCTTCAGTGCCCCAGCAATATCGCCTGTGTCAATGAACTCCACGTGGGACTTCTTTAAACGAAGAGTGCACTAATGCATTCAGAAGTTCGTGTCACAACGACGTGAACGAGTTCGTTCCGAAAACCCATGGACAACTCGCTCAATGATTCCTAAGAAAAGGAGGTACAAAGATTAGTGACGAAGGGCGACAAGAATCTATCTCTTGGTAACAAGCGACTGAACTGAGAGCGGATATACGAGGATCAAACCTCAACGTAACACTACACTGTAAAAAATACGGTCGTTTCCACTGGTTTCTGCCAGTTTATCATGACGGTATAACACAGTAACACAGTAATTGCAAATACGGCTGAATCAACGTAAAACAAAGGAAGCGACTGAACTGAGAGCGAATATACGAGAATCAAACCTCAACGCAACACTACACATAACCTGTTAACATCGGACCTATCCAAGTTCTGGACGCAATCCTTGACGAATAAAGGTAATCAAATAATGATAACACACGGTGATAATATTGTTCGCGACGGCTGCTCCGTATTTCTCTTCTCAATACTCAATTCGCTGGCATATTTACCGCTGATGAGGGGTGTTTACCATCTGTGCCCAGTTCTCCCACAGAACTAGTGCCACGACTTAGCATTAGCGAGCAAATAATCCTTACTGTGCTTTTTAACTTAAATGGCAAGAAGGCCATAGGCCCAGACGGCATCCCAAATGCTTTTTAATTCGGTACGCCGAGTGGTGCACCAAGTATATTTTTCGTATTTATAACGCTTTGACCCGTGGGGAGCTCCCTGACGATTGGAAGATACTAAAGGTTGTTCCAATTCCTAGACCAGGTTGCAAACTAAACACTGCGAATTACCGGCGAATATCCCTTCTGAGCACATGTAGTAAGGTGTTAGAACATGTCATATATAAGCATATTTCAAATATCTGGAAAGTAAGAATTTCTTCTCTACCAGTCAAGATGCGCGCAGGAGATAATGTATATTTATACGCAGATGGTGATTTTAATAAAAATTTGTTAAATAATTCATGTAATGACTACGCTATACTTCTTGAGTCATATAGGCTACGTAATGTCATAGGTGCACCTACTAGCGTTGCTGCTTAATCGGAATCGGTGGAGTGGAGTGTGGAACGGGTGTCGCGTGCCCGCATGTGCCTGCGGCGGGCGGTAGGTGGCCTATGGGTTCCCCATATGAAGACCAAGTGTCTTCAACGCATTTTCGATGCACTCATGGAGCCGTACCACCCCATACATAATCTGTTGCAGTACCTCCTAGGTCCTGATATCAGGTTTTTTACTGCTTTTTCGCTGAGTAGGCCTCGATCTGAGTTTGTCGCACCCCACCTCAGAGAGTATGTCTCCTCCATGTGGTGCCTGCGTGAGTCCTACCCTGGTGAACGCATTTCTACGTCGTCTGTCAAGCGCCTGTAGAAGCTCCTGTTGGAGCTACTCCCTATGCCTCCGACGGCTGTGGGCCTTGGTGTGCCCCGGCAGGTTGCTTGGCGTCTGGTCACTGCTTGCTTGTTGGACGCCCGTCGAGCTAGCGTACAATGGCGCCTGGCACATGACCTTTTACCGCTTTGGGACCGTCTGCCTCGGTTCGGAGTTGCCACTCCTTTCTGTTCATTCTGTGCTTCTCACGAAACTGTAGAGCACGCGTTTCATCACTGCCTTGCGCCCGATACGCTGTGACACAGGTCCTGTTCGGCGTGCCCGGATTCGGTGGAGTATCATTCAATTGCTCTTTCGGCCTCCTGTCCAGCATTGCGATGTCAAACAATTCCTTCTTCTGGCAGTCGAGATCAATTACCAGGTGTGGATTTCTCGCTTCATTGCAGCACAACGTGGCCGCGTCCGTACTGTAGCAGAAGTGCTAGATCTTGTTCGAGCAGAAATTCGCCGAGCCCTTCGTAGAGAGAGCTGTGCCCGGAGATGTGCACTTCGCAAGGCGATGGCAGACGTTCCCGGTCCTCTTTGAAGATGATAGAGATACGTATGTGTTTCACTTTTAGGTGGCTGTGTAGATTGTGCCGTTGTCATGTACGCAACTTTTCGCGGGTCTTTGTTCGGTGCATGGTGACGTCTAACACACATACTAATCTAGAGATCATACAGCTCTAGAGTTAGCATCTACGTAGTCCTGGTCCGTGTGAAACGTTAGAGGGAATCAGTCTGTGTGGCTGGTCTTCCGCTCCGATGCCAATACACATGGACTATACCCATAGGTATGGTTCTCCTACTTGGTCACAGTGCACACCTGGTGTGTTGTTTTTCGCCTTCTGCCGTTGGAGACGCCATTGGAGATACGAGACACAAGCGAAAGGGAAAACGGAGGACGAAACGTACGTGGCTGGTGGCTGTGGCTGAGGAAAAAAACAAAAAAACGAGGCAGGTCTCCATAAGACAATATCTCATAGATATCCACAGGACTAAGTCTGGGCAGGGGAAAGGGGTTATTGCGTTAACGTCCTGGAACATCATAATAGATGTCTTAAGCACACGCAAAACCTGTGATTTTTAAACATACAGTAGATATCTTACTCGAAGAGACCTACTCGACGACGTATTCAAGGCTTTGATAAGCGTTACATTAGCCGAAGCTAGAAGATGTCGTGTATAGACTGGATAGAAGACGTCTTCTAAACAGGAAAGCAGTCTTGCCAACACCTTTTCCAGATGTTTACAAATCGTTTTGCGCTACTGTAGGGTTGTTACGGGTCTTTAGAGCATCGATACTCAAGGATGATTACTAATCCCACTCTAAGTCCCTTGTAAAACACAAGTTCTCTGCAAAAGGCACAGGACTCATAATGCAGTATTACTTATTGTGCTTGTTCTTCTAATATGCGTTGTAGATCAACGACAATAGCGAGTTTTAATACATCGTACGCTATCGCCTTTGCATATGTGTCACCGCTTGCGTTTTCTTTGCCTCGACGGTGTCTACGTTAGCGCTGCTTGGCTCACCCTCACAGTGGTTTATCCAGAATCCCAAGCATGGAGGGGTGTTGGAAAAAAATGGGGGGGGGGGTCATTATTATATAGTTACGCCATTACAGCTTAACGTATCATTACTAACATGTGTCTAAAGCTGAAATCCCAAGAGCACCCCCGGTAGGGGGTACACAGGTGAAAAGTTAGGGGGGTGTCACTGAACATTTGGGGGGTGTAAGAGGGTCTGGATAAATCACGGCACCCTCACAAGGCACACGAAGACCCCTATCGCTGTCGGGACTCGGAACAAGGTCCACAGGCACAAATTTCCGGACTTGTACTTGCGCTGGTGGCAACATAACCATCTCGCAACGTAGTTGGCAGCTGAGAAAGTGAGGAATCCGCGAGCCCACCGTTTGCCCCTCAGTGAGTTTGAAGGTCGCATAACACGGAAGCCTTCCGCCTGTATACTATTTTAAACGAGCTTCCTGCGCGGGATCCGAGGACGCCATTCGACAACAGAAGCTTTGTTTTATCTTACAGTGACCAGGAGGACCGGTGCTCGTACCAGGGTAAACTATCGCATACTATTTCTGATATGCTTTACAGAATTGGTACGTTTCAGCGTGTCAAGTTCACAATCAACCTCAAAATCGACTGTCGTCAGTTTCCAGTGGCAAACACCTGGAAAGAATTTGTGCGTTGAGTGGCGGCCTCAGAGCCGAGACAGTTATAGCTCTCTCCACTATAAACGGCCAAGCGCGCTTCCGGTGCTCGTCACTCCAATCAAAATTTCTGACACCTTCTCAAAAGCGGAGTCAAGGGGCCAAGAAGACGGGGATGGAAGCGAAGTGCCGTAGCTCCGTCTGCTAGCAGACGTGTTTTGGTGCATGGATGACTCATTTGACCTGGACGAATTTGCAACGACGAACGATGCTCAAAAGAATGAATCAATCAAAGAAGATCAATAATCAATTGATCTACCGGTATATGTCGATCCACTAACGGATAAAGGAGGGATAGTTGGTAAATACCCATTGAAGTTGTTCAGTTGAGAGTACGCAGTTGCCATGTATTGTTGTCTTCGTCCGTGTCTTTTGGGCTGCGCTACAAGCACGAGTGACTGATCCACGTCGGGAAACTAATCATCGCTGGTCACCTGCGATAGCAGTGGTTTAAGAACGCAGCGACTCAGGTTTTCGCAAGGTCAATTTATTTAATGCTACGCTCTTAAAAACCACGTACCTTCAATGTCCGTAAAAACTTCGACACTGAAATAGGTGAGAGCAGAAGCGTGGATGCTCGCCAAGCGGGCGAGGATTTGTAGCGTTAAGCAGAGGCTCCTTGTGGGGTTAGACAGAGCCCCTCCCTTTGGAGCGCAAGAGTTGCGACTCAACGCAGTGAATAATGCACACAATTCTTTGTCTTTTTTGCCGTTGATTTTGAGAGCCATTGATTTTAGCGATCTGAAGCACTCACATGAAACCTCCGGGGATGACGACAGGCCGAAATGAATTTACTGCAACGCGTAGACAAAGGCCACCAACATGTTGAATCCGAGAAGAGAAGTGTCTTCAAGCGTTATCCGTGCCCCGTATACGAGCTTAGGGCTGGAAAGAAGGGCGATTGCGCAAAGAGCTCAGGCGCTGGAGAAATCGAATCGTCCAGGCGCGTCATTCAAGCCCAGATTTGTCAACTGGAGAATCACTTCTCTCCTCCGCTGATATGCGTCGAAACGGCTTGTCGAATTGAGGATCGCGTTGGTATAAAGGTGCGGCTGTTATTTAACACAACAAGCGTCGACAACAGGGCAAAGTCAAGGGCTAGCTGGTACATCTTGAACAACGAAAAACATGAGACAGCAAAGTGTTTTCGTTCAACAATGAGTGTAATAGGAGTACCTTCAACAAAAGTGTGAAAGAAGAGTAAAACCCAGTGTTAGAAGGAGTCGACATGCTAACCTCGTTGCGTGCGCACCCATTCTGGCGCACCTGCCCCACTTTCGGAATAAACCCGTACCGTGCACACGCACTGTTGCTGCCTCCCAGGTTTACTGCTTTCTCACACCCAGTATCCCAGATGCCCCAATATCTTTACGCTCTTGTGGAATACTCTAATTGGAACCAGTGGCGGATCCGGGCGGCGGGGCGGCAAGCGATCGCCCACCAAAACGCTAGGTTACACATTAGTTTGCCCCCTCTCCACCCAGTTACCAGCTTCTACAAAGAAACTGCCCCGGCCCTCGCAAAACAAATAGCAAAAGTCCCTGGTTGAACACAGGAAGTCTTGGGAAAGTAAAGTGAGTCACGCAAGGGTAATGTAGGGCGACTACAGTAGGGTGCAAGCAGCTAAAGAAGAGTAAAAGTAGAGGTTATCGTCATCTCCGGCAGAGAACGTGCGAGATTTGACATTACGGCCACTCCTGCGCGCTATACGGCCGTGCGCTTGATACATCGTATTTTCTGTATCGACAACAAGCTTTGATTCATGGGTTGCGGGTTCGAATCCGGACGAGCACGCCAGCGACTTGGCGGCAAGGTACATACAAGTCGCTTTTAGGCACGTGACGGACGCTAAATACGGTGTGCTGTGCGCGGATTTCGGCGCACGATAAACCATGGCGTGGCTCGTGGCCGTAATCTGCTTATGCGTAAAGCCGTCAACCACCAGGAATTATTATCACGTGGTAGTCCCTCTCAACGCGCCAGTCGCTTGTTTTGGGAGCATTGGCTGCTGCTGCGGCCACTGCCCAATCTGCCGAATCCAGTTCGCCGAATCCAGTTAAGCGGATTATCTTTGAGGGGAAAGGCCAACCCCTTTCGGGAAACTGGGAAATGATATAGGAGCTTTTTCGGCGAGTTGGGTATTTATTTTGTTTATTCATTTATATACCTCAAATGCCAAGCGGCATTACATGAGGGGGGTTAACAGACAAAAGAGGGAACAAATAGTAACAGAAACGAACATGAGACAAATAGCACGCAAACAGTTAAGAAACAAATCATAACAGATACAACATTTCGCACTGCTTCACAAAATGTTCATGAGATGCTGAAGCTACAACATTCGCAGGGAGGGCATTCCACTCACGAATGGATGTTTTCATTGGGGAGTAATAAAAGTAATTAGTGTAACCAAAAGCTGCTTGCAGTTTACATAAATGATCAACTCGGCTTGAGGAGTGATGAGCCATTTGCAAATAATAAGACCCATGATAGAAAAGTTTATACATGAATGAGAGCCCCCGTATCTTTCTTCGATTTTCTAAGAGGGGGATGAGTTGCATTTTTTTGAAATCTGTGATACTCTGCCTGTCATATTTGTTATATATAAAACGGACAGCTTTGTTCTGAATGGACTCAAGTTCATCAATGAGGTACTTCTGATAGGGACTCCATATCGGCGACGCGTACTCTAATTTAGAGCGTACGAGTGTCTGATAGGCTAGCAATTTAACTGTGGGTGAAGCTAAATTCAACGATCTCCGTAGGAAACCCAATACCTGATTACCTTTATGACATATTTCTGTGATATGATTGTTCCAAGTCAGGTCGTTCGTAAGATGCACACCTAGGTATTTAAAACTAGCTACATTTTCAATTACTTTACTATTTAAGTGGTGTCGTACAAAAATCGTTTCTTTGCCCTCGAAAAGACCATGAACTTTGTTTTTGACACATTCGCCTCCATTTACCATTCATCGCACCAGTTTTGGATTTTCATGAGATCTAACTGCACTGTCGTACGGTCATCTTCAGACCTGACTGACCGATAAAGAACAACATTAAAGCGTATAAAGCCTAATACACGACTGAATTGAAGAGGGTAAGTCGTTTACGTAAATTAAAAATAGTAACGGTCCTAAAACCGATCCCTGGGGTACACCTGATATTACCGCAGAAGAGTCCGAAAAAGAATTTCCCCACTTAACACACTGAGTCCTGTTCTGTAAATATGCAGATATCCAATTAATTATACTAGTGTGAAGATTAAGAGTATAAAGCTTTTGAATCAGACGACAGTGAGGTACGCGATCAAATGCCTTTTTAAAGTCTATAAATATCGCATCCACTTCGTTACCATTATTAAGAGACGTATATATGTCAGTTACAAATTCAAAAAGCTGTGTCTCGCAGGAAAAGCCACTCCTAAAGCCGTGTTGATTGCTATAAAGATAATTACATCGAACCAAGTGTTTCATGACAATAGAGTACAAAATGTGTTCGAGTACTTTGCAAGACACACATGTAAGGGATATGGGCCTATAGTTTTCATCGGCTGAAGTATGAGCTGATTTAGGGACTGGTACGACAATTGCATGTTTCCAGTCATTGGGAACTACAGAAGTGTCCAAAGACTGCTGAAACAAGATAGTAAGAATCTTGCTTGAAAAGTATCTTGTAAGTTTTAAAATCTTTGAAGAGATATTGTCACAACCTGGGGATGATGATAATGGCAAATTATTAGTAATCTCAAGAACACCCGAAATCGAAATTATGACTGGTCCAACAGTTTAATCGTGCAAAGTGTCAGCAACAACAACTGGACATGGTTGATTTTCACAAGTAAAAACCGATGAAAAGTATTCGTTGAATTTCTTAGCAGCAGCTGTGTCTGCAAGGGGTTGATTGGTGCCATCAACGATCACAGGCTTACTCGCACCCGCTTGGCTTTTCACAACTTACCAAAACGTTTTAGGATTAGCGGCCAACATACCACCAAGGTCTACACTATAAAACTTTGTTCTAGCATTCTTAAGAGCATTCCTATACTGTAGTGCAACATTCCGATAGACTGTCCACCTGTGTTGGCTACCAACTTTCTTAGCTTGTCTATACAATCTCTTCCTTTTATTCAACATTTTTCGCAGTTCCTTCGTGTACCATGGACATGAATTAGAGGACCTAATCCTAACCTTTGGTATAAACTGATTAGAGCAGTAAAGTAGAGCGTCCCTAAAGTTTACCCAGTTCTCGTTTACATTGTGGAGAGACCATTGCTCTAAGAAAGTCAAGTAAAATTGTTCCATGTATCTGTTCATACCGTCCACATCTGTCCTGTTATAATCATAAATGTATTTAACCTCTACCTCTTTCTTTGGGGCAGTATAAGACATGATAATGGAAACAGCCCTGTGATCACTAACCTCTTCAACGACATCGCTGTACACAACAAATTCCGGGTTTTTTGTAAGGAAAATATCCAAAATTGCAGTTCCCCGGGTGTACTTACTGACAACTTGTGTTAAGCTAAATTCCTCACAAATACGTAACATCGATGTACACTCCGTGTAGTTACGACATCCGGGGTGAGGCCTATTATTCTGCCAATCAATATCAGGCAAATTAAAATCACCACCGAACACAACAGGGTTATTCGAAAAACGACCGTATAATTTGTGAAAACACTCATCCAGTTTATGAAAGAATTATATTCCCGTGTTAGGGGGGCGATAGCAAAATCCGATAATAAGATACATGTGTTGCAACCTGACCTTAGCAAAAACTACTTCAAGGTCGCTCTCAACAAGGACAGGTTCGGACATAAGGTTATTTCGAATTGCTACAATAACACCACCTCCCTGTCTGTCCGATCTATCTTTTCTGTGCACTCTAAATTCTTTACTAAGTAATAAATTATCATTCCTAACCTCTTTATTTGACCAGGTTTCTGTCCCAATTATTACATTCGCTGCACATGACTCTACCAGTGACAACACAACATCTTCAACTGGTAACAAACTTCGAAAATTCAATACAAAGAAAGACAACTCTGTGACAGTGTTTCTAAACTGTCAAACATCAATAGAAATCGCACTTCGGCGAACTAGTAATGCGTGGATTATTGCAGACTTGCACGACCTTCATCAAAGCTTCATCAAAAATGTATACCGAATCATCAACGTATAGTTTGTCGAAAACTAAGCGCACTTTTTTATTAACATCACGAAAGCTTTTGCCAAAGTTATTTTCTAATCTTCCTAGTGTGTGCTAAGAAGTCTTCTTCAATCCAAACTTTTGGAGACGCTACGTATTTGAGCTTAGGGGCGGATTTAAGAACTGCTTCCCTTTGTTTGTAGTTACAAAACTTGGCAATAATGGGTCGATGATTTCCATCACGTGTTGTTTTCCCTAATCTATGCACTCTCTCAACCTCGCCCAACTGCATCCGGAGATGCTCACTGATAAACTTAGAGAGGATATTCTCAGTCTCCTGCCAAGTTTCCAAGGGTTGTTCGGGTATTCCCTTAAATATCAGGTTATTACGACGCATCCTATTCTCAAACTTATCTATGTGGAGAAACACCTCTTGACGTCAGTCCTGATGGCGGGCAACGCTTCTTGTATGCCGCTCATTTCTCCACAAATCTTCGTTATATCCGCTTTCAACTCGTTAATTGCCATACCAGTATTTTCAAGCTTCTCGATGCGTGTAGCAACATCTGTGACACCCTTAGATATGTCATGTAATTTGAGAGAATTCTCACGCTGGAATTTGGTCACATTAGTTGACAAGGTTTCAACCATTGTTTGTAGCCTGTCCAACTTTTCAGAATCCATTGGGCCAGGGTTCAATTCAACGTCTCCCGATAAGATCAACAAGAGCACACAGAAAAAAGCATATAGAAGACTGGCGAACTTATTTGGGAGTAACAACGAAGGCAGAACAAACGAAAAAACACCCGGTACAAGCGGCAACACACTGATACTAATACTGAACAATGCATAGGATATCATGCCTATCAGAATATTGGCGCAACAAGGTCGTCGTTTGTTACTGACTAGACCGTAAGGAGGAGGAGCCGGCAGAACTAGTAACCAACGGGGTTGATTCGTACAAAATATTTCACTAACAGTATGTGTGAATATGAACAATGTGAATATAACAGTATGGTGGAAAATGACCTATAGATATAGGAAACGTGCGAGAATCATTGAATCCCTCAGTGAACAGTGGCTGGAGATGTTGAAAGGTGACACCCACCAATCACAATATCATTAGCAATATTTATGACGAAAACCGCCGACATAGGGAGCGCAGCAGCTCATGCAGATAAGGCCACAGCTGACGAGTTTAATATTTATCCATGGCCAGAGTAACAAAGGGGGACATGTCTGTACCAAACTTCTCTTGTGTGTGATCTTCCTATGTTCCCTGATCTCGGGGTGTTTTTGAGGTTCGTAGGTTTTGGGAGGCGATCGCTCCCCCCCCCCCCCCCCAAACTTGAGTGCGACCAACAACGGCAAGCTTTCCCTCCTGGAGCTGGATTTCCCTCCCCCACTACACTCTCCAACAAAGAAACCGCCCCCCCCCCTCAAAAAAAAAAGAAAAAAGAAAACAGAAACGAGACTCTAGATCCGCCCCTGGTACAGGCGTGGTTCATTGGTCGAGATGCATAGTTGTCCATCCATTTCTTTTTGGGTTTGGTCGGATCCCAATCAGTACTAACCACTTTTTCTTATTTGTTGCGTACCTAATATCAGTGTCAGAAAGGCTAAGGCTAATCCTAATATTTTATGGATATATTACGGATATCATTGTATATCGGTACCTATCGGGAGCGCTACTTTGCCGAAACGTTAACTGCTACCTAGTCACCTGCCTGCCAATAAACTTTGCATATATCTATTTCACCATCTTGGTCATCCACATCATTTAAGCTTTGCTCCACTGATTATCATTCATAGATCGTGTGAGAGACATCTGTTTTTATCACTGTATGTATATATGTTTATCGCTGTATATGCACTTCTCAGTGTCAACAACGCTGCTCGCCAAAATAATTTTTAAAATTTGGGTGAATCACTATGGGAAAACACAGGCGTACCCATGCATCGAAAATCCCACAGATAAGCAGCAGCGGTAGAGGGAGTAGTTCAGGCCAATAAAGGAAGACGAGCACAGAACACATTGACCCCACAATGTCCAGTTGCATACTTCTAGTCAACAGTGAAAGTTTATGAAAGGCACCGGAACACTGGATCGAACCATCACCCTGCGGTTTTGTTGAGAGGCTGTCGGGAAAGGTGGAAACCGGGTTGTACAGATCCAGTCCCCATTACCGGTGCCTTCTCATCAGCAGCCGTTCTTGGTTTGGTGCACACAGCACATATCATGGACACACATCACACTAAGGGTATTCAGCTGAGCACGTGACAAAAAGAACGAGCAGACACTATGTCCAGGACAGCAACGCAATTTTAGAATATTTATGTAAAGTATTGATCGGAGGTCTACTGGGTTGTCACATGATGTATGACTATTTCAACTTCGGCCTCCAATCGCCTTTCCTCCCTCAGAGGAATTCCAAGTCTGGCAACTGACGAATGAGAGCCAGTCTTCCTGCAGCAGTGATACGACCGCAGCCGTTGATGTCGATCTGTTGAAGACGCTTCAAGTGCATAGCTACCATCTGGAGCATGAAACACCACAGTAAGTTTAATATTCGCACATGGATTTTATCGGTTAACATGTATCGTAGTACAGGTACAGTATATAGTGTTATATGTACAAATGGTACTAAAAGCTCAGACTTCGCTGCAGGGAATTTTTTGCAGGGAAGGGCGAGAAGAACAGTTCACTTACTTGCCGGAAGACCCCCACTTACAGCTTTCATTTCCACACGTTTCCTATTCTCTCTCCCTATCTGTACTTAGAACTGTGGGATCGCGCATCATATGGGCAACCTAGATAGGCCAGTTCCCACAAATAGCGCTGTGCTATATAGTGCTAGAAAATTGCGCTATATTTTCCTCCTCGCATTGCTGCGAACCGCTATAAAACCACTCTTGTCGAAGTAGAGCCACGGTCAACTTTTCTAGCGCAATCTTGAGCGGTGAGTCTTTATTAACCAATCGTGAGCTTCTTTTAGCCGTGACGTCGCGGAAGCTGGGGTTTGTTTTGCTTGCGATCACTCTAAGCAGCAAGGCGGGAAGGCGACGACAACGACGACGTGAAAATGGCCACGAGTTTCATCTGCCAATGCATGCTGTTTGGTTACGATAGTTTGGTATCGCGACCACAGTATCGAAAGTGTCATTAGCCTTCATGCTGCGGATACCCGACGCGGACAGTAAACAATCACGGTATCATATCGCAACGAGATATCCCGTGACTGCAGCAGGATAGCGCTCTGTGCTGGGCTGCATGTGAGAACAGCAAACGGAAAAACAACGCCATATTTTGAGAGCTATTTTCTAGCGCTATAAAGCGAAGCGCTGTATGTGGGAAATGGCCTCGTACGTGATGTTTCAAGCGAACAAACAAGAAGAAATTGCAAGCATCTTTCAGGCCTACCGCTGTAATTATACGCATCACAAGCGTGAGAAGTAATATGGGCCATGCGTCATTCTGCGCGGCGAGCATGCTCACAGAGCCAAACATCACAACATATATCTCCAGTGCAGAAGAAACTTTTGGCGTACTGGATTCAGCTCTCCTGTTGTATGTGTTTTATGGGGCAGAGTAGAAGATATGACGTTAGGGTGTATGAGCATGCGTTGTCGCTTATAGAACCTATTATGCCACCTGGAAACTTGGTCCTGTATTGTTGGCGATGCGGCAGTAGGTCGGTGTTAAATTAAGCAGATGTGGGGTCATCATCTTACCCACAGAGAAATCTTGTGAGACTTGTTGAATCTACGTGAAGAGGACAGCGATCTTCACCTGCCTCCCACGCACGCGCCTTTCACCTGGTTCATTCCCTTTCTACTCATTCCAATAAACTTATCGTTTACCCGTCTCTCTGTCGAGCCTTCCGCAAGGCACACTGTATACTGACTGTGGATGACAAACAATGCATTAGCCGAGTCACAGTGGCTATGAATTGCAAGCAGGTTCAGACAACCTTGTCCGTGGCACTATGACCTGAGTACATAGTACTGCGTTTATAAGTTGTGGGCTAGAGACGTTTGTTAGGTGAGAGAGTACAGGAGAGCGCCCTTAGGACTGCACGCTGCGTCGTAGGTTCTGAGGCTCAGCTCGGCCTACCTTTCCAAAGAGACGACGAGCATAGGCAAAAACCACTACCAACTGTAGCACGATTCACTTACGCTCGCATACACAGAAATTTCTATATACAGAGCAATTCGAAATCAAGCTTAAAGAACCACACGCGGCTTAATCCACTTACCTTCACAGAAGCATCCCTGATTTCTATACAGCGCGAGATCTTCAGAGTGCGAAGGAACGTTAAATTCATAGTGACACTTTTCATGCCTCTAACCGTGATGCGACAGCCCGATATGTTCAGAATCTGCAGCCTCGGCATTGCCTAGTCAAAAAGAGAGAACATGTTCTTGTTCATTATTTGCATTTGAACCTTGAGGAAATATATTATTGCACACAGGGTCGGAACAACGGCACTCGACAGACTTCAAGGCCGCATTAAAAGTGTGGATAGAACTATCAGCAATTCTTAAATCCGCATGACCACGCTCATAAGCGTACACGACAAAGTCATGGTTTGCCTTCGTTTTGCACAGGAGGCGTGAAAATGTACGCGTATAGTTGTACTCCACACAATAAGCTGCCTAGTTGTAACCCGTCTAAGTTCATGAAACCTCTTGATGCATTTAATGCTGTGTAATCTGCGGAATTTGACGGAATGATTTCATTCTGAATCTAGGACGCTGGCCTCTAGTGGAAATGTCTACAAATTGTGGGGCTGGTATCATAGTGCAAAAGGTCCACAATCATCGTTGCAGAAAGCGCGTCTGGCGAATGTGATGCACTGACATTGTTCTTTTGCCTATTGACAATACTGGAGTATAAAATTAGTCATCATGTGATGGGTCAAGTGGAAAATTGCACAATGTATTCTGTAACGCCCTCACTATCAAGCGTTAGCTGAATCACGGGATGAAGTAGTGGAAATAGTAGTGCAAACTTCGAAAAGTAGGTCGTCAGTAATGAAAGGTTAGAAACAAACGGCGTTCATGAGTGTCATTTGGAATACTGGTTAAATATGTTAACAGGTGTCGTTATATGCATTGTGAGCAATTCGTTCTTATGTCTGGCTCTACGTCGTTCCGCGCGGGTGACACTGTCAACGCGCTGTTCATAAGACATCAGAAACGTAACAGCGAAACAACAAGAGGAGCGTTTTCATGCGTGAAAGTTATCGGGGAATGCTTCAACCGCCCAAAAGTTCTTTGGTGATCCCTTTACATTTTTGTACGGGAACTTTTGTGAAAGCTTTCTAAAAAAACTAAAAAATGAAATGCGTCAAAGGAGCTGTAAAGTGGAATAAGTATATAACCACCATGTTTTAAGGAACCACCACACAGAACTTGACTGTGTGATCACCTCTCAGTTCTTCATATTTATTGCACAAATTTATTTTAAACATTTTTAGGAACTGAAAGGAGGCGACTGTCAATGTTCGCGAAGGACGAAGTTGGTGTCTGTCACGGATTGGCGGACAGACATCACGCGATAATGGAATATAATGTAAAGCATTTGAGACAGGTCACTAATTACCCTGACTGTTTTTTGAAGGACAACAGCAATTCTTGAGAAGTTCGGTTTAAACTGTTAACGGTTGTAACGTCAGAGTTCCGTGCCTGCGACAGAAGGGCCAACAGCTATTGGCCTTCCTCTCTCTCCACGTTTCCGTGCTATCTGCTCGAAGCATCGCTGCTGTTTGCGAAACGTCGCATCGAAGTGATTAAAATGAATTTGTGGTTTGCGTACTCGTGTTCCGGAATACACAAACTTGCCCAGTCGCAATGAAATGCTTACTGCACTCGCGAGAACCGCACTATCTCGTCTGATGTATCGTCTAGTTGCTTGCGTTCTGAATAGATGGCGCGTGAGTCGCCTCAGGTTTGGGGCAGCGTAGCAATCTTTGAAGTTAGATTGCTGGAAAAATGCTCAATATACAGCATAAGTACTTCGTATCTGAAGCGTTATATAGGCTTTCGAAAAACCGTACGGTTTCCACAGGTTTGCCAATCACTTAACCATTCCTTTCCTTTAACCATTACAAATTTAGACAGAACTGAAGTTCTGAAAACGGTTGAGAGTCCCTCGGCAATGTTTGGTTGTGTACAACAAATAATGCTTACAGCTCACCTCTGACAGACGTCTTAATCCATGGTCTCGGGTATTTGTGTAGCTGATGTCCAACTCTTCAACAGCAGACTCGCTTGCTGTAGAATCGTAGAGAGCCATGCCGCGGTTACCCACTTTCGTGCATTTTAAATTGATAGTCTTCAATGTGGGCATTTTCGCTAAGGCTGCCATGCACGGGTCATTAATTTGCGTACAATGTTGCATGTTGATGTGTTGCATATTAGAAACAACCGCAGATAATGCGTTAATTCCTGCTTCCGTGATTGACTTGCAGTAAGACATGTTCAGGTGGGTCAGGTTTCTGAACGTCCTTCCTATGACGTTTAACGAGGCATCTGTGATTGAGCACCCGTCAACAAACAGGCTAGACAATCGTACCAATCCTGGACCCTGGATCGCGCCCTCAAATGCTTCGTCCGATATCTGACTGCAGTTGCTCACGCCTAGCTTCTTCAGTGAGCAGTTTCCGGCAGACAAGTAGGAGATACCGAGCGCACTTATACATTCGCAGCCGTTTAAGACGAGCGTCTGCAAGGACGGCATCCCAGATAGGTGTCTCAGCCCTACATCAGTGACGTGAGGGGAATGACTAAGATCGAGTTCACAGAGACAGCTGAGGCCGGTGCTGATAAACTCCATACCGGTATCGGTTATGAGATGACAGTATTTTAGATGAAGTCGCAGCAGTTGAGGAGTGCCAGAGATTGCGCTGCCTGTGGTTGCCAGTCCAGCCAAATGTTTCACTCCAATATCGGTTACCCAGCACTGACCCAGTTCCAAGGATGTCAGCTCGGTTAGATTGGAGGAGATTGTTACTATCGCTGTGTCTGTGAGGTTCTCGCAGTCGAGAAGAGACAGGTGCGTCAGGTTCACCAGGAACGTCGATACGCAAAGTACAGTCGCGTACGTAATTTCCGCACATTGGTTAAAGTTGAGTGACGTCAGTGCAGGGTAGGGAGCATCGAAGGTGTTTTTAATGTCAGTGTCCGTGAGAGTGGAGCAACCGGAAAAATTGAGTGATGAGATATTTGGCAGGTTTTGTGTGATCTCCCGCAGATTACCCTTAATGTCCAGTACACGAATTTTTGTGATACCACGGCGGTTGAGAACGCTGTAGACAGCAATGTCGTTCACGGGTAAGTGAATTTGAGCTTCGACGTCTAGCCAGAGACAGGGTCTGTCCATGATTTCCTTCCACTGGCGACATGTCTGAAACGAAAAATACAAATGAATGTCCTTCCTAGCTTTATCCACAGCTAGCCCACCCCCAAGATAAAAGGATCACAACGCTGCATTTATTCGACATATTTCGGCATCGCTCGCTCTCCTTTTGCTAAACCGTGTGAATGGTAGATGGCTTCGAATTAGGTGAGTGAGCTAAGAGAAAAATCTACGAAAAGAACCGTCTCTGGGATCGCATGCGTACTAGTACATACCATGCGACCATCATGGTAAAGACTGCTCGAAAAAAAAAAACCAAAAAAAAAAGGGTATCGGGGTGTCATTGCTTTCAGAACCGTCGCTTTAGGCAGTGGCAGTGACGCATCTCTGGGACATTGAAACAGTCCATTCCCCATCCCTTTCTCATGCGAAATTATGGGGCATCTGGGAAGCTGTTGTAACCTCACGAAATGGCTTCGATATAGGAATCCATAACACAACGAAAGGTCAACGAACATCCGAAATGTCGCGGAACGTCCCCGTTCTAGTGAGATCTCAACCAGTTACTTGTCCTGTAGATACAAGTTTTGTCACCGGAACGTGAGGGTATTACCGTGAGTTTTATAAAAAGGAACACGGGAGCTCCTGGCAAATAATTAACCTCCTCTGCCACTTATGGCGGCTCTCTGTGACCAAAGCAAATGACGAGAGTTTTGCTGTTTTGTCTGGTGCCGGCAGCCCCGTCACTAACGTCATCGTTTTCGCGCGTTAGTTCCATGCTGTCACAGAAGACCATTTTCATTGGTACTCGTAGATAATAATGACGACCTTTCTTTTAAATGCGACAGCATTTCTTTAACGCACTTTTGAGGTATCGGTGTCCGCGTGGCGTCACGCTGCCCCCCCCCCCCCCTTCTTGATGTCGTTGTACTCTTTGGCGCACATTTCTAAACATTTGGCCGAGTGTAATGGCGGCACGCTTTGTCGCATGACGTTTCTTATTATTATTATTGCTTAGAAATGGTACGGTACAAGTACATAGAAAATTGGGCTGAGAGGGCAAGTCCTGTCGAACAGCCCAGGAAGAAACATGGGTATATAACAATGTTACATGAGCCTCGTGAGGATTGTTCAGACAAAAAAACAACAACATTATAATAGCATCTTAGCATTATAATACCAGAAAGCACACAAACAGAAGACACAAGGAAGAGAACGCTGACCAACTTCTCCACCAACTAGCACCAGGCTTTTAAGCTTGATTAGTTTCATTCTTAGCGTTATAGGTAGCAGGCTGCTTATGTTCCTTATTTTGAAACACTGCGTCTGCGTCTTTTGCAGCAGCATATCCGGCACATCTGCGAACTCTATACATGCGCGGATGATCAGCACCACATCGCCAACGCTGTAACTCCGCTGGTATCCGCGGCGTTCGTGTTGCCAGACGACGTGGGCGACACCACGTGAGACACGTTGTGACACACTAATGGTGTCTTCGACTGGTTGCTTTCGAACGCTCTAGAGCGCTCTGGGGCGACGTTTTATCTCCGCCTGATCGAAACAGCACTCTCACCGCATTCGACTGGTTCGTTTGGAGCTCTTTCCCCCAACATCAACGCCGTCGGAGCGGTTGGGTTCTGGTTTGGTTCCGGTCACGTGACTGCGCCAGCTTCCTGAGTAGTGTTTCTGTTCCGCCATGCCTGCTATGTTCTGCATTTTGCGTCGTCGCCGTTTTGACTACTACGAGGGAAACACCGGAAGTCACGTGAGTTAAACATTCCTTCTCAGCTCCTCTGCTCGAACCTGCCGGCTTTTGCACGATTCCTCCGTCTCGGACCCGCAGTGAGATTCGGTCTGACCAACTCGGAGTTTCGGGACGACCAGTCGAAGACACCGTGAGCCACCAGCGCCTAGGTCGAGTGGGTGGAGGCGTCCGCTCGTTGGTGATAGCCACGGTCATGCGTAAGGTGTATGTGAATCCTACCAGCGGCTGTGCTATGCTTTTCCCTGGCTTAAATGGCAGAATTTCCAGACAAATGTTGGCACAGTTCCTCCTGAAGTCAGTCCAGAGTACACACCAACCCTCTGTCCCCCACTGCTTTCCCTGTCCTCTCTCCATCCGTCCATGTCTGCACGTGCTCACTCCCATGGTTCCTTCGTAACGCTAACACGAAATCACAAACATATTAGGGAGTGTTGCACATCAGACGCACTCTACCAAAAAGCAAGCCGGAAGCTGTCATGTTCACGATCAGCAACGTGATGTCAGCCATTACAAAGGAATCAGGTGACTGGCTTATCATATATTCGGAATCGTCATCGTAAATATGTTCCGATGTGCTAAATCTCTTGCAATCCTTCAAAATCCCCCCCCCCCCCCCCCCCCCACACCCCTGAACCCGGATCGCGATAAAGAAACTATTGAGGAGGAGATAGCGCGTGCTGAGACTCTAGTGACGCTACGGCTTCACCGAGGCCCCAAAAGTTCGTTAAGGAAACGCTATCACATTTGAAATTGCCAAAACGGAAGGTCTGAGGCGGCCGAACATTTGCTGGCCCCGGCACAGCTCAGATTGCCGGCCGCGCTCAGACCTCGGAAAGAAGCGATGCGGGAAGCGCATGTACCCTTTCGCTTTTCCATTTCCAAGCTTCTGCTGATAACGGCAGCATGGTGCAACGCAAAGTTTTCCTAAATAAGAGCCAGGCGGAAACAGGAAGGAGGGGGTAAACATTTCCCTCCAGCAGTATTTTGCGTGAAATTGACAGAGAACTGACCTCGATCGACAATTTGCGCTACTTGTTTCTAAAAAAAAATGAAACTGAAAACGAACAATTTGGGAGAATAATTGGGAAAACTTCATTTCTAACGAATTAAACTTGATAAAAGTGCCAGAAGCAATGGCAAAATCTCCCCCGACGTCAATAGCGTTGGTGACCCTATAATATTCAAACGAGAAGAGGGTGTAGTTCCGTATCGGGACCACTCGTTTTTAAAAATTACTGAAACGGTTAGGAAAGTAAATATTGCATAGAAGTGGAAGAAGATCATATACTGAATCTAAAAATGTAAGAATTATAAAATTCTGTGGACTAGAAGTTTTTTTATATGCATTTAAACAACCCCATCTGATTCACTTTTAGCGCAGGAGAAACACGGGAATGCTAAGCCTAACGGATTCGAAACTTGCCGTCTTGCGAAAGGTAGGGTCGTCGAAATGGGCTAAATCACCTCACTTTAGTGAGGTTGGGTTAAGTTAGGTTCTACAGATTGGGAGGGGTCTGGGGGGGGCGCCGCCCCCCCCAGGCACGCACTAGGCGGTGCGGGCGTCGAGACTGTGCATCGGGTTAGGTCAGTAAGGTCCTCAGCCAAGATGGCGGATCGCCATCAAGAAACCGGCGATAAAATTTAATTTTTATACATTTTACGCAATATACGAGGGACATTCCTGTTGAATTTCGTTACTAATTACTTCCTCTTTCACGTAAAAGCGTTAGATTTTTGTTTTTATTCGTTTTTCTTTAAAAAAAGCCAGTGGTCCCGATACGGAACTACATCCCGAGAAGATCCTTTCTAATCAAGATTTTTTATCAGTGATGTAAAACACCCTGTACGTGTGTGAAAAGGGTACATGCGTCCTGAATTCAGTTCGAACGAAACTGCGTTTGCGCGTACAAGCTGTCTCATCTGACACGAAATCGTCGTAGTCAAGTGACCACATATGGCTCGGATTGTGGGGTTCAAACGTTGCGGGAGGTGCATTCGTGAACGTATCTGGTACGTACCTGTGCAACACGGCCCCGATCCCGCACACGAAGGTATGAGAAAATCAAGCAGATGGTATCCGGAAGAAGATCGTTAATAGTGCAAGTACTGGAACACATAGTCGGGCATTTTTGTCTCTTCTTCTTCTTCTTCTTCCTGAGTGTAAGTGGCCGTGATCCACAAAGGGATATTGGCCAGGGCTAGCAAACAGTAAAGTGTCACATGGAATAAACTTAACAACGAACTTAAACTAAAAGAACTGAGAAGGAAACTACAAATTGAAGAAGTATGATTGGCAAAGCAGAGGAGGACTAGAACTGCTATGTGTGAAACACGAACGTATCAAGAGTGCCGCTTTTAGTGTTCAGAAACTTGTACTGGCAGAGAGAGCGGGAACTCGTTGTGCCACGCACAGTCTTGGGAAGTCCCTGAGAGGAATGAGGTGGAGTGCGCTCACGAGTAATCCACTGACAGGCCACTATTTCAGAATGCGGGTAGTCAACTTTATACCCCTACTGCCACCGCAGCCAACGCATCGTCGTCATGTCAACTATAGCCAGTGACAACATAAGTGATACACTTGACCCCGCCCCAACACAAGAATCGCTCCGCGCGCGCAAATGTAATGCGGCGCGGCCAAGTGGAGCCGGCACTACATCGCGAAGTGGGGGCGTCGTGCGAAGGCTGGTAGCCAGTGGCAGAGGCCTTCCACGGGTGAGTGGGCGGCCCCAATTGTGGGACTTACGTTGTCACTGACTATAATCTGAGGCAGCGACCCATGTAGCTGCAAGGCTGTGTACAGGACCTGTGAACGCGTATTAGAGCCAGATACTTTTGCAAATTATCCATATTTTAAATTTTAATCTTCAGTAAAGTCATACGCTTTTAAGTTCTTCACGCTTGTGCAAAACGCTGTTGCTCCATTTATTACCTTTTGAAACTTTCACGGCAAAGTATGCATTGTGCTAGTACGAGGTCATAGAGCAGGCGACTGCTGGCTGCTGTGGGAACGGTCGCCGAAACGAAACACCACGTTTCCGGCACCCCACATTTCGCCCAAGACATCTGATATTATATTCCGAGTAAACGTCGTTCGTTCACAGTCCTCATCGCCACAGCTGATAGCACAACCACACCAACGGTGGAAGTTCACGTGTGAACCCCATCGGCAGCCCTATGGACTGGTTCAGCGTTGAAGGTGCAGTACACATATGACAACACAAAGCCATCAGAATATGCATCACTGCTCTCTGCACGGCAAACTACACACTGTGGAGAGCTGCTGCAAGACCGCTTCTGAGGTTGGTTGTGCTGGCACTGCTGAAAGAGCTCGCCGCTGTCGGCGCCACGGAGCCGGGAAACGTCACGACTAACGCTATGGGGGAACGTGCGTCCTAGACCGACTTCTAAGGGATCTGTGCCAACATATTAGTGACAGCGTGGGAGGAGGTCCCAGGAAGAAACCAAGACGGCACAGCCGGCACCGGAACGATTGCGAAGCTACTATGTGTTGACACTGGCGATCGTCGTATCTGCCTTCCATTCGCTGCTTCATCACCTAAGCTTGACGTGCATGTTTTCCTAACTTATTCGCCTGTTATATCAATTTATTTATTTTCCTACTACATATCTTGCCCGTGTGCTGTCGTTTGTACGTCACTTGATTATTACGGAATCCCGGCAGACCTGAGCAAGGAATGGCGGGTGGTTCCGCCTTTGCATACTTCCGGTTCCCGTTGGTTGGCAGAGCAGCATGAAGATGACGGTTATGTGTAGTCATCTTCACATTGCAGTTGTCTTCAGAAATGCATGCGTGCATTCGTTATTGTTTCTGTAGTTTTCTCGCAAAGCGCACAAAGGCTGCTTAGCATCCCTGCTTCAACACCTCATAGACGGTAAACATGCTCATCCGTGTCGCTGGAAAGCAAAGGGTCAAAATGGAGTGGATCCCGCAAGAAATCGCAATTGCGAAGAGGGCGTCTTTCGAACTCGTTGCTGCGAGCTGCAGGACTTCCTTATGGAAAAACACACAAATGTCGAGCAGCCAGCGTTTGTCGAGGATATCTTGAATCTTGAATGCATATCGCACAGAGGACTGCCACGATAGCACCAGTACCCACCGTGAAATATCTGGAGCGATGTCACCATGTTGTAGGACTTCCCGGACTAGACATGGCGCTTAATTTTAACATGAGCCTGTTTCTTCAGCTCCTGTGGAGAGACTCGCTTTTTTAGCTATCCACATCATATGACCCCACAAGTGCATGGAAGACAGAGGCCTCGAGTTTAATCGTTAGGCTCACCATGATAAAGTAACGCTGCAACTTCTTGTAAGTGTCTGCTTGAATGCCCATAAAGCAGCAGTTTCTTCTATGTTGATCCTAAGCTCGTTCAATGTATTTATGAAAGCATTTAGGGTATCTATACACTGTAGTTATATTTATATTTGTGTATTGCGCTTAAAAACCATTTACGCCAAGGATTTAAATAGATATTTAAATGTATTTTTTCTATTCATACTTAAATACGGGGGACATTTATTTCTTCCCATCCCTTGTGGCAGTGGCCTTGCAGAAGAGAAAGAGGCCAGCAAGAAGCTGGAAGCACAAGAATATTGGTGAGCATATGTTTATTATGCATCGCATTATAGAAGCCTTAACTGCAAAAACAACGTGCTCACAAAGCCTTTTAGGTGTCACCGAAGCTATATATTCCAACTGGGTGAGGTTTCGTAGACGGGCTTATGGCTTTTAAAAAGTAGTTAGTGTGTTTAAAAGTGAAATAATGCGTGGAAGTCAAATAACACCAAATACCGAATATAAAAATAGAGGAATTATACAAATGTGTGGTGTAGAACCTTTTTCCATTCATTTGAATAACACCATCTGAAGCATTTGCACAGCGGAGTGGTGACATCGTCCTCGCCCAGGATTTGTTGAAAACGAGAGGCGTACGCCTTTTGTGCACCACTTATGCAGTACATAATTGGTACAAGAAAGGCGTACGCTTCCTGTTTTCAACATATCAGGGGCGAACGGTGACATTAGGGATGATGGTTGGTTAGGAGCGTGCTGTGGGGTGAAGTCCATTTTTAAGAGTGTATGGCAAAATGCTTACTTAGCCTTACGGAGTCACAGGGGTGGGCAGTAATACTAATATTTTGTATAATAATACTAATACATAATACTTTGATTTTGAGGTATTACAATTACTTGTGTATTACACGAGTAATACGAGTAATACATTGATACATAACTTGAGGAGAAAAAGGAAAAGAAAAGCAGAAAGATATACAATATTTGCATTACTTATCGAGACATGCAGCCATTCCCACTCGTTTTATTTCAGATGCTTCCATTTTAACATGTTGTCAAGGGGGTAGTGCCCTATAGTGCATGGCGCTTACGAACCTGATGAGATAGGGCTGATGAACTCGATCACAGTGAATAGCTTGCTCTCAGTGTGGCAGAATCTTGATTTCGTTCAGTCTGGACGATAAAATGTGGGCCATCCAAAAGTGCGTGATTGTCCATAGTGCAACCGCTTACAGAGGGGACCAGACTGGACGCACCCTTTCATATTTATTTATTTATTTAAGTACGTTAAAGACCCCCAGGGGGTATTACATAACGGAGTGGAGAGAAGCACATAAGAAAAGTACAATAGAAACGCGTAACAAAAGTATTACAAAAAGTGAAAAATGAAACATCAAGTTGATAAGGGAAGAAGACCACGTGTACCATGGGAAGAGCATGATGAACCTGAAGCCCTGGGGTCGGATTCACAAACAAGTTCGTAAGATTCGCTACGATGTCGTAGTCTACAACCGTCGTAAGACATCGTCGCAAATCGCGGGGTTCAGTATTCACGAAAGGATCGTAAAGGAGAGGGAGTTTCACGATGGGCAGAACGAGCAAGAAAGAGCAGCTGACGTGCTTCCTGAAATGTGACCGTGGGATTAATGAGCGATTGGGCCCGAGGTTATGTTATTGTGATAGCAACGTGTGATGTGTGACGTCAGCTCAACCAATGGGGCCCGTTGTATCCTATGCCACATGCCACGGTGTTTGTCAACAAAATCGCTCGTTATTTTCAGAAGTGTGTTCTGAAGTTGATATAGAAGTCACTCATCGGGCCTCCAAGCGTGTCCACCGGCCGAATTTTACGGAGAGCGAGATAGAGACCCTCGTGGAAGGGTACAAAACAAACAAAAGCGCTATCGACGCCAGTGGAGATGGAGCAGCAGGAGCTAAAGACAAGCAGAAGGTCCCTAAGCACATCACTGCAGCCCTCTTCGCGGTTTCGGGAATTACACGGAACTTTGCAGAAGTAGAAGTGGACAGACTTTAAAAGTTCGAGCAAAAGAGAGGTGTACGATGTGGACGTTCGCAGGAACAGCACAATGGGAGGGTTCATTGGGAATTACAATAGTTGTTAGGGTGGATATTACAGAGAGGAAAGGAAAGGACGGCTATGAAATTTCATAACATTCACAAGTATATTAATTTCAAACGTCAGGAGCAAGTGTAGACCGCAGCGCGGCTAGTACCGGTGACGATACTGGAGGAAAGAGTGGTTGGGGCCATTGACCGAACTGCTGTCCATGATATTCCTGGCAGTTTCGATATTGGTATGTGTGTGAGGGGGGATGAGTGCACCAAACACCCTCACCACAAACTTGTGTTAATTAATTCGCTGAGAATGCTGTGCTCAGCTCTGACTCAGCACAAGAACTCACCAATCCAGGCACATCCCATCGACCATGTCCAACGATGCCTCTTTCAGGGGCTACGTTTTCTCCCATGTGTACTTACCTTCAGAAAAAGCGACTGCGAATGATATCTATGTAGAGCCTGCTCAGCAGCCTCAGGCATCCGCCTCATGGTCAAGCAAGGACTCATGTTTGAGCAGGGGCATTCAGAGTAGAACCACGCACAGAAACACAAGCATACTGTACCTCCTCATGCTTCGTCACGTGCATTCACAGTGTACAGTCAATTGAGTCAACAATTATATGCCTGTCTTCTCAGATTAGTGTGTGCATGGCATTTCATGAAGGCGTCAATATGACAGCCGCACTGGGGCAGAGGAAGTTTTGGAGACTCACAAGAAAACTGAGAAACATTTAGCAGGCCTGCTTGTCCTGCAATGCGAATGCTTGCCATATAGAGCAGCATAAGTATGGGGTGAACACATTGCCAGGTGGCAGCTTAAACCATGGCAACAGCGAATAGACTGCGTACATAAGAATGTGGAATCTTCATTTATTTAGTTGACTTCAGTTACGAAATTATTTAGGAGCGTATTCAGACATAAACGTGTTTTCTAAAACAACCACACTTTCCATCCCCCGGGCACTCCTCCTACACAATTTCAGGATATGCACACGTATACGGAATGTTCATAGAGAAAAACCTTGCTTACGCCACATTGCATGACAACTGCCTGGACATGACCAAACATAATTTAGAGGTTCACTCGGTGTGCGAATGAACTTCATTTGAGCGTCCACACTGCACTTGTTACACCAACGACGATGCGGGAACAACTGCTTTGTTTTCGCGGCCGCCAAATCTCCAATCACCAACTGGAAGCTTCCACTTGAATAAAAACGAAACGCAACCATCACCTGCACGTCCCCGCGAATAGCGTGGCACCGATCAGTTGGTCACCTCAAGGAGGGAGCCAACACGTACGTCACACAGGCTATACGAATCCCAGCACTTGACATCCTATGATAGCGTAGCAAGTGGCTCTCGGAGACGTCAAACAAGGTCACACGTTTCCAACAAGCCCTCTCACGTCGCAAACCTCGTCGCGGTTCCAACTGTTCGAAATCCACACCGGCCAAAGTAGGCAGCCATGTTTGCTGTTGATTGACAGCTCGGGGGCTCTCTTAGGATTTCGCCGTAACTTTTGACGATCTTACGACGCCCGCGCTTCGTGAATCCGCACTTTATCGCAACGTTGTCTTACGACGGACTTGCGACAATTTTTGTCGTGCGAACTGTTTATGAATCCGGCCCCTGGATTGGAGGAAGGCAGCCTTAAAATCAGCAGGATCGTGTGTACAAGCAACGTGTTCAGGCAAGAGATTCCAGTCACTAATTGTTTTAGGAAAGAATGATTTTAGAAAGGAAGTGGCGTTACAATAGGGTAGCTTAATCTTATGGATGTGGTCCAGACGAGATGAAATGTAGTTAGCAGGGACTAGGAGACGATCGCGAGCGGGTGTGTTGTGATAAATTTTATGGAAGAGGCACAGCCTGGCTATTAACCGTCTTGGCGAGAGAAGATCAACGTCAAGGTTATTCTTTATACGTGAAACACTTGCGTCTCTAGAATAGTTGGATGTAATGAAGCGCATCGCCCTGTTTTGAACTGACTCTAATGCTTGAATTAAGTACTCTTGATGGGGATCCCATATGGCCGATGCGTATTCGAGTTTGGGCAGCACCAATGCACGGTATGAAAGCAGTCTTACATGAGGTGGTGCAAGCACAAGGTGCCTACGAAGATACCCGAGGCTCCTATTGGCGTCGGCGACGACTTTTTGGATATGAAGTGTCCAACGCGATATGACAAAGGCTTTGCAATGGGATGGCTGATCCTTACGGATGCTGAACTGGAAGGAATGCCGGGGAGTCTGCAGCAGCCTCTGACCCCGTGATCACTCCCTTTGGGATAATTTGGGGCAGCGGAATAATAGGGGCCTTGTTCGTGTCTGAATGTTTGTGGGGCACACAAAATTTCTGATAAATTGCACCAGTGACACTCAGCAGATCGGACTTATGACCTCTGGGAAAGTATTACACTTCAAAAGTATTATAATACACGTAACACCTCGATTTTATGTGTCATATAATACAGATACAAATTCAAAAATGAATATTAAAATGCATAACACTACAAAATATTGCAGTAATATTATTATAATACAGTATTACTATTACTGCCCACCTCTGCGGAGTCACGAAGCGGCAAAGCAAACTTTGTCGCGTAGTAGTTGTGTAGTCACAACACACGTGCTGCCTGAATACACGTGATGGCTAAATAACTCTTTGAATCAACTTTATTGATCATTGACAGCCAATTTATTTACAGCCAATTAACAGGGGTATCAAAACATGTTTCCGTAAATCACAACGAGATTTAGTACGTCAAAAGAACTTCACGATAACAGTGTCGAGAACTTGATGAGCCAATCAACCTGTTTTTTTTGTTTTTTTTTTTTTTGAAGTGGGTGACATATCACATGTGTGATATGCGACATATAAGCTTCGGTTTGATAACTTCCTTTATCGTATGGTTTTCGTATAGTTATTCTGATGCTCTCAAACTTGCTAATGGGAGAATTTACAGCTGCTTCCGATATCGTGCAGAGTAACTCCTAATTGTGCCTTGTACTGTGATGCAATATTGACATCGTTATCATAGACCGTCGCTAAATCGTAGCAAGGACAGTATCGACAGACATTATATATAGCCTTATATACAGGCCTTTAATAATTTGTTCGGTATGTGGACAATGCGATGCAGTTGCCGATGTATTCTAGCCAGGGGTAAGGTAACTTGCATGTAAAAGTACGTAGTCACTGAGTTACAATTATATATACGCTTTTTCAAATGCAACAAGTTAAAGCCACAGGTACCACGTCAAAATAACTTGGTTACTCGACAGTTACAAAATGCCAAGAAAATGCAACACTCAAAAACATAAATTTTGAGCACTTGTCCTGTCCACCAGTATTTATGCCACATGCTTGCTGCATTATGCACCATTCGTTTTTGGAAGTTATGGTCAGTGAGCTTCTACCTTTTTAAGTCAAACACATTTCCTTCAATGTTAAAATGTCGTTCAACAGGTGCGCGTGAAGGAATTCCCATATAGAATTTTACAAACATAATCTTCACAATAGGAAAGTCGTTTTGAGCATGCGAGCCACCTGTCGGCGCCTTCCTCTATCAGTAAAGTTCACGAACTGCTGTACTATCCAAGTCAAAGTAGCCCTTATCCAACTCGTCCATTTGGTCATGCTGGTTGGAGAGTAGCTCGCAGAATCCCATATCAACGTTATGGTCAGGGACTTTCGCTTTGACCCCACAGACCACTATGCGACGAAAAAAAAAAAAAAAAAAACGAAAAGAAACCGTAACCTTACAAGACCCCCTAAATTTTATCATGTGTTTTATGTGAATACACACAGCAGTAGCCAACTGAAAGGGGCATGACACCCTCCTTCAGACGAAAATTCTGCGGAAGACCCGGATTGTGGTGATACCCGAATGTGGCGCAGGATGCAACCCCAGGTTTTCAACAGATCTTTCTCGGTGGGTGCTGAGAGCCGTGCCAGTTGGTCCGAGTTCATAATCTCTGGGAGCGAACAAACAGAAATACACACACACACAAACACGATAGACAAACATACACAATCTCAAACTAGCAACTGAGTTCGTCTCATGTTACTTCCTAAGGCTGGTACATTGCACTTGATAAGTGTAACTGAATTGTATCAGAAATACAGAGATACCTTCTTTCTCTCCACAGACCCAAGCATGTAGGACCTGAAGACTCCCAAGCAAAGGGACCAATCGCAATGGGCAGAAACACTTCATCACTGATTGCTCAAATTATCTGGACGGCCGTTTGGCTGCTCATTCTCCTTTACTTTGCATACGCTATCGCTTTCTTCTGTGCCTTCTGGTACATAATGCTGCTTGCTTTCGTTCCTTTCATACCTGCCCTCAAGGACGTAGTCGAGTGGCTTCACAAAGGTGTCCGGATGCCCTACCTCTGCTCCGACAATATGTACCATGCAAGGAACTTCAATGAAGGAATTCAATTTATTTGCAGCTAGCCTCACGGCAGCGCCATGTGTCTCAACGTTGCAAAGATCCCGAGTAAAAACTTGGATGGTACCGTAATATGCACTCTGACTGATGTCGCATGTGTAAAGCTTGTAGAATGACGTATAAAAGTACAAGATCTTCGAGGCTGACCGCGGGTTTCAAACTTTGTCCCAGCATGGTTACGTGGTAATGTCGCAGGCACAAGCGGAACTATCGTGGTGTATGGATATGATTCCCCCGAACTTAGCGCTCCAGCTAACGGAAAATTGCAGCGCAGATGGTGTAGTGAAAGTAGAAATCAAGGAAGTATCCTCAACGATCATACAATAATCCACACAGAGAAAAGTTCTTACTTTTAGGGCACGAACTGTACCATGCAGCCAATTACACCTGATGAGACAAATTTACAACTTTGGAAATGGTAGCGAAAGTCCAGAATCGATACCTCTGCATATGAATGCATGTGTGTGAGTATAGGTACTACAAATGCACAGATAAATGACTGCGAGATATGAAGCATATACCTTCTCAAAGTTATACCGTGGATACCGTGATCTACATGCCTAAGTCAGACCTCAGTGGTGGTTTTTCGGCTCCCAACAGAAATAAATTATCATTAATCTAACCTACCTTCGTGACGGTATCTATTTCTTCGTACCACCGTTCAGTGTAAACAAGATTGCTGTCATGAGTTGCAAATCACTTATGTCCACACCCAAGAATCCATGAAATATGCTCCCCTAATTTTTTTGTCGGTGTGCATGGAAGAAAATAGGCCACAGTGAATATGTGCTGGTGTCTTTCCGAACGAGGCCTTAGAATTTTCAAGAAGCCGTGACGTATGCATAGTGTAATGGAAGCGTACATAACAGACAATCAGGAAGGTGTGGGTTTGATTCATGCCAGACTGTGACGGCACTGTCGTCGTTGAGATCGTTGCTTGGGAGTTTGGCTGCAGCTTGTGGCGACGAAGAAGATGACATTTACTCCAGCTGGCCTGGGTACTTGTTCGCACTTTGTATGTTCGTACTTGCGTACTATGATGCATGTTTAACCTTGCGTTATACCCCGTGTTGATCCATTTGTAGCGGGAGACGACGATAGCCATGCGATATCGTGATTCACGCCACGCGTTCGAGGACGCAGAGCTCTTTGGATTTCGGCACGGATCTGAACGGCTAAATACTGAACTCCATATAAATCTTCCATTATGTTGTTCTATGTCTCAGGTTCACTGCAATTTGTGGTAGCTATGGGATTAGCAGCTTTCTGCTACAGGCTCCATAATGTCTTTACTCGGTGGCAATGCCAACACCGTTGCCCACCTATCTTCGTTCTTCCCGCCGTACACCTTTGCTCTTGCGTACCTCTGAATTTGTGTTTTAGATTCGCCAGTGCGAATCCTGCGCCATTATTAACTCTTGGACATGGTGCCAACGCACGGCGTATCTCTCAACATGTATCCGCCGCAGAGCAGTTTGTACTGTTACCAACTTCCCCTCAGACGGCAGAGAGTCAAACCCTAACGTGGAGGCATCACTAGCAAAGTGCACTTCAACTGGTACTCGTGATTTGCCATCGTTCATCTTTCGCGCCCGTACCAACCTGGAGAAAACTATGGCATGCATGCCTACGACATCCTCGATTTGTTTCCGAAAGCGAAAGCCCCCGATGTCTCAAAGTCAGTGACGCCATGATCCCCGACCAGTTTGTTATCGACGTTCCCACCACGGTACGAGAAAAAGCTGTCTTGGCAGAGCCACCGACCATTGAAGCAGCATTGGAGCTCTTACTACGAATTTCTTCCCCTTGCCCACCTTCTGGATACACGGTTTCAGCCGCACAGCCTCCATCGAGTCACGAAACACTCGTTCGCCGTGTCAATTAAATCACCGCCAGAGCCGCAGGCCTCTCTGGCAAGGCCAACAATCTCCTCTCTGCCCTGTCTAAGTTCTCCAAGTGTGGATTATCGGGCGTCTTTTCTGGAGATTGCCCTCACAGCCGTTACCGAATTATTCACTACCCTTGAGGACAACGCAACTACGACGGGAAAGATAGATTGTGTTGCGATCCTGCGGGCCCAAGGATGACGCAGCCACAGGAGAAAACACAGGTCTCCAAATATAACCTCGTCCTTCCTCTCATGATCACTCCAGTGCCACTTCCATGCACGCCCTACTTTGTCAGGATTCATCCACGGTGTACCTGTAGCAATGTCAGTATTCCTCGAATGACTAATTAGAGAGCTAATTCATGAATTTTAGGTAATTAGTCATGTAGTAGCTGTTCTTTGTAGTAGTGTACTGCTCTTCGAAAGGATGCCAGCCTATATATATAACTCCACTGCCAAACCAGCATTTCTGCTCCTCTTAGAACTTGCTTTAGAAACATGTGATGTAGTTGAAGAACCACCCTGAAAAAAGCTTACAATAATAAATTTTAAATAGTGAGTACAAAAGTATCGACGTTCCACTTAAACCTCGATATTCGTACTTTAGGAGCAAATATATTCATACTCCTACATTTCAGTCGCAGGGCCGGGTAGATTCCAGAGAAGTGTCCTATCATGCTGTGCATGTCTCAAAGCAGTTGCAACAAGGGTCAGCGGGACCTTTTTCCTTCGAGCTTTGCTATTGTTTTAGGAAAAGTGTTCAACTGCAGAATGTAAACATCAATCGAACATACGCCAATCTTTTTGAACTTGCAGGCTCCTCAACTTGCACTGGAAGTCAGAAAGGTTTCCTGGGGAAGCAAAAAAAAAAAAAAAAAGAAGAAACTCATAAAAGTTCTGTGAAAAATTGTATCGCAAGAAATGGTCCCGGAAAAAATTGTCCCAGCTGGCATGAAAGAAAAGTGGTCCTATGTACTTGTATGGCAAAATTCCAGTAGCGCGCATTAACTTTTGTTGATATTTCGTGAGTGGTGTCACCACGGACCCCAGTCCCAAGGTGTTATGGTACATATCGTGCGGAGTGGATGTAAAGTGAAGGGTAGAAGCCTAGAGCGGTAGACGTCGAGGTCTTGGTCAAACCCTGGCTGACGTATTGTCAAACTCGGGGACTTACCCACGTGTGCGTACATGAAATGTCACACTATTGTATGGGCAGGGTTGCTTGGATTTGATCCTCAATGATTTTATCCAGTGGATATTTTCAAATTGTATCCACTCAATTTTACCCGGATCTTTTTAGACTTTATCCGAAAGTCAAAGAGTTTTTTTGAAATGAACGTTAATTGAAAAGCTGATCTTTCTCAAAGTGTGGGAAATATGATGTTGGCTCCAAGCTATGCTTGGCGGCGTTTGCATACAACTGTGCTGGTACGACTCGGATGCAAAGTAGTATAGCTTGACTCACGCGTTAAATACAGAACCAAAAAGATGTGGACGAGTATCAGGTGACAAAATTGCATTTGTATCAAGGAAGAACTGGCGGGGCAGGGCGTGTCTGTAAAGAATACGAGCTGCTATTTTCTGCAAACTCAAATTGAGACAGGAGTGACAAAAGTCCAGTCAGCATACTTTTTGTGTACGGGAAAAATTTCTTCAGCTTTAGTGGGAGCTTTGATGAGGCCACTTTGCTAAATTAGTAGAAAAGTGTCTACTTTTGTTGAGCATATACCTGTAAAATGACTCATGTACCGATGTAGGTTCAACATGTATGCAATAATGAAGTGCGAAAAATATGACAAACACTGGGTTCAAGGGCACTTAATAGCTTCTCATAACTGTGCAGTAAAACATAACGTGAATTTCACTAATATTTGCATAGGAAAACTGTTACGTGGGTGAAGACACACATTCATATAAAAGCATCTTGTACACTGTGTGACACTGCCCTTGTGACACACCACTTTATTATAAATAACCAGGCCAATAACTTGCATCTCTACACATTCAAAGGAAATACAAGCAAGCGGTTAACAATATGCCTGATGTTTCGTCTTTCAGGTGAAGAGAAACCTGCTCTCAGAGATTGTTTTATTGATTTTTGACATTTCAGCAGTAATTGTGACAATGTTAGTAATATATTAGAATGCAGTTCGCCCTGTTTTGTGTGTGCCTTTTGTCTGTGTTTGTGGCTGCGGTGGTGTGAACTAGTAACATATTAATACGGTCAAAGCGGAATCTCTGCTGCAAGATCTTAAAAAAGCTTGACTCGCTGCATAGTGCCCACAATGTAAACTCGAGCAGTGGGTATAGCGACTGGTGCTAGCAAAGTACTTACTGCAGACGTGACTGTGCCGGTAATTTGCTCTTCCCATGTCAAGTCTGATGAGCCTTTTCAGTCGCGTAAGCTGCGCACTGGAGCATTAAACAGGTAGCAGATTTCTTAGACGAAAACTATAAAAGCGACGTGAAGACACCACGGAGAATTCCACACACGCCAGAATCTATCCAGCCCGTGAAGTAAAAGTATCACGTGATACGACTGACCGAAGCGCCGCTAGTGTTCATTCGCCAAGCGAATACAGAAATAAAAATTACATTGCTCTGCTGTGCTTTTGGTAGAAATTAAAAGAAAATCCTAAGCGCGTGCGCACCGCCCCTTTAAACTGTAATATGCCGGTGGTTCTACCATTGGCCCCAAAGCAGTAAACAGTTACTCAAATTGCATTGTTCTACTGTGCTTCAGGTAGAAGTTAAATAAAATTCCTAAGTACCTGTGCATGGCCTCTTCAAACTACAATATACAACATGCAGTGGTAGCACCACTGGCACGAATGTGGCAAACACTAAGGCAAATTACATGATTTTACGGTGCTTCTGGTAGAAGATGAATAAAATCCCTAAGAGCGTCCTGCACCGCCCCTTTAAACCGCAACATGCAGTGGTTGTACCAAGGGCATCACAAGGTAAATAGTAATTCAAATTACTTTGCTTAACTGTGCTTCTGGTAGAAATTAAATAGAGCTCCTAAAAGCGTCTACACCGTCGCTTTGAAGTGCAATATGCTGGTGGTTGTAACATTGGCACCAAAGCAGTAAACAGCAATTCAAATTACATTGCTCCAAATTCCTAAAAGCGTGTGCTCCTAAGCCCATCATTCAAAACGAAGCTTGATTCAGAACGGTCGTGAAGTTGAACTCTGGCCTATGATGTGATGGTCTATGATGTTAAATTATGGGTAGTGATGTTATGGGCTGTGATGTCGAGTGATGGGGAATATATGCGATGGGTTGTGATGTCAAATAATGGGTGATGTGGGATGGGCTGTGATGTTGAATGATGGGTAATGATCGATGTGTTGTGATGTAGAATGATGGGTTATGATATGATGTGCAGTGATGTTCAAGGATGGGTTATGTTGTGATGGGCTCAGACAGTGATGTGATGTTATCAGTTGTGAGCACTGCCAGGCATGATGTGATGTTTAAGAAATTTTTCGAAAAATGCCAACCTGTGGGTAACCCATTTGCGAGCAAAATCCACTTGGGGCGCCACCCCAGCAATTTTTTTTGTCCAGTCTGGCACAAGAGCTGCGGGAGCCCCCGCACGCTCCCTCCCTGCTCATGTGGCAATGCTCGTGCACTCCAGCACGCAGAAATAGATATGCAAAGAAGTACCAGTGAAAATATGTTTATTAATGCAATGGTGCTGGGAAAGGAGCCAGTTGTAATGCGAATCGACTGAAGGAGAAAAACACAACTGAAAAACCTTCACATCTGCAAAGAGATGAGACGAGACAAGACAGTCCACTGCAAACATACAAGGGGCGTTCAAGTCAAACCAGGACTTTCTGTCTCCTGAGTGTACAAATGGCTCGCACTACTTCTTTTTCGTCATTTTCACATGCAGCAGACCTCCGCGTTCACCACATGGTGGTCCAAAGGTTGGGCAAAACAGAGGACACGTGCTGGACAAGATGGCCGAAAACGAGGTGAGCGCGCACATCGAACAGCGAATTGTCATGAAGTTTCTCGCGAATGAAGGCGTAAAATCGCCTGAAATCCACAGAATACTTCAGGCTCAGTATGGCCACGATACACTTAGCCGCAGCAAAGCGTTTGAATGGTACAAACAGTCCCGAGACGGCCGTACAGCTTGGGACAAAAGTTTGCGGAACACGGCACGTGCGTATTTCTTCATCAGAGCGGTCTCGTACTAGCTATCAAGACGAGTTCAAATAAGAAACGGGTGACCGGCTATTCTATCCATCTCCTTATGTGTGTGTCCGCTCCTGTTTGCTGCTTGGGTGTCACCCCAATGAAGAAATGCGATACCCCGGTGTTCCGTAAACTTTTGTCCCAAGCTGTACATCAGTGCAGGGCGATCACTGCCGGGGTGGCTCAGAGCCCAGTGTCAGAGTTCCTGAGAGCATCGAAGTTGTGGAGCGCCTGATCCTCAAGGACCGACGAATAACATGTCTCGATATCAATAGTGCATATTACTGCCTGGTTCTCACGGATATGCATAAGGCGCTGAAGCAAAAGCGGCCGGTCCTTATCACCAAAGGAGTCCTCCTCCTACAGGACAATGCACGCCCGCATACCGCGCATCTCATGACACGCACCTTACAGGAACTTCGCTGGAAGTTGCTGCCACACCCCCCTTACAGTCCAGACCTCGCCCCCAGCTATTTCCATCTCGTCAGGCCACTGAAGGAGTTTCTTGGGGGCCGCCACTCCAGCTGTGACGACGAGGTCGAGGATGCGGTCCGATAATGGCTGCTACACGCCGGTAAGGATTTCTACGCTGCTGGCATCCAAGCCCTCGTGAAACGCTGGGACAAGTGCATTACTGCAGCTGGAGATTACATTGAAAAATAAAACTAATTTCTCGCCTGCAAGTTCATTTTACATTTGTGAAAAATGAAAAGTCCCGGTTTGACTTGAACGCCCCTCGTATATTAAAGAATATGATCACTTCTATTGGTGTCACAACTTCCATATGGATATGAAGAATGCCTTTAAAGAGATACCTTTCGTTGTCGTATGCCATGAGAGCAAGCTTGGTTGTTTCAATCGTGAACATACATTGACGTTTATTACATATAGTCCATTGCTAATGACTTACCTTTGCACTATTAAAGAAGACACGTTCATACAGATCGTGATGCAACTCTCTATGAGTGATACTTTTCTTGACTCGTTTTGCTGTATCAATTTGGCTTTCATCATTCAATGGAACGGAATACGTTTCTGCGTTCAGAGCCAACCACCTCTTCAAATATCTTCCCTCCTGTGCCGTCCTTGAATCTGAACAGTGCTCCTTTAGTTTTGTTGCTATATTGTGGATGATCAGTGGGGTAGGATCAAAGATCGAGCATGTTTCTAATTTCCTCTTCATACTTAGATGCATGAAACACGCCAATAATAGAATCGCTATCCGAGTACAGGATCGTAATAAGATAATTCAACATTTCTATCAGACTGCAATAGCCAATACCATGCATGAGCAACCTACTATAGTCCAACTTACAAAAACCAATTTAAAATGAGCTTATTGAGTTTATGTTGTGTGGTTCAGTTTGTCTTGCTTGCTCTCCCCATCATGGACCTGTCCCAACTAACCCATCTTGATACACCTAGTTAAAATTTAAAGTGGTATTTTACCTCCTGGTTCTTCATCTCATACGCACACAGTTTTGCGCTAAAATCTCAAAGCGAATGTAGCCATTTGGGGAGCTGTATCTTTCAGCGTCTTCCTCAGTGAAGGCTGTCTTATTTGAGCAGATTTGCCTGGGGGAAAGCAAGCAGCGTCCGTACCGAGCATTACACCTCAATTTTAGAGTGCATTTCTCAAACTCCATTTAATATTCTGCAGTTTATATATTTACACTTTTATTTATATCAAAGAATATATATTTATTCTTTATTTATTTATTCTGCAGTATTCTGTAATCATCGTGTACATTTACTTTCATTCAAATGTGGCTTCTTGTTTATATGTTTACCATGTCAAGAAATTTGTACATGTGCAATCCTTTGTCTTCTGGATTTTCATTTTGTGCCTCCCGATAATATTAGCAGATGGCCCGGCGAAGCGCCGGGAATAGAAGGGGGAATCCGAGGTAGAGGGTATAGGAGACAGCACGCGCAGTTAGATCAAGTCAGAGCACTCTTTTTGGCGCCAGATTCCGGCTCTGCCGTCGCGATTCGCTATTCGGAACTATGACAGGGCCAAGGGGCGATGGTTTTCATGGCGAAACTGTGGAAGCTACAGCTGCACTCCACTGGCACAGTTGAGCTGTGGTGGCCAACGCATTCAGACGTGTCTGCGTGGGCACGTCACGGGTTATTAAATCTGTGCGAAGCAGCGGCGACGAAAGAAAACTGTGAAACTGCACCACACAGCTGAATCAGAGTAAGCCCGGAAGGCTCGTTTGACTGTGAATGCTGTCTTGCGTTAGCGTTGTGTAGGGTCGTGTGAAGAGTTGTGTAGCGCTTTTGAAGAGTCGTTGTAGGGGTGTGTAGCTTTGTGAAGTGGAGTTCCCAAAAGGCTTTCAAGTTTTAATGCTAATGCATTTCCTTTGGATCCACTGATGAATCGACCATGATTTTTTGATAGGTCAACAAGTTCGTTCAGTTCACACGAATGACTCATTCAAACTGAAGAAATCATTGACGAACGACACATCACTAAACCAGAGAGGTGTTTTCTCGAATCTCGGACAGCTCGGTAGGAGGAAAGTTTGCTGGTCGTGGGTGGCTAATTTGAAAGACATCCTTGGCGTTTCTAATTTCAACAGCAGTGAAGCTCTATTATTCAAAAGGGTTAAAAATTGGGCAGTTTCGTGGTCCATAATTAAAAGCGCTAAAACCCCCAGTGTCGTGGAGCTAAAACAAACTATAAACCTACTGATAAAATAACTGATGGTACCAGGTCTTGCGACCATCTTCAGTGCATCGAAAACTGTGGTGGTGCTTGTGGTGGTCTAACCAGCTAATGTGTGTCTTTTGTTTCTCTTTGCCTTGTTTCTGCTTGCATCATGTTTGCTTTGGCAGTCACTGTTTATATTCGAAAAATCAGGGAGTACAAAAAAGGCGAATGACAAGCTAATTATGCTGCATTTAGAACGAAAACATCTTTTTCGTCTCCACTTCTGTTGCAGATACTTCGCTTTGTGTGAAAACATATACTTATGCAATGCTACCTCAACCACTTGCCTTTAAAAAAGGCAATGTTTCTTCTACATTTATTATGCATCACATTTCCGAGTTCCGTGACGGAACTGGTTTATCTCGGACCCCAAGCAAGGGATAGGGGAGAGGGTGGGACAGTTGAAAAAAATCCAACTTATCTGCTGATTCCCTCTCCCATGCGAACAGTGCAGTAGCTAGGAGACAGTTAGAAATAGCCAAACAGATTATAACAATTTAAAGGTTAATTACAAGCAAGGAATAGTACTCGCATACAAAAGTGTCTGAAGGTTTTTCTAGCGCCCGTAAAAAGTCCAGCGTACCAAGGCTTTGCGGCAGACGCCCTGCTACAATTTCTGACTGACAGAGGCTGGGTTTCTAGGCATTGACTGCGTCTCTGCGTTGACTGTCACTCTTTTGACTGTGGCTACTGCAGTGTCTCAGTGACGCACATACTTCAGTGTGTACTGCCTGCAGCCTCAGATAACGAACGCGGAGTAGCACGGCCTCGTACCTCTCACCAACGTGAGAACCTCTCCACGTATATTCGAACTTTACAGATCCCCCTTGCACACGTGAAATTAAAAATCACGACATTTAGAGTGCTAAAGTATGGTATACAATTCATATGGGCTGCTATACTACGCAAAAGGGAGATTTTTAGCGTGGAATGACTCAGGGGTGTCTCGTGGATCATTTTTGTACATGTCTAAGCAACATCTGAAACTATAGAGGTCTAGTAGACATCTGGATGCAGACATTCACTAAACATCTAACACCTGTGGAATTGGTTTTTGTGGGGTTGCTGTTAGGTGGCACGATAGATAGATGGTGCGTTTCGCTTGCCGGTAGGTTAGGGGGCGGATACCGGAAGAACTGTCTATTATTGGGCGGACCGGATCGGGTCGCTCTTCTACTTGGGGAAAGCCTTTGCTTGGGCCGTTTTGAAGGTATGAAATAAACCCTTGTTGATTGCTCGAACTTGTGTCTGCGTTCCTTGAGCGGGTCGAGTGGATGGGCATGGTCCCGGTGGTGGGTTAACCGGAAGGTTTCCCACATACCAAAGCGGTTTATTAGACATCTACCTTTAGATCTAGCCCTAATGTCTCAACTGATATAAGTTGAGACTTGCTGGTCCCTGGTTTCGAGGTCTATTATCCCACCATGTGCAACATGCGATCCACCGCTCGAGGAGGATGCCGACAAGACCGCCATTAACACCAAGCGTGTTTTTAGTGGCAAGTCGGCGTCGGCCTCTACGTGCTTAGGATCAATAGGAATGGCTGAGGCTTTTGCTCCTGTGCTACCCCAAAGTTCCCTGGACTGCCGGCGTCTGGTTCGAATACGAGCGCCAGCTGCGCTGTCTTGTTGTTTTGCCTGGCTTTTCTTCACACAGAGGCTTTAAGACAAATGTCTGCATAGTTCGCTGTGAAGTCGGTTCAGGACGTACGATCCCTCTTGCAATAGTCGTGAAGTTGCCCGCATGAGCGTGGCCGAACACGGCAAGCCGTTCCATTACCACCACCGATGTTCCTCCAAGGGTCCTGTCTGCCGTGCCTAATATTCTGGCAAAAGTACAATGGAACCATGACATAATGAAATATTGATACAGTACAGCCTGTTTAAATGCAGTAATGTAACGCTAATCAGACTCTTTCTAAACAACGTGATCGGAAATAGCCTGTGCAATCGATCCACTACCAGATTTCTCAGGCAGCATAACAAGGCAGCGTCAGCGTAGGTTAGAGGCTTCCCGTAAGGAAAATCTACAAATGTGTAGATTTTCCCTACAAAACGACGAGTACAACACGCGCTTAAGCAACGACTATTGCGGACAGATACTGTATACCTGTTCATTTGTAGCCATCCTCCAATCTTTATTCTCGGAGCAAATCATGATCGACGTCTAACCCTTTGGGAGAAAATATTCTTACAAATTTGCGGCATCTACAAGACTTCGCCTACAAGACTTCGGTCTTTATAATGCAGGCTGTATAGGTAGAGCATTTCAACCAAAATAGAAAAGTGAGCCTGGCCTAACAGCTGGCTTGCAAAAGCTATTCAATCATGCATATGCTTGAAGTCACGCTCCTCGACTACTGTTTAAGTGAAGTACTCTACGAGTTACGCAGTAAGATTCCAAACAGACCTGGTAACAGAATGGCATCATATTTCGGCGCTACAGTATTGATGGTCCTGGTTATTCATAGCGTGAAAAATGATTGCGACGCGACGTCCAACGGACTTGGTGAGTACATACCTAAGCCTAATGGCTATAGAAAATAGAAATAGTTGTGTACTTAATGGCTATAGCCCGAGTAGTTTTTGTGCCAATAAAACTGAAATCACCATCATCACTAAGCCTATTGGACTGCATAAAAATGTGTTTGAGGCGCACAATTCATTTAGCCTTCGATACATAACCGGGGATCCTCTTGAAATAGTCAAAATTATCTGCCATCTTAATGGGTACGGCAGGCCCGAGGCACGAAATGCCATTCATCAAGGCAGAGTTAGAAAAGAAAGGATAAAGGGCTCAAGTTCCGCCATCGGCTGTGCTGTCCGAGTGTTTCTCCCAGAATTTTCAGGCGCTATATGAGGCGAATGGGGGGGGTCTGCACTTTTCCCAATCAAGTGTTATCGGTCACCGACTTTGCCGTTTTAGAAAGAAACCGTCTCATTGAATGATTCATTTTGCAGCTGAACACCTGAGCCATCTGAGCCAACACTTCGGACGAATAATTATCTATCTTTCTGAGGTTCTGTCTACAGGACGAATACTCAAATTTTTCGACTACTGAAGCAAATAACTGTGTATTCATTTGCAATTCTGAAAGGAATATGCAACTATGTATTCGGATTTTGAATCGAATTGTAATGGTACGTAATTGAGTAGATTTACGAATCTTGTTTCTTCAAAGTGTATGAATGTTTCTTGAAAACCAAATATATCCCAATATTTCCAAAGCTGCGCATGTAAGACCGAAAACAACACAAAAGAGGGCATGAAAAGTCAATGCTACATCATATTCTGATCCGCATGAACATGGCGACGCGCGTCGTAAGCGCGATTCACAAAGCTATCGTAGCGGAGAGGGTACACCCTTTGATGAGCAAGACGAAGTTTCTCGCTTCCTGTCACGTGCACCTTCGAGAGAAACAGCCAAAGGGTGCGAAACTATGTTCTCGCTATGATAACGATGACGAAAATTTGTAATTGCACCAATAAGTGTCGCCCCGTTAGAAGAAGACGAAGTTGTTCGTCCCCAAATGTTTTCTTACTCCACGTGCTCTCGGTCTTTCGGTAGCCATAATGGATGCCATGCAATCACAGGCGAAACGCGTTCGATGACACAGCAAATATATTCCCAGTATGTTCGTCTCGGGGAGGGGGTGGGTGAGGGTGTTTTGTAAGCGGTGTGTGGCACCCAGTTTTGCAGCTTTGATGGCTTCTTTTGCCTTTCTTGCAGACAATTGGAGGGGTGTTGAGGGTGTCTTAGCGGGGTGTAGGGGATGCTTGAAAAATCCCTGCGACCCGATTTTACGGAGCACAAAGTTGAAGCATTTGTTGAAGGTTACCAAGCAAAAAAAGTGCCTCAATGTCACTTCGAGGATGGTCTCGCACGTTCTGTGGCAAAGTACAATGCGTGGGCCCGTATTACGGAGTCTTTGTTTGCCGTCTCCGCATCCACCGCTGCCAAATAACGCCGCCATCTTTCTTCGTAAGACTGCTCGGGAGCTCTCGCAGAATTCCGCAGTAAGCTGCGAAGATTTTGCGACGCGCGCCCTTCGTGAATCTACACTTCGTCGTAACTTTCCCGTACGACGGAGATACGACAGATTCCGTCGCACGAGCTCTTTGTGAATCCGACCCCTGTTGACACTGACCTGTAACAGCCGATGACTCTCTAACCATGGGGCCGGTTGACACATGATAAGAGCGAAGATGACAAAAGTAATACAAAGAGAGCCAGGGAACGTCGAACTTCAAGCTTGAGTCATGTCATAAAAGGTTGAAAGTTCGACGTCTCTCTGTCTCTGTGTTGCTTTCGTCGTCTTCGCTGATCACTCTCTAAACATGTCACTGCGTCTGATTTTTATTTCATTGACATTACTAGTACATTCCTGCAAAATTTATGAGCAAACCCTCAGACCGATTTGTAATATTGGTGCTTTCAATGCCACCTCAAACGGACCTGTTCAGTCGCAGTAGTGGTGATCTCCCAAGCGTATTCGAGCAATAATTCTTCGAGTGCAGCAGACTTGAAACTTAACTTTTTGACTCGCCGTTTTTCGCAGTTGTTGACAACGTTCCTTATGATTAACAGATAGAACTGATTGAGCTGAAGTGCGACATACCGATAATAACAGGTTCGCTGAAGTTATTGCGGCTTCGCTTTATTCATGCGTTGAACGAAAGTATCTGAATACACGTAGGTTGTCGCGGAGAAGAATGTCTGTGTTCTCTAGAACATACGCCTAATAATAATTCGTGGCATTACGTCTTGAGACAACTGTGTCAACATACGTCTTCGAGCATGCGTTTTCTGGGATGCACCTCAATAAGTCAAAGTTATGCTTACAACCAACGAACGAACGCTTCAACGCACTCCTCAAGATTGCAATTGCACACACGATGTTGACGTAATAGTTAAACAAGACGTGCCAAGTTTGCTCATGACACAGCAAAAAATAAGTGATTATTGACCCTGGGATCGAGCAACACCAAATAACTCAAATATATACGCGATATGTCGTTTTAAGTTATGTGCTGTGTCCTCAACATCAGAACGCGCAGAAACCGGCTACCCCAAAGCCGTGGTATGCGGCCCGCGTAGTTCCTCAGTGGCCCAACGCGGCCCGCGGACACGAATTAGTTCGCACCCCTGCTATGCAGTGTTTTTCAACTAACGTGTAGCGAAAACGTATTAAATATTCCGCTTGTCCGGAAATTATGGGAACAACGGTGTTTATCCTCGCCGAACTTTTGCCATGCCATACCAGCACGTAAACTAATTTCAGTATGCGAGAAACTGAAGCTCCTGAATTAAACTCCACAATCTGTCAAGCCAATCCGCGTTGCTTTTTTTACGTGAAAACGTCGATTAGTTCGGTATGGTAGCTAGGTCAAAATTACGATGCAATGCAAAAATACGATGCAACGATAATTATCCCGAATTTCGTGACGCTATCACTCGGTAAGCAATAAACCGCTGTCGTTGGAAAGTGCTTGAGAGGTTGTACATTGGCCTTAAGCGATATTAGCTTCAACAACAATATCCAAAATTTTATAAGTTCGCAAACTTAAAATATCAAAATTTCGCCAGAATGTGGGCACATATGAAACTAAAGTATGATCAGAATCGAAGGAACCATCAATCAGAAGACAGGTCTGCTCGAGAGGAATCCAAAAACCCCCAAGATCCAGCACCGAGCGATCGAGAGAGCTACCGGAGCGCCGAAGAACATTAGCGGAGGAGCCAAATTCGACTGCAAGTGCGCTCAGCGAGCACTTACCCACTTCCAGCAGACAACTTCGACTTCTGCGAGTGTGAAAGTCGCTTACAAAGACGATGGTGTGCATCCAGAAGGGGGCTCAGCACCGTGGAGGAGGCAGATCACGCCACAGAACACCAGGCACAGTGGCGATGTGAGGCGGCGGAGGCGGCGGCAAAGGAATCGGAGATCGAGACGTTTTCGTGTGAAACACTACGATTCGTACACGAATGAGCCCGCCCCCTTCCTTTTTTCTTTCTTTTGTTTTTCAACCACCACTGTTAAGGTGGTTATTGCGCATGTTATAATATATTATTATTACTGGTTGCCTCATGTATAGTATCTTGATAAAGCATGGATTGATCTCTGTCAAACTAGCTTCCAACTTTGTTGTGTAATGCCCTGTAGGGGCCTTTGACACATTTAGTGGCGTCACTTGGGCACGCGACACACGATGCAGGAACTCTTTGTGTCACCCCTCCCTCAATATCAGATCCCTTTCCATACCGGGCCGTACGCGATACATAACCATATCATACCACAGGCAGAAAAAAAAAAAGGAAAACACACTCTCTCTTCATGGGCTCTCTACAAGGGCTCTTCATGTCGCCTTAGAGAGGGACAGATGCTGGTGCGATGCGTCAGCCTCTCCCGTCGCGTCACCCAGGTCGAACCGCACCACTCTAGTTACGCCACTGAACATATTCTAAGTAAATAAATAACTAGACAGTTTCCGTCGCTGCATCGTGACGAATTATGCTATTCGCGTTGTGTAAAACACTGAGGAAAAATAATTTCCTTAATGAATCACATGGGGACGGAGGGTTCCTGAAGACAAACTTGGTTGCAGACCCGTAGCCTTATGACGCAGCCAATAGCTTTGCAGGCCCGCACCCAGAGGCAGTTCGCGCAGCGAAAACAGTCAAAGTTGTCACTGTGTTATCACGAGAAGAACGCTGAGGAACGTGCTAAAACTAGGGCTGAGGGCAAGACGACCTTATACGACCCTGTATCTGCATGAATGCCAGCGCACACACACGACTAGTGTTCGTGTACTGTGAGTTGACTGCGAGGACTTCCAATGGAACGGTTCACGGTTGCCCGGATATGCCACATGATTGACTCGGTTCACCAAGTTCCTCCAGTTAAAAGGAACTGTTTCATGTTCACTGTGCTTGAGTGCCGCTCGGAACCAATTAATGTTATAGCACAAGCGTTTAAGGCCATCTTTTGTGTAAACTCTCATTTTCTGGGAACCCCAGTCGTTGCATTGGAGAAACGAAACAGCCTGAACGCTGGCAACATGTTTAGCAAAATATACATAAGGGTGTTGTTCAACTGAAATCTGACTTTGCGAAGAACGTACAGGGTCGGCGCACGTGTAACAATCGAGAGAGAAGTATTGGAAGTTTTTATTTTTGTTTTTGGTTCGCAAAGAATACTTCCATCTCCAACTTGCTATGTTCAAGACGGCTACGCCTTTTGCTACGCTTTTGCTTTTACGCTTTTTGTTCCATGTTGGTGCCGCGAAGCAACTGTGGCTATGTGCGGCGAACAGACGTGGACAGATGGCGAGCGGGTAGCAGGAAGGAGTTGGGGCTAGCAGTGCTGTTGAACCTGTTATTTCTTAACGGTAAGACCTGATGCACGGAGAGAAGGACAAAGACTCGGGTCTTGCCGTTTGGCATATGTACCAACTTAACTTATGCCCAAGCCCTTTTCTGTTCTTATAATTTAGCTGTTCCTTCCAACATTTTAGCAAACACGCATTATTGCGGAACAGCCTGAGCAATTCATAGACCGACCGTTTAAACGGGTCTTGTACTTTAACGGGCATCTTAAATATACGCTGAGAGCAGCCATAAAATTTTCGACCATCTGTGAGGTTTTCCGGCTACAGAATAAATATATAGGAAACCAGGAAAAAACGACGTTTGAAGTGCTGCAGCAAAGACATAAATAAATAAGGGCGACCAACAACAACAACAACTTTATTTTGAGATGGAGAGTGGCGCCCATTCGCCTCACGAGTAACGAAAAAGTGAACTTTTCATGGAAATATAACTCTTTCTTCTGTTGGATGTTCGACCTGCGCGCGCACAGTCGATCACACCAGTGTACTGGAATAACCCTTGGAATACTGAGCTGAACGACCCAGTGGCGAGTAGAAGCCGAAGTCATTACCAGGAAGGCTGCCCGGCTACATGACAGCATGCGCTGTTTTGGGTTGACGCCTTATGAACATACGAAGGAAAGACAACAACCGAGATTACGATGTTTAAGATATGCCGACCTTACAATAGTCAGTCGCTCATCGCCAAGCCGACAATGACATGCTAAACATACCAGTCACTAGTCTCCCGATGTTTTACTTATAATATGTTCTTTACAGATACGTGGTTCACGGACGATGCAACCGGTAAGCTTTTTTTTACCCCCTTTTATAATAACCTGTTGTCTTTGCGAGGCATTGGACTTGCTTTTACACTCGACAAGGTACGGGCCCCTGGTCCAGTCCGGCTCATATGCGTCAAGGTCTCGGTCACTTTGGGGAGTTTTTGTCACCAGCCGGCCTCTCCACCGTTCTTGCCTGAACTGCCCTCTCTATCACCATCTTTCGTTCTACACAGTTTCATTCTATACAGTGGGCACTGCCCAGTGCTCAGCCAGCTGACCGGCATCAGCCCCATCTCATCGTCGTATCTTTATGTATATATATATATATATAGGTGAAAGAGAAAAACAAGACTTGGGCGGAAGTTTTGAGGGAATTAGAACATCAGAAATTTATTACAATTTTAAGGGGGAATTAATTAAACAACTCTAAGGTCAACGTTTCGGCGGAGGCTCTGAACAAACGTTGACCTTAGAGTTGTTTAATTAATTCCCCCTTAACATTGTAATACATTTCTGATGTTCTAATTCACTATATATATATATAGTATAGATACTCATTGAACGATGCGACAGCACCAGAGGACACGTGTTTCGCCGTGTTTGCGGCTCATCGGCCCTGGGTAGGTGCGCATCGTTCGGGTTTGCGGCTCATCGGCCCTGGGTAGGTGCGCATCGTTCGGGCTACGCTACGTGCATCGCTACGTGCAGCCATAGAAGCCATTTTAATCTGTAAGTTTGAGTTTCAAACACGTCTAGCATCATTTACTTATTTTTTTAATGGCTTTTCCCCCCCCCTACGTGCAGCCATAGAAGCCATTTTAATCTGTAAGTTTGAGTTTCAAACACGTCTAGCATCATTTACTTATTTTTTTAATGGCTTTTCCCCCCTCTTTATATATAGTATAGTATATAGTATATATATATATATATATATATATATATATATATATGTATACAAAGGAAAATAGCTAATGCTCTATGGATGCACGTTGAGCATATGTTTACAATTTGATCGTGCACTCCCAGCCGAGTACAGCTGTTTCGTCCTACTTGGGACTCGTCAGCCCGGCGTGCATCCATATATATATATTGTCGGGGATTAAGAGGGAGCAACTCAGCGGGACAACCGAGAGGTTTATTCTGACCAGCAAGAAGAAGCAGGCACGCGCGATCATTCAGATGCGAGCACGATCAGGGCATCGTCTTCATTATCTTCACGACAATATATATAATATCCCATTCCTGTTGAAGACAGCGCTGCTGTCAAAACGTCGAATACCCCCTCTTAGTTTTTAATAAAGTTCCCCTTTTATTCCTTGTCCTGTAGAAGCACCGTCTCCACTTCTGATCTTTATTGAATACCTATATATATATATTGATACTCATTGAACGATGCGACAGCACCAGAGGACACGTGTTTCGCCGTGTTTGCGGCTCGTCGGCCCTGGGTAGCTGCGCATCGTTCGGGATTGGCAAACCAGGGGTCACTCAGCGAGTGATATACACCTGGGAGGGTGACTGAGCACTCCTCAATGCCACAGTGCAAGCCAGTGAATTATAAAGAGGGGGGAAAAGCCATTAAAAGAATAAGTAAATGATGCTAAACGTGTTTGAAATTCAAACTTACAGATTAAGATGGCTTCTATGGCTGCAAGTAGAGAAACAGATACTCATTGAACGATGCGACAGCACCAGGGGACACGTGTTTCGCCGTGTTTGCGGCTTGTCGGCCCTGGGTAGCTGCGCATCGTTCGGGATTGGGCCGACGAGCCGCAAACACGGCGAAACACGTGTCCTCTGGTGCTGTCGCATCGTTCAATGAGTATCTGTTTCTCTACGTGCAGCCATAGAATCCATCTTAATCTGTAAGTTTGATTTTCAAACACGTTTAGCATCATTTACTTATTCTTTTAATGGCTTTCCCCCCCTGTTTATAGTTCACTGGCTTGCACTGTGGCATTGAGGAGTGCTCAGTCACCCTCCCAGGTGTATATCACTCGCTGAATGACCCCTGGTTTGCCAATCCCGAACGATGCGCAGCTACCCAGGGCCGACGAGCCGCAAACACGGCGAAACACGTGTCCTCTGGTGCTGTCGCATCGTTCAATGAGTATCTGTTTCTCTACGTGCAGCCATAGAAGCCATCTTAATCTGTAAGTTTGAATTTCAAACACGTTTAGCATCATTTACTTATTCTTTTAATGGCTTCCCCCCCCTCTTTATAATTCACTGGCTTGCACTGTGGCATTGAGGAGTACTCAGTCACCCTCCCAGGTGTATATCACTCGCTGAGTGACCCCTGGTTTGCCAATCCCGAACGATGCGCAGCTACCCAGGGCCGACGAGCCGCAAACACGGCGAAACACGTGTCCTCTGGTGCTGTCGCATCGTTCAATGAGTATCTGTTTCTCTACGTGCAGCCATAGAAGCCATCTTAATCTGTAAGTTTGAATTGAGGGAAGTACAAAAATCAAACGGCCACGAAGTTTTACAGTTGTGGAAGGAAAAAGACGCGGACAACAGATTTTAGGGAAGTTAGAAACACTAGTTCATTTAATGGGCAGAAATTAAAAGTTGAATGAGAAACGGGGTCGACGTTTCGACAGTGGCACTGTCTTCGTCAGGACAAAAGATGCGCAGGGGGTTACAGATTGCTTAAATAGGTTTGGTGTGTGACGTCATCATCGGTACAACGCACACCACAGGCGGTTGTCGGTGAGTCAGGTACGGGAATATTGCAGAAGGTCAAGTCCGGGTGGTGAGGTCATTCTCCTTTGGTCCCTCTCGGTATTTGGGGAAAAACATTCCTGGGCAGGGTGAGTGCTGCTTCGGACTTTGCTGGGAAAAAAAAAAGAAAGGAAAAGGAAAGAAAGGAACGGAAAGAAAGAAGCTGCCAAGAAGAAGGCGGCCAGATTTCTTACCGTTGACAGTGCTCCGAGATCTTCGTTAATGGTTGATTGGAATTTGTGAATGAGATAGGATTCGCGTTGTTCTCTGCACCGATCTGAGCTAAAATTTTACTGGAGAATGAAAAGTGACACATTATTTAGGGAATGACCTGGTTGTTTGAAATGACGAGAGACCGGGAGGTTTGGCTTTTTTGTAACGTCAGACCGGTGGTTGTTGAACCTGATCCGAAATGATGTTTTGGTCTGACATACGCATTGTGCTTGGCACATGTCGCACTGAATGACATAAATGACGTTAGACGAATTACAGTTAAGTTCTGCCTATTAAATGAACTAGTGTTTCTAACTTCCCTAAAATCTGTTGTCCGCGTCTTTTTCCTTCAACAACTATATATATATATATATATAATGAAAAAAATAACCGGAGCTGTTTGGCTGCACGAATAGCATATGTTTGTAGCTCAAACGTCACCATGCCAGTACTGGACAGCTGTTTCGGCCTTGTTGGGCCTCATCAACAGTACGCAGGCAGGCAACGTTTGAGTGGATGGCGTCAGAAGGTCACGTAACACGTGATTCCTCCCGTCAGGGTGAGATAACTCACTCACTGAAAGCCCAGTGCAAAGCCAGTGAAGTATAAAATGAAAAAAAAAAAAATAGCCGGAGCTCTTTGGCTGCACGTATAGCATATGTTTGTAGCTCAAACGTCGCCATGCCAGTATTGGACAGCTGTTTCGGCCTTGTTGGGCCTCATCAACAGTACGCAGGCAGGCAACGTTTGAGTGGATGGCGTCAGAAGGTCACGTAACACGTGATTCCTCCCGTCAGGGTGAGATAACTCACTCACTGAAAGCCCAGTGCAAAGCCAGTGAAGTATAAAATGAAAAAAATAGCAGGAGCTCTTTGGCTGCACGTATAGCATATATTTGTAGCTCAAACGTCGCCATGCCAGTACTGGACAGCTGTTTCGGCCTTGTTGGGCCTCATCAACAGTACGCAGGTAGGCAACGTTTGAGTGGATGGCGTCAGAAGGTCACGTAACACGTGATTCTTCCCGTCAGGGTGAGATCACTCACTCACTGAAAGCCCAGTGCAAAGCCAGTGACGTATAAAATGAAAAAAATAGCCGGAGCTCTTTGGCTGCACGTATAGCATATGTTTGTAGCTCAAACGTCGCCATGCCAGTACTGGACAGCTGTTTCGGCCTTGTTGGGCCTCATCAACAGTACGCAGGCAGGCAACGTTTGAGTGGATGGCGTCAGAAGGTCACGTAACACGTGATTCCTCTCGTCAGGGTGAGATAACTCACTCACTGAAAGCCCAGTGCAAAGCCAGTGAAGTATAAAATGAAAAAAAGGCGGAGCTCTTTGGCTAGACGTATAGCATATGTTTGTAGCTCAAACGTCGCCATGCCAGTACTGGACAGCTGTTTCGGCCTTGTTGGGCCTCATCAACAGTACGCAGGTAGGCAACGTTTGAGTGGATGGCGTCAGAAGGTCACGTAACACGTGATTCCTCCCGTCAGGGTGAGATCACTCACTCACTGAAAGCCCAGTGCGAAGCCAGTGAAGTATAAAATGAAAAAAAATAGCCGGAGCTCTTTGGCTGCACGTATAGCATATGTTTGTAGCTCAAACGTCGCCATGCCAGTACTGGAAAGCTGTTTCGGCCTTGTTGGGCCTCATCAACAGTACGCAGGCAGGCAACGTTTGAGTGGATGGCGTCAGAAGGTCACGTAACACGTGATTCCTCCCGTCAGGGTGAGATAACTCACTCACTGAAAGCCCAGTGCAAAGCCAGTGAAGTATAAAATGAAAAAAAATAGCCGGAGCTCTTTGGCTGCACGTATAGCATATGTTTGTAGCTCAAACGTCGCCATGCCTGTACTGGACAGCTGTTTCGGCCTTGCTGGGCCTCATCAACAGTACGCAGGTAGGCAACGTTTGAGTGGATGGCGTCAGAAGGTCACGTAACACGTGATTCCTCTCGTCAGGGTGAGATAACTCACTCACTGAAAGCCCAGTGCAAGGCCAGTGAAGTATAAAATGAAAAAAAAATAGCCGGAGCTCTTTGGCTGCACGTATAGCATATGTTTGTAGCTCAAACGTCGCCATGCCAGTATTGGACAGCTGTTTCGGCCTTGTTGGGCCTCATCAACAGTACGCAGGCAGGCAACGTTTGAGTGGATGGCATCAGAAGGTCACGTAACACGTGATTCCTCTCGTCAGGGTGAGATAACTCACTCACTTAAAGCCCAGTGCAAGGCCAGTGAAGTATAAAATGAAAAAAATAGCCGGAGCTCTTTGGCTGCACGTATAGCATATGTTTGTAGCTCAAACGTCGCCATGCCAGTATTGGACAGCTGTTTCGGCCTTGCTGGGCCTCATCAACAGTACGCAGGCACGCAACGTTTGAGTGGATGGCGTCAGAAGGTCACGTAACACGTGATTCCTCTCGTCAGGGTGAGATAACTCACTCACTGAAAGCCCAGTGCAAAGCCAGTGAAGTATAAAATGAAGAAAAAGCCGGAGCTCTTTGGCTGCACGTATAGCATATATTTGTAGCTCAAACGTCGCCATGCCAGTACTGGACAGCTGTTTCGGCCTTGCTGGGCCTCATCAACAGTACGCAGGCAGGCAACGTTTGTGTGGATGGCGTCAGAAGGTCACGTAACACGTGATTCCTCTCGTCAGGGTGAGATAACTCACTCACTGAAAGCCCAGTGCAAAGCCAGTGAAGTATAAAATGAAAAAAAAAAAGCCGGAGCTCTTTGGCTGGACGTATACCATATGTTTGTAGCTCAAACGTCGCCATGCCAGTACTGGACAGCTGTTTCGGCCTTGTTGGGCCTCATCAACAGTACGCAGGTAGGCAACGTTTGAGTGAATGGCGTCAGGAGGTCACGTAACACGTGATTCCTCTCGTCAGGGTGAGATAACTCACTCACTGAAAGCCCAGTGCAAAGCCAGTGAAGTATAAAATGAAAAAAAAAAGCCGGAGCTCTTTGGCTGGACGTATAGCATATGTTTGTAGCTCAAACGTCGCCATGCCAGTACTGGACAGCTGTTTCGGCCTTGTTGGGCCTCATGAACAGTACGCAGGTAGGCAACGTTTGAGTGAATGGCGTCAGGAGGTCACGTAACACGTGATTCCTCCCGTCAGGGTGAGATCACTCACTCACTGAAAGCCCAGTGCGAAGCCAGTGAAGTATAAAATGAAAAAAAAAAAAAATAGCCGGAGCTCTTTGGCTGCACGTATAGCATATGTTTGTAGCTCAAACGTCGCCATGTCAGTACTGGACAGCTGTTTCGGCCTTGTTGGGCCTCATCAACAGTACGCAGGCAGGCAACGTTTGAGTGGATGGCGTCAGAAGGTCACGTAACACGTGTTTCCTCCCGTCAGAGTGAGATAACTCACTCACTGAAAGCCCAGTGCAAAGCCAGTGAAGTATAAAATGAAAAAAATAGCAGGAGCTCTTTGGCTGCACGTATAGCATATATTTGTAGCTCAAACGTCGCCATGCCAGTACTGGACAGCTGTTTCGGCCTTGTTGGGCCTCATCAACAGTACGCAGGTAGGCAACGTTTGAGTGAGTGGCGTCAGAAGGTCACGTAACACGTGATTCCTCCCGTCAGGGTGAGATCACTCACTCACTGAAAGCCCAGTGCAAAGCCAGTGAAGTATAAAATGAAAAAAATAGCCGGAGCTCTTTGGCTGCACGTATAGCATATGTTTGTAGCTCAAACGTCGCCATGCCAGTACTGGACAGCTGTTTCGGCCTTGTTGGGCCTCATCAACAGTACGCAGGCAGGCAACTTTTGCGTGGATGGCGTCAGAAGGTCACGTAACACGTGATTCCTCTCGTCAGGGTGAGATAACTCACTCACTGAAAGCCCAGTGCAAAGCCAGTGAAGTATAAAATGAAAAAAATAGCCGGAGCTCTTTGGCTGTACGTATAGCATATGTTTGTAGCTCAAACGTCGCCATGCCAGTACTGGACAGCTGTTTCGGCCTTGCTGGGCCTCATCAACAGTACGCAGGCAGGCAACGTTTGAGTGGATGGCGTCAGAAGGTCACGTAACACGTGATTCCTCCCGTCAGGGTGAGATAACTCACTCACTGAAAGCCCAGTGCAAAGCCAGTGAAGTATAAAATGAAAAAAAATAGCCGGAGCTCTTTGGCTGCACGTATAGCATATGTTTGTAGCTCAAACGTCGCCATGCCAGTACTGGACAGCTGTTTCGGCCTTGTTGGGCCTCATCAACAGTACGCAGGCAGGCAACGTTTGAGTGGATGGCGTCAGAAGGTCACGTAAGAGCTACAAACATATGCTATACGTGCAGCCAAAGAGCTCCGGCTATCTTTTTTCATTTTATACTTCACTGGCTTTGCACTGGGCTTTCAGTGAGTGAGTTATCTCACCCTGACTGGAGGAATCACGTGTTACGTGACCTTCTGACGCCATCCACTCAAACGTTGCCTGCCTGCGTACTGTTGATGAGGCCCAACAAGGCCGAAACAGCTGCCCAGTACTGACATGGCGACGTTTGAGTTACAAATATATGCTATACGTGCAGCCCAAGAGCTCCGGCTATTTTTTCCTTGTATACTTTGTAGCGACACAGGTAAGAGACAACCTTCCTGGTAGCTCGCAAGGGAGCAAGTGTACGAACGTTTATTTTGCTCGCGCCTCAACAACAGCGGTGCCGCGATGCCGATGGCAAAGCCGCCACAAATTCCCCCCCTCCTAGCGCGTCGCTGGAAGGCGACGGGTGCGGACCAGGTTTTTGGACCAGCTCACGGAACGGCGTATGGTCGATGGAGGGGATAAGCCTGGACCGGGCGAGGAAGTTGAGAGGGCGGGTTCGGGAGGTCGATGGAGGTCGAGGTTGATGGAGGTCGAGGGAGGTGGATGGGTGTCGAGAAAAGCAGGCTTTAGGCGCTCGATGCTGACATTTTCCTCTTTCCCGTTGACGAGAACGGTGTAATAGCTGACCGCTCGGTTCAAAACACGATGCGGGCCGGTGTAGGGGGGCTGCAGAGGTTTTCGCACTCTATCACAGCGAAGGAAAACGTGTGTAGAGCTGCACAGGTCAGGATGTTGGTAGGGACGCCCAGAGTAGGAACGGGAAGGTGCAGGGCGTAAGGCAGCCATGGCGCTGCGTAGGCGGGTGACGAAATCGGATGGTGGGAGTACGGCGGGAGTAGATGGGGGTGACACGAGGTCACCGGGCAACCGGAGCGCCATACCATACACGAGTTCTGCCGAGGAACACTCGAAATCTGGCTTGAACGCAGAGCGGATTCCCAGCAGGACAATGGGTAGGGCTTCAGGCCAAGGAGTTTCGGGGGATGACCGTAATGCGGCCTTGAGCTGCCGATGAAGTCTTTCCACAAGGCCGTTGGATGCGGGATGGTAAGCGGTGGTTCGGATGCGGCGAGTCCCAAGAGCGTTGGTAAGGCTGTAGAAAAGCGCCGACTCCAACTGCGGGCCCCGGTCAGTGTTGATAATCGATGGGACTCCGAATCTGGAGACCCACTCACGGAGAAGAGCCGCTGCGACAGTTGGGGCCGTGGAATCTGACAGAGGAACTGCTTCCGGCCAGCGGGTATACCTGTCGATGATAGTGAGGATATGTCTGAAACCTTGAGCTGGTGAAAGCGGGCCCACGAGGTCCGCATGTATATGGTCGAAACGTTGATCGGGCTGGGAAAAAGGAGAAGGCGTCAGGCGAGTGTGGCGGTGAACTTTGTTTCGTTGGCAGGGCAGACAGGCCTTCACCCAACGGCTGATGTCGCTGTTCATACGCGGCCAGACGTAACACTCGCAAATGGCCGCCCGCGTCGCGCGGACGCCGGTATGGCACAAAGCATGGAATGTGTCGAACACAGCGCGACGGAAGGCCCGAGGAAGGAAAGGGCGGGGAAAATCGCGGATGGCAGCTATCTTGGATGGTAGTGGTTAGATTCCCGCGCTGTTTATGCGATGGCCAAGAAAATCGAGCTCTGCTACACCGAACTCGCTTTTTGCAGCGTTGATGACGATGCCATGATGTTCCAGGCGTGCAAAGAGGGCGCGGAGGTGTTGGGCGTGGTCTTCTGCAGAGTGACTGGCCACCAGCAGGTCGTCTAGATAGGCGTACACGAAAGGGAGCCCGCGGGTGACAGAATCTATAAACCTTTGAAAGGTTTGGGCCGCGTTTCGCAACCCGAAGGGCATCCGTAAGAATTCAAAGAGGCCAAATGGGGTGGTGAGGGCTGTTTTAGGGATGTCCTCCGGCGCCATAGGAATCTGGTGGTACGCGCGAACCAAGTCAATTTTCGAAAACGTTGTGGCCCCTTCCAAGCTGGATGCAAAATCGAGGATGTGCGGAATGGGGTAGCGGTCAGGGACGGTGATGCGGTTTAAAGCGCGGTAATCACCGCAAGGCCGCCAGTCGCCCGTTTTCTTAGGCACCATATGGAGGGGTGATGCCCAGGTGCTGGATGATGGGCGAATGATGCCGAGCTCCAACATGTGATCGAATTCGGCCTTGGCAATCCTGTACTTCTCGGGAGCGAGACGACGTGGTCGAAAGTGAACAGGAGGGCCAGTAGTGAGCACATGATGTAAAACGTCGTGTTGGACGGGCTGGTTCCAGTCAGGTGGTTTGGTGAGTGCGGGAAACTCCTTTAGTATGAGAGCATAAGGAGGAGATGGCTCAGCAAGCGAAAGAACTCGTTGGGGACTTGCCGGGGCGCGAATTCCGTGCACAGACAGGTGTGTCAAAGAGTCGACGAGGCGCTTCCCAGAAACGTCGACGAGCAGGTTAAAGTGGTGTAAAAAATCTGCTCCTAAGATCGCCCGGTGAACATCGGCGATCAGGAACAGCCAGCGGAAGGTTCGTCGCAATCCAAGGTTTAGGGTTAAGGACTTTTGGCCGTATACAGGGATGGTGGTTGAATTGGCCGCCTTGAGGGATAAGCAAGGTTCTCGGGAGCGGCCGCTGAGTTTCGAGGCAGGGATTACGCTAACTTCAGCGCCAGTATCCACGAGAAGACGCATGCCGGAGGTACGGTCCACGATGTGAAAAAGGCGGCAATCATTAGGGCCACGTCCACTCGCCGCCACTAGTGGTTGGCCGGCGGGTTTCCCGACCACGCGCAAGGTTGGAAGCAGTGTCGGGCTTCCTGGCCGAAGCGGTGACGGTACAAGCAAAGCCCGTTCCTGTCGCGTGAACCTGGGCTGCGATGGCGAGGAGACCGGTTGCGGGAGCGGAAACGCTGGCGACGTGGCGACGGAGAGCGGGATCGAGTGGACAAAGCCGCAACTAATTGAGTCAGGTGAGCGACTTGTTGGGAAAGAGTGGCGAAATTCGAGTTGGCGTCAGGGAAGGGAGGTACACTTTGGGGAGCATCGACTTGAGGCGCTTAGACGGAATCCAAGGTCATAGTAGCAGGTGATGCGACTTCCATGACTGCGTCAGCCAAACTCGCTAGCTCTTCAATGCCGAGGTTGTGAGTGCTGGCAAGAACCATCTGGACATTTTTAGGGAGCCGTTGGAGGAATAGCTCGCGGAGGAAACTGTCGGTACTGGCATTGCTTCCTTCGCCGAGTAACTGTTTCATTCGGCGCAGCAGTTGGGTTGGGCGCCGGTCGCCTAGTTCTTCAGCTGACAACAGCTGTTGCAGACGGGCGCGGTTGGACGGCGATGTACGCTTCAAGAGTGCCGCTTTCAGGGCTTGGTACGGGGTATCGGCGGGAGGGTTGGCAATGATATCAAACACTTCTTCTGCCGCTGATGGTGAAAGGGCCGCGATGACGTGGTAATACTTGGTACGTTCGGCGAGATGCCGGAGAGGTGAAACTGTGCTTCCGCTTGAATAAACCACGTCGCGGGGTTGCGATCCCAATACGGAGGAAGTTTGACGGCGATGGAGGATACCGGTGCAACTGAGGTTGTCGCTAAGGCTTGTCCAGTTGGGGGAGCATCGCCAGTAGACATAATGGCGGATGGAACGTTAGGGTATCACGTTCGGGTCACCAGTTGTAGCGACACAGGTAAGAGACAACCTTCCTGGTAGCTCGCAAGAGAGCAAGTGTACGAACGTTTATTTTGCTCGCGCCTCAACAACAGCGGCGCCGCGATGCCGATGGCAAAGCCGCCACAACTTCACTGGCTTTGCAATGGGCGAGTTATCTCACCCTGACTGGAGGAATCACGTGTTACGTGACATTCTGACGCCATCCACTCAAACGTTGCCTGCCTGCGTACTGTTGATAAGGCCCAACAAGGCCGAAACAGCTGTCCAATACTGGCATGGCGACGTTTGAGTTACAAACATATCTATATCTGTATATATATATATATATATATATATATATATATATGAAGCTGTATATATATATATATATATATATATATGAAGGAATGAAAGGCAAACAGCGAAGGTGGGGGAAGTAAAAAACGGGGCGATTTATTAGAATTTAAACTAATAGAAAGATATCTAGGGGTATGGTGGACGTTGCGGCGGAAGCTCCGCCTTCTTCAGGGCGAAGAGATTAGAAGGGTGTCTTAAAGCTTTTGTACATGTGTAGCATGACGTCACAGTCGGGGTTCGCGCCACCTGGCAGTCGTTAGGGTCAAGCTCGGTAATGTTGTTGTGTCAAGTCCAGGCGTGAGGTCATCGTCCTTGGGGTCGGAAGGGTGTCAGGAGTCCGGCTGAAAAGAAAAGAAAAGGAAGCAGTATCTTATCTAAGCAGTTAGAGTTCTTATTGTTGAGAATATACCAGGGTCTTCCTTAATGGCGAACTGGAATTTGTAGATAAGGTAGGATTCCCATTGTTCTCGTGATCGATCGGAAGCAAAGTTTGATTGAAGAAGAAAAATTGAAACTGTGTTAATTGAATGGCCCGATTGACTGAAATGGCGCAAAACTGGAAGATTTTTTTTTGTCACGTCTGATCGGTGCAGATAGTTTTCTACATAGTTTTTTCCCAATCTTTCCCAGTACTTGTCGCCACTTTGGTCCGGTTAATTCACTCACAAGTTTCTCATATTTCAGATCCGTGGTTTTCTGACGAAGTCGCCGGTAAGTGCATGCATCCATGCAGAGATATAGGCATCTCACAAATCAATAACTTCTGTGACCGTGGTGGATTGGAATGACAGAATGTAACGCCAGTGACAAATGAGGCACCGGCGGGGAGCAACACAATCTGGGAATTAAAAGAAGGAAGTAGAACGTCCAAAACATGCTTCATCGGCCTTTTAGAGCAGTATAGGAGACATAATTTCGTCCGTTTTGTTGCTCTCGTGGAATCCCTCGTATTCGAAGTGCATAAATAGGTGTAATTTTATGTGGCAGATAGGCCGGAAACTGACACCTAAAACCCTTTGCTACACAGTGACAAGTGCGTTGTGTTCATCAGATTCACTATCCATCAGCAACAATATATTTAGGGTCGGCTCATCGTCCCTGTTAATTTCTGTAGGACGTCCCAGTGAACTACTTATTCTTACTTGAGTCCCTGGGCGTTCACACATAGCCGATATCCTAGTGGACTGCAGCGTGCCTTTATCTTTTGCAAGGCATAGGAATAACAGGTCGTTGATAACGTCAGCTGTCGTACCTTCCGGAACCAATGGCATGACTCAGAATCTTATCTGTTTATTGAGTGTGGTACTTACGGTACGGCACGGTACGGCCGCTTTATGAACGGTCCAGTAACACTGTATAATGAGGCGTTTACTGCCCTGTCCAGCTGGGCGCATAGTTGATGTTTCTAGCAGAACGTTACGTATTTATATATTCAACAACAGCGGAGGAACCGTGTTCTCATTTCCTTTTGTGTTGTATAACGCTCCCTCAAGCGCTCAAACTCATTCTCTTTTTCGTTTTCAGAATCCTACGGTCGTTATGCCGCGAAACTACTACTGAGCACGCTTCAAGTAAAACACGCCATGACGCTTGACGAGAAAGATACAGCTGGTCATAAACATGGCGTGATTCGTATTAACCAAGGGAATCTAACCGGCTTCGAAGACGCGCAATTCAGCGTGCTTCGCTCAGAAGTGCATGACGGCGTGCATGACGCAGAGGTAGGTACCCATGATTGTCACATGACAACACGGGCGCCACAAATTAGGGCACTGTCGTTGACTGTTAAGTACGGACGTGTTTATGTGAGCGTCATGTATATATTAACAACCCGATTGAAAAATTTGTGGAAGTTATTGGATTTTAAATCAGCACATTCGATATTCCGTAGATAGAGGTGTCGGGATGCAGTCAGAGAGTTACTGCGTTGCCCAGCGATGAATAATCCAATCGCCTGAAAATCTCTGACATCACATAGTCTGCACGTGTAGCTTGTACGTTCCCTTGGCGTGGTCATCGACTCGGACCTGCGCTGGGCTCGCCACGTTACGCACCTTGAAACCGAGATGAAACCAAGAATGACCGAACCACGGCAAGTTCTGGCTGAATCTCGTGGACACTCGATTGATGTTCTACGTGAACGTGAAACGGCTCGCCACTTCCTACGTTTCCGTGCGCCCATTCCCCGTCAACTGCTCGTCAGAGGACACCCGCAGAGCACACGCCAGGGTCTCACTGGCTTCGTAGCGTAGGACGTAACACCGCCGGAAGCCCCCTGGTCTCTGCCCCTACTGCGCATCTTCATATCTTCCGAACCTTCTAGAACGAAGGTCAGGTTTATCATCCAGTAATCTTTGAGATCACTTTTCCGCTCTGGTAGACGAGCAGTTTTCTATGTCTGCAGTAACATAGACAGATTGCGCATCCAGAAACGGCAAGTCCGCTTGGGCATCCGTCATACCATCAGAAGGCGTAGTGCTACGACAACGCCTTCCGCATCGAACCTCATCAACAGCTGCGGAACTCTATGCCATCCTTTTCTTTCTGTTACACATCGTTCATTTTACCCCACGGGAATGGGCAGTCTTCACTGACCCAAAATCTGCACTGCAAGCTGTTGAAAATTCTGGTATACGAGGCTCATCAGCACCCCTAGTAACGGATTTCTTAATGGATTACCACCCTGTGTACGAAGCAGGGTTCTCCAGTGGGTTGCAGCCCATTGTGGTGTGGTAGGGAATGAACAGGCCGACAGCGCCACGAACCGGCTCTCTCGTCTCGAAGGGTATTGCGCTGCTGAGAGGAAACCGTCGTTCCATTCTTTGACGCCGCGTAACACCCCTGGCTTTCCGCCAATGGACAACTGACATTTTCTCCCATCTATGCTGAGAAGAGTTGACCCAACGCTCGCTTAACGCATGCCACCAAACACCTCTCGTCAAGATGCTGCATTAATTGATCGGATGCGACACAATGTGGCTTTTACAGCTCTGTAGAACTACCGCTTTGGGACAAGTTGACTCTCCCAAGTGCCGTACCTGCGATGCTCTAGAAGATCTGGAACACATTCTTCTTCATTGCCCGCACTACCAACCCTCCCGAACCGCACTTTCCGCGTCCCTGAATCAGTTGGACTCTCGCTCCCTCTCTCTCAAAATCGCTTGGTCCCTGGCCAAATCCAGACCACTAACACCTGCTCCCAAAGGTCTTTTGACCTTTTTCGACACCATAGGACTTCGATCCCTATTGTGAAGGGGCTCATTATTTCATCCCTCACATCACCACCAGTACTGGGGTAGATCATAGTCCCTGGCGATAAAACTCGCCATTCATCATTGCCAGATAAATCTGTTGTTGCTACTGTACCTCAGTCGGCACCGACGACATTTCTACACGATCATCAAAAAAAAAAAAAAAAAAAAAGAAAACAAAGAAAGATCGTCTTGGAACCTTCCTATTCAGAAGAATATGCATGTCCGAGGAAGCTGCGATGCTCCCTTCAGTGCAGCCACGTCTAAAGAATTATATCAGACTTATATGTGGGGATCTATGCACAGGATGTGTGGGTTGGTGTTACCTTCGATTATTGTCTCTCGTCGGCTACGAAGACGTAACCCCATAACGTATAGCGGAGTCTCTACTGAGCATCGTACACTCTAAATCGTTTTACACCTTAAAGGGTGTAAATCAAAATGTTCATGGCGCACACCTTTTAAGGTGTATTTTAACACCCTCATGGCGATTGGGGTGTAAAGGGTATAACGCTGAATAAAACTGCTGGGTTCGTGGCAATATGCTGGCAACTGTGTATTCACAATTACCAGCATATTGCATATAATCACAGTGAGGTCCATATATGTATGCACATCAAGGTGATTAAATGCGTGTAAACATGCACAGCCGACAAACAGACAATCATGTATGGCACGGCAGCTGTTCATGGCAATGAAGCATGGCAGCTGTCTATAGTCTTTCGTGAAATTGTAGACCTTCTCATGAGCAGGCACCTCTCCCATGTGAATGTTAATTACTTAGAACGTTGCATTTAGTCGTTTCTTCAAGGATTTGCAGTGTGGTACCCACAAATATCTAACCCCTCTAAAATGCATTACATTGTTCATTAACCGCGACTCCTCAGGATGTTTGGTCCTCTCCTAGCTCTATGGTGTATACGTTTCGAAGGGAAACACTAGCATTTTAAAGATGTTGCTAGAAAAACTCGAAATTTTAAGAACGTAACCCTTTCATTAGCAAGAAGACATGCATTTTATCAAATGTATGTGTGATCGCAACCCTTCATCAGAAATGCCACATCTACTGATAGTTCCAAGGAGATACTACTTGAACATGCCCCAGAAGCAATTCAGAGTTACATTCATGACCGTGATATTCACGCAGAATCGATAGTCTGTGTGAAAAGTGCAGTTGGTAATGATAACGCATTTCCTGTTGGCTGTGTTGTTGCAAAAGAACCTTCCGAGGAGGACTTACCCGTGTTCGTTGAGATTGCAGGCATATATGTTATTAACTCTGATACCATTTTTCTCATACAAATATTAACTGCAGTTGAGTATGATGAGCACTGTCATGTATTTGTTCTGTCTTGCAATGAGGAGCAAAATGTTTTAAGAAATTTAAGCACTATCTCAACAGATCTTCTAAATCTGCATATATTATCTGATGGTAGACGTGTTGTAAATCCACGCCATGCACTTTTGTAATGTAATTTCCCGTTCCCTATTGTTGTATATATTTACTTTTCTTCATGTGAACGAAAATAAACATACTCCCTTTATACACCCAGGCGACACACTTACGACCATATTTCACCTGAGGGTGTAGTACACCACTGTTACACCCTCAGGACCTTCCAAAACAAAGTTTTAGGGTGTGAAAGGGGTGTGATCTTTGTTAATACACCTATTTTACACCTTTAAAGGCGTGAAACGATTTAGAGTGTACTACCTGTGTGGGGACCTGTGTGGGGACCTTTAAAAGCGATGAGAATCCATTCCCCAAGAACGCGCTGACGTCCCTCACTATTACTGAGGATGTTACTGTGGGACAGAAATGACATTCTGAGAATATCCCCACAGGATCCTCAACTTGATAGAAAAGTGTTAAAATGAGACTCCAGAGATGATCCTAGGGACAACATCTGGGGATAAAAATAGGATAGACCTAGAAGCACTATAGGATCTTGTTCTTCTGCATGTAGCTATAGTGAATCTTTCTCGCTTTTAGAAGTGAGCAATCGTTTACAGCAGAAACCAACCCTCTTTTTTGCATTTTTTCATCCTCGGCCACCAGCTTGTCATTTTCCGTTTCTCCTCTTCGGTTGTTTTCGATGACGAAGAATGGGTGCCGCGGTATAAAAAGCAAAAAAAATATAAAAGGTCCTGTGCCATCAAGTATATGGGAGCACAGTTTTGAAATAAATATGCGGCATTGGCACTTCCTTGTATTGTCAACTGTAGGATTGGACAAGCGTAAGCTGCCATTTCAGGTGTTTTTCGGGCTTTAGATCAATAGAGCTCATATGCAAACACTCATCATTAAAGGGGGGGGGGGCGGATGACTTTGGGCCACAGGTCTTTGCTTTCCTTCCGGTAAGTAGAAACTCAAGGAAAACTTTAGTGATCTTCATTCAATCTACAGGTACATATCATTCATACACGCAATCATACAATGGATAGAACCACATTATTTCATGCAGACTTTATTCATTCTGGCATTCATTCATGGCAATTTGTTTTGTTATAGCCCCTGGGGAAAATAACGTAAATGAACAAAAATAATATGAAAGACTCATTCGCTGGCTGTTTGTGTGCCTTATGCCGTGACAGTCGCTCCTCATTCGCCGGCTGGCGAAGCGTTACGCCTCCGCAGCGGCCACTCTTTCACGCCAGGAAAATCATAAAAGAATAAAAGGAAGCACACATTTACTGGCTTATGGGATTTACTCCGCGACAGGGGCCACTCTTTCATACTGCTACAGGGGCATCAAAACCGTTGCCTGGTACGCATTCACGGTGGCTTTTCAGCCACCTTGCTCATGTGCTAGCTTACGTGCTTTACGCTGCGGTAGGGGCCACTCTCTCGTTCCTACATGCGCGCGCCATTCGTACTGTGGGTTACTGTGGGTTACTGAGTGGTTATGACGTCGAGTTCACTAGTTTTCTTGTTTTTTTACCTGCTTTTTGTAGTTTTCTTTTTTCTGTACTACAGTAACACTACGCACTGCATAATTCCAGCAAGTGAGTGATGAATGACTATGATGTAATGAGTAATGGTTTATGGTGGATGAATAATGATGGATGACTGTGGTGGCATAAGCCGTGACTAAAATGGATAAAGATGAGAAGAATAAAAATAAATGGGAAGGTTAAAGCGCTCAATATGATGAGTTAAGAAAATGGTTCTGATTATAAAGGAGCAAAAACAACAAAAAACCCTGTCGCCGAAAAGACGCAAAAATAACCCAAAACGAAACGGTCGGCGTAAGGGAAATGAAGAAAAGGAAAGAAAGGTAAATAAAGAAAACACGTTGCCCAAAAAGATGCAAAAATAACCATAAAAGAAAACGGCGGGCGTACCGTGTGGCGCTTCAAAAATAAAGCATTTCCTTTCGCAGATAAAACATATACTATATATTGCTTGTCTAGCGAACACCTGCATGTGCGAGAGTCCTCCTAGCATCTCACTCAAAATGAAGGGTGAGGTACATAAGTTACATAAAAAATGCTCATTGTAGCATCCCGTTAGGGACCTTGCTCGGATGTTCATGGCAACAAGATCAGCAATGAAAGATCTAGTAAGCTATATTTTACCGCACATTGAACACAGTGCATGGAGCATCCATTGAAATCATTCAATTTGTATTTGTGCCCCTGTATTTTTTGCATTTTCTCTTTGTAGTATTCTTGTAGTTCATACATGATCACTGCTGGTTCGGTTGAAATTGGTTATCACAAACAGACCAGAACACTAATTAATCGGTGCAGGCAGTAAAATGCACACCGCAGTATTAGACTAATTTGCTTCTCCTATATATGTCCTCCGGCTGAGAGCCGCAGGACGTACGCAAATGACCATCACTCGTATATCTCATGATGACACTCTCCTCCGGACATCCCATCACGGACGAGGACGCGATGACACTTTGAGCACGTCTTGAGGACCGCGAGTGTTCTTGGGGTTTATAATCAGAACACGAGGAGCCAAGTAAAGGGGTTTAATGGCACACGTATGGAAAGAATGCTCGAATACGAACGAAGATCGTCCAGATGAGGTCACAAGAATTGCGATGTCGTGATGTCGTCTTCCTTAACGCACTCCGAACGGTAGCTGCGTATCGGAGAGTTACACATATAAAGAATAAAGGGCAGAAAAACTCACGAGAAACTCACGAGCGTAAACGGAAGACTACATAGCGCAACGAGAAATCGAAGAGGGGTGGACGGAGCTTCCTTTGGCGCCAGAGAGCTCAGCAGAGCCAGCCATAGAACTCAGCAAGATGTTGCATGGAAAGGCACTCTTCCACAGCCTCCTCAAGAAGTAGGGACTTACGGAGGGAATACACATACGCAGTTAAATACAAACACATACATAAAATAGGGAAATACGGAGCCTTCGAATTCCTCAGAACGGAATCGTCCTCCGTTGCGAATACGCACAGATCCGTCGTGCGAACTGTCCTGCGAAGAAGGCTGCTGCGATATTCTTCTGTGCCTGAGTGTTCTAATCACAAACCTTCGTCCATTGTGTCATAAGGTTTCGCTTTCGGGAACGTAACACAGCGTAGCGGTTGTATCGCGCATCTCTGCTCCATGCAGACTGACGTCACGCCACCGCCGGAAATTTTAGAGACCTCCTTTCCACGTTCCAGTTTCGGTTTAAATATTTCCCATTTGAGGCACAACTCATCACTAGACCTCGGATCTTTAGGAAGATGCCTATTTTTTTTTTCCCCACGAATCCATATAGTGCCTTTTTGATACAAGAGCACGTATTGGGGGATAGGGATCTCATCTAAATAATCCTATTGCGCCAATAAATGCCTATTTCAACGTTTGTGCCTATTTCAGCGTTCGTGCCTAAGACGTCGTTTTTTTCCCCTGTAAAATGCCTATCCGCTCCTTCTTCCGTTCCTTCTTTTTCTGTCCGTGTAACAGAACAAGACGGGACGCGTTCGACCGATAATGTGCTATATATTCCGTGTGAAATAGCATCATTTTCACCGCAGCCGAAAATAACACAGATACGCACTCACAAACCTATTCCACGATGCGCCACCAGCAAAACATGCAGAGCTAGTGGGAGAAGTGCACCATGGTAGCTAGGGTATTGTACGGTCGGGATACCACGCATAGCTACCTGCGAAGACGCGTTCCGGGAACCTTCCCAATTAAAGGAAATTGCTACGTGGAACGTTCGTGCCACAGTGCGCATATTTTTGATCGTAGAAAATCGTTGCAAGCGAATATAAGTTAACTGTCTTGATAGGATGTTGAATGTGAGTTCTCTCGAACAAAGATGTAGACGTGTAAGAAGACTGCTCAATTATAAATTTTTGCTCTTCTTGCAGATAAGCATCCTCTTCCCCACCCTGAACGGTGTGACGACGTTGGAGGGCCGCATAAAAGACATAGTGCTGTCACCACCAGTGATTGTCAATATGTTTCAGGCGAACAGCACCTTCGACATCTCCTTTCGGGCTCTCAAGGGGGTCCTGGTGGTGTTGTCTGCAAAATACACAGGCGGTGCGACACCATTGGTGTCGTCGGACGACTGGAGATATTCCACAATTAATGTAGTAACGAATGACGTGGATTTGGCGTTTCTTGACAACCTCCAACACAGTGTTCCGGCTCAAATGAAAGATGCGCTGAACAACATGCATATACTTGACCTTGGTATGTTCTACCTTCAGAGGCGCAGCGAACTACTTGACAGCATTATGTATGATTACGAATCATTAGTTGAGGAGTTTACCAAGTCTGTCAACATGCTAACGAGAGACGAATTGTAAATGCACTGCGGGAAATAAAACTCTATTAAGTTCAACTGACAAGTGTTGTCATGTATCATGCGCGATCCTGAGTCACACGACTTTACCTCAGCTATCTTTCTAAACAGGCAGAACAGAAGTCTTTTGCCGTACTGTTACCACTATATCGTGACGATGATTAATAGGTTTTTGCCACAAAAGCTTCTCATTGACGAGCTATAATGTAGTGCATAAATTAGAAACGTTTGAAATAAAATGAAGCGGTATGTACCATGAGGCCTTGCAGAAATCCAGATGTAAGTATGTGTAAAGATAATTGCATATATACGAGTCCCTCACATCGACACTGACGTTTCCCGAATGCCGCAGCATTATTATGCATTATTCCACAAGCGGTGAACAACGAGAAAAATAGAAAGCATGTGCCAGCAGAGGCAAGCAGCACTGTTGCGACTACACAAAGAGTGCAACGTTCTGTGAAGTAAAGTATCTGTGTGGTGCAGCCACTGTTGTGTTTGTTTTGTACTGTGTCGTCCGTGTCTGCCATTATTGGACGAAGCGGCGGCGGCGGTGTGTAGCTGTGGCGTTCAATGCGGGAGTCATCCATCTTCGGACGGATGATGATGATGATTGAGTTTTTATGGCGCACAAGCAACTAACTTCGGTCTAACTAACTAACGTCGGAGGGACAACACCAGAAAAGGCTTCAGTTCTATCGTCGAATCTTTGCCTGAGACCCCGCGTTGAGAGGCACATGCCGTACCTTGGGACATTCCATCATAGTCGATCATGAACCATGCACGTAGAGCGACACCACCCCTTCGGCATAGTAACACACCTTTCAATTGCCAATTGGCACTGCAAATTCTTGCACCGAGGACGCTACGTTACTAAAGCGTAAAGATTGGCACATATATCAAAATGTCGCCGAAGTATTGATCCCGTTTATTTACTTGCCATTCAGACAGGCACGTGCTGCGGTCCTCATCTATTTCCTTTATCAGCGCAAGAGGTTTTGACCCTTCGATACACCTGCTTCATTACATGACGCACGCCCGTTTACAAAAGTACAAAATAATTACCGTCCTTCGTGTCATATTTGATAAAATGTACCATTCAATAAGCTCTGGTGTGCGGCAAAGTCGTCAGAGCAGCGAGAGCCTGAGCCGTTCCTAAATGCTATACAGGTGAGTCAGCTCTCTGCGCAACTCATCTGCTTCCCGCTCTCCCCTATTGTGTCGCGGAACGACCTCACGGGCCCGTCTCCCAAATAAGGGAGTAACGGCAAACCGCTCAAGGTCACGAGGAAGACGTGGCTTCTTCTGCGCACCCATTCGGGCAACCGTGGAGGAAACGAATACTCCTTTAATACTGCCTTGTGAATGGATGCACTTCGTCACATGCGTCGTTTCTACAAACTTTGTCTGCTTCCCTGCACAGGACCGAACTGTCGTAGCATATTGGTTCCCGTAAGCACATGAGAATTTTCACAGTGGAGAAGTTAGCCGTGCTGTCACAGGTGTTTCACAGATGTGCCATTCCTTCGCGTCTATTACCTGCCTTGCTGTAAAACCCTGTCCTGTCCCAAGACCCTGTCCAGATTGCTCTAATTAACTGTGTACAGTTACTCAGAACAACTTTATTTGAATGATCATGAGTGGGGAGTTGTTGAACTGGGTTAGTTCAACAAGAGGTTAGTTTGAACAATTTCGCATACAAGAAGCCAGCGCACCAAATTCACAACAGAGACCAGACACTAACAGAAGCGCGAAGACAAGTAGAGGTTGAATAGATTGGAATATATTTTCTGTGCACGTGCTCCGGTGTAGCCGGTTCCGACTTTGTTGGGTCTGACCAAATTTTTATTTTTCAGTCAATCAAAATCAAACTGTTCTCGCGGAACAACAGTTTTGAAAAACTATTGTTTGCAGAAGATGACTTAAAGGCGCATAATGTCAAGGTTGGAAACAACGTCCGCTGTTTGTAATGGTTTGTGTCCTGCAGAGAAACCTACGCAAGGGCAAGTGTGCTCACAACGCACGAAGACAGCAGGATTCACGATGTTTAGTGGCTTTACATGACTAACCAACGTGCAAAGCCCATGTAGCTAGAGCTGAGCGGAAAATGTCACTTTCACGTTGAATATGGACCCTACCTTTTTAATATTATGCGAGGTCCTGCTTATGTATAGGGGATCACCACATGCCTACGTCCCGCTCGAACAAGGGTCCGTCCACCCTGAAAGCCTGGCGGCTACATTAAAGGAGGAAAGAACTCCTACATGCAGATATTTAGTTACGAGTATAATAGGTGTAATATTGTTCTTCTACGCTTCGTAATTCTATTTACAATTTATTGTTCAGTACTTCTCCTGCATAACGTGTGCAGCGTTAATACAAAGACGAACTTTTTTAGTTTAGTAGCACCCAAGACGCAAACGCGGAGGCAGAGGTTTATCCAGAATCCCAAGCATGGACGGGTGTTGGAAAAAATTGGGGGTGGGGAGTCATCGTTATAGATACGTCATTACCGACATGTGTCTAAAGCTGAAAATGCAATGATACCCCCTGTATGGGGTACACAGGTGAAAAAGTTTGGGGGTGTGACTGAACATTTGGGGTGTGTTAGGGGGTGTAGGGGGTCTAGATAAATCAGTGCGTGGAGGTACACATAACGTTCTTCTCTACACTCTTAAAAATGAACTTCACCACATAGCACGCTCCTAGCCAACATCATCCCGAATGAAACGGGAGGTGGAGCCTATTTTGCAGCCATAATGCCGTACATAATGCGTACATAATAGGCTCCGCCTCCCGTTATCAACAATCAGGAGTGAGAACGTTGTCATTGGAGAATATGATTGCCTAGCAGCGTGCTATATGTGGTGAAGATACGGACCTATCAGATTCATCGATACAAATCGAATCACAGCCAACAAGTTAAAATCGCCGTTTGGAGCCGACACAGTCGGTGAGCTAGCTTGGTAGAGCTCATAGCCCTTTTAACGGTAAGGCTGTCTGGATACCCAGTCTCCATCATTGTAACCACATGACGACTGAACGCCACCTGCACGCACACACGAACGTGTTAGGGCAGTCTTGGTCTAAGTGCAGAACGTCTTTGAGCTTGTCACGGCAGTCTACGGACTTCCTTTTCGGTTGTATTTGGCGCCGCCCGTCCGGCACCTGACACACAGCAACGGACCATTCGCCTTGCTCCCTCGCCGTACCAGACGATCCTCGGAAGCCAACAAAAGTTCTCAATGGTCTGACGTCACGATACGCCAGAAACAAATGGGAGGGCAGGGATAATGTACAGAGAAATGAGATGATGTCCGCCTGCACAGAGATAGGTGGTGTCGGTTTCGCGGATTAGTGACGCGTGCGTTCTGTCGCCAGGTACCTCTCGATCAAATTGCTACTGTCGCTTGTGGTAGCACGTGTGTGCGGCCATTGTTGTTCTTGGTTCGACGACGCAAAATAACGTAAAAGAACGACGTGCACAAACAGCACCGCAAAGGGTAAATGCGTGTTCCGCGTTCCATGGAACCCGGAACAACAGACTGGGGACAAAGGCAAACTTTCGGTGCGGTCGTTAAACAGCCTGGTAAATGGAGTAGGGTGACCGAACAGGGCACCCTATTTAGTGACACCAATGTCGGGTATAGGCAAAGGTGGAGTTTACCCATGTTACACAGGTGCTGCACGCATTGCTAGACGGACTATCGCGTCCGGAAACGCGTGCAGAATTCCAATACGGTAATATTCGGCACCGCTTCACAGTCTAGTCGGGCAAGTTTCTCTTCCGAAAACAGGTAAGATATTAAATAGTCGAGTTTTAAAGATACGCGCTCCCTCTGCAACTAAGCAATCCCCAGCGATAGTAACATCATGATGACGTATATGCCAGGCACACGAATGGGAACGGAGCGCAGGCGATTGTCTCTAAGCTCGTCTTCTTCACGTTCACAACGCCATCATATACTAAGTGAAAAGTAGTCGGTAAATACGCCCACTTTCGCTTACCTGTGGGAGCTCTGATGCGACCATGTCGCGTGAAGCAAGGTGTTACGCTCCTGGCTGCACGAACACGTCCGACGCTAACCCAGAAATGACACATTCCACAATGAATCACAGGAAGCCCGCGAAGCCGCGACTTGCAGACGCCGTCCCAACCGTCCGCCGGTTGGTTGCCAAAGGCTCTCCGACCGCCCCATAATTGGACTTGTCCACGTCAAAGGGTGCTCCCAAGCCTTGTCCAAGTAACGTTTTCTCCTTTTTCGAGAGAGATAATTCCCGAATACCCTCAACGTACGTCGTTTGCTCTTGCAATGCATTACATCAAATTGCACAGAAACTATTCGCGTCACATTTCCGGCCTTATTAATCTGTGACGAACGAGGAGTAAAACAGCACTATAGTTTCGGAATCGACCGTGACGGATGCCATAGTCCCTTTAAGTGAAAGTCTGCTTGTGCAGTGGACTTAAGTCCTCCTCATTGTAGTGGAGGCTAGCGATGCGAGGCTGTCTTGACAGAAAAGGAGACGAAACCCGCCATCCAGTCATCAGGGCATGGCTTTTCCTGGTAATCACTCGTGTGCTGGAACCTCCAGAAGCGGAGTTTTTCGGATAAATCAGAATTGCTTTAGATTCTGCCGGAGTATTCCTTTTGATTTTTTTTTATAAATACGAAAACACGCATCCCTACCGAAAGGGAGAAGCCACGAGCTGAATATTTCAGATAAGTGTATCGCAGGCATATAGCATAAGGGTAAAGACCGTTGGGGGCATTGCGCTCAGGAACGAGCGCACCTCAAAATTTTTCAGGAAGAAAATAAAACAGCAGTGTCCGACCTGCGCTAGTACGACGCTTAAACCCGCTGCCTTGTGAGTGTGTTTCGTTTTCTGTGGGATTTCGTCATCTCAACGTTCCGGCCGACAACTAACAAGTTGTCTTGCCTTTCTTGCGAGAAAATATTTATTTTAGTATTGCCAGCATGACTTTCAGTATTGCGTGTCAAAGCGCCGTGCACAGTAAAGTATTACTCACGTTAATCTTTTCTTTTGTAAATTCCGTGTTAGCGCCGCGAAGCAACTGTGGCTATGAGCGGCGTACAGACGTGGACAGATGGAGAGAGGACAGCAGGAAGGAGTGGGGGACAGGGGGTTAGTATGCGTTCTGGGCCGACTTCAGGCGGAATTGTGCCGACATTCGTCTGGAAAGTCTTCGGAAAACCCAGGGAAAACCTCGGACAGCACAGCCGGTGACAGGATTCGAACCCGTGTCACCTGCCTGTCTTGCCGTGGAGAGCGATCATCCTAACCACTATGCCACGAGAGACGGTACACAGTAAACTTGTTTACACTTTTTTGGTGTAAATGGCTTGCCCCATGGCGCACACCTTTTTGGTGTTGCCTTTACACTCAAATGATGGGTGTTTTCTAATACACCCTTTAGTTAAGTGTATTCCTAAACACTGGTATAATGGGTGTTTAAAAACAAAAACGCCCTTAAAATGGGAGTATTCTATTGAAAACAGCTTTTATGATGGAATTATTTGCCAGCAAATAATTGCTGCTGTGAAACCAGCATAATTTTTCTCTCACGAAATAAAACACCATTTTTAACACCATATTCCCAATTCAAATGGGTGTAAAAAATGTGCATTCGACGGAAAACACCTGTTTCAACACCCCATTTTACACCCTTAATGATCCACATTGGATAAAACGTGGCGTATGTCGATATTACACCTTTAGTAATGCACTTTTTGTGGAATAGAGAAGGGTGTTTTTATAAGAATACACCTTGTTTGAGCAAATAAAGGTGTAAAATGATTTACTGTGTAGTAACGTTAATCAATAAACCAAATGACGTCCCATACAACAATATACACACTTCCAAGCGCTGCAGGCGGTTCGTGCAGTTTTGTACTGACACTAATCTAGCTGATCCACTGTGACTGTCACCTCACTCTAACAACCATGTGCCGCATGAGACATGGGACTACTGTTTTCTTTTGATATTTATTCCTTTATTACTATTTTATATACTTTACTGCATACTTAACTGAACTGTAATAGCGGGCCGTCTTCATGAGCGCCACATATATGCTGCGTTTTATTTTTCCTACACCAAACCAAATCATCATGAACAACCTGCAATTCAACATCTTTCTGGCTTAGGCTGGGGCTGTGATCAACGCTCCCTTCTAGCCGTTCACGCGGCTTTGGTGAGGGCGACTGTGCTTTACAGCCTTCCAGTCTTGCACAGGGTTTCTACAACATCTTTAAATACCCTTCGGACCCTGTTCGCCCGAAGCCGAAGGTTGCAGGTTGCTGTCTCGGTTGAATATACCGAGATTACTGCCTGTTTACAAACAATCTACGATTCTACGTCATAGAGTGTACTTGACGAGATGTCCACCAGATGTAGCAACCCGTCATTGGCAAAACAACACCACGTGCGTTGACAGCCGCCGATCACATGCGTTGTTTTGACGGCTGTTTCCGATGATGGATGTCACTGCGGGAAGGAGATACGAAGGAAAGCCTAATTTGCGATACAGATAGGGTAAGGTGGGGCAAGATGAGACATGGGCAAGACGCGACATTTTTCGCTCGTCGCCGCCTGTCTCAGACACGCGTTGCTCAATGCGCTTGAAACTTTACTCATAGGTGGCTCTGCATGTTCGCTTTATTGCATGTGAGAATTGTCTTCATTGAAGAGAGAGAGAAAAAAAAATCGGTTACTTCTGCATAAAATGTAAAGGCCCGCCAAAAAGGCGGGATTTTCTGTAGTTCTTTTTCTTGTCATTTGTGCAGCACCGTTTCGCAGGCTTATTCTGTCAATAAATGATGTAAATCCACATCCTATTTGTTTAATCATTCATCTAGATATATGCAAAATATGAGCGCTCTTGGTTATCCGGTGTTGAACAGAAAAATTAATGCATCCGATTATATGCACGGGGCAAGACGCGACAATTTAATGCAATTTAAATTCAATGCAATTTAACTTTGATGTAATTGAGAAACGGATATATCAACTACAGTCAACCCTCGATTTATGAACCTTTGATTTATGAATTCCCTCGTTTTATGAACAGGAGCACGAGGAACCAAACTTTTTACATGCATTTTCCCCTCGTTTTATGAACCTCGATATCCGAATAATGAATGGAATTTCTGGGAACCAACTAGGAGCTGCCCAGCGTTTTCAATTTATGAACGGATGGTTCCGAGGTCAACAAAAATGTTCAAAGGGATTATTCCGTGGTCTTATGAATGATGCCGGAACGGACGAATGTTTTTCCAGGTATTGCACCCTCGGTTTTTAACCCCTCGAAATCCGAACAAACGGGTTTTCCGGGGACGCATTAGGGACGACCAAGTGTATAGCAGAAGGCCTGGTCGAAAGAAAAATTACACAACATATTGCATTATAAACACAATCCCAACTCACAAATACTGTTTCGTCAGCCGATAGTACTGACTTAACGGATTTATTAACGATTAACGATTAACTTAACGATTTTTTCCGGGAACCGAGGGTGTTCATAAATCGAGGGTTGACTGTATTAAGAGGCTTTATGCTTCTTCCTCAGATATTTGTTTTTTGCATATTGCCAAGGATTTTCCAGCAAATTTTTCTGTTTCCAAGGATACTTCCAGCAAAGCAGAAGCGCGCGCAAAACCGAACGACCAGTGACACATCAGGCTTGCGCTGCCTTGTTTGCAAAGGACGGTGGAGCAAAATATCACCTGGTTCTGTGGTTTTATTGCATATCGTGTGGGCGGTGGACCCAAGGGGGTTGTGTAGGGGCCCACGGGCTTTATTCGACCCATGTGGGCGCCAGGATTACCAATATTGGTCCAATATAGGCTGCCAATATGGGACCAATATGGGCTGCCTATATTGGTAAGCCCATTTTGCCCATATTGCGCCAATATTTTCGTGATAACGCCAACGGTGAGTCCACGTAATAATAAATCATTGTCCGATATATCTACCACTGATATCATCTCTTCTAAATCTAATCCTTTTTTATTTCTGTAGATCCTATTGATCCACGCTGCACCGCGTTACCAAAACAACACTGCATCTCGAACGAAGAACAGGTACCGTGCCCGTCTTGCTGAAGGACCCAGGCAGTCCCACGGAACTGCCAAAAATCCCTCAGAAGCATTCATTGAGATCGCAAGAGTATATGAACCAAAAACTTCCAACCCGCTCCTAGAGTACAAAGGAGCGAAACACTTTCGTGACCGCGACGGACATACGCCTCAGCAACTCAAACTGCCTGCAGTTACTTGAAAGCACCTAGCATTACAGAACAGACATCCCTTCCTTCATTATGTTTTTACTTGACCTGCCGCGGTTCCGTTGTCATTAGAGAAACCAGCGACATTTTAGCCGGAATGAAACGTCCAATCCGAGTGTCGCGCATGTGCATTAGTTGTAGGACGCGTGATTTCGCTCAAACGACCACGCTCTCAATCGGTTCGACCGATTGGCATCCCGAAGCAAGATGGCGGCTGTTTGCAGCACAGGGGTGACACAAACCCGCCATTGTTGTAACTACCCTCAAGCGGGTGCCTTTGGCAAAACTGCCATCTTGTCCTGGTCGCACATCATAGAAAACGTCATTTTGAGGTCATGTGACTTTGTTTACATCTCGTTTTGCCGCTTAACGACATATCTCCGGCATCATAAAGCCAAGAAATGAACATATTTTGCCAGCGTAAACCATGCGGTGCTTCTTCCGCAACATGGTAGCCCATTTCTCCTTAGTTTAAGTACATCGCATTGGCTCGGTGAGTCTTAACGCGCGGTCGTCATCACATCTTTGGAAGTCGTAAACAGTACGAGGCCATATGTGCAAAATTGTGGGTTTTACTGCGAGATTATCTGATAAATAATTACCGTGATCGAAAGATATCCAAAACGTCGCGCAGCAACCACAGCAACAGCAACCACATTGTTTACAAACGGTTTTGCCGCCGGTCACGGGCGCCGCCATCTTTAAGGTCACGTGTGCCTCGACGTTTGCTGTGACGTTTGACCAGGACCTGTCCAGGATGCATTGCGTTCGCATAGCACGCTTTCGACTGCGGAGCAATACATTGAGTGCCACCCCTGTGGTTTGCAGCAAGTGGAAAGTTGAGTTGTTGAGCTGCAGTGCATGTTACAGTGGGATTGCCACATATGTTGACTGTTTCGAACAATGTGTATCATCTGCGGGAAGTTGTTGGATGTAACGACGTACTGAGTTGGGAATTTCGCACGCTTCAAAGTCCAATCTTGCCGTGCTGCTTGGGTATTTGATACAAGTATACCAATACGGGTACGTACCATTTTCTGCATTTTCAGTCAATATCGGGTGTACGCGGGCAATATGGGGCCATATTGCCGACATTTTCCCTATATTGGTTCAAACTTGGCAATATGCGGCCTACATTGCAAGGTTTGAGCCAATATGGGGGAAATCCTGGCAAAACGGGTCCCATATTGGACCCGTATCGCAAACGTTCAACCAATATGGGTCCAATATTGTATGCTGCTTGAGATGAGATAATCTGCATTTTTGAATTTCTTGTTCTGTGCTTATTATAGATCAGCTACGTACGTTCTGCATTTACGGGTCAGGAGCTCTAGACCTCTGAGAATGTGCCTACATGGCTAGTTTTTTTTTTAAACACGAAATATAAAAAAATATATTCAATTGCAAATTTATGCCTCATCTTGCCCCACCTTACCCTACTTCCCTGACCTCACCTCACAAAACGCAAAAACAACGAAGTCACACGACGGCAACACCAACGTGCGACCATTTTGCCAATCAGCGGGTCACCTATAACGGCTCTGGGTAGCGGCAGTGCCGTGTATGCCAAAGAGAGTCTGGCCATTAATGGGACCTGCTATAACTGGAGCTCCACCCACTTTTTGAGCTCTCTGGCCAATCATAAGGCAAAATACAGTTCGCTATTAATCCCAGGCTATCCAAGCTATAAATTATCTCTATTCACTGGATGCCGACATTTTCGGGAAACTGGATTGGATTGGATTGAATAGGATACTCCCCGACGACCAAGCAAAATAATGGATTTTGCGTCCACTTTTAACGGCGCCATCTGGCATGTCTGGAAGACGCAGACTAGCAGAAGGGCAGAAGTAGCAGGGGTCAGTGCCGTGTATGCCAAAGGGTGTCTGGCCATTAGGAGGAGCCTAAAAAAGAGGCTCGACCTGTCAATCAAATTCAGCGTTTTTCATTGACTGCTGTTTTCAATGCTGGCCGCCATGACACCAAAATTTTCCCGAAAATGGCGGCGTAGCTTGGAACGGCGAAGCGAGGATTTCATGACAAATATTTTTCACAAATTACATGAATTGTATTCCCTAAGTGTAGATTCTGTTGCAATTATCTTGCAAATCACCTTTAAATTACGCTCCAGTGTCGATGTTTGCCTGAAAATAACATGTTTCATTGTCCTTGTTAGGCCTAGTAACGACAGCAATCATAGGCAAATAGCGAGAAAAACGCTATGGATTGCCAAAAATTTGCATTTTATGCCATAGTTTTATTCATGTACGCACCTTTGCCCATTCTCGATTCAATCATATGGTGTTTTATAGTTAAAATACGTATAATACAGGCAGTCTGTTACAACTAGCGGTCCTACCGACCAATCAGTTCTGCTAGCATGCACTTCTGCCTTCTGCTATTCTGCGTCTTCCCGACATGCCCCTCTCCATCCAGATGGCGAGCTTAAAAGTGGACGCAAAACCCATAATGTTGCTTGGTCGTCAGGGAATATCCTATTCAATCCAATCCGATCCAGTTTCCCGAAAATGTCGGCACCCAGTGTATACAGATAATTTATAGCTTGGATAGTCTGGGATTAATAGCGAACTGTATTTTGCCTCGTGATTTGCTAGAGAGCTTAAAAAGTGGGTGGAGCTCCAGGTATAGGCATGTTGTTACGTGGGTAGCGGGCGCTGCCAACGCCACCTAGATACAAAAGGTCTGCTTATGCCTCCTCTCCCTCCTTTCTCTACGTGGACGCATAAAGTCACAACTCATCTACTACCGCGATTCGCCGTCCTGCGAATTCAAGTGCTCGTAAATGATTGCAGCTAACTTCGGAAATTTAAACCTGCAGACAAAAAGTGTAACACGCTTTCCAGGGACTCAGTCTTGAGAAAAATATGGGACCGTTTTGTTTTCCGTTGTTGACCGTTGACCGTTTTGCTTTATTTTGTTTTCGCATTTAGTACGCTGGGACGCTCTCTTCTCGCAGACGACAGTGGCTGCCGATGCATCTGTCGGTGGCGTGTCTCTATGGCTACGACAGCTGAAAGCACGTTCGTGATTGGCTACAGCCGTTCAAAACACGATCCTGATTGGCTGACTCTTAGTTGCTCTGTCACGTCGACGAGTAAGCAGGCTTTCTCTATCTAGGTGGCGTTGGTTGTGCGGACTTCCCTCCCGTCTTCGAGTACAGGAAGTAGTCTACGAAGGGGACCTGTTGTGCGAGTAGGTTATGCCCCTCCTGTCGCAAGGAAAGTTTCTAAAGCATGTTGTCACCTGTGTGCAAACCCAAATGTGGTTAAAATGGGGATGCCACTACCCAGGCAACACAAACCCTCGGGAAAAGAATGGGAACGCAATGGGGGCTTCGGCTCCTGAACGGGCGATAGTGCCCGACTGGTTCCCAGCGGTGTGGGAACTGAGGAGGTAGAACATAAGAGAAGGTAAGGTAGTCCCCCGATGGTGCCCTGATCATTTCCCGCTCTGGTCTCCTTTTGGTCATGTAAACAATAATATAGGATCGCTCCCCGATGCTGCTCTGATCATTTCCCGATCTGGACTGACCTTGGTCATGCGACCAAAATATAGGATCGCTCCCCGATGCTGATCTGATCACTTCACGATAATCAGTCACATGACAGGGGTGCAGCAACGGATTTCTCTTCCCAGACTGTCAGGCGCCGAGTGATGCAATCACGTAACCGACAGTTTCGAATCTGGCTAATGATGTTCCTCGATCATCCAGCCGTGTTTGCACTCTCGGAGTCTCCGTCGCTCTCGCTGCGAGAAACGATTGTACCCGGCCGTGCTCCCGAAACTTTCGAGGAATTCCAACATTTTTAAGCGATTCATCGAGTGGTAAGTGCTATTTCTTTTTGTGGTATTCCTCGCATTGATAAACGTTACTCATAGATGCTTTTCAACATGAGTGACACCGTTCTAGAAGGCTGCTCTCGAAACTTAGCATCGCATAGTTTCGATTTCAGTGATCCATTGTGGTTTATGCGTTGCTTTTAGGATAATGGACTCCGTTTTGGTGAAAATATGGTTCAGTAAAGTGTGGAATCGTACGTATATATGAAAAATTTATGAAATGTATGTATGCATGAAATATAACCATTTCTCAGGACGACTGCGTGCTGCAGCTGTGCTTTCCATCTCCTGCGTGCGTAGAAAACTGGAATGCTAGAGGACTTCAGCTCAAGGTTCGTTTTTGTAGTCATTCTAAATAAAAAGAAAAGAAGAAAGGGAACCTCCGAAGTGAATAAATTATTCCGCTTTAATCCGTTTGCGTAATGTGATCGACGCATGATATGTCAATTTGTTTGAAGCTGTGAGTGAATGAAAGCTATCCTGATCTTTCATTCATAATGTCATGCTGGACAACTACCAGAGCGTGCTTAAAGAAATCAATGCCTTGATGAAGGTATCACCGAAGTGCCCACCACCAGATCACTGCCTCAGAGCCAGTGATGATGGTCAAGATTTTTCTAGCGGATCTTGTAATGTCATGCTGAAAACTGTAAGTTTAGCTATTTGGTCTGTATTCAATAACGTGTGCATCTTGTGGTGTGATGTACTTTTCTCAGTGTAACCCTGACCTCAAGCTATCTTCCACTTTCAGAATCCACCCCGCACTTCGGTTACAACACTATGAACCTATCGCGCTGTGATGCTTGCTTGAAAGGAATACAATCTGGTATGCCGTGTTGTTTTTCTTTTAAAAGGACTTCAGGTATCCATAATAAGAGGCCTTCGTAGCAAGAAAGCCATAAGAAAAGGCATCTTCTTGATACGTTAATATTCCTCCTAAAGACAAGGGTACGAGACACACTACATGTGCCATACTGCACTCTCAGAAAAAAGGGTGGAGCAATTAGACCTTTTCGGAGGTAATAGTTGTCGCATATGTTGTGCCTAAAAGTTCTACCTGCTACCTCACTCTCTGCCACGAATAATAGGGTTACCGCTTCTGATTCGGTGAGCGAGGGGGGCGTACACCTTTTTGTTGCAATTTGGATCGATGATAATTTCTTTTACCACCTTTTCACACCCCTTATCAGACGCTATGTTGGCTTAGGAGGTAACTAAGGAAGTTACCACCTTCTCACACCTTCTTTCTTAGATTGGTGTTCGCAAATTGTGTGTATGTTGCCCTCGTATTAGCAAAGGTGCGCAAATATTTCTTCTGTTTTCTTAAAGAAGGTATAGAACTATCATGACACATGTAGTACGGATTCTCAAGTTGTTCACGTGTTCCATGTTGTTCGGCGTAACTCGTTACCAGTAACTCGATACTGTAACTAGGCTACTCGGCTTTCTTCTTTTTTTTTTTCGCTTTCTTCTTTCTTCGTTGCTATTTTTTTTCCTTTTCCCTTCTTTCTTTTCGTTTTTGTTTTTCCTCCTTTTTACGGAGACTCACCTTTTCCTATTCGTCCTTTCCTTTCTATTTATTCTTCGTTTTCTTTTGATTTTTTTTAATGGAATAGCATGCCGACCTTGGTCTGGCAGACCTTTCCATTCAATAAATATATATCCCCCCTAGGCTACTCGGCTTAGCTGTTTTCAGTAACTTTTTGCATAGCTCTTTGCTTTTGAGCTCCAGTAAGTTCTTGAGGAGCTCGTTCCTTTCCCTTTTTCCCTGTTTCGGGGGTGGGGGGTTAAGTTCGTCAAGGATCTTGAAGAAAGTTCAAAGTACCTTTTGTTCGATTCTGGTCTACAAACATCGCAGGCGATGTCCTCCCCCCATGACTTGAGATGAAAGATGGCACGTGCACGGCGCGACTAACTCCCGTTGTTACACAGTGAATGTTACAAATTATGTTTTAGCCGAGCATTAGGAAGCTCGGGTATCGCGCATCTTAACGATAAGCAGTGTATTGATAATGATAGAGGGCATTGAGAAGCAGGATTAAAACTTGGCATGGTTCTACGATATCTATGTAGGGGACAACTCGTAGAGCATAAACTTGCTTTGTGCTCCTTTTTTGTGTGCCTTATTACGAGATCAAAATCATCACATCCCTCCCTAAAGAAGCCTATAAATGTAGGTGTTAGCCGAATAGCCGAGCAATCTCATAAGTGTTTCAGTTAATTAACTTTTACTGTTGTCTGTTGACTGCCACGAGGGAAGCACCTTAGAGGGACGACCTTCGCTGTTGGACCTTTCAATGCGGATTAGAGCGCTTTCTAGGTCGCCCATCGCCATTCAAACCCTAGGTCGCCATTCAAACCCTTGGGACGTCCGGCTGGCAGTCGTGGAAAGCGGGTCACCGGACCGGTGATCTTTTGTTACCCTTTTCGGAGAAAGCTTGTTGAAAGTGAAAGTTTCCATATCAGCTGCTGTGCACGTGCATCCCTTGACGTCAGTTTGTGAATTTCTGATTGGCTTAGAAAGGGTGGCATTTCCGTTAAAATGCCACGCCCGAGTATCCTTGGGGTTGATTGCTGATGGTTTCGCTGCCACTCAGGCTAGCGTTTGTAACTAAGATGTACTTGTAAATAAATGTATATAGTTGGTGTTCCACATCAAGTCTCCGTGGACGTCATTTGCAACGTGTCGGTGTAGCGTCGGATCCGCAACCGTACAACCCTGCGGACTACTTCAACAACGATACGAACCTATCTGGCGCAGTCGACAGGATGCTACGCCAACTTTCTGCGAATGAAGAACAAGACACGGCAACGGCAAGTACAGTGGCAGCTAGCGTTTGATGCCTGTGGAGGAGTGGCAGTGCGTTAACGTCGTCGAGGCATCAAGTCAATCATCCCGGCGACGAAGACAAGTACTCTGAGCGAGAAAGTCTACGTCCTGTGTGGAGGTGATCTTCGCCCGTCATCAAGGTTCCGAAAAGCACAGTGAACGGTGAGTGTCTTTTCAGTTGCGTATTTTGCCTATCACTATGACCGGAGGGTATAAATTAAGAGATAGGGGAGACGCAGGGAATCGTGAGGATGAGGGGGATGACACATTGGCAGTGGCCCCACAAAGGGATGGTAGTGAAAGCAATTCAGAAATGTCTGTGTCTATCGCCGAATATAGGCGGTTGGAGCTTAGAGTCAGATTAGCAGAAATCGAGCTAGAAACGCAAAGGTTGCTAAGTGCAAGTAACTCGGGGACCCCTACGGAGGCCGGTACATATGTGATGGGGGAAGAGGATAGGATGTTAAAATTTGCCTCCCTCCTAAAAGGCGTGTTGTCGCCGATGCCGACACAGGAATCACTTATCCCTGGTTGGTTTGAAGATGTGGAAGCAACGCTAGACTCGTATAAGGTGCCTAGTGCGTGGCGAGCAGGTCTGATACTTCCATTGCTTAGCGAAAAGGCGAGAGCATTGCTGGTGAGACTTAATTCAGCTGACCGCGCGGACTACAAAGTGCTCAAGACAAAAATCCTCGAAGGACTAAGACTGTCTACCGCGGAATACAAACGACTTTTTGTCAACTCCAAACCGGACAAAAGGGAGACCTGGGAGCAGTTTGCAGTAAGGCTAGAAAATTACTTGCGCTACTATTTGAATAGTTGTAAAGTAACTACTTTTGAGGACTTAATCCAATTGATGGTCACGGACAGAATGAAGGAATGCCTATCGCCGGACGCAAAGGCTTACGTCGCGTTGAATGAAAAGGAGAAATTCCTTCAGCCCAATGAACTAGCAAGACTAGCAGAGAACTTCCGCGAAAGCGTTAGATGCAAGGCGGCAGCAGCAGCTGTAACCGGGACAGAAAGCACAGTGGAACGGAACTTCCCAAAAGGCCAGGCAAAGGCTCGCGTTATAGAGAACGGGGGTGCAAAGCCTAAGAGGAGAGGTTGTTACAACTGCTCATCGCTCGACCACATTGCCAAACACTGTACTAAGAAGGCTGGAGATTCCGCGGCGCGCATTAATGCAGTGAGCCTTGTATCTGAAGAAAGCAGCAGCGAGAGTGAAAGCGAGAATGTCGTTATTGTCGCTAGGGTACTGCTGCCCTTAGAAGAGAGTAGCTCTCAAGAGATGCCAAGGGATGTAAGAGTTAAATTACAGGATATGCATGAGGTGTCTGTAAAAAATGGTGAAGCTACTTTTCAAGCGTACGTAGACTCAGGAGCCGAGATCACAGTTATCCGCAAGACGATGCTTGCGAACTACGTAAAAACAGGATCAACAATGAAGCTCGTCAGTGCCTTCGGAGATGAGGTGGTCGCGGAATTGGCGTACGTTCCGTTGAAATTGACAGATAGCTCGCCCTATGTTTCCGAACAGCCCTCTGACCCAGTGTTCTTGTGCGCGTTAGTGGACCGCATGGCTAAGAGAATGAATGCGCTAATCACTCCAGATGTGTACAAGGGGTTGTCTAGCGCAAGTGCAAAAGTAATGGTAGATGAGGGTGACGCTCCGGAGGAAGCGCAGAACGCTCAGGAGCACGCTGACAATGAGGACCATTGTGAGTCAACGACTGTGTTAGGTGTAGGGCACGATAAGGGATGTGATCCTGCTGCAGGCGATAACAACTCCCCGCGGCAGATTTTTATGAATAGCCAGAGTGAGGATGGGAGTCTTAGAGAGGCATGGGAGCAAGCGAGAGCAGGAAAACACGGGATGATAGTTGTTGACGGCCTGTTATCTCATAGTGACTACGTAAATGGGCGCGAATGCAGGCAGTTAGTCCTCCCAAAAGAAAGACGTAGTGAGGTTCTACGACTGGCACATGATTCGGACTGGGCAGGGCACCTAGGCGAGCGAAAGACGCTGCAGCGTATAAAGAGCTCATTTTACTGGCCAGGTATCACCAACGACGTGAAGCGCTATTGCCAGAGTTGCCACCAGTGCCAAATTAAAGCGCCAACAAGAATGACAGACAGAGTACCGATTGCACCGATAGCTAGACCACGTACCCCCTTCCAAGTTATTAACATGGACTGTATAGGTCCCGTTAATCCTCCATCAGCCTGTGGACATCGCTACGCGCTGTGTGTGGTTGACTTATGTACGAGATGGACTGAGGTCGTGTGCTTGCGAGCCCTTACGGCAAAGGCTACCTGCGAAGCCCTGTTAGACATATTCTCGCGTCTCGGTGTACCGGAGACTATATGCTCGGATCAAGGGACGAACTTTACCTCTCATTTGACTAGGGAATTTCTGGCACGAATGGGCGCGACGCCGCGTTTCTCCACACCCGATCACCCCCAGAGTAATGGATTAGTGGAGAGGTGGAATGGTACCTTCAAGTCAATGCTATACCACACAGTCGAAAAACATGGGCGGAACTGGGATAAACATGTTCCTTTCTTACTCTGGGCATATCGCGAAGTCCCAAATGCGACTACGGGGGAGACACCCTTCGAAATGATGTATGGGAGAGTGCCCACTGGATCGCTAACAATCTTGCAGAAAATGTGGTCAGGAGAATGGGCAGTGCCTGATGGGCTAAGCACGTCTGCTGTAGAATATCTGAGCGACCTGAGGAAAAGACTTTGCGAAGCGGAAGAACGGGCGAGAGAAACAGGCAGTGCAAATCAAGAGAACTACTGTAATCGCTACAACCTAAGATCGCGGGAGAAACAGTTTCAGGAAGACGACCAGGTTCTTATTCTAGAACGGGATGGCACCGGGAAGTTGTTGTCAAGGTGGATAGGGCCAGTTACAGTTATTCGACGCCTAAGACCGTACACCTATCAGGTCAGGTTGAGTGACAAGAACTTTAGGACGGTGCACGCGAATAAGCTCAGACCATATCACGCCCGAGTGAGCTCCGTAGGAGTAATTTTCGAGGATGATGTAGATTTTGGACAGGTTGAGATGATACCTACGAAGAAGAGAGAGCGGAACTTCATAAATTCAGTGGAGGCGGACCATCTAAGCCCTGGCCAGAGAGGACAATTGTTGTCATTGATCAAAACGATGCCGCAAGTGTTCAGGGACACGCCTGGTGAATGTAAGGTGGGCAAACATGTGATAAGGATAAAACCGGGCGAGGAACCACAACGAGTGTATCCCTACAAAATTCCAATGGCCTATCGCAAAGAAGTAGAGCGACAGATCAGTGAATTATTGGAATGGGGACTGATTTACCCCACAGAAAGCAAGTTTGCGCATCCCATTGTGTGCGTGAGCAAGAAAGATGGAGGCATGCGCCTCTGTCTAGACTATCGCAAGCTTAACGCGATCACGGAGCCTGACGCGTTTCCGATGAGTCAGAGCACAGAAATTCTGTACCAGGTAGCTCGTGCGAGATATATCACAGTAATCGATATGCTCAGAGGGTACTGGCAGATCAGGTTGGATGAGGAGTCGCAACAGTGTACATCGTTTATCACTCACCATGGCCAGTACGCCTGGAAGGTGATGCCTTACGGCCTCAGAAATTCGGCATCGACCTTTCAGAGAACGATCAACGAAATTATGGCACCACATGGTGAATACGCATGTGCGTACATTGATGACGTTGCGATATATTCGGCTACATGGGAGGACCACTTAGAACACCTGGCAAGAGTGTTGGGATCAGTAGCAGCAGCGGGCTTGACAGTAAACTTGAAGAAATGTAAGTTCGCCCAAAACAGGGTTCATTACCTAGGGCACATTGTAGGATCTGGTACGCACGCCCCGGATCCTGAACGGATCAAGGCAGTTGAAAATATCGCCCGCCCCGAGACCAAGAGCCAACTTCGAAGCTTCCTCGGGATATGCAACTATTACCGTGATTATGTGGCGCGTTATTCGGAAATTGTCCTTCCGCTCACTAATATGACGAACCGTCGCACTCCACAGAGGCTCCCGTGGAGTGAGGAGGCAACCAGATCCTTTCAAGAAATTAAGGAAGCCTTAGCGAACGCTCCCTCTCTTTTTGCTCCGGACCCGTCGAGAGATTACATTTTAGCCACTGACGCGTCAGGGTCCGCAGTTGGCGCTTGTCTCGCACAGGAACATGAAAACGGCAGGGAATGCCCTGTAGCGTTCCTAAGTAGGAAGCTCACGCCTGCTCAAACACGATGGGCAACTATCGAGCGCGAAGCGTTTGCTATCATATGGTCATTGCAACGACTCGAAACTTGGCTCTTTGGTGCCACTATCAAGGTTGTGACGGACCACAACCCACTCAAGTACCTAACCTTGACCACCCCACATAGTGCCAGACTGACGCGGTGGGCCCTCGCGTTGCAACGATTCAACATTACCATTGTACATAAAAAGGGATCTCTGAATTGTAACGCTGACGCCCTTTCGAGATTGACCACTGCTGATGAGCACTCTCTGGTTAGCTAAATGTCAGGTTGCTGTGTGTGGTGAAAATCCGGTCATGGTGTTGGCGGGTGCGTGACGAAAGGAGACACTCTGTCTGTATACTGTGTAATCATCTTCTGGTGACTGTTGTGTATTCCTGGTGCCATGATCAATCTTGTGGCGGAGGTGTCGACCAGAAGAACTTTGCAAGAACTTTGCCAATTGTGGCCAAAACCCGGGACATATGTATAAGACATGAACTTTTCTAAGAGTGCACTGCGCTAAGAACTCGGCTAATATTTGTCCGCGTATCGCCCCGTTCAGCCTGATGCTTGCTCGGTATTGCTTTTGGTTATGTGATGCATGACGTTGAAGTACATGCATCACAGTTGTGGCGGAGGTGTTAGCCGAATAGCCGAGCAATCTCATAAGTGTTTCAGTTAATTAACTTTTACTGTTGTCTGTTGACTGCCACGAGGGAAGCACCTTAGAGGGACGACCTTCGCTGTTGGACCTTTCAATGCGGATTAGAGCGCTTTCTAGGTCGCTCGGAACCTGTACCCCATTCAAACCCTTGGGACGTCCGGCTGACAGTCGTGGAAAGCGGGTCACCGGACCGGTGATCTTTTGTTACCCTTTTCGGAGAAAGCTTGTTGAAAGTGAAAGTTTCCATATCAGCTGCTGTGCACGTGCATCCCTTGACGTCAGTTTGTGAATTTCTGATTGGCTTAGAAAGGGTGGCATTTCCGTTAAAATGCCACGCCCGAGTATCCTTGGGGTTGATTGCTGATGGTTTCGCTGCCACTCAGGCTAGCGTTTGTAACTAAGATGTACTTGTAAATAAATGTATATAGTTGGTGTTCCACATCAAGTCTCCGTGGACGTCATTTGCAACGTGTCGGTGTAGCGTCGGATCCGCAACCGTACAACCCTGCGGACTACTTCAACAACGATACGAGCCTATCTGTAGGCTTCGTTTGTCATAGCAGATATTGATATCATTTTTGTATATCAAGACTATTTTGAAACGTCTTGAAACGCCCATTGTGAAGGCAAGGTCTGAATTAACCATATAGACAGGTCAAGAGCTGAAAAGTATATATATATATTCAGTAGAAAATAACTTGAAGATGACCTGTTAGATTTCTAAAGTAGCTTAGGAACTTTTCATTACGTTTTATTACGTGTAACTGCGTTTGCAATTTATTTACGGGCCGGTTTCACGTCAGTTCAGGCAGGGAGGTCCCATTGACCTCCTGGGTCTTCAGTATTTTTTATATTTATAAACTCATCGTATATTATGATCAACATTTTTGCCGAATAGGTTTCGTGCAAAAAAATCGAGAAAATCCGACCCTGAATTCGGATGTTTCAGTTTTGCGTTGTTTGCATGCGTGTACCTCCCGAGTGTTAAGAGATACTGTTGTGAAATTTTTTGATGCTGCTTTATGTATATATTTTGCCAGAATATGTCCCGATGTTAGGCCTTTCATCTAACGCAAAAACTTCTTGTCCAAAGGCGTATACTGCTGATTAGTGCGTTAAAACGCGGCCCCACTGCGTACGAACGTGTCGGAGATATTTACAGCCAGAGCAAGAAGCGTCGAAATTTGAACAAAACTGCGCGACAGAGCATGTTCGCCGCTTTTTATACGATACAGTGTTGCACCTGTGCGCCTAAATTTGTGCTTGGAGTGCTGGCAAGTAGGTATGCTAAAACACAAAAATATTGCACTACGATATCATTTAAAACTCAGGAGGTATACACGTGCAAACAAGGCAAAATTGCAACAATCGAATTCAGGACTGGATTTCTCGATTTTTTGCACGGAAAGTATTCGAATGCTTAATTTTACCAATGTTGATCATCATCTGCGATGAGCGTCAAAATATATATAAAAAATCATGAAAATTCAGGAGGTCCATGGGACCTCCCTGTCTGAGCTAACGTGGAACCGGCCTACAATTATGTTCTGGCTAACCTTTTCAGTGACTTCCATCTTTCAACAGTCTAACTTAACTTGCAACGAGTTCCAACTTCTCTCTCTGTTCCATATAACCTGTGTTAAGTGAATATTTGTGAAGTAAATAGTACATATGCGGGACTGGTGGTTATGTCACACTGCTTTCAATGTAACACTCTTTTTTTTTTCATTGCTGGTGAAGTGATGCATTAAAGAACCCATATATCTTGTGACTATGATGCAATAAAGAATTTTCTACAATGACATATTGATTTTGTTTTTAAAAATCGCGCAAATTAACTCTTGTTTGGGGGGTAGGAGGTACCCGTAAGTGTGCATTGGCTGCACCTCGGGAAATCGTTGGGGTACGATACAGGCTGCCGATAACGGACCAATAATATCCCCGTGTTGCAAACCGTATGCCGGACCATGGTCGGGAGCCGACCCGGTCGCGTATTTCGAAACCCTGACCGATACAGAAGAGCGGCGGCGGCGGCGGCGGCTGCAGAAAACTCTGAAAACCCGATGCGTCGCGTTGGCGCAAGACGCTGCTGCTGACATAATGGCGGCTGTAGGCGGTGTTACGTTTTGTGGTGTTGGGTTGGGACAGATGGGTTGAACGAAAAGAAGCAGATAGATTTGGCTTGCTGGTTGACGTGCCTTGAGATTACGCGTTAAGTAACGCGCAAGTTCTTCCAACATTTATGCTCCTTGTGTTTGAAAGCGTGAGTCCGCAGGGAGCCGGTGTTTTCAGTGTATGAGAGCGATGTTGTGCTTCTATTTGGGTGGTCGTTGCCATTAATACACGGCATGGAAGTTGAAAATGTTCGAATGTGAAAGTGGGACAGAAACAGAAAATGGATCCTTGCGGCGTGTAGAGAAGTTTGAAGTGAATCTGCAAAAGCAAAGGCGCCGTAGTGAAGTCTGTGCGTAGTGCGTGCGCAAAGACTGTGTGTGTAGTTCCGACTAGAGTCACTAATAGTGACTAGAGTTCTGACGTTTTCAGGTTATATTCCTTTTGTCATTTTTTCTCTCGAAGAGAAAGTTGCATGTTGTGGTCTTGAGCGTCAAATCCAAATAATGTGCACCCAGTTTATTTCATGATTGAAACGTGATTTAATTCAAGGGCGATACTTGGTTCAACAGGGACTCTTCAGGCTCTGGGGTGGCATCGGGTATAACACGTAATCAGGCTATATTTATGGTGCATTTCAGTGCACTTCACATATATTTATGACCAATATTTATAAGCTTTTATGACCATAGTGTTGATACAGCTTACTTTTGTGGTTACATGTTGGCAAAAAGTCGATTACACTTGCCTTTCATTACTAAATGTTGTGGATAAATGTTCACAGTATGACAGAGAATGTACACAGGTTTTTATATTGCTATATTTTGTCTTTTATTCAGTGTTTCTGACTGCTAACAGGGAACTGTGGCCTGAACTTGAGAAAACATTATGCATAATGGACACATGCATACCTAAAGATAGCAAGTGCACCAAAATAGCAAGACTAACTTCTACAAAATCTACCAGCGTAAAAGCAAAAACAATAATGAAGTCAGTATCACTGCATTGGTCATCTTATGATGAGGAATGGCATTCACATTGTTTTCTGCAGAGAGAAGGGATGCTTCGAGTTGGAACATTTAGGTATAGCTATTTGTGTCTCACTTAATATCACCCAACCAAAACTGACCAACTTTGTCACACATATATTCCTGAAATGTTTGTTTTCTCGTTTGAACTGCACGAACTGAACGCAAGTATTAGTTATGTTACTTGTTTTAGATTAGTTCATTACTACGCAGCTGAGCAAGACATTACTTTTGTAACTTTGTGACTTAGCAAATGCCCCCATTGCACGTTCCATGAGCAATATTGAAATCGCCATTTTTGTGGTGTAAATTATGTTATCTGATTTTATTTTTCACTCTGTATCCCATGGCTATGATAGTCTCTGTGTCTCATGGTCAACTCTCATCTCTGCTCATGACTGTCATGACTCTGCTTATGGTAATGGACAAAGAGACAATAGTGGTTATCACCTCAGAACGAAAGATCATCAGTTTCACCCGTCACCTATGCAATACTTCATGCATAGGGTTCTTTGTTTTCGGGTTTTATGATTTTTCAAATTCGGGGAGTTAAAATCGGGCGTTATTAACACACGAGAATTCGGGGAGAAATCGGGCGCTACGATCTCTATTTGATATGTCATCGGGGCATTTTTGGGTGAAACGAAAGCTATATGAAACAAGCCACTGCTTTACACGTGGACGAGAAACAAGAATCTTTATATTCCGCTCGTAACTGGGGCAGTGAATGTCTGTCGTATTAAAACACTTGCCCGAGCCCCACAAAAGCTCGTCTCTCACTCCTGCAGGAGGGGATTATAGAAGGAGGACAAATAGGTTGTCACAAATAGCTGTCTTTGCTGATGTACCCCCCTGTCCCCCACTCCTTCCTGCTATCCTCTCTCCGTCTGTTCATCTCTGTACGTCGCTCATAGCCACAGTTGCTTCGCGGCGCTAACATCCAATCAAAAAAAAAATTTGCTGATGTTATGATTCACTTTTCGTACGGTTTACCGAGAACGACAAGATGAAGGAACCCGAGCATTTCGGGTAGATATCGGGTTTCACCCGAACTCTTGAAAACTTGTTCGGGGGGGACTATTGTGAAAAATCGGGTTTAACCCGAAAGCTAAGAACCCTACTCATACCACATTCACATACCAGATTCACCACGGAATTGTTCATTGGATACAACCATTGACCATTACCTGTCATAACTAGAATTGTAGCTCCAGAACAACATGTCTAAATTACTTTGGTTAGGAATAGTGACAAGATGTATTTGACATGGTCATGAGACTACAACTTGCTTTTAATTTTTGGCTGGGGCCACAGCTGGTTGGGTATTACTGGGAGCCCTCTGTTTTGGCAACTAACACATGACACATTTCTCTTGTTTTTATTATTTAGGAAAGCTGTCATACAACGGTTTCTACAAGGGGGTATCTAGCAAACTTAGAAACTTGTTAACTTATCAAGATGGGAAGGTGTCTAGGTTTACATATTTACTGATCAAGGCAAGGGAGTGGGTTAACTAAAAAAATACAGTGCCAGTGTTTGCACCCACTTGACCCAATCTTGATCATACCCACACCATCACATGCTGTATGTACGTATGCACATAACTTGAGCTTTAAGTACAACATGAAGCTCACAAATGCAAAGGCACTGCAGCTCTGTAAAACAGTAACATGCACTGCCAGGTGCCAGGTTATGAAACAAAAAGGGCTCGACTAGACAACAGTGTCTTCAATATAGTGAAGGTGTTGGGACTTTGGGCACCGAACACTAGGGATGCTGCCTTGGCGGCACTTGTGTTCAGAGCTGTTGGATGGATACAACCTTAGGATTCTCTGTGCATGATCCTGGGATAATTGTGAATAGTGAACTGCTAGTGAACATATGGCTAGTGGACTTCTGAACAGCGAACATGTGCATAGCGAATACCGAACATGCGAGCAGAGCACGTGAGCAGTATTTTTAGGGAGTGTGTGTGTGTTGGGGTGGGGGGGGGGGGGAGAAATTATGTTAGGAGCAGCAGAACAAGTTGGGAGACATGTTCAATTTCTCCTCTTTTATCATTACAAGCAAACAAAAGAGATTATTTATTCATGTCACTGGAGTAATACTTGCAATGTCACACAGCAATGTCGTTTCCACGAAACCCCCACATGTTGCAGGATCAATTACTTGCTTGGGCTTCATGCATGTCATTGCAGTTAGACGGCAACAGTGAAGTCCCTAATTCCGTGTAATACAAAAACATTACAACTGTATTCCCCATGTTTTCCCGCTAATAATGGCCTTTTAATATTTCAGTTTGCTGTGCACAAACAACATATCAATTATGGTAGCACCATATCACTAGAGTTATAACTTTATGGTCTTCCTATAAGCTTTGTAAACACCTGCCAGAAAGCTTTAAATCGATGAGATTTTTTGTTGAAAAGTGTTGATTTTTCTGTGCTTTAGAGCATGGTTTTGAGGAATTCTGGTCCCACTCACTGCTATAACGTTCACATTGTAGAGGAAACTCGAAGAGCACACAGCCTGAACAACACAGACATCTATTGGTTAGTCGTATAAGGTCACCAGGGTGGGTGTGGGGGATATCTTTATTATGTAATATGTAAAAAATAGGAGGGAAAGGTTAGGTTGCGCCATGGCGGGTTTCGATTCCCAGCAAAGAAAGGCAAACAAAAAGAAAAACAAACCACCAAGGGCAATGGAATGAACATGTACAGTACTATGGCTATCAGGTAACAGTTGTGTTAGTGAGCTTCAGGACATGTCTTTAAGCGGGCCATCGCTGCACAAGAAAGAGAAAATATATTGCGTTTTATGATGTCTGGTGCTAATGCCATACAAGCATAGCCCAGGCAAGTTCACGGCAGTTAATAAGATAGACATAAACCTCAAACAACCGACAAAAACTTGTCTGGTACCTGCTACATTTTAATGTATGTGTTCTCTGATTACTTCGAGCTACGATAATTCATACTTTTGCATACTTCACACAAACTTCATATCACCTCCATATTTAGCCCACAGTTTTCAGTGTATTGAAAAGCTTATTAACTGAATGGCATTTTTGCGTAATCAACATTTTTCATTCCCTTGTGAAACCCTCCTACAGGCAGAAGATGGCTTCCGCATGTTGCTGACGCCATCTCTTGAGACACCCTCCTTTGAACATAATGCTCACCTACAGATGCCTGTCTCCTAAGGAAGGCACCATTACTGCTTGGGCTTTAGCTGACATTAGACATTTAGTTTTGAGGACTGACGTGTTACGCTAATAACCATCGACATGTTTCTTTTGAATATCTCTGCAGTTGTTAACTTATTAACGACGTAAACAACGAGATTTGGCCGAGGCAGACCACACTTAGGGACGACACAAACATGTAAGCTTCAACGCCCAGAAATCACTCAATTGAGGCACTCAATGGCTCAAGGGACTTAAAACTTCAGACTGGGCCTGTTGGTAAGGCATGGCAGTATAAAAGCGCTAAAAAGACGAGGACAACGGACACACAGTTAGCGCACTAACAACATTTATTTTTCAACAACACCGTTCCTTAAAAGGGCTCACGAATTCCCTTTCCTTCGTTGTCAAACCAATGGAAGCGCTGCTGACGCACTTGTCACCCCCCTCTGCTATCAAAAAAGCTTCCCAGATTTCCCGTTCCAAAACTTCCCGTTCCAAAACTCAAATGAAGTTGTGGAGTGGCTAAAATCGCAGGGGGGCGGGGAGGGTAAGATGGTGTGATCTTTTGATATCGTGGACTTGTTCTACTCACTTCCTACGTCGGGAATAGTGGATGCTGTTGAGAGGGGGATTGACAGGGTGGGGCTGGTTAGGTTTCAAAATGCTGCGGGGTGTACTGTACCCCAGTTTTTGTGGTTGTTAAAGGAATACCTTAGTTCCACCATGGTACAATATAACAACTGTTCTTTCAGACAAAAGAAGGGAGTATGTATTGGGTCTAGGATTGCCCCAGTTCTCAGCAGTTTATACTTGGCTGAGGTGGATTCCAAAATTGAATGTATCCTTAAGGAAAGAAAGGTCCCTGTTACACGTATTTTTAGGTACGTAGATGATTACCTTGTGGTTGCAAACGAGGGGACGGGACTTGTTGACAATGTACGGAGTATTTTTGAGGGTGCTGCTCCCGATCTTCAGTTTACGGTGGAACGGATGAATGAGGGCAGGCTGCAGTATTTAGACTTGTTGTTAATTATGAAGGAGGAGCACCTCTGTTGGCGGTGTCAACAGAGGTCCATCAAGCCTATCTTGCCGTTTTCATCTAACCAGTCTAAGTTGGTAAAAAGAGGCGTTGCACAGAGTTGTTTAAAAACCTCCCTGGATAGATCGTGCTTCCATGAAATGGAAATCAGCTTTAAGGCACAGGTGGACAGATTAAGGAATGCGGGGTTCCCGGTTGATTTGCTTGTGGGGATCTGCGATAAAGTTCTGAAGTCCCGGGGGTCTAAGAGCCGGATCCTGAAAGAGTCTTTTTCCGGGGCCACTGTCATTCCCTATGTTCATAAAGTCTCGCATAATCTAAAAAAAATTGTCTGAAAAGAGGGGGGTTAAAGTGGTTTTTGGCGGGGGGAGGAAATTGTCTTCCCTACCTGCAATAGTTAACGATGTTCGGGGGGTTGAAAAGAAAGCATGCGTTGTGAAGCATAGGGATAGATTTGTTAACTGTGTTTCTCACGTTGTTTATGAAATTCCATTGTCATGTGGGTCCATGTATCTGGGCCAAACAGGAAGGTGTTTAAATGTTCGATTGAGAGAGCACAAGTATAATCTATCTGCACGTTCTGGTAATCTTTTTCTACATGTGAGGGATTGTGGGTGTCTACCTTTGTTTGGTGACACGCAGATAAAGGGCAGGTTCTCTGATAGCAGGGAACGGGAAATCTGGGAAGCTTTTTTGATAGCAGAGGGGGGTGACAAGTGCGTCAGCAGCGCTTCCATTGGTTTGACAACGAAGGAAAGGGAATTCGTGAGCCCTTTTAAAGGAGCTCTGAAAGCCATCTCAAAAATTTTCCGTTCCGAACGCGTTGTGGAAGCAGGTAACTTAACTTGATGATTAACACGAAAATTTTCTCTGTGCGCGATGTTTTTCGTAGAAAAAAAGACACTTGAACATCGCCGCTCGTGTTCCCACTCGACTCGCTCCTCCGGGTCAAACGAGGAGGAGAAAGAAAAAAACGTCATTGGTGACGTAATAAAAGTTGAAAGCGGCGACCGCGCTTCTATCCGGGTCAGTGCTGACTGGTTTTCTTTTCTTTCTTTCCGTTTTCTTTCACCCTGCTTTCTCTCTGTCAAGGGATGAATAAGGGAGGACCTCGATATTCATGGTCGTGAAACCCCCGTTCTCGAAATTCATGTTCTGGAAACAAGGAAAAGGGGAAATGCTGCTTGGTAAGATGTTATGCCGCGATTAAGAACATAACATCACTATTTAACCACACAAATTCAGGAATTTTCTATATGTGTTCAAGTCGCCTTAGCGAACGAAAGACACATTTAGAAGCCATTTGGCTTGGCAGGACGGCATGTTGGTTGGTTAGTTGTGTGCTTGCAATATTATGGGTGGGTTAATCACAGTTTGCCGTTGGCAGTTTTCCGCGCGCAACATGTGCATTTTATAGTCAGCTAAAATTTACGCTAGTCACGTGTTGTTTTAGTGCACGCTGATATGTCGTCGGACGCAAACTTAACCGGCGTTGTCGGTCACTATATGATGGATAAAACTGATGCACTATATGGTGACAAAACAAATGGCGCCGAGCACGGATAAACTCAAACTTGCGTGTCTGCGTCGTCCACATTTGTAGTCTGCATCGGCCAATTCTCGTTTAGCTCGATGGTTGGTAAGTTGACCATAAATTGTGGTGGTCTTATGACACTGCTTGGCTATGTTGGTGTGTAACTCAGGCAATGAATGTTCAACTCCTGATGCCACGATGTGCCGGCGACGGCATATTGCGATAAATTTCACTGGATTGTATCTGACAACGTATGGGCAAGAACACTCCTCCAGCTGAATAAGGAATTAACTGAATGGCATAGCGAATTAGTGATATAGCGTATATTGATATAATGACATAGCGGACGGAATTAGTGGTCATAGCCATGCAGCGATCATTTCGTGGCGTGAAGTGAAGCAGCGCTTAGTGCCGCACTGTGTTTATACGTATTGCCACCAACAACACAACAAGAAACAGTCACCACGATAACTTGCAGCATACAAAACACAGACACGGACAGAACAGCGTTCAACTGGCACCTGAAGTTTATTTTCATAATCCACCTACTCCGGAAGGTCGCTTTAGGGAAAGCAAGGTCAAGCGGGGAGAGGTTGACCGATTTTTGGTTGACTTCGCTGGGAGAGTTCAATGGGGAGGCCTCTACAATCTCACGGTCTAACCTTGAACAGTGTCTGTAGACTAGTCTTCGTTTACTGTATCTGATAAACCAAAGAAAAAGCAAAAGAAACTTCTTTCACCGTTGCAGCGGGGTTCCGAGTGAAAAATAGCAGACGACGTTCTTCGAAACCAATCAGGGGCTTCACCTTTCTGACGTCAAAATGACGCAAGCGGCTCGACGGCTCGTTCCGGGTATCGCCACCGTTGCGCACGGTCGCGATTTTCAAAATCGAATTCTGCGATATTTATGCACCTGTTGATAGTATCACTTCGCATGGTGCATTTTAATATGCTTATTAACCACTTGGTTCAAAAAAATGCTAGTGATTAAAGTGCTTTCCTAGCTCCTTTAAGGAACGGTGTTGTTGAAAAATAAATGTTGTTAGTGCGCTAACTGTGTGTCCGTTGTCCTCGTCTTTTTAGCGCTTTTATACGGCTCAAGGGAAACGACGTGCTGGTGTGGTGTAGTGGTTAGCATATCTGACCGGAAATTGGAAGACCGAAGTTCGATTCCTGGCGTCAGCGCCTCTTTTCCCTGAGTTGTTGCATTCGTTAACTTATGCCTGTTTTTTTGTGTCCCCACTCATAATAGCACTTTTTCAGAGGAAAGGCAAAAAAATGAGAGCTGCAACATATATTTGGAGTAATTTATGGCAATTTGAACAAAAATATGTAATGACCTGGGGTTTGAATTAATGAGTCTACTGTAATTTGGTCTTCTACACAACGTCCTGCAATTATGCCCATATGAAAAAGTTGCATGCAGGGCCAGCCCGTTCGTTTTGCTTCGTTATGCTGCTTCCTTCTGATTTGTTTATTTATGCCCTCAGGGCACAGCAATGTGATGCTTGATGAACTTTGACAACTGCTTTTGTACTGCACTATCTTTTGAAACCCACAAAAAAAGTATTTTAGAAGTTTACGCAGACTGTTCTGCAAAAAAAAAAAAAAAGAAAACGCCCTAGTCAAGCGGCTTCTGCTGCTTTTTGGCGTACCACCTTGTTTTGTGTTTGACACAAACAGAAATAAATGAAATGAAATGAAATCTTGTAGGTCATGCTTTGTGGTAAACAGGCCTCATCAATGGACGTACTCTGAAACCAACATGACAGGAGGCAGTCTTTTCGTGTTGTCTTCAACATTTGCCCATTGTTCAGGGTTGTTTACCATGCAGTTTGTCCACCAGCTTGCCTGCATTTATGCTGTTCTATCAGTGATTGTAGGTCAAGTTATTTTCATGCAATCACATTATTGATGAAAAATGGAAGTCACTGAAAAGGCTAGCCAGCTGTAGGACTCGAACCCACATCTTCTGGATTACCAGTCCAGGGCTCTACCAATTGAGCTAAGCTAACAGACCTCCCCAGCGACTTCCAAGGGTGCGTCATCTGACGGGACAAACCAGCCACTCTCTCTCACTCATCCTCCTTTCACTCTTACATTTTTGCTCACTCATACACACATTCATACGACGGGATCGACACAAGCGGCAACTGTTGAACATGAGAGAACTGATGTTCTGAGGCTGGAGCACATAGAGAGGACAAATACATAAAAAGACATTATTGTTTGTTTGTTACTGTCATTCTTCCTGCTTCTAAGACCAGATAGCACTTGTCTTTGCTATACTATCTGAGAGACAGATGAAGAAACACAATGTTGTAACGCAATTGTGTTTAATAAAGCTCATGTCTTGCAGCCACAGCAACCATTTAGTTGAGTGAAATGATGAAGCCCACACATGCTCTGTTATATTTGTTGTTTATTATTATACCGGGTGTTTCAGTTAAATCCCCGGGCTAAATAATTCGCGAACGGGTGCACCAATCCACGAACTTTCTTTTTTACAAGTATCTGTCCGATACCACCTACAAGCTGCACACCGTGTGAATGAGTGGGAGGCGCTCATTATTAAAATAAAAATGCAAATGAGTTTCGTCAAAAAGCGTATCTTCTAAAGCAGGGCGCTGTCGGTATTAAAATGTGTACTACCCCTTTTGGGACCTTCAGTGGACACCTTTTAGAGAAAAATCTGCCACCGAAGCGGGTCATTTGTTGCAGTAATTAATTGGTTTCGGTTTACGTATTTTTGTCGCGGCTGGTCGCGGCGAAGCGCAAAAGGGCGTATTTCATTGGTGTAATCCATTAATGTAAGGACGTAATTTATCGATGGATAAGGGGGTGAAAGAGCGTCCTTTTGCGCTGCGCCGCGACCAGCCGCGACAAAAATACGTAAACCGAAACCAATTAATTACTGCAACAAATGACCCGCTTCGGTGGCAGATTTTTCTCTAAAAGGTGTCCACTGAAGGTCCCAAAAGGGGTAGTACCTATTTTAATGCCGACAGCGCCCTGCTTCAGAAGTTACGCTTTTTTACGAAACTCATTTGCATCTTTATTTTAATAATGAGCGCCTCCCACTCATTCACACGGTGTGCAGCTTGTAGGTGGTATCGGACAGATACTTGTAAAAAAGAAAGTTCGTGGATTGGTGCACCCGTTCGCGAATTATTTAGCCCGGGGATTTAACTGAAACACCCGGTATACTATTATTGTTAAACTAATATTAATAATATAACTAATTATGTATTGTTATTATCTATTATTATTATTATACTGCATAGTCTTATACGTGGTTGCAGATACCCAGCGCAGGTCTCATCTATCATACAGGCTGCAAAGCACACTTTTTGTAAAAGCAAGGGATAGTGGTGTGTGTGCGTGGCTGGGGGAGGATATGTTTATTATATTAAAAAGTAGTAGGGAAAGGTTAGTCTCTGCTATGGCGGCTTCCTATTCCCAGGAAAGAAAAAAAAAGGGAAAGACAAACCAAAGAAAAACAAGCGGTGTAAGGTTCTTAACAAAACTCTGTCTTTTCAATGCAGTCAACTTTTGATGAAACACAAGTATGCGTGATGACAATGAAAACATCATAACCACCAGGTCTATCAACACAACCCCTTTGTTTACATTGATATAATGTATGTTTGTATGTATGGAGGCGCTGGAAGGTGGGTGGAGGAGAACACTTTCCTCTTGATCTCAGGGCTTTGGGGGAACGGCCCCCCTTTTCATACATACGGATTAGACAGGGCACCTGATATTCTTTTATAAGGCATATTTTTACAGAATTTACATGCATTTTGATTACTGCAGGTAGCGTCTATTAAATTAGACGGATCTTTTATGTGTATCAATATGTTTAATAATAGAGTCACTACCACTCTGATACCAAACATACCTAAATATGGCCTCACATCATGTGAGTCCTACCAGAAGTCTGCTTACCACAATTTACAATATTGCAGATTAGATTTCAAAAACTGCAGCTGCTACATGAAATAAACTTCCAAAGTGTAAACACCCCATTTAATTGTTACTCCTTTTGTTGTCCACGTCCCATTTCTTTTGGACTTCTCTCGTGCAGGTTCCCAGTCTGAATAATCCATAGAGAGTTGGTGCTATTGGAGAGCTTTCTTATCGCTAAAGATGGGTTGTGCAGTGAGTGGCTTATTTGCATATACTCACTAATTAAATATATACCAACTTTTGAATTTTACTTTGGACACGTTTGGGTAAGTACCTGGGCCTGCTTGCACTAGACTTCTGCTAGGCTCCTAACCTTGAGGAATTCCCTTTGGCACAGCCTTGCTAGTACTTGTGTCACATGCTACTGACATAAACTTCCCTATAAGCGAAATGCACTGCCAGAGCTGTGTCAAAGCAAATGCCTCAAGGTTAGCATCCTAGCAGAAGTTTCGTGCAAGTGGGCCAGTACCTCCAGCAAAAAATATTCTGAGAACGAACTGCATTGACACTCAGTGACTTTTTCGAGTTATTAGTTGGATTCTGTTTACATATTTCTTGTGTGAAGCATTGTACAAATATGCTCTTTGGCTGCGGTCAGTTGTGTGTCAGGGTCACTAGGAAGATACACTGCACTTTTCATCAGGGTGTCGAACCGAAACGTTTTTCGTTCCGGTTACATCATAAACGATCCGGTACCGGTTCTGCTCCGGAGCAAAAAAATAACGGTTCATACCGGTTTTTAACCGGTTCCGCTTCTGCTGGGAATACTCATCCCCACAAAAAAAATCAATGTTGCAAAATGTAAACCCGTTTATTCAGCATACATGGTATTTAATATTAATAGACAGCTGTGAAATTGGTAGCTCCTGGTTCCTGTAGGTTACTGTCTGTTCAAATGGGCTTTCTCATTTCTTGAAGCGCATGCTACAAACTGACTTGTTTGTCGTGATGTCATACATAAAGTACTTTCTTGCTGGGTTGGAGCGATTGCGTCCCATCCGAATGTCTGTTGTTACTGTCTAGCCAGCAAGCACCGCACGAGTACGACGCAAATCGAGGAACACCTTCACTCACAAACGCGCTCGACGGCTCCGTTTTATTTTCTTGGTGTCCTGTCCACAAAAGAGTTGCCACTTTGCACGGGCTTGCCCTCGCGTATACGTAAATGTTTTCAACTTAGCTGCTCTCAAACAAGGGACGCGTTGCGCGACATTACCGATAAAGAAGCTGTTATGCAGCCCTTGTTGTTCAGTTGAGGAGAGTTTGGGGGGATCAAATAAAACGAACACTACGGCACATTGCTAGAGAGTTACATGTACCTCGAAGTCTGTGTGCGTGCGCGAACGATAAACCATTACAAAGGGAGCCCAAGGGTCATACTATACCGACATACATTCCATCGTAACCGCAGCCCTCGTATAGTATCCATGACATGACTTCAGAGCACACGACGTCTCATTCGCCTGTCCGTAGTCCAAACCGGCGAAGTTTTTTCTTGGACCGAAAACCGTTAAATTATTTTTCGGTTTCCCTCCTGAGCGAAAAAAAAAATGTATACGGTTTCGATTCCGTTCCGGTTCGCACCAAAATAGCGTTTTTTTTTTGTTTTCGGTTCCGGTTTTCGGTTCGCTCAGGACACCCTGCTTTTCATTCGTCTTCTCTACCGAACTGGTGCACAGCACTCGTGTCGTCTCATGATGCAAACGTGCTGTCTCACCTGCGGAATGACATCATAGCCATTGCTGTTTACAAGTCAGGTAGAGAAGGATTCCAAAGCATGCCTTGTGGCTGTTCTTTAAGCAGTGTTCACACAGACGAACAGACCAACTTCGAGGCGGTGCCATCTGCGTATACACAAGTACCAACTAGGCTGCTCCGCAGACAAACAATCTCACATCATCTTATTTCACCAAGAGAACAACATTCTCTTAAGAAATGCCAACTGGGATGTTTCTGCGGCTGTGACCTCTTAAGGACTATTATTTTTCAGCTACACCTGCACTCTAATAATAGTAGTACGGCACTATGACACAAATAGAATTGCATCACCATTGGAAGTGAGGGCATAAGTCATGTGACAATGCTCCTCTCGCCGACTTGCCAATGCACAACCAATTTCTGAAGGTTTCGTTGAGTGACAGATTCGCTCCAGTTTGTGTCGGTCATGAATGTGCAGTTGGTGCAGAAAGTTGGCCTGTGTGAACGCTCTTATCCTTTGTCACTTTGTGTGACAGACAAATGAACATGCGATGGATACGTCAAGTGAGCTGAGTAAGAGAGCTTTGGACACTGCTCTGTACATAAAATGTGTAAACTGTAGCCAACTGATAACTTGAAAACAATCACCAATTGCCAACATAGTTTTCTTTAAATATTTTTCACTGAAGGTTCCGATACGTAAAACAGACATTCCAAAAGTGTCACTAGTAAAATTTAAATGTTAGAATTTTCATTCAATTAGCGAGCATATACAAATGAGCCATTGCCTGCATAGTCCATGGCACTGCACTCTCAAGTTTACGGAGGTCTAATCTGCACTAGTGCAACAAAGCTTAAGACATACAGAATTAATTTGCCAGTTTTGATTGAAATACATGTGTCAAGTGTGAACAACACGCACTTGTTTCCTGACTGTAGGTCATCTATGCCTACTCAGAAGAAGAGCTCGATGCAGCGACAGCCAGCCTTCAAAGTCAGTTTCTCACCCATGCAAGTGTCAAATCGACGCTGCTCGATTACAATCTCTGTCTCTTTATTACAAATATCCAATCATTACATTATTCTTTATTTGACACAATATCATTTTCCTTCGATACAAGTCAGGCCACATCTGTCATTCGATTGACTCTCCTGCAAGTTTATGCGGTTGTTGATGTTGCAAAATATAACAAAAATTACAAAAATTTCCTAGAGTATAATAACTATTGGGACCTGTCTACTAGTGTGTGCTGACATTTGTAGTACTTATTATCTGTATGAAGATATAATAAGTTCAACATTGTCTTCACTTTTGCATTGAAATACAGATAGCCTGTTTGTGTTCCTGCTTTCAGTGTATGTCTCAGCCTTAGCATTACACATCTCTACAGCAACACATAGCACGACACATCGTATTGACAGTTCAGTACAGTGGATCAATTCTACGCACCGTGTTTACCAACAGCATATGAATTATCAGTGGAGGCTCCTAAATGACAACTGTTTTGACGCAAGGGACTGTTTTGATGTGCTTCGAATGTGGGTCGAGGCACATACTACATCAGACAGGGAAAGAACGACATTGACATTAACAGTGCGACTGGACATACTGTTCCTTGTGTGGCAGTTTCCGAACGTTCAAATTAACAGTTGTTGCCCTCTTGCTGTATATGGCGTAACACATTCTCCGAATATCTGTCTGGTTTCAACTATAATTTCGTAACGTTCCGTCTCATCTACAGTCCAAGGGGTAGTCAAATTTGACACACCCCTGCTTGCAATCTAAACACATAGTAAAGAACTTCGAAATTACGTGCGTGTTCCAACCTAACCTTGTTCTCCAGCACATTTCACCACTCTCCGCCCTGCCCCGTGGGCGATGCGTACGATTTACAAATAGTCGCCGTCGGCGTCGGCGTCCGTACAGCAAAGGCATCGGGTTTTCGGGGTTTTCTGCCGCCGCCGCCGCCGCCGCCGCCGCTCTTCAGTATCGGTCAGGGTTTCGAAATACGCGACCCGGTCGGGTCGGTCGCCGCCGGCGCACTGACGTTGGGTCGTTGCGCTGTGCTGCCTGGGTAATTTATTCGAATGTGTTTTGTGCACACAGTGCGTGAGAGCAAAGGGTACAGGAAATGAACGGGTGTGGGAGTTACGCAGGTGTGGGTCGCCTGGTGTACAATGCGAACGCCAGCCGTAACTTTGTTTATTTCATTTATGTATTCCCGCTGTGCACAAACGCTATCAAATATCACATGTGCTGACACCACAATCATAGCAGTTGCTGTAATTGTATCCAGCAACTTCTTTCACAATGAAGCCTGTGCAAATAGTTTTATTACGATACTTAAGTATTCTTCTGCAGTATGCCGGATCCTCTCGTACAGGTGCCCTTTCGCCGCCGAAAGACAACACTTCGATTTTGTCCCTGATTCTCAACGGTCACGATGACCCTGACAGGTGCGCACGGATTGTAAGTGTTGCGCTTTTTTAATCACTGGTCTTCACGTGTGCGCCAGCTTCTGAAGAAAGCAAGGTTTTCTAACGAGATCATATGCTAGTGGATGCAAACTTGAACGTGTGAAGATTAAACGTCTCCGTGTCAGTGTACGTTCTTTGTGTTCGTGGGCGACCTACGGATAGTTTAAATGCATGCAACGCATTTCTTCGCAACGCAGCGCTTCGTTTGTCTACTTCACATCCCGGTTCTGCGCTTTTTTTTCTTCTTTTTTTGTCTGCATGCAGCGCATTGGGTCGTTTAAATACGCATTTGTGTCAGTAATGTATACGCGTGTTCTTTCGCGACAAAACTGTAATTTACAAAGAGGTGTTTTCAAATGTGGAATCATATACTCTATTTCACATCAACGTTCTCATTGCAATCGTGCGGGTCCTACTCAAGACACAGGCATAGCCAGTGAGGAATGTGAGATCAAAAACCTCCTACTAAGTTATTATCAGTTATGCCGAAATCTCGAACGCAGACGGACACACTGTTGTGGGAACAAAGTCTGTAGAAGAAGAGGAAAGAAAAGGAAATAATACTGTTAAACCGTCACCGTTATGTCTTCCACCTTCATCACAGACAGAAATTTGTAATTGAATATGGAATTTTTATTTTTCGAGTTTTTCAAAAAATTTGCCATAGGCACATTCACAGAGCTTCTGATCTGTATGTCAGAAAGTACGTAGCCGGTTCTAAAATAAACACAGAACAATAAATTCAAAGATGCAGATTGTCTCGTCTTGCCCCAACCCTCGGGGCTGGCCCTGTGAAAAAGATAATGCGTAATGTCGCGACCGGCCATGATGGTGTGAGTGCTAGCAGGAATCAGCTGTGCACCATGTGCACAATGTCTTTTTCTTTTTTTTTTGCAATGAACCCATTATGGCCACTTACTGAGGAAATGCAAACTTCTAATCACTACGTGTACATATGGCTCTACGTGAGAAATGGACCTTAAGTGAACCTTCCTAGTCAAAATCTGTGATCACTGTATGTGTTTCGAATTGATATACGTGTCATTAAACCTGATATGGTTTATTTTTCTCTGTTCTCGTCTGGTAGTGTTGCCCGGGGGGATTAGTATGGTTCGGTTAGGAAAGGGGAAAGAGAATACAACGCAAACGAAGTACGCGAATGCAAACGTGCCATGACTAATTATGCATTGCTTATTATATATACTGTTGACGTCATCTCTGTCGTCATTTATTTACAATCGTTGTAGTCCGCGCAACGGAAAAATGGCGCTGACGGTCTCTATCATGGCGTCATTCCGAAGACGCAGGAGCCTATGAAAGTTACGCTACCTGTTTAGATATACCTTGCAGTTGCCGTCTGTAACATGCGCAGACAAAATGTTATTTTGTTGATCGAACTGGGTTTTCGATGTATGCATGGCCTGTTACTATACATGCACTGCGCGACAAGGCAACACGCCACATGATGATGATGATGATGATGATGACGACGACGATGTGTTTCTCAGGAATTCATCGTGAAACGAAAAGGATACGGGTTTCAAAGACACAACGTAATCACAGAAGATGGTTATATAATCGAAATTCATCGCATAGTTAGTGGCAGAAAGGAATGCAACAAAAAGAAGAAGCCTGTTGCTTTTCTCAATGCCGGACTGTTGCAAGATTCGACGTCGTGGGTGCTGGACTACAAAGACCAATGTGCAGGTAAGCTGTGAAGACAAAAGCAGCGAACGCAAGTTCTTTGAACGTTGTCCTTGTTTGCTAACGGTATCGCTGATTGAAGTACTAGATGATAGTCATGGTGATGTGATAAAGAAAAAAAAAATGAGGAGGCCAGTCGCGACGAACTCGGATTGGCTACCGCCAGGACGCTTACAAGAAGGAAGTACCCTTCCTACGCAGCAAATGTTGTAAGTAAAAGTTATATGTAAACGGCAGCTTCGGTCGCCTTTCGGTCGGAGGTTATTTAGCAGCAGTTATGTCAATATAACTTGAAGCTAGCCGTAATTCAGTGACAGTCACAGGAGCGAGTACGTAAGCTGAGCCATGCACTACCATTATGCAGGTAAGACAGTGATGCGAAGTTACGTCAGAGGTGACTTTGTTCTGCGCCGGCAGGTTTAGTTGCTCTTTGGTTTGTCGTTTCATGGTGTTCACAATTACAGAGCTTGGTAAACCTGTGAGTTTAGCAGGCCGGTCGTGAGTTAGTGGGCAGGAAAAACCAGATGTTGTGTTAACAGAACACAGCAGTGAGTAGTTCTGCGATTGGTTTCCACTTTTTCAGAAAAGGCAATCGGGCTGGTTGTACAATACAGTATAATAAGTATCCAAAACTTGAACGGAATGGAGCCGGATGAATATCCCACCCCCTTCGTGCCGCCTGAATCACGAAGAACAGTGGGAGTGAAGCGTGAGAGAAGCAGCGACAGCAGCGAATAGAAAGTTTTAGCCAGTTTTAGATCAGAAGCTATTCACGATAACGGTTCCGAAAATATGACAAGCCAATCGCAGCGTTTCGACCACTTGGGGTTCTTTTGACGGAAGCAATGTGTGCCTCCCCCAGATTGCTACCGTCATCGGCTGTGTTTGAGCTCAGAAAGCTAACACGTCACGACTGAGGAGGTACTAAATTCTCTGTACTAAAACTCTCTGTAAACTGTCAGTACTAAACTGCACAAAAACTCTCTAATATTTTCTCTCGTGCGATACCTATGTAATGGTACCCCGAGTGTGCCCCCTGCCCGATTTGAGACTGTGTACACCACAAATTCAACAATCATCATCATCTCGTCGTAATAATAAAATAATTGGGGGTAGATTTACACGCACAGTGGATGGAACCTGGAATCGTCGTCTTTTGAACATTGCATAATACTCCCAAAGAGTATTGGTTCCTCTTGCAACCATTTCAGGTTATGTACTGTATATTACGAAGAAAGGACTGCCTCTTCGAACGCCTCGCGAGTTTCTTTGGGAAGCGCAACTACCTGAACACTTCACGTCAAGTTGATCATGACTTAGTTCAGAGGTATATCACCATTAAATGATTTCATAAGTTCTCCCTCGCAATCTCTTCCTAGGATTTTATCTAGCAGATGAGTGCTATGATGTTTGGCTGGGAAACAAGAGAGGCTTGACGCTGTACGGAAGAAAACACGTCAACGAAGAGTTCCAAAATAGTCCAGACTTCTGGGACTTTACGTAAGTTGAGATACGCACAGTCGTTTATTACGCCTCTTCACACTTTCACTATCCACCTCATTCAATGTATGTGTGTGTGCTGTGGACGAGCTGGGTTCGTGTATGCACTTCGTTACCCTGCTCGATAATCCTGGTGTTGGCCTCGTATAGCACATCACATAGAGAAACAAGTTCCTGAACATGCAAGTAGAATGCAAGGAAGCCGGCGTAGATGTCACCGATTTCCCTTCGGCACGCCACTTTCTCTATCCTTAATAAACATACCCCCCCCCCCCCCTTGGGCACGCGATAGCTATTGGCCGAATTTTATCACACGGCCGTTTTTGCTTGTTTTCTTTTGGCGCCCCGCTCCTGTCGACATATACCTGCCATGCTTGTGAGTTTGTGAGTGGGCAGTTGTTTTGGGTAGCGTTCCGTGAGAGCCGTCGCTTACCTCCGGCTGGTCGAACACTATAGCGTTCAGGTGTTGCGCGGACAAGCGGAGGAACGGACCTGAGTACGGCATAACGTTGTTCAGCATCACAGCTGAAAAAAAAAAAAAAAAGGAAACAGATTTACTTTTAACGCGTGTACACGATCAAACATCGCTGTTCAGAAACACCGTTGCTGCGTCAGCACTACTTCAGTTTTGTATTCTAAGAACTCAGTGTGTGCGCCGCCAGCACATTCATGTAGAGTCGACGCTCGATTTCTGAAATCTCGATTTATGATTTCCCTCTTTTATGAGCGGTGCCACCCGGGATAATGTATCTGCACTTGTAGTTTTCACTGGGTCTATGGACCTTAGATTTAGGAACAGTGCGTGCATGCTCCAAGGACGCACTACAAGATCGCACGCTTTTTTACCTCAATTTATGAACGGGACACGTGGAACGGGGTAAAGTTGTTCAGGTCAGTTGAGGTATTCCAAGCGTAATCATAGAGCATTATTTGCCCCATTCTCAGGGGGCAAAGTAAGGATTGGTATTTGGTGCTTAAAAATACATACATTGGTTGTAAGAATACAGCAAGTACACTGTTCCCTGGCTACGAACCGAGTGAGGCTCGTGCCCCGTTCCTCAGCTTCTTTATTGTCTCCCCTGGTACCCTACATAGGCCCCGGGTCTTGAAGCTCATCCCTCCTGGGATGATATTTTGAGACATTCCTTATAGCGGCTATGTGCATATGATTGTCTGGTGTAACGTATCCGACCGTCTTTAAGATACCGTTCTTTGATGCCGTTTGTACGACGGTGTAAGGACCTTGTGGTAATCCTCGCGTACCAGGCAGAGGTTTCTGGACGAGAATAAGATCTCCTATGGCGATGGCTGGATCTGGCGACTGTGACGGCGGTCAAAGTCTTTCTTCATGGCCATCCTATACTTTTCTGTTTCAACAGTGGTCTTGCGTTGCTCTTGTAAGGTGATGTGATCAGCAATGTTGAGGTACTGGTCGGCATGGAGAATGGGTGGTGTACCATGCAGAGAAAAGTATGGTGTACATCCTATGGCTTTGTTGTGGGAACGGTTGTGATGGTGTGTGTCTGCTTCTAAGCATGATTTCCAGCCTCCAGGGAAGTGTGTGCTCGTCGATAGCTAACAGAAATGACTGAGTTTTCCGTATTCCTTCAGACTTCTTTCGAAGTTCGGCGAAGTCGAGGTGAATAACATCGAAGGGCACTGAGGAGTGTTGTGGCAATATCATTCGGTCTGCCGTTTGACGATACTTGAGCTTGGTTCTTTGACAGACGTTACAGGAATTGATGTAATCTTTGACATGTTGTTTCATGTGTGGCCACGTGAAGCGCTTACATAGCTTGCGGTATGTTCTTAATATGCCATCACGCCCACCTGACTCCGGGCTGTCGTGGTAGAGCTGGAGGATTCTTCGTGTCATGGTAGGAGGTACTTTGTATCTGCTGCCTTCCTGTGTTAGGGGTTGGGTACCTTCCCATAACTGCGAGTCACAAAAGGAAGCAGCAGCGAGGTCTTCGAGACCCAGTCGGGACGTGGCGTCTGCGTCCGTGAGAGCTGTTCCTGGCTTGTAATGTACTTGCACATCGAAGTACTGTAATTCAGAAGTCCATCTAGCAAGGCGGCCCTTGACGTCAGCAGATCCGAGTATGTGAGTGATGGGCTGATGGTCTGTGAACAGCTTGAATGTTCTTCCATCCAGGTGCAGAAATATCTAGTTGCCTTGATTACGGCAAGTAGTTCTTTTTCCGTAGTGCTGTAATTAAGCTCGGCATCGTTGAAGGTATACAAGTGGTACCCAATAACGGTGAGTTGTTGGGGTTTTGGTCTCGTGATGTCGCGCTGGTAGAGGACAGCACCCGTGCCGTACTGGGAGGCATTAGTGTGTAACTCAAAGGGTAAGCGGAAGTCTGGCAGGTCCAAAACAGGGTTGGAGGAAATTCTGTTCAAGATGTCTTGGTAAGCACTTTCACGCTCTGGTGTCCCAATGAATTAGTTTCTTTCCTAAGTAGGGCTGTTAAACATTTTGTTCTCGCAGCTTGTATGAAGGCACGGATGTGGCCTGCGAGTCCTAGAAATACCCTCAGTGAGTGGATATCGTGCGGAGTCTCCATATGTTTGATTTTGTCTACTGACTCCTCCTTTGTAGTTTTTGTCTTCCCGTTAATGCGCCGTCCTAGGAAGACAACGGAAGACTGGAAACAAACGCTTTTTTTTACACAGGTACACAGACGAAAGGAGACGTCAGCCTTGGGGGAGATTGTGATAGGCGAGGCAAATGGTGATGTTGACGGACGAATGATACCGGCGTCTAGCATTGATTGGAGGTCCAGTCTTAACCAGTTTTTTTTTTTCAAGAGACAAATTGTAAGGCTTTCGTCTGATAGGTGTAGTGTCCCGAAGAGTAAAGGGGACTTCCAGCGCGGAGGTTGGGGAAGGAAATCCAGACAAGGACACCAATTCCGGGTACAGTTTGGGTATGTCACTGGCCGTACCGAAACAAGGAGCGGTAGCTGGTACCTTTGGCAGCGAAGTCTCAAGGCGGTCGTCGGCGACAGACACGGTATCGTCCCAATAGATGTTGAGCTTCAGACGCCTCATGTCTGGCCTTGATAGTAGAACATCGTAATCTACTTCACTTATCACTAGAGCATTGGTGGTGATTGTTTCATTTGATACACTTACTGTGGCTTGAGTCCACTGATCGAAAATTTTCGAGCTACTGTCAAATCCCTTGACTTGTATGGGATTTCCCCTGCGGATGGCCGCTGCGACTCAGAAGTCGTCTGTTCACGAAAGTAACTGACGATCCGCTGTCTACTAGTGCGCGGGTAGGCGAGTTGTTTAGGATGACATCAATGTAGATCAGTTTGTTAGATACAAGATAGACAGTTTCACATTATTTCTGCGGGTGGAAACTGACACCCTCTTTTACTCGTTTTTTGTAGTTACATCTTCGACGTAGTCCTCCACTGTGGCTGATGTTCTCGCGGTTCTTGGTTTACCGTGTTGCGTTTGCGGTACGTGCAATGGAGAGGTGCGGCGGGGTGGAAAGCTGGCGGGGTTATAACGCGCAGGTTGGGCTTGTTGTTCGCCACGTTCGCTTCCGCCAATATCCCGCAGACACTGTAGGAGAGCGTCTGACTCTGTTGGTCCTCTAATTTTCACCATTTGTCGTATACGCTTAGGAAGACCGTGTATCAGCAATGCGACAACGGAAGCGTCAGGGAGACAAGGCTCAGCAAGTTGTAGGAGGCGTAGTTTTTCGAAATGATAATCGATGAACGAGCCATCAATGTACTGTTTGGGACACGGTTGTCTAACATCTCCAGCCCGTGGCCGAACAGTCCCCTATCGGCGATGTCGCGCACGAAGGAACTATGCCAATACAGTCTCCGAGGTAAGGCCACGCAGCGCCACCTGTCGGGAGAGAGTACCATCGCATACTCGGCGTCGTCTGCTAGGGAGCAGTTGAGCGCGGCCTCCCCTCGGGAAGGGTATTGGTACAGTTCCTTCGTGCGCGACATCGCCGATAGGGGATCGCTCCGCCACGGGCTGGAGATTTTAGACAACCGTGTCCCCAACAGTACCTATACGTTATTGCGTCATCCCAGCGAGCAACGTTTTCCTCACAGAATGACAGAAGGAAGCTTTGTTTCCACGACTTGCACGGCGACTGGCGGTGATTAAGAGGCGTAAGTCGTACCATTTCCTGGCGGCACCAATGAGGAACGGCCTTAAGTTGTCAACTTTTGCGTTATCTGTGGACCACGAGTTGTGTTGGCAAGCACATTCATAGGAGGTCATCCATGACTCTGCGCTACCGCTACCATCGTACTCATCAGGCTTCACCAAAGGAAGACACAGAGTCTCTCGGCCGGATATGTTACGGACCAATTCGACGAGGACTTGTTGTTGTTCAGCGAACCAACCTTGTTGACGCTCGAAGAGCGCAAGAAGCATCGTTGTGTCCGAATTTCCTTGTGGTCCAGCCGAGCAGGAGGGCTGCGGTTCTGAGGGAATATGAGTGAGTCGATTAAAATCGGCCACTTTCATGTTGACCTTGAAAGTTCCAGGCATAGAAGTCGAGGCGACGTCCATGTTTAGCTTCGAGGCGACGTACTGGTGAAGGGCCCGCTGGTCGGGGTGAGGTTAGATCAATGCTGTCCCCACCGACATCGCAACGACGTATCTTCGGTCCCTCGGACGTCTCTTATACTACAAATTCAACCCACATTCGGGTGTCGGCTGCGCCAATGTAAGAATACAGCAAGTACACTGTTCCCTGGTTACGAACCGAGTGAGGCACGTGCCCCGTTCCTCGGCTTCTTTATTGTCTCCCCTGGTACCCTACATTGATGTGTGGGGAAAAGGCTGCTAGAAACAGCTTGACAAGTCCCACATACCAGCAGCATAAGCGTCAGAAAAAAGGAAACAAGGAAACACATACAAAATACATTACAAGGATATATATTACTGAAAGTAAGGTGGACGTCCCTACCAACCTAGGAATATGCACATACTGCTGACTACAATATATGTATAATACACGATATTATACAATAATATACAATAGCCGATAATTGAAAATTTACATAAATGTAATTTCATAATTACCCTGGAAAACAGTTTAATTTGTCATGATATAGATGTCATTTCTGTTTAGGCTATATATAAGTTCTTCAGTACGATTTTCATTTCGATTCAGTTTGATGTACTCGGGAGTGAATACTCGAGTGACTGGAACCCATAATTTGTTCGTGGCCGCGGAACATAGCCATACTCGGGATGCCGAGTGGCCCGGGTTATATTATTTCTTCTTAATCTAGCAGAGCCAGCGAGGGTACTTGTTTTTTTACGCGACTGCGATCTTGCAGAGACTAAAATCAGATAGTCATAAAGCGACGGAAGAGTGGGAACCTTAAATTTGTGAAAGAGGTGAGAACAGTGATCTGTATACTGGAGACCACCGACAGCGCGCAAGGCGTTTTTCTGTAGTGTAATTAGCTTCCGAGTGGTTTTCTTGCGGCCGTTTCCCCAAACTAAATAGCAGTAGCGTAAATGTGAATCAAATAGTGCGTTGTATACAACATAAGCTTTTGCTGCGCACTCTACACAATTTGACACGTACGCTTTCACATTGATAGTTCCACAACATGTGCTCGTGGAAGAAGACACCCCGTGTTTTAACCACCGACGTTAATTTTATTTCTGTATTTCCTAAACGCAACGGGAGCGATGGATGGTGTATCGCATACTTAGGACGAAATAGGATGGCCTTAGTTTTAGAGCTGTTGATTTCCAGGCAGTTTGTAGACGACCACTTATGGAGCTTGCATAGGACACTGTTTCCTTGCGCTATAAGGGTAGCAACGTTTGTTCCCGTCAAGAACAGGCTGGTGTCGTCTGCGTAGAGCACGTATTGTGTAGTATCGTCGATGTGAACTATGTCATTGATGAAAATGTTAAATAATGGTGGCCCGAAAGTGCTACCCTGAGGCACACCCTGGAGAATATACTGAGGTGAAGCGAGTTCTTTGTCAATAGACACCTGCTGGGACCGGTCTGTCAGGTAGTTTTTTATTAGTTCCAGTGGAACACCACTCACTCCACTATAGGATAATTTTTGTATCAACGTTTCATGGTTAATTCTGTCGAATGCCTTGGCGAAGTTCAGGAAAATGCTCAGCGTTAGTTCTTTTAACTGAAAGTTTTTTAATATAATTTCCTTCTGGTATAACAAGGCTGTCTCCGTGAATTACCCGACCTGAAACCAAACTGCAAGTCCGTAATAATGGAGTGCATACTAAAAAAACATGAAAGCCTTTTAGGTATAATTTTTTCTATGGCTTTAGAAAATACTGGCAATATTGAAATGGGTCGGTAGTTATCATATCTATTTTTGGCACCGCCCTTATGCAGTACTGTAACTTTCGCAGCCTTTAGCCGTCGTGGAAATATCCCCGTAGATATAACTAGATTATAGGCATGTACGAGATACGGCGCGAGGAGATCAATGACATAAAGGACGGGATGCATCTTTAATCCGTCAATGTCTTCACTTTTACTTTCTTTCAGTCCTCCAAAGGTTGCAAGTACTTCACTTTCGTCGGTAGGATTGAGGAATATAGAGCATAGAGGGACACAGTGAATGGGGTAGATAGTTTAGATCATCAGCGTTATGTGAACGTCGGTCGAGTGATACGAAATATTTGCTGAAATTTTCGGCCAATGATTTTCCTCTAAGCGTATGACCGGCAATACTCATCTCGATGGTCCTATTTGCCTGCCTTGAGGGAGACACGATTGAGTTTTTTTTTTTTTTTTTTTTTCAGATTTGCTTAGGATCTACAGTGTCACTGAAGATACATGCATAGTAATCACGTTTGACATTCTTGACCGTTTTGTTCAGGTTCCTAAATTTCTTGAAGGTTCTAAGTGCACTTGGATCACGGCTCTTTAGAAATACATGATACAACTTTTTTTTTTTCTATAATACCAAGTATTTCAGTGTTCAGAACAAAGCGTTATCCTGTTTTGGGGGAAAGGTCGTCGTGAAATCCATGTTTTGTTTTTTGTTTACCCACTGTTGTCTTCTCTGCAAATAAAGGCAGAATTTTCTGTTTCCCCGTTTATATTTCTTTAGACACCGTTCGGCTCTTACAAAAGCCGGTGTTTTCTTATTTAATTTTGTTTAAAGATAATGGGGCATGTGATACCTTTCGCTGTAGTTGACATAAAATGAACGGCGACAGTGTGGTGTGGACCATAGTGTACTTGCTTGACGTGCTATGTATCATCAAATGCCTAGTACGAACCAGTGATGGCCACTAACTACTTCTACAGTAGTTTAACTATAACAACGAACTACTTCGCAATGGAGTAGTTTAACTAGTAGTTCAACTACTTTTCAGGGGAGGTAGTTAAAACTACTTCTTTAACTACTGCAATGTATTTTAACTACATCTCTAACTACTTAACATTGTCCATAACACCAATCCCATTCTTTGCTGCTCTTGGACACCTAAATATGAATCACAAGCAGTGATAAAAGTGAAGATTCAGTACACATGCACGGCACAATTGCTCTGCACCTCCGTTCTCATCAAACAAGTAGCTCAAGGTAAAAGTCGCAAGAACAATCGTGCCGTAAAGCTTGCGGCAAAATCGGAAGTAGTTGGCGCCTGCAGTAACCTAGCTACTGTAGTTAACTACTCGAAATTGTAGTTTAACTAGTAGTTGCACACTACATTTCTGCAGGTAGTTGATAACTACTTTTTAACTACAATCAGGTAGTTTAACTAGTAGTTTAACTACATGTAGTTAACTACTGGCCATCACTGGTACGATCATGCCACAGCTCAAATAAGAGTTACAAGAAGTACGAGTAGAGCATAGGAATAAAATGAAAGCAAGCTGGGCTAGGCCAATTTGTTGGTCCGGTAATGTAGGAGGGACAAAGGGGAAGGCAGTCTCGGCAATATATTAAAGGGGCCACGAAAGGATGTTTGACAAGCTAACGACCAGTTTCAATTTGTTCCTCTGTACGAAAACATTTACCCTGTTAAGCATGAAGTTGAAAATCATTCAAATATACGAAAATATTCTATATTAACCACGGCCGTGAACGGCGGCTTCTACGTCCCGCCTGCGAGGCGAAGTGTCCGTGACGTCAAACACAAGGGATGCTGCTGATTGACGGATGCTCTTTTGTGAGTAAATTGCAATAATTGCAAGCGAGCTTGCAAACTTCAATGAAACATGTCTCAATTGGACCTGGAGCTAATATCGTATCTAATCGTTCACAACAGAAACCTACCGGAAGTGTGATGTAGCCGTTGACTTTCGACATCGTTACCGGCGCACGTTTTCCTCTCTGAGCTTCTTCGTTTTCAGAAAAGGTCTCTGTCGGTGGCCTTTTGGAAGCCGATGCGTACGGAATGATTCCTAGACGCTGTGTGCGTCGCATAATCTCTTCCTCCATCGCTGATAATTTGCGTTCAGCCCTAACCCAGTATCCTAGGTTCACAGTGACTTGTCGCCTATGACGGCCTTACATGGACACAGAGATATGGCGCCCTTTTAGGAAACCAATATTTTCTTTTTCGAGCTCCTGTGCCAGATATCCTCCCCCATATTTTCTTGCATTTTCCCTCGCAAATCTGATCATAATGATAATTCGGGACTTTACGTCACGGTGCCACGCCATTTGCTAATATCTTTTTACGCGCCTGCCTCGTTGTTTTTTTTAACCCACAGGCTACATCAAATGGGCGTCCACGACCTTCCGGCACAGATAGACTACATTTTGAACAGAACACAAGAACGACAACTTTTATACGTGGGTTTGTCACAAGGAGCGTCAACGTTCCTGATAATGATGTCAGAACGCCCAGCATACAACGAGAAAGTAAGTTCGCAACAGTTATTGATCTCCCGCTCTCCTGAAAAAGAGGGCGCTCGAATGGTGTTTCCTTGACGGTCAATTCAGAGTGGTTCACGTAAAGAGAACCGACCTCCAGGAAAAGTGCATTATACGGAGGGGGGAGGGGATCCAAAGGATTCTTCAAACAACGTGTCCTTGAGTATGAGGAAAGCAAGAACGGTAGGGAACACAGGGATTTGTTTCGCAGTCGTCTTGCGGATGTCAAACTATCTTCTACACTGCCCCTAATTAAATGGTTGATACTAATTATGAAATTCTTCGAATATCAATTTTACAAGCAAAAAAAAGAAAGTTGTAGGACATCTTTAGAAACTTGTGACATGATGAGTACTGTCCATGTAGTTCTTGTTTCAAGGCCCGACGAAGAGAGTGTGAAATTTGAAAATTTCTACGTAACAACACGGATCCGATACACAACGATACAGCACCACCAAGCGCGTTGTGAGTGACCGAAGACCTCTCCTTCATTCTGCTTCCGGCCCAGGCTATTAGCGGGACTTCTCATTCACAGTGTGCTTGACGGGACTAATGTTGCTGCGCACTAAAGTACAGGATACGCGTTGTCACATGATATCTTCAAATTTTGCTCTTTTTGTTTATATAAAAAGAAGCTATCGAAAAATACCGCAAATTCGGAGTCGGGGGTGGGGTGGGGTGGGGCGATATGTTTAATGCAAAGAAAAAAAATCTGAACTCTTGAACTCTAACATAGCAAGCTTTATCGTTATACAGGGTGTCCCGGCTAAATGCGAACATATTTTTAGAAAATATATATAACACTTTCTCCGAGATGAAATCAATTGCCATATAGCATATGCTAAAGGGCACTCCTTAGGGGGGGGGGCATTGCAAACTCCTAAGACAATGTCTTAATTACGTTTCAATAATTAACTTATTAACTATAAAAGCTACGAAGTTGTCCCAATGGGAACATCTGGACCCTTCGGTCACCTGATACCCGGAGCCGTTTTCAGAACAAAAATCCGTTCGATGATCGTCTGCAAAAAATTCGTGAAGGAACACCATTTTTTCTTTATTTTGTTCATTGCACATGTTCGGAGACGCGTCTTTCCTTCACTCCCAATGTGAGAGGGTGAAAGGGCACACTATCGCCTCTTGCGCCCTGGAAAAAGATTTAAAGAAAACAGAAAATGCAGACCAAGATAAGGGCAGTTCCGCCCGAAGCAGCACAATGTACTGAAAGTCGAGTGCAATAGGAGTGGCTGGTATGTGTCTTATCAGTGATCTTTACTTTTACGGGTCTGTTCAAGGCCTTCCACCTACCCATCCACCCCTATTGCACTCGACTTTCAGTAGATTGTGCAGCTTGGGGATAGAGTCACCCGATAGATTTGCTTTTCTTTTGTTTCCGCAAGTTAAGGCTCATCTTCGACTCATGAGACGGCACTGTGCTCTTCACCCTCTGACATTGGGGGTGAAGGGAAGGAGTGTCTCCGAAGATGCGCAATGAAGAAAATAAAGCAAAAATGGTGTTCCTTCACGAATTTGTTGCGGGCGATCTATCGCACGGATTTTTCTTGTGAAAACGGCTCCGGTATCATCAGGTGACCGAAGTGACCAGATGAACGGATTGGGACAACTTCGTAGCTTTTATAATTAATTTTGAAAGTTAAAATTTAAAAATTTGAAAGTTAAAAGTTAATTATTGAAAGTTAAGTAAAACATTGTCTTACAAGTTTGCTAATGCCCTGTTAAGGAGTGCCCTTCAGCATATACTATATTTCATCTCGGAAAACGTGATATATATATATATATATAATGCAGGAAAAAAGCCATTAAATATTATTTTTATTTATGTTATATTATATTTTATATATTATATATATTCGCATATATATGTCATATATTTTATTAATGTTATTATTTATATTATTTATTTAATGGCTTTTTTTCCTGCATTATAATTCACTGGCTTGCACTGTGGCATTGAGGAGTGCTCAGTCACCCTCCCAGGTGTAGATCGCTCGGTGAGTGACCCCTGGTTTGCCAATTCCGAACGATGCGCAGCTACCCAGAGCTGACGAGCCGCAAACACGGCGAAACACGTGTCCTCTGGTGCTGTCGCATCGTTCCATGAGTATCTATCTATCTATATATATATATATATTATAGGTTAAAGAGGTTAATATATCAGACGGCTGCGAAGCTGAATAAAAGTAAAATAGTAAGACGTGGACGACAGATTACAGGAAAGCTAACAAAAACTGATTTATTTAATGGGCAATTTAACACATAGATTACAATATGCCATGAAACGTTTACAAGAACGGTCGACGTTTCGACAGTAGCACTGTCTTCGTCAGGACAAAACAAAAAAGTCGAAAAGTCTTTTCTTTTTTTGTCCTGACGAAGACAGTGCTACTGTCGAAACGTCGACCGTTCTTTTAAACGTTTCATAGCATATTATAATCTATGTGTTAAATTCCCCATTACATAAATTAGTTTTTGTTAACTTTCCTGTAGTCTGTCGTCCACGTCTTATTATTTTACTTATATATATATATATATATATATATATAACGAATAAGTGAGCCAGAGACGGAAGTTACAGGAAAGGAAGTAAAACAGTTAGTAGCTTAATGTATTAGTTAACGTAAATAATTAGCTCCTAGATTTACAAAGTTACAAAAATGCAGATGATCGACGTTTCGGAGGAAGCTTCTTCAGGATAAAGGTAAATGATTTTGTGCAATGGCTTATGTAGGTTTCTTGAATGACGTCATAGTTGAGCAGGAGCTCGCCACCTGGCGATTGTGGTACAAAGTTACGGAAATTTCCGGGAAGGTCACGTGCGGGGTCCTTGCCCCGTGGTTGACATAATCTGGGGTATTGTGTAGAGATGTTTCGCGTTCCAATGTATAATGGAAAGGTCGGCTTTGTTGTAATCTGGAAAAAGGAAGGTAACACCAAGTGAACTGTACAATTAACGGAGGGGTCATTGCTTCTTCTACATGGTATTGATGTCTTTACTAGTTTGAACCGCACCGGCTTTCAACCGGCTTTCAATCAATTCGACCAGGACAGCGTCATTCTGATGATGGGACCCGAATGGGACCCGAAACGTTAACTGTATTTTGTTATGTTTGTTGAAAGCCGGTGCGGTTCAAACTAGTAAAGATGTCTACTCCCGGCAATTGGACTATATTCAGATGGTATTGATGCTACGAACAGTAGAGAGGAGGCCTGGATCTTCATTTATCAGAGATTTAAACTTGTAAATGAGAAATGACTCGCGTTGTTCTCTTGATCGGTCGGACTGAAATCCAGACTCAAGAATAAAAATTGATACATCAGCAATTGAGTGTTCAGGTTGATTGAAGTGACGGGAGACCGGGAGGTTCGGCTTCTTAGTAACATCAGACCTGTGGTTGTGGAACCGAATTCTGAATGAGGTTTTTGTCTGGCCGATATATTGCGAATTTCAAGTGTTAGATTGAAGGAGGTAGATGATATTAGAAGAATTGCAATCCAGGTTGCCAAGTACATTTGTCTTAAAGTGTGAATTGGTACTTTGAACTGTTTGGCATGTTTGCATTAATTTGCAGATCTGACACCTCCTTCCGTTGCAGGGCTGGCATCCTACATCTTCATCTTTTGGTTTCTTGATCTTAGCCCTTACTAACGTGTCTTGCAAACTCCACCACGGCGGTAGGTGACGCGTGGTGGGTCAGGGAATATGGACTGCATGCGTTCAGATTGTGAGAGAATGGAGTGATGGCGTTTTAGAATGGCATTAATGTTGGAAATGTTGGGAAAACGATGCAGTGATATTTATTAAATTTGCCGACTGCGGCTTGGTTCCCCTGGTACGAAGGGATTGGCGATCGGTTTGCTTTGCGCGGGAACGCGCGTCCTAGACTAATTTGGGCGGATCATATCGCCTGACCAGAGTATTCTCAAGTTGACTAAGGTGCTCATCCAACTTATAGTCATCCGAACAAATTCTGCGGTATCGAAGTGCTTGGCTGTATGGCATCGCAAGCTTCGTATGTGGCAGCTCCGAAATGAAAGGTATTGTTGGGAATCTGTGGGTTTGCGGAATAGGTCGGTTGTAATTTTCCCGTTTTCAATGTTCCTGGAGTAGGTATGAGTGAATTTAATGCTTTGGTGTACAGAGTTGAAGCTATTGGTGAACTCCAATAGATCATCTTCGGAGTGAGGCCAGATCATGAATATGTCGTCTAGAAATCGTTTGAAAAGGAGTGGCTGTTTTTCACTGTTAGTGAGGAATGTTTCCTCTAGTGATCCCATAAAGATGTTTGCGTAGTTTGGGACTATCTTTGTTCCCATAGCAGTGCCGTTAATTTGGATGTAATGTTTGTTATAGAATTCGAAATTGTTGTTGGTAAGTATTAGTTCTAAGAGCCCCGACCACACACAAGCTCCGAGCTCACAACCACAGGATAACGACCCCGCACGTGACCTTCCCGGAAATTTCCGGAACTTTGTACGACAATCGCCAGGAGGTGGCGAGCTCCTGCTCAACTATGACGTCATTCAACAAACCTACATAAGCCATTGCACAAAGTCATTTACCTTTATCCTGAAGAAGGAGGAACTTCCTCCGAAACGTCGATCATCTGCATTTTTGTAACTTTTTAAATCTCAGAGCTAATTATTTACGTTAACTAATGCATTAAACTACTAACTGTTTTACTTCCTTTCATGTAACTTCCGTCTCCGGCTCACTTATTCGTTATTTTATATTAACTCGCGGCTTTCAGACACTTTATATATATATTAAAAATATGTTCGCATTTCGGTGGGACACCCTGTATTTGAAGTTCGCACGATCCAAAACCGTTTTGTGTGGCTCGTGCAAGAACTTGTGACGACATACGTCGGCACAGTTCCCCTAGAACTCCGCCCAGGACGCACATTCCCCCCAGGGCGTCAGTCGTGACGTTGCCCACATCTATGAGGCCGACAACGGCGAGCCCTTCCACCACCACCACGGGCAAAGTGATGCGTTTAACGCGCGTTATGGGGATAACCGCTTTAGTCACCCATGCATTTATTTTCCAGGTCAAAGCCGCTGCTTTCTTGGCACCAATGTTCGACTTTGCACACGTTCAAAATCCTTTCTTCGCTGTACCATTCGGCGAAGAGATTTACGTGAGTGAATAGATGTTAGCAGTCATTGCGTAAAATTTACCAATAACTCGGAGTCTATCCAGGAAAATAAGAAATTTTGAGCAACGTCTGCACGAGATATTTGGCATGCACCATAGTAATAATGTCGTCGCGATCTTAGTCAGACAAAGCCAGAGTATGAACATGGTTTATTTCACTTTAGAACTTGAATTAGCTAGGAACGTTTTCTGCTTGTGGGTACGTCAGAAGAGGAAATATTGTCTCGTTGGACTAATCAAACTGCGTGAGAGAGATTGGTAATATTACAGTGCACAATATGCATATGCCCAATACTGCATGTTTCTGTGTTTTTATTTGTTCACTTTCTTGCCTTTCCTTCGTTTGCGTTAGACAACCTTATATTTGGCTGGCAAACGTGAGTTGTTACCGAAGGACATACCACTAGTGGAAACTGCTACGGGGATCTGCAAAGGGGCAGGAAAATACTTATGCGCCTGGGGAGCAGACTTCGTTGGCAACCTCGAGGCAGAACATCTAAACAAGGTATGTAACGCGGGAGCAGTTAGAGGGGCACGAATGTGTAAAGACATTTCTTTACATCGAACGAAAGGTGCCCATACCTTAATTAATTAAGTAAGTAATGCGAAAGGAACGGGATTCGTCCGTCGAGTCGTGAATAAAGTTTTCTGTCTTCTTTCCTTCTGAAGAAGGACGTGAAGAAAAAACAATGTACAAGTTTCCGGCGGTACAGAATCAAAAATAACAAAGGCGGTTAAGAGCATCAACTATTTACTATACACATAAAAACCAAGACTTTCGTGCAGTAGGTTGCACTTCTTCAGGTTTGAGGACCTGACACAGAAGAAGCACAGACATAACGGGCACGTCACCCCTAATGCGCCCAGGCATCATGGGAAGTCGTCTGAGGAAACCAATGGAACTCTTATCGCATTTGTTTTTGCAATGAACGGCATGCCAGGGAATCTCCTACTTGCATGCGACCCGCAGAGAAACACCGGACAGACCTCGTGCCGGTACGGTGGTGTGCGAAGCAGATCGCTATCATATCGACACGCTAATTCACGGAACGATCTGACTAATTCGATCTCATTATCACTGGCTTTTCACCTCATGGTGTCATAATGAGCACGAGACAACTAAATGTATTGGAAGAAACGACACTTTTCAGGTCAAACAATGTCTGTCTTTTCTCGTACAACAGCACAGCCGTACACCCGTTCGCTTCCAAATGCCGCTTCATCCGACGTTACTGGGAGCCGAGCAGTTCCGATTAGATTGCACATGCGTGCTCAAAAGAAGCTACGTCAGTGTCGGCACGGTTACAATAGCGCAGTTGTGCGATTCTGACGTGCACCTCTTCTATCGTACGTTCTACGAAGGTGTTCCTGACAAAAATATAGTTTTACGTCAAACAATTATTTGTGCAAATCCATACGTCATCTCCATTCGGTAGTGGAATCTTTCTTCAGTGTGAAAGTCATCTTCACACACACATCAGAGTCGGCGCGCTTAGCGAATGAGCGCATAATTGGACTTCTCCCTGCGTTACGGTACTGTATTGCAGAAAATGGGATTGAGTACAGAATATACCTGCTTTCAGCAGCAAATGAGACCCACAAACGCCATATCGTAAGCGGCCCTTTAGTGCCCCTTTAAAAACGAATTCTGCGGGCATAAACAGCATTTACCCTATCCTCGTCACTTCTAAACAATCTCCCGTTTCCCCGGTCTAGCTCCGATAAGCGCTTGACTGATGGGCGACGACTCTAGGACAAGGACAGCGCATACGAGTACGACGGTGAGGACCCACGATGCCTTTCTGATTCTCATTACCCTCCCATATTTTCAAACGTAATATCTAATAACTAACAAGTATGTAAATGTGACGACGCCAGCCAACACCACCTACCGAGTCGCTAATAGACGCGTCGTAATCATTAGGGGTTGTGCAAATCAGAGTCATGCTTGCAGCGGCTGTTGCTATCGGAATCAGCCGGCGTCACTCTAATAGGCAGGCATTCGTAATCACAGACCTGTCTGTGTTTGAAATATCTGATAACTGTGATGAACTCTGTGATAAACTGTGATAACTCTGATAAAAAGTCTTTCTTAGTATATTGCGCGAAGCAGACGACCTCGGAGGCCTACGCAGCGCTCCGATTCGTGTGCCCGGCTTACGTCATTCTGGCTTAGCTGCAGAGGGAGTGCTTTTCTTCAAAACTCGTTTATGTAATAAGTGAGCTGTTTTCAGAAGTGAAACTCGGCCAAGCAGACTGTATGTAGGCAGACTGTAAGTGACTGTAGGTATCGGGATTACTGTATCGGTCTCATGCACACCTTTCCGGATGCGACAGTCCCTTTAAATCACGAAATACGCTACAGATCAATGCCGTCTGTTTTGTGTTGGGTGCCAAGGTAATGTCATCTCTCACTCCACGATGGCAAAATGTTTGCACTTTGGTGCCCCTTTGAAAATGACATGGACTGCAAGGAAATGAAAGGAGGTGCACTTAGTCACGTTTGCTAACGCATGGAGGGTGGGGGATTTCGAGCGGCCTGCCTAGATTGGCGGCACGGTGCTCGGGAGCTCACGCATGGCCACTGTCATTGCATGATATTGGGGTGCTATCACATTCATGAGTGAGTGTTGTTTGCACAGTGTTTGAAAACAACAATCACTCATGAATGTGATAGCGCCCGAATATCATGCACCAATTAATGCACGTAGCCGATACTCTTTTTCTTGTGCATTTGATGTATACTTGGTGGCGAAAACAGTGATTGGCTTTCCAATTTCAGAGCAGGATTGGCGTTTACCTATGTCAGTTCCCAGCAGGCACGTCAACCTTGAATATGCTACATAACCACCAGGCACGTTGACTAGCCTTTACTTTCAGCACCAGCAAGCTATCACAATGTAACGTATAACGTAACAGTTGACAAGATATAAACCCAATACCCGTGCGCTATTCAGTGGTGCAGTGATTCTTGTACATGCGTGGTATAAATTCAATCAACAATCATGTTTCGGTAATCTCTAAACGAACACGTTGATTCTGCTCAACACTGTGTAATTATTTTCAGATTGAGACAGCGAAGAGGTTCCAGACATTCAATTGTCTCTACATCAGACCATCATCTATGAATTGCGTAATATATTTTCTCTTTTGATGTGCCAATAGATAGGAGTAATTCCCACAATTCTCGCGATGTAGAGTGATTCTTGCAATTATAATTACAATAGCAGCAGACCCTCCTGATAATTTTGTCCAGGAGTCCTGTTAGCCTCCATTGCTAACGTGGAAGCGAAATAAAGCGAGTGACTACGAACGTCAACGTGACGACGTTCGCTGGAGCAAAGCTCCTGGCAGCGCCTGAGCACCGTATAGCATCGTAGCACCCCTTATTGCACAAGCACGGGCGGCGCTACGATGCTGCGACACTGTAAGCATAAAGAAACACTGGAAAGTGGAAAACATAGCGGACCCGTGAAAACAGATTGCAGCAGAAGCCTCACGTCGGGAGCTTCAGAAAACTTCGGCCAGACACTGTTCATCTACTGGGCCACTGCTACTTGTCATGAGACTGATCTACTAAGCGCACACTGTCCACAGAATATACTTAAACCCGTTACGTACAGAAAATTAGCCCAGACATACCGAGGACCTATTTGTATTGGTATACACGACAAGAAATGTCTCCTACTCGTCTTGTGTTGCAGAGAAGGAAACCCAACTGAGTCTCGCTGGCTAACGCCTATGTGAACACCGTCAGATATATTCGTGGGTGCAATTGCTCTTGATTTTTTTTTTTCTTTTTTAGAAGGCTCTAACCATATTACAATACGTTGCGACAGGTACGAGCTGCGAGCTTTGTCTCTGAGCATGAAAGAAAGAAAAGGTTGGAGAAAGCACGTGACAAAGCGTCTGTCCACTTAGAAAGTAGCAACAAGGGGATATTCGTATACGGGGACAACACTATGGTGAGAAAGATGAAGCAAGTGGACCGCACGTGCAGTTGTTCTGGCACCTTATCTGAGGGCGATCCAATGAAACAGTTCTACATGCACAAGGGGAATGGGAAAAACTGAGGGACTGCGCGAAAGGCTGACCTACTTTAGCGTATTGTCTGGAAGGAGCATATTTCACATGGACTACACGCGCAACAATCTAGGCACGTAAAAAAAGACGATAATCGACAACAAGATATGAAATCAATACACCGATTACATCTATAATCAATCAATACAACATATTCCTCTGCAACATATTTGTGAAAGCGTGGGACTTCTGCAAGGATGGGCCGAAGCCAAGATGTCCCACGAGATTGTACTCCACATCGCCCTAAAGTGACGTCAATGTCTGCGAAGCTTCGCATCGACATATTATCCAAGGTAGCCAGGCGTGACACATCAAGAGGAATCCACATTTAGTGACTGCGACTACAAGCAACTCGGTTTGAGTTTGATCCTTTGGCCACACTGTTCCAAATGCAGCTACTGCTACAAATGCTGCTCGGAATTATCGCGGAAGCTCAATGGATCATTTGTGTGAGATGTTGCGCCCTCTCGAATGTCATCTGCTACTGGCTGAAAACAAATGCATGTGACGAGGGGCCACGGTTTCGTTTTCGTGTCTTTCGTTCCAGCGTTACGGCGTGTGTTCACTTTTTGAGTATCCATCTCAGGTTTCGCTCCCTGTTTGTGCTGCTTCTCTTTGTCGTTTGATGTATGCAACACGTCCATAGAGCCCGCCGGGCCATCCTATGCCAGACCAATAAGATATGCACCACTGTTTTGAAGAAGAGGAAGAAGATTCTTGCGCTTGTTGAGTTACACTGGTCGTTATTGTTCATGTGTCCTTTCCCTACATAACAAAGCGCCATACGGGCGCAGTTTGTTCACCTTTGTCGTTAAAAACTTGTTGTACCCTATCCACCAAGGCGTTGACGTACAACACTCATGAACTCTTAACATGTCATCCCTAATCCTGTAAATACCATGTCAATGATGAGGACGGCGTCCCTGATAATGAGGAACAGTCCCTGTTCGAAATATTGTGAGGCAGACGATCGCCATCGTGATCATCGGTTCCGGCACGCTCGCTCGCTCCCGCTTCTGGAAGTTCCAGCATCAACCCGAATAAACCTTGCCAAACCTGTTTCCTTGCCACATTTGGTGGAGGTGCTACCGTTCCCTGCCTACACTTCCACTTTGGAGCTACGTTCTGGCCGCTTGCTCGCCAGAATGTCAACTGACGCCGTTATTGGGGACGTTCGTCCTGTCCTTGCGCCTGCTCTCCGTCAGCGGGACCCGCCATCATTCTTTGGTACGGACGGCGCTGACATCGACGAGTGGCTCGACACTTATGCTAGGGTGAGCGCCTACAACAAGTGGGACGACGCTACCAAGCTCAACAATATCATACCCCATCTGTCCGACTTAGCCAAGACATGGTTCTTGAACCACGAAGCTGATTTTACTGACTGGGTCGCATTCACCACAAGTGCCCGAGAGCTATTCGGCCGCCCAGCCCACCGGAAAGTGGATGCTGGGCATAAACTTTCCCATCGCGTGCAAGCTCCCGAAGAACCCTACCCGTCGCTGACGTCGTGTCTCTTTGTCGTTTCAGGACGTGAGAAATGCACGAATACCTTCCCTCCTTGCGTTCTCGTCAACGGCCAGTCCGACGTCGCCCATTCTAGACACTATCCGTAGCATGATTCGTGACGTGCTGCGCGAAGAACTCGTGCGTGCAGGGATCCGTGTCGCACCGTTACCAGGCCCTGCTCCCACGCCCACCCCGCCTCTTAGTCATGATACCCTTCAACATCTTGTGCGTGAAGAAATTGCCCACTTCGTCAATTACATTCTCCTACGTCACGGCGCGCCACGGGTTATCATCAGCGACCGTGGCCGTTCTTTCCTGGCCGCCCTGCTTCAGGAGATATTCCAAGCTTGCTCTGTGGTGCACACTCCCACTTCTGCCTACCACCCTCAGACAAATGGACTTACGGAGCGCTTCAATCACACCCTCGCCGATATGCTGGCTTGTTATGTGTCTGCCAATCACAGCAACTGGGACGCCATCCTCCCCTACGTCACGTTTGCCTACAATTCGGCAGTGCAAGCCACCACGGGCTTCAGCCCTTTCCGTCTTGTTTATGGCCGCGAGCCCTTGTGCACCATCGACACCATTTTCCCTTACACCTCGCAAACCGATCACAACCTACCCTTGGCCGACGCTACTTCCCGTACCGAAGAATGCCGGCAACTGGCCCGTTTCCGTACTTTTCACCACCAAGCGCTCGCCAAGCATCGCTACGATGAGTGCCACCGGCACGCTGAATTTCGTGTCGGCGATAAAGTATGGCTCTGGGCGCCCATTCGCACTCCTGGCTTATGCGAAAAGCTCATTTCCCGATAGCTTGGCCCTTACCGCGTCCTTCGCCGTACCTCAGAGGTGAACTATGTCGTGGAACCCGTTGAGCCTCCTCCTGACCGTCGACACCGCGGCACTGAAACCGTCCACGTCACCCGCCTTAAGCCTTTCATCACCCCCTACGGACGATCGCCATCGTGATCATCGGTTCCGGCACGCTCGCTCGCTCGCTCCCGCTTCTGGAAGTTCCAGCATCAACCCGAATAAACCTTTCCAAACCTGTTTCCTTGCCACAATATCAGTCTCTCTCGTCCTGAGGCACTTCCCTTGATATTTCCTTACCAGTCCGCTGGATCTACAGGGTGAATTTAGGAAATGTTATACATTTCGATAAAGTCGTAAAAATACAGGATAACGTCTCTGGCACTAACTTTGCAGACTGATAGTCATTCGCCCAAGGTTTCACCCTTTTTTTCCTTTTTCAAATGCTATCACTTTGTAGAAAAAAGTTAAAAGCAAAGCAAATTCTCACCCCGTGCATGTCCTATGGCCTATACCGCCCGCAAACCGCTGTTTTTCTTCTCTGTCTGCTTTACTTTCATGTCAACACGTATAGGTGGCGCTGCCAAGAGACAAAGCAAAGCCAGAACCCATGGAACAACCAACAACCAGATGGACCAGTGCAGGGTTTCGAGGCAGCGCCACCTATACGTTGTGGTGCGAACGTGAAGCAGATAGAGGAAAACATGGCGGTTTCGGGCGGTATAGGCATAGGGAATGCGTGGGGGAGAATTGGCATGGATCCTGACTTTTTTTATCAAAATTATACCGTTTGAAAAACAGACTATCGATAAAACTTGAGACAATTACTATAAGTGTGCAAAGTTTGAAGCGCCTGAGAAGTCACCTATTTTTACGACGCGATCGAAATATGTAAGCTTTGCTAAATTCCCCCTGTACTCTCGAATGACGGCAGTTAAGACAAGGCACCAAAAGTGGGATACGAACCCACAGTATCTTACTGCCGGTCACAGATGCTACCAATTACACCTACCTTCTCTTCAACGTAGCAAGCCAAGCTAGGAACAACGGGAACACGCACTCAGCCACAACACATTCGCTCTTACATCGTCGCCAGTCACTCCTAAATTCACACAGACGAGGGCACTCGTTGCGGGTGAAGTCTCTGCACTGCAGCGGGGGAATTTCTACCCTTCTGCATACCCAGGAGTCCGATACCTCGCGCTAAGCTCTAGGTGAAATGAAAGAACAGCAGGGGCATTTCCAGAGACCTGACAATTGCGACAGGGCGGTGTTATCAAGGAACACATTGTTCAGACGTTGGCATGAATGCGGTCTGGATGCGCTGAGCGTGTTCCCTCAACCATTGAAAGCCGGAGACAACGGCTCAGGCGCCGCAATGCACACCCGGTACGGACAGAAGCATGGCGGAGCAGTGAAGTTGAGTCACGCGGATCAGCGGGATTGCTACTCCCGACGTGCACACACTTCGAAAGAACCCGGCAACAGGTTTAACGCATTGGATGGGATCGAGCGCTAGCACTACGAAGGTATAGTAGTCCTGTGGTTCGCGTCAGCATAATCTACGCACGTCTTTGCGCGAGCTGCGGCGTGACTTATCCGCGGATTCAGTCCTAATTCTCAGCTCGTGATTCAGGACGCACGCTCTCCCATGGCCCGTATCGCGCTGGAAATGGTGGCATACGAGAATATCCAAGCAGTTAAGTGCTATCGGGCGATGCGTGGCTCAACTTCAGCCAAGTGGAGGGAGTGTGCAGTTGTGTTTCAGGAGACATTTCAGGAGCGGGATTGAGTACCTCAACAGATGCCAAACAGTCTCCCGACAGCATACCAGCACGTTGCGGCGCCTGTATTGACGTACTGTAGTACAACACAACTTATTAGTCAGTTGCTTGAGCCACCTTCAAGCTTCGGGATGGGGTAAGGGTGAACAACGCATCCTGCAAACAAGGGTAATCATTTACATACGCATTGCCTTTTTATTCTCGACGGCTCCGCCACGCTTGTATGTTTCATGATATCGGCTCAGTAATATAGGCACTGAATATATTTATCCAAAAACTACGAAACTAATTAGCATGGAACCGTGCGCATCTTCAAATTTCATATTTCCAATAAGCTCATAGCAGGTTAAGCCCGATTTCACATTCTTTCAGAATATTTATGTCGAGTATTTTTCGTTCATGTCTAGCAAAAGTGTTTGACCACATATTTGCCTCAAAGAGTTGTGAAGCTCGTCTCTTTTTGTTTTGTGCAGGAACCGCCTCGTTTGTACAACACCAGCAATACGAAAGTACCTGTGGGCATTCTGTACTCGACCGGGGATCAGGTTGTCCCTCCCGCTGACATTGACCTCCTTGTAGCTGCACTTGGGAAGAACGTTGTTTACAAACATCGGATCGAAGACACCAGGTTTGGTCACTTTAACTTCGTGACTGCGGCTTACGTTATAAAGAAGTATGTCCTCGATAATCTGCTGCAATTTTTTTCAAATATACTACAAAAATAACACCACTGTCGACAGCGTGAATCTGCGCCGCGAACGAGGACTTGGAACGAAATGAAATATATTGAACAGATTATGAAATCAGGAAAGTTGCCTCCCATTGTCTATAGTGATGGACGAGTCCTACAAGGTTTTACGCAGAAATCTGGAAAGCCGTTCACTGGAAAGCAATACATGCTGTTGCGACGAGACGAGCGACGAGACGCTACAGAACGAGGAGAGTCAGTTTTGCTCCGTCTATCCAGATTTGCCGTTATGAAGTTTTCTTACCCTGCGCCAGTTCGACATGGGAGCCAGACAAGGTGGTTTCCACAGTATAGGATCCACTTCGGGTGCAACCTGACGAACCGGCACACACGCGCTATTCAAAACGACGCCTTCCACTTCCTGGAACATTTTATCGATGATGCTTAAATTGGACGACCTGCTACCGCGATCTAGGTCATGATCGAGGATTCCCTACCATGCCTGAAGAATGCTATCCATATTCACTCAGAGAAAAATCTATACCTTTAGAGGTATAGATCGCGTGCTCAATAACTTAGCCCTTCTTAGGTATTATTTTATACCCCGCTTACAGGTATAAAAAAATAGTCCTCAACAAAGGGCTATATGCCATACCTTTAGGGGTACAGCTCTATACCCCTGTGAGAGTCTGCACGAGTACCGTCATGGTATTAAATCACACCTAGGCATAGGCATTTTCAGAGGAGGTAACTAGAAAAATCACCTTTGGAGGGAAGAAAGTTTTTGACATACACACACACACATGTACTACAAACACGTACACGCAAACGCATATGATTGTGAAGGAGAAAGCAAAGCTCGTGCACATTACTCCCCATGTAAAAAAAAAACACAAGAAAATATGGAGTTAAAAACTAAAGGAAATTTTCAAGGAGCAAGATCGCTCTGCGCAGTCATCAAGTGTGTATCACGATGTATCGCGAGATCGACATTTACAGAGAAACAAATACTGATATACCGGTGGCGACTTGACAACCTGTGGAGCAGCTTTCGTCTGGTACGCAACCCTAAGGGTGAGGACATCTAGATTCAACATTCCAGCAATACAGATATTATACAGCCATAAACTAACCATGTGGATTCAGATAGTACTGTACTGATGTCTGTGTTTCTTAATTAAATATCCGTTTAACTCAGCTGATACCGTCTCAAGAAAAAATAATAATGATATGATCCAACACGTTGCGGAAGTAAAGGTATAACAAACCATAAAGGTATAAAGAAACAGAAGGTATAGCAGCCTCATCTATACCGTGAACGGCATAGCCTGGTGCTCTATATTCCTGGTACCGGATATAAACGCGTGGTGATGAGGTATAAATATGGTACGTTAGCCCTCCTTTATACCTGTTTCATACCCTTGAGAAGGGTTGGAGGTATAAATAGGAAATTTGTACCTCTTCTATACCCTCCAAAGGTATATATCTGAAGCAGAAGGTATAAAAGAGGTATAAGAGCACATTATTATACCTTATTTATTCCTTTTTTTTACAGTGTTCTGACCGTCGCTTACGACGCGGTATAGATTCCACAAGCGCACTTTTCACGTGTTCGATGTCATGCATATAGTGCGGTCTTGTCGATTCCCTAGGAAAAAAATTCGACCACTGCATGATGCTTGATGCTGTTGTTTGTGGCGCAAACTGGAGTGACAGCAGACTTGTATGTAACCTGGTTTAGTACGACACGTAAGTGACATTGCAAAAGTATTGCATCATACCTAGGCTAATAACCTCCCGCACAAGAACAGCTCTCTGCTTGTCTTCTGTCCAGGGAGTGAAACAAGTGGCATGTCCATTCCTAAGCATCTTACTGATTGCACTAAAAGTACTACACCATGTTCATCTTAGCCATCAGGGTTCCCATTATTCTACAATCTTTGCTGCCGAAACCCGGGAACTGGACGTGACGCCTTCTAGCAGTATCCAGTCTCTTTCTCTCATCTCAATCTCCTCTCTCTCTCAATCTCTCTCTCCAGTCTCTCCAACATCCTCCCGCGGCGAGTAACGAGTTTATATCTCGAGGTAATACAGGCGTCGCACAGCCGTTTTCGTCATTTTTCCGCTTCGGTGCTTCACAAGGCACGACCTCACGCAGCCGTCTTGTCCAGGGTATGTCCTGATAATTCTCCCAGTGTCCCACATATTTCGAGGAAGTTTACTTTCAAGCAGGACTATGTCTCCCGTTTTCAGCCGCTTCGACTCCGATGACTTCAAATGATGCGCTGCTCGGAGCTGCATCAAGTAATGCCTTTTCCAGCGCTCCCAGAAATGCTGCATCACACCATATAGACAAAGCGGAAATATCGCTTCCCAAATATCATAAATATGTGTGACTCACTATCACGAGTACATAGACATCATCTGGTCCAAACAGTACTAACAACACAAAGCTCATTGCGGATACATATATGTTGATACAGAGCTCGATGGAAGGTCACAATCATTCGACCGCCCCCCCCCCCCCCTTAAAAAAAAATATGCATTTAAGCAGTATGTCGTGTGCAAATATCAGGCCAGTCACTTCACCAGGAAGTGCGTCTTGTATTACCTCGCAATAAGTTCGGCAACATCTCTGGAAGTCATTTAGTTTATGTGAAAGCGCGGATAAATAAATTAACTCACGAAATACGCATGCAACTACTATGCACTGAAAATCTTCGAAATATGCAGTAAAAATCCTCAAGAAGGCAATGTTTTTCATTGTTCTTGGTGCGAAAGCAATGCACTGAATGCCTATTGAAAAAAATAGTGAGTATTTTATTGGGCATAACACAGTAAAATAAAGCCGCCTTCGTTCTGCACCACACAGCAAGGAATACCTGCATCACAGATACAAATGGTGGAGAAAAGCTTTGCGTTCGTGATTGATAAAATAGCATAAACGGATGCCAGCTGGTGGACGAAACTCATGAGGAAACAAGCCTGAGCATCGGCAACACGGAAAACACGAAAGTTGTGCTTTTCGTGCTGCCCATGCTCATGCTTGTTTCGTGATGGCCTTGGGTTCGGCACTGCATCATACCGACTAAATTGCGAACGCCGCCCGTCTTCGCAACGGTAATGTCGCGAAGTCACCTTCGCGACATTACCCGCAACATTAGTGGGGCAACATCGGCCATGCACGCAGTGGAAGATTGAGCAGCCACGGTACGGTAATGAGCACCGCACCTCACCTCACCGAAGCATGGAAACAACCCAACGCCGCCCCGAAACCAGGAAAACCATTCATGAAAAATGTAGTAAGCCCTCGCACTTGAAAGATGGCAAAATATGCATTTTTCATGAACTTTCGTGCGAAATATGGCGCAATCTGCAAAACATGCATTCATATGCATCATAGAACACTTCTGACCGGTCCCAAACCAAGACAAATGTGTTTTTGAATTGTTCAGATACGAAACCATACCGCTAAAAAAACGTATCAATTTGCGTGACAATCCGCGCTCTACTGATAATGAATTCCTGGTGCCGCCTGAACATTATAAACCTGTCATCGTTTAATTCAGCTGGAGGAGCAGGTTCACAGTGATTAAAACGTTGTCAGATTTTCTGTAGTACACTTTATTTTTATGGTGCCTTTTCAAGGAATACTATTATACAGAGCTTCTCGCCCTTTTTTCTGCCTCGTGTAACCAATATCACAGAACTGTTGTTGCTACACCGAATGGAGTAACATAGTCGGCTCTAGTGCACGCTATGAGTGCGTCTTAAGACCTAAACTCCATTTCTGGAACGGCGACGTACTCCCTTTCTATGAAACTGTCTTCGCTTTCGTTGGCGTGTGAGATTTCACGCACCGCATAATTATCATTGTCGTATCTTTCATTTGGGAGGCTGGAGTACGTCGCAGATGGGGTCATTCTTGTTGGGCCCACCACTGGAAGTGAACCTTGGCTGGTCAGCTGGCTCTTGAACGCACTCTCCCTCGTTAGATGTATTGAGCTTGGCTGATCCTTGAACTTAACAGTACCTTGTGCAGGAATGGTACTAATCCTTCTGCTGGAACTAACGGACGCTCGTGAGCCCTGCACGGGAACTGAACTATGGTCCCTGAATGAACTCCTTGACGTTGCCATGTCATCTGTTGGAACTGCACTGTGCTTCCTGACAGGATTCATGGGCACCGCCGTGATTTGAGCGTGCCCTGCACTTCGTGTGCTTGTCGAACTCGCTGTCGTAACTGTGCCCTGCACGCGCACTGAGCCCGGATCCCTCTCGGGATTCCTGTAGACGTCCGTACTCTGTACATAGCCAGTTCCCATATCCGGAAATTTTACCGCAGGTTGCACAACATATTGTCGTGTTTTAGCGCTAGTGACGGTGTCCACGGATGCCATGCTGCCTGGCGGCTGAGGTTCCTGAGCGTGAATGTTTGCATCTTTCACATTACCCCCCGACACGAACGGTGGTTGAGTGAGTGGAACAGCTTGAGGCACGATAGGTTGGGTTGTAGATTGCCGACGGACGTCTGTTGCGCCAACAGCACTGGAATTAGGACTGCCTCCTAGGACTTTCATGCTCCTGCGAAAGTTATGAGTTCGTAATAAGAAAAACTGACACAGTGGGAGACGTTATACGGTCAAGAAGGATTACAGTAGAGAGTGTTCATACATAAGGTCACCGTGAGGCTACCGTATACCTATGGGAACCAGTGGCAGCGTGCTTGACTCACACGGTACTTCGGTACATCGAAAGCCACTTTATCAACGGGCTGCTAACACTCACTAGTAATTCAGACGAGAAGTTATTTCAGGCATGACAGCTCTCCTGTTTAAGAAATAAAACGGAAGTTAAGTATAAGTTTAAATACGGAACGGTATCGATTTACGAGGTCAATTAAAAACAAAATAGTATAGTTCATTTTTCGTGTCTTAGTACTTGTGTACTTTCCAGACTCATTCTTTGATCTGTTAAGATGATATACGCTATGCTAGACGTTGTATACGTTCACTGAGCGACCGAGTGTGCGGAAGTCATTTCCAGGGTGCGATATCGCGTTGCGATATAACGCGGTATCCTCGAGAGGGCAATAACGAAGAATCTTCCACACATGTCTTATAATAACACTGTCATTGTCGTTTGCGGCTACCTGAATTCTCGACTCTAACATTAAGCTTAGGTTTGAATTCTTGACACGTGAAACGCTTTTGTCCATGTATGATTGATATGACCTCGGAATGGAACATCTGATTTTTGTCTATACCGGATGTTTCACCAAGGTCCCCCGGATGAATAATTCGTAAACAGGTGGGCCATCGAAGAACTTTCTTTTAAATATCTTTGGGACATCGGCCATGAAACGAGTAGTGAGCGGCTCATTTTCATACGCTCACTGATTGGATAAACACCCTATCTCTTAAATTTTACTTCGCACGCTTCCGGGACAACCGTTTTACGTATCGATACCTTCAGCGAAAATATATATACTCGAAAAACTCGAAAGAAAAATTCGACACTTTTTCCATGAATTACTCAGTTTCAGGTCAGGTACATATTTCTTGAGCAGAGCAGTGCACCAATGGAGTTTTGGGGTCAGCTATCCGGTTGTAAATTTCGTGCTCATCTGATTGGTTTGTACACGAGGGTTACAGTAGATAGGGAACAGCCGCAAGACCACAAGAAACGCTTTCATGTTCTTTCTCCTTCTATACCCGCCCAGCACACAACCCAAGCAGCACAATGTACTGAGAGTCGAGTGCAATAGGGGTGGAAGGGTAGGTGGAAGGCCTTGAACAGACTCGTGAAGCTAAAGAACATTGATAAGACACATACCGTCCACCCCTATTGCACTTTTGACTATCGACTCTCAGTACATCCACCTCAGAGCATCCTATCGACTTTCACTACATTGTGCTGCTTGGGAACCCTCGCGGTGCATTCGTCGTCGTCCATGATAAGAGCACGCTATCTAACCTACGGAACGACAGAACCGCCAGCGCTGTTCACCAGGGGACCTTCGTGAAACGCACGGTATTCGCGTTTTGCGCGACCTGTAGGTGGCGCATCTTAACTCAAACATGGCGGACGTATCCAGGTTGTCACTTAGTTTCGATTTCGAGATTTCTGAACTGCAATGTTGATTCTCGATGGCGTTGAAGGCGAACGAGTATTAAACGCTGCTCTGCCAGGCGTAACCGAGCCAGGCGTAACCGAGTTGTCCAAAGATAAGACGGCGTGTTTGATCAACCACACTTCGTGAAGGTGAACTTCACGTTTACCGGTTGCGAGGCCGAAATAGCAAGCAGCGAGTGTCCTGTGCTGCAGGAATGTCAGAGACATGCAAGCACAGGATATCTGTGCTGATGCTCTCTTACGGATAAGTGTGTAGCGCGTGTACTAATGTATAGTTTAGAATTTACAGGGTAATGTTGCCACATCCGTTTGTCACTGGTGCGCGTGTTTTTGGGAAACCTTAACGAAACGTCGCATTCTTTCTGCATTCTTTCCAAAGTGATTTGACGCGCTGATTCAAATGCACAGTTACAAAACTGACTTAGTACACGTTTTCGCGCTATTCCTTGCGCTTTATTGCACGTAATGGCTACTCAAGTTTGAAAAAATATTGTTCTGTTTTGCATAGACTAGGTTTTGCTCCCCTTCCTGACGTGAGTTGCACCAAAGTGTGCTTCAGAAAAAAAAAAGAAAAAGAAACAGATCGTTCATCAGATATGTAGGCAGTGCCGCTCCAAGAGCTCTGCCATACACACATAAGCATTGCTGATGTAACAGGTTTGCTGATTTTGCGTCGCTCAATCCATCTCTTCCGAGGATGCATCAAAGTAGGCGGTATTCCATGTATGGAAAGAAGAAAACGTGGAAAGACAAACTGGCTGTCCCCCCGGCGCGCATAGTCGCATGGTGGCACAGAACAAAAGTCGTTTGGTTTTGCTTGCTGGTGGTTGTCTGCACTCTTCCTTCACCCATGATTTCAACAGCCAAATACAGGTTCAGCTGAGCGACCCATGCGAAAAGCAGCAAGTTCTCCGCAAGTGAACGCGGGATCGGCCGTGTGTAACTGGATCGGCTAGTCCCGAGTTGCACCGCTGTGCGGCGTCGATTTGGCGAAAAACGCGAATACAGGGTGGTTCACCTAACGTGGACAAAAAGTCGTAGTAAAAACTCTACTTGGCAGACCATTATGGCGTCAACGTATCTCGATGCAGATTTTGCCATTACTACTGAGCACTTTTAAAAACTAAGTATCGCAAAATTGAGTTTCCCCAAATTGATCTCACTTTTCACCACCACCACTTTCTTTTTTTTTTCAGACAGAGAGCGCCCGTCGACTCTGCCCCATGGCACTGCAAAAATGCATTCCCTGCTACGTTGGCAAAAGCTGGAAAAAAATTGGGAAAACCATCTTTCCGAGGCATGTAAACCAGGGTGTCGGAGCGAGCCGAAAACCGGAACCGAAAACCGAAAAAAAACCGCTATTTTGGTGCGAACCGGAACGGAATCGAAACCGTATACGTTTTTTTCGCTCAGGAGGGAAACCGAAAAATATATTTAACGATTTTCGGTCCAAGAAAAAACTTCGCCGGTTTGGACTACGAATAGGCGAGTGAAACAGACGTCTTGTGCTCTGAAGTCATGTCACGGATACTATACGAGGGTTACGGTTACGGTGGAATTATGTCGGTATACTATGACCCTTACGCTCCCTTTGTAATGGTTTATCGCGCACGCACACAGACTTAGAGGTACATGTGACTCTCTAGCAATGTGCCGTAGTGTTCGTTTTAATTTGATCCCCGCCAACTCTTCTCAACTAAACAGCAACCCAAGGGGGCTGCAGAACTGCTTCTTTATCGATAATGTCGCGCAACGCGTCCCTTGTTGGAGAACAGCTAAGGTGAATACCTTTACGTATACGCGAGGGCAAGCCCGTGCGAAGTGGCAACTCTTTTGTGGACAGGACACGAAGAAAATAAAACGGAGCCGTCGAGCGTGTTTGTGAGTGAAGGTGTCCCTCGATTTGCGTCCTACTCGTGCGGTGGTGCTTGCTGGCTAGACAGTAGCAACAGACATTCGGATGGGACGCGATCGCTCCAACCCAGCAAGAAAGTGCTTTACGTATGACATCACGACAAACAAGTCCGGTTGTAGCATGTGCTTCAAGAAAGGAGAAAGCCCATTTGGATAGACAGTAACCTACAGGAACCAGGAGCTACCAGTTTCCCAGCTGTCTATTAATATTAAATACCGGGTATGCGGAATAAACGGGTTTACATTTTGTAACATTGATTTTTTTTTGTGTGCGGAGATGAATATTCCTAGTAGAAGCGGAACCGGTTAAAAACCGGTATGAACCGTTATTCTTTTGCTCCGGAGCAGAACCGGTACCGGATCGTTTATGATGTAACCGGAACGAAAAACGTTTCGGTTCGACACCCTGATGTAAATTGTCGCACGAGCATGTTGCCCCTTCCTGAAACGGTCGCCCCTTCCTGTTTGCTTCTCGCTCTTCTTTTGGATAACTTTGCGTTGCAACCATGCTGGCGTCATCAGCAGAAGCTTGGAAAGGGAATGTCATAGGGCGATACATGCCTACTGTCATCGGTTCTTTAAAGGACAACGGAAGCGAAATTTGTCCATTGCAAAAAAGGGACCGAACAAGGTGTAAATATTATGTAAAATTATGGTACCACTAGTATTTTGCAAGTACGCTGTACGGATGGGCATATTTTTGATGATTACGAGCGCGCTGGGCCGCCCACCCGACACGATCGCCCATGGAGCGCGCCAACCATTGCGGGAAAATCTGAGGAGCGCGTGACGTCAAATATCTCTCGCGCTCCATGTGCGGCTGCCCGGTAAACGACACAACCACGGCGAATTCTGAATAACGCCTGAAGATGTTCGATACGGAGATCTCGTGAAAGTCTGAAGGCGATATGTCCTATGAGAGATGGGTTCGTACATGCTTCTTCGTCTCCGTTCTTTCCCCGTAGCGGGAATTAGACGTACGCCGAAACGCAAAACGAAAGTCAGGAACTCCAACAGGAGAGCCAACGTGCGTCACTTCCGTGGTCTGCTACGGCGGCGCGGCGACGCTCACCAGGGGCTCAGAGTGCTCCACGGCCGAATGTTATATCGCGATTGTGGAGGCATGTCAACTAATATACGCAAATCTAAGTCGAATTCCGGATTGTTTTGGTACACATCGCAATATGAAGCAAATAGCTTTGCAGCTTATTTTCGCTTCCGTCGTCCTTTAAGGGATCGGAGCGCGGCCACCAATTTGCGCGCCTGGAAAAGCCACTTTTCGCAATTTTTTTCGGCTATTACCATTGGAGCAGTGCATGTACCAGGGTGGTTCCATAAGTTTCCGGCACGACCAACTTTTAACAGTCATAGAGACGAAACAAGTGTGTCACTTTTCGACATAGTCACCCTTAACTTCGATACACTTTTGACACCTTTCAACCAGCCTTCCTATACCCTTGAAAAAATAGTCCGAAGTTTCGTCCGCAAAACGCTGGAAAACTGCCTCTTGCACCTCACTATCGTTTTGAAATCTCCGTCCTCTGAGATCCCTCTTCAAGTTTGACAACAGGAAGTAGTCACTCGGTGCCAAGTCTGGACTGTAGGGTGGGTGGTGGATTTCTTCGAAGCCGCACTCCTTCAGTGCAGCCTTGGCAACAGAAGCCGTGTGGACAGGGGCATTGTCCTGGAGCAACCGGACACCTCGACTCAACCTGCCGCGCCTGCTGTTCTCTTGACGGAGTTCTAAAAGCTCTTTGGCACAGACGACGCGCTGTTGCTTTTGAACTGACGAGAGAAGTCGTGGAACCCATCTCGCACTGACCTTTTTCATGTGAAGGCCCTCGCCGATGATGCGAAAAACAGTTGTTTTGGAAAGCTCCAGCCTTTCTGAAATTTCCTTCACCTTCAGACGCCTGTCGCTCAGCACTTCCTCCTCGACAAGAGACAAATTTTCTTGTGTCACCACTTCCACTGGACGACCATCGCGTGGATCATCTTCAATTGACTCTAGCCCCAGTCGAAACTGCTTAGCCCAGTCTTTTACCGTTGTGTACGACGGAGAGGCTTCCCTTTACACGTTGTCCAGTCGAGCTTTAATTTCTTTAGGCGAAAGTCCCTCTTTTGTCAAGAATTTTATCACAGCGCGGTACTCGATTTTTTCCATTTTAACTGAAGAGTGCACCCTGGCTGTTTGAAATGCCGCTCTCCAACCGACAAAAGCATGGAGAGGATTGAGGGTGGTGCTCCGACCCTCCAACAGATGGCGCCACGCGTCCTTAATCGCATTTTCAAATTCGCGCGCATTTTCTACCTCGGGCCGGAAACTTATGGAACCACCCTCGTATGTTGCAATAGAATAGGGGTAAATCAGGCATGTGCTTTCTGTTTCCATCCCAAAGATGGGAAGCTGATTTGGCAAATTTCGCAGTTCAATTGAGAAAATTCAGATTGTCGTAAATTAAATTTGATGAAAGTGAGGGAGATGTAGTAGCGAAATCTTCCCCAGACAACTACAGGTTTTACCGTCCATTTTAGAACAAGTGCCATCTAAATTAGCCCACGTGCCATCTGAAATAATCCAAGCGCCATTCAATTTAATCTGGGCGCCATCTCAAAAAATCCAGACGCTATTCAATTTAATCCCTGTCCTATCTGAATTAATCCATGGTGCTTTAAGCACTATAACCGTATATTCACACGAAGCACATCCCCGCAGAATATTCTACAGACATGTAGCGGAAGGAAAAGAAGAAACCTGCTGAGAGGAAGTTCTGCTACGTCTTATGCTGAGCGTTTGCACGGCACCAAGATATCGGGAGTTGGAGCGGAAGCATAGCAGACGACACCAGTGGTCCTGTCGTCTGCGAAGGAATATATCTTTCAACTCTGCAAGACGAGCTCTGAGAGTTCTGACGCACATGGAAAGATATCACGCACATCCTGCACTTGGTCACAAGAAATTCCGTAGCAGACGACAGGACCAATGGTGTCGTCTGGTATGTGAGCCATGCATTTCGTGCTCTTCTAACCGCGTTGAATGTCCTGCTGAGTCAGAAGACATTTTGTAACAGACGAAAGTGGTCTCGTCTATGAGTCATGCTTTTACGCGCTCTTCTAACTGCGCTGAATATCCTGCAGTTCAGTCAGAAGATATTCCATAGCAGACGACAGCACCAGAGGCGTTGTCTGCGATAATCCCACTCCAACTCCCAGTATCTCAGCGTAGTGAGAATGTTCAACATAAGACACGGCACAACTTTAGTCCCATCAGCAGTTTTTGTTATTTTCCTTCCACTACAATACTTTACGCATAATAATCATCATCATAATGAACAGTTATTGTGCTTAAAAACACCATGGATTAATTGATATGGCACCTGGACTAAATTCAATAGCATCTGGACTTGTTCAGATGGCGCACGGATTAAACTATATGGCGCTTGGATTATTTCGTATGGTACCTGGACTAAAATGGGTGGGAAAACCTGTAGTTGACCGCATAATGTTCAGACAAGCAGATTTCTTACTACGCTTGTTCTTTCTTCATTTTTTTTTTTCACGATAGCTGAAACATATCATCCAAGACGCAGATGATGGTTTGCATCGTGGCTTTCACAGATAATAATACATACGGTTAAAAGTGAAAGCTGGTATAGATTCCTCTCGTAAGGGCTTGAGTAATGAACGGCTTGTCAGTTGCGAAGTTATCTTCAGAAAAGAGTAACATAGTGTGCAGTAGAGATGGGCAAACCGAATCCGCGAATCCTAGACACGGACTCGAGATTTTGGAATACGAATTCCGGTGCCCAAAACGGCGAATCGAATCTTTCTTTCGAATCCACCAACCACGTTTGTTTGTTTGTTTTTAAAATTGGTGCTCCGGATTCCGGCGAAAGCCTGATTAGCTTTCAAATTGACTAAAAATATCCAGATTTGTGGAAGCTCTCTAAAAGTTCCTGATCTCACTTCCTTCGATAGTAATGTGTGAAAGCCTATTCAGCACATCGGGTGTCACAGCTGATTAAAAACGCAGTAGGCTGGACCTTGAGCGAGTGAGAATGCTGAATTTTTGAACAAAAATCTGCATTAATTTAGAACTTTCAGCTGTGTTTCCTTGTTTGTTTGTTTACATTGCTCTGGACAGTTCAGTTCTGGAAGTAACTCTTACATTATAACCTTAAAAGTAACATGGCTTTCCTTTTGATCGTGTCTTAGTTTTATGGAAATAATTCATACTCGATGAGCAACATGTTAAATAAATTACACTGAAGAAGAAGTATACGTCTATATTTTCTCCTGAAATTGAACTATTATTTAACTTGTTTTTCACTAAACAAAGATATCAAATTCTGCTTTAAAATACATTGAAGCAGAAGTGTTTTTCCCCTGGCATTTTAAACTCTTTTAAAGGAAGGATTCGAAAGATTCGAGATCCGTACGATTCGTGGATTCGCAGAACCTTCCTTGGATTCGGATTCAGATTTGGGAAATTCTGGATTCGTCCCATCTCTAGTATGCAGTGTATGGGCTATGTGACGTCGTCTGTTTCATCGGCACGGAAACAAAACACACTCGAACTAAAGATTTCATCATACTGCGCTGTCTTGCTAATGATTTGTTTCGCTTCCCTTTCCGTTGTTCGTACAAGTCGCGTTGTCTACGAAACATCCTCTATCTATCATAACCATTCTTGCGAACCGAAATAAAACGCAAGTTGTTCACTTTTTCGCAGACCTTTGGTTGAGTAACGTGTTGGCAAAGTGAGCAGGAAAGGTGTGGGTCTACTTTAAAGTTCAGCCGATGAGCAACTACAAATCGAAGGAATAGTTGCGTTACTCGCAGTTCACCGGCGGCAAGAGAAAATATTCAGGGCTTTTCGCAGCCCAAGTGCGAAGAAGTAACAGGGATAGCTGTATCGTGCTCTCGCAATAAAGACGAGATTAGGCTCACGGTTGTATTGTTCAGGCCCATGTAGACATGTTTTTTTTTTGTTGTTGTTGTTGTTGTTCCACGCATTCCGCCGTGAAGAGTTAGCGGGTGTTGCGCGTGTGCGGGTGCCACGTCGGTGCGAAATAATAGCCTGGCAAACGGCACAGACATGCCCAAAGGCGTTCTTCAAAAACACCTGTGCAAAATCTGTGTCGGCCAGTGCAAACGAATGCGCACCAGTTTCAGGTGGACACGTCTGGGACAGTTTATGTCTCTTGGCCTCGGCATCGCGTTCCCTAACTTTCCGCTCTTCTCGCCTTCTTCTCATCGCACCTGACTGCTGGGTCATGTTGTCGTCATGCAGCCAGTGCGCGTCTGGTAGCTTCTTCCCTCGGTGTGCTATACCGTTTGCGTCAGCGGCGGGTCGAGCCCACCACTCAATATATGCATCATAGAACTCTCATAATAACTCGAAACCAAGCCAGCGAAGGGGCGCATCTCAACATGAGAGCCGTCAGGATCGATGCGGTAGGCTTGGCGTGTTACGAACGGTCTCTCCTACGAGTTCCGTGCGCCGTTCTTTCATGTCGCAGCACGAGGTTTAAACCGTACGATACTCGTTTCCTACGGAATGCAAGCGCACAGATGATGGCAGACAAAACAACACACTTCGCACACGGCATGGCACACGGAGCCAAGCGGCAGCGGAAGCGACTTGCATTCGATTGGATACCAATGCGCCGTCCGCGCCTAGTCTTCACACGTCGAAAGGCCGTGGCCGAATCCGGCTGGAACCAGAGTCTCGATCACGGCGCATCCCGGACTTGGACATTGGACACTGCTCTCCCCTATCACTCTCTCTCCCAGCATCTCTCCTTTTGATTTCTATGATCTGCACAAGCCATACGCACTCTTCCCGCCAAATCACGCCAAATAGCGTGTGTTACACTGACGGCGTTTGTACTCCGCACGGCTGCCATTTTTTTGGCAAGGACGCGACTTTTGTCAACGACGAAGCGTGGCACCTACGTCTTTTCATGTGCTAGCTCCGATTTGCTGCTGCGCCAACCAATGGAGCGCCGAGTAAGAAGTCAGGACCTACACCGTCCTAGACAAGCAAGTTCCGTCATACAACTATCGTTGTAAACAGAAGAAAAAATGATTTCACACAGCGGAAGACCAAGAGCGAAAACACAACACACCAGACAGGAACGCACTCGAACGGACAAGAACTATTCAGTGAGCGGGCATGTTCACGCAGCTGCTGATAAATGCAACGACCGGTCTGGCCCATACGTACAGCGGTGCAAGATAGGTTCCTCATACACAACATTTCCGGTGCACAGCTTGACCCCCTAGGTGAGCACCATGACAGTCTTAGAATCTCAGGTGTCTTCCGCATCTTTGGTAAACTTGCTCGACTGACCAAAAAGGAAAAACAACGTCGCTTCCTCACCTTGGAACGTTAAACATCGTGACAAATTCAAAGTGCGCACCAGAAACGCCCCTTATGAGGTGCTTATGTGTCCTGCAATGTTGTACACTATGGAGATCATTCTTGTCTCTTCTGCGGAAGGGTCTGCCAGCGTGAACTTCACGCGCGCTTAAGTGATTCAGGCGAGAGAGTGACGAGATGCAGAGAGAAGTTAGGAAGGTATTTAAAGAAACTAGAAAGTGCACTTTTAGGTTATCCTGAATTTCGGGAGAGCGAGGGGTGGGTCGTGTGGGCGTGAAAGTTCATATACACATGTAAGCTAATCAACCTTTCGTTGTTCTTTATTAAACGTGCCTTGATGCGTCTTCCCCTGCGGTGCGGTGGAGGGTCGTTGCCTCGAGTGCTGGTATAATTCTGTATGTATAATGTATGTGGGAATTTGTGAAAACATGTTTCATTTAAAGAGCTGCGAAGAATGCACGACACTAATTTGTGAATATCGTCCTATATTTTCCTGGTGTACCATGCAAAGTTTATGAAGTTTGTCGTTGGTTTTCAGTTAATACAATGTGCTTTTTGTTGTGTAATGCGGTCGTTGCATTAATCAGTGGATGCGTAAACATGCCCGTTTGCTCGAGAGTTCAACCATGTTACATATAAAGTGTCGTATGTCAGTTTGTGGATGTCATGTGCACTTTAAACGTACTACCATCAGCGGACACTACAAACCCCATCGTGAGCGTGAAATTGTCGAGGCCTTGCGGACCTGTTAAAAAGGGCGAAACGTGGGCTAGTCAACCCACTGTTGTTCTTTCAAGAGAGTATAGCTAGGTCTAGGGCTCTCGACATCGTGATTGTCCCTTTCTTCTCTTGACTCAGTTTGGACCTCTGGTACGTTTTTCATTTGTTAGTTCGAGCGCGTCCCTGACTAGTGCGGTACGTTTTCGTTGGTCGTCTCCCACTATGGTCGACAACCAACCAGCCCAACTTTCTTTTCACGATTCTCATAACGGCTTTTCTTTCTTTTAACGACAACGTCTTTTCACGATTCAATTTAATGGATTGCTTTAATTATGAACACAAAGCACCTTCTGCTCCAGAACGTACCCTGCGTTTTCAGCTTCCTGAGCTTCAAAATCATTACGTTTAGGAAAGAGCCAGGTCTGAAAAAAGCGATACGGAATCGAATTCAAAGTTTGCATTTAGTGGAATCTTCACTGGACACTTCATCCAGAACCAGACATAATACTCACGATTATTGCATGTATGTGTGCTTTTAGCTACGATTTCAACAGCCCGGCAATTATTACGATACCAGTCCGGCCCTGGCCGGCTATTATGTCGAGACGTATAACATGCAGAAAAAAGCAAGACTTACAAACACAGTACACGTAGTTGTTGTTATAGTAGTTCCTCTTTGACTACATTACTACGTCAGAAGGGCGTCCCATCCAATTTACGCTACATTAACCAATCTGTCTCACGTATACAGTAGAAAGATACAAACTGACAAAAAAAGAGAAAAAAAGAAATAAACTGTAAGAAGCGTTTTCGTATGTCAGAGAGGTGTTTTTTTTTTTAATCTCAAAATATAGTTTGAGTACATTTGCACGAAACGTGATTGATCCTATAGGCTTGTCTGGCGGCATACTGCGGTGCCGCAGGGTAGGACTTCGAATAGTTCACCGATCACCTGGGGTTCGTTAACGGGTCGCGTCAGGTACATTCCGGTTAAAGTTGCAACATATAGACTCGATAGGATGCCTCTCGAGGCAGGAGAGGATAACCTTGTCTTCCGTTTTTATCGAGCCGGTGTGTTGCAACAGATAATTGAACCTCTGTATGCAACAAGGGGATAAGTCGAATTATCCCCTTTTTAGTGTTTTTATTGCAATGACATCTACATAAGATTATCTACCAGCCAAAGAAAATTTAGGACCGTATTGCAATTTATTGACTTGCTACAGGTGCAAACGGGAAATGCATGTGTGTCAATGGGATGAACAGCCAGATCAGACACCTTTTCTACACATGCGTACAAATCGTGTAGCTTAAATTTTTCTTGCGCGCAGAAATCAACTTGGACTTCCACTCGAAAAACATGTTCTTCCTACCTCACTTGACAGTGTCAGCAGTGCTACTGAGCATTGTAATCGGTAAAACATGCGCACTATTCTAATAAGTCATGTTTTGCTGGCTATACAGAACCTTATTTTCAAGATTGTGCTCGTTTAGCAGCACGATAACCACGATCTAGGCTGCTCCACTGCACAAAGGTAACTTCGGCCATCCTGCCGTCACCATGAAAGTCCGACTCGTGAAAAGTGTTTTTTCCTGCACGAAAGCCCTGTGCGTGCGGTGTTATATAGAAAAAAAGGAATATGTCATGCTCCTGGATTTTATTCAATTTCTGCTAAATCACACGCCCAGAAACGACGCTAATGGGAAATGCATGTAGAGTAGACATACGCATACATGTTACAGATTTTGAATTTGCGTTGTTCGAGGGAACTTATCTGCAATTACTTTACCAAATATTCACGCGCAGTTTTCTCGGTTTGGCACTTTTCTACTTATCCCCTTATTGCATACAGAGGCTCAATTGGAGCACCTGTCAGGCCTACGTCCACGCTTTTTCCAGTTTCCTCTGCAACCTTTCCAATGTAAGCAAATGAAGGATCGTTCACGCTGTATATAAGGATAATTTGTTATGCATTGTTGCTCCAGAAAATGTTGCTCGAAGTTCATTTGACCGACAGTGTGAAGATTACACTATTGGATTTACTTACATTCTTCTGAAGGCGTCAAATCCTGCCACTGCCATGCTTTTCCTGCGATTCCCCATGCTGAAATGAGCCACATCTTAACCGCGTGAACGGACTAAATAGAAGAGTCCAGCTTATGTGCATTTCGTTATTAAACAGCACAGACATCATAAGCACTGTAACCGTACCGCTTTCGGACACGCATTTCCCATGCACCGCATACAAAAGGTATCAAAATAAAGTTGTTGATTAGCAATGAAGTTTAGCAACCAAGGTCAAAATTTGTCGAAAGATGTGTACGTAACTTGCATTCTGCGACACAGACGAATGAATGGCTATGAATGAATGGCGTGCTGAATAACTGAGCTCCGCTTCGACAGGAAGATGGATTGAGGAAGGAGCGAAATAGTGCACTAGTTATTCGGAGGGGAGGGGGATCAGCGCAGGGGACGTTTTAAGAAAATGCTGTAACGCTGAACGCGTGAAGTGGAGCTAACTTTTAGGAGTCTTCCCGTTGCACATACTGGCAATGTGACCTGTCTTTCCGTAAGCACGACCTTCTGCGTCTTTGGAACGACAGACATTGGCTGTGTGATTTGTGTTCCCACACTTGAAACACCGAACTGTTTGGGACACTTTCCTTGGATTTTGGTTACGGCCGACGCTGTAGGTCCAACTGGGGTGCTACGTACGCGTCAGTCGTGTGATACGGCGTTCAAAGCCAGAATACTTCCGAGACGCTTGTTGTGGTACGCTCCTTCGTCGTGTTCGTTAATTCCCACCCACGGCAAAATCTGTTTGATCTATCCTATACCCATATCAGCTAAGTGTGTGGTCGAACGGCTCACCGGTGATGCAGCGCGGAGTTCGGGGTTGTGCTCAAGCGTCACAAACGCGTCAAGCGGAGCTAATACGTGTGCTATTACCTCAAACGTCGTATTCGGTCGAATTTGTCCTGTTCGCTGCTGGAGGCTTCGCCTTCTTCCTTCCCCGTCGCTGATGGGATGACTGTGGGCCTTTCTTGAGGTTCCTGCCCTTCTCCCCTGGAGTGAAAATCAATTTCAGTCGGACACTACCAAAAATGTCGCGGAAAGTGTTCTGGCCGACACTTTATGCACGGATTTGTATTGTTTGGCTATGTTCACGTTGTGATTTAATTCCACGTCATTTAAGATGGTTTCTCACCACTACCTTGAGATGCACGAGAATAAATGAGAAATATAGTAACACAAATATATACACTGGGACGAGATTTACCTCATTAAAAACATGGTGCTTGTTTGTCTCTCCGGTTGTGCTTCGGTAAACTTAGCTGGCAAAACTGCATATGCTACTGGCACTTTGTCCCGTGTCCTACTTCTGCTCGCTATGAAGTAGAACACACTATCCTGCCTGAACATTACACACTGCAATCACGGTCTAGTTTTGCTTATTATAGCTGTGCTATATAGCGTGTATATCTCACGCAGAGCGCTTGCATCAGGTGTCTTTTTTTGCGCCAGAAAACATCAAACCAATCGGTCAATGATATGGCAATCACCTTGCCAAACAAAAGTGGCCCCTAACCTTCTCACATGATAAGCGCCATAATTGTTTTTCTTGCAGATACATAAGAGCACATTCGAGTAAGACGATTATTGGAATGCGTCATAACTGTGTTATGTGTTCGCTTGGGAACATTTTTGTAGTGGAAAACCCAATCCTTGCCCAGAAGTATAATAGTCTGTGATCACAATAACGGCCGCTGTCGTCCTGAGGCTTTAATATTTCCTCTCGGGGTCGATGGATTTTCTACCTTTGCACGTATCCTTGCGCATTTCTTCGTGTGATTCTCGCGCAGGTACGAGAAACAATGGAGCGCAAGAGCATCATAGCGCAGAGTTGCAGGTCATGTGAAACGTCAAGGAGAAGACCAGGTGTGGCCAGCTGCTCGAGTGCACATGAACCAGCAATACCACATACAGGGTGTTTTGTTATACGTCGCAAAAGGCCATGAGGGCAGCGAGGATGTCCTCGGTGGGGTGAGTTTTACGGCTAGGCGGATATCGTCGGCGACCTGCGGTACCAATGCTCTAAGCCAGAGCGCTCCGTGCTGGAGGAGGAAAGAAGATGGAAGAAAGAAACAACTGCCGAAGCTGTTGGTTGTCAGAGTGCTCCGTTTTGACCAGACGAAGATAGAGCGCGCACTCTAGAGCGATCTGTGGCTGCCAGTTGAAGATGCCATAAGAGAGTTCATACCCACTCAGGGAGTGAGATGACCTTCGCCATCAGCGGCTTGTCTGGGCTAGAAAGCAGTTGATCTGGCAAGGAGATCAGCACCTACACTCTTAGAAATGAACTTCACCGCATAGCACGCTCTTAGCCAAACGTCATCTCAATGACATCGTTATCTGGCCTGATTTGTTGAAAACGGGAGGCGTACGCCTTTTTTTGTGACACTTATGCTGTTCATAATTGTCACAAAAAAGTCGTACGCCTCCCGTTTTCAACAAATAGAGCCAGATAACGATATCATTCGAGATGACGGTTGGCTAAGAGCGTGCTATGCGGTGAAGTTCATTTTTAAGAGTGTACTACAATCGTCTCCATCGTTCCAACGCACGTGGCCCTTCGACGTGGAAGCTATTCCCTGCAAGGTCGACCTATAGGGGGCGACACTGTCACCTTTCTAGTGTAGATAACACGTGGGCCGGTGTTCGGAGTTGATGGTTCTTTTTTCCGTAATTCTTGTGTATATTCACCGGAAGATCACTTGTGCCGCGATGGCACGATACTGTTCGGTTCCCCAATGCTCCACCAACTGCACTGAATGCGCGACTGCACTGCGTGTAAAAGCAGACGACGCGTTCACAAAACAGTAGTAGTTCATTCTCCGCAGCGCACCGATACAGCTCTATCTCGGAGCGAATCTCGACATGCAACGCGAGGAAAGCGAAACGCGGGCTACAAAGCTATGAGACGGGTGACGAGAAGTGCCTCTGTGTAATCTATATCTTGATTCGCTTCGTAGAAACGGAAGGAGGATGATAGCTGTTTCGGCCATCGCAATCTTACCTTTATTCTAATACGTCGCTGTACATGAGCTACATGGTCATAGTGAAGTGGTAACTACACCTGCTCAATATCCCGCATTTCACTTCTGCTACAGGAGGCATTCGGCTGCCACTTGTCGCGTAAACTGGCTGCCATATAGGACAAGTACAGACCGTTGTGTGTTCGTACATAGTCCTCCGAAACAAGGGAAAGGGTGCAGGCTAGTTGGTGTAGTTCCAAGAGGAAGACCGAGAGACACCGACACGGAACTTACGTGCGTCGCCTTCTGTGTCCGTGTCTCTCGGTCATCTTCATGGATGGCGGTCTCCGCATTGCAGAAAAATGTGTGCTGGCACGGCCAAGCACGGTGCTTCTTAATGCAGTCGGACCTGTACGGATAACTAATAGGAACCATGAAAGGTGGGAAATCCAGCAAACCGGTGAAAGAACCTTAAAAGAGCAGTGCAGTGCAAAAATGTCCCCTCGCATAACGAAAGATGTCGCTCCCATGACGCGAACACGGAAGGGACACGATTCGTTCGTCGCGCCTTTTTGGCGATTATAAGCGAAAGATACAGCCAATGTACTCTTCCCTCTACCCCCCTTTCTCACGAAGTTCGACACTGAGTAGAGAAGACCTCTGATTGGTCTCCTCGAACGATCTCCCCGGGAAATTGTTCGACGAAACCAATCAGAGGCTTTCTCTCCGCAGTGCCGAGCTTCTCCCGCGATGTCTGGAGAAATCGTTTGCGGAAACCAGTGAGACCGCGCTCCGCATTGTCGGCCTTCTTAAAGGTTGGTCCTCACTGGTGCGGCTATGAAAACGTGAAAGGCTATGGAAAACGTAAATTGCAGGTTATTTCGTTCGCGAATCGCGGAAGACGCAACGGATGACTCTACTTCCTTTTGGGCAGGTGTCAACGTAACGCCATCTTCAATTCTACGAAAAGGAATTGTTACACTTCGAAGGATTGTTATAGTAGTATCCAACATGGCCAAAAACTGCTGCCAGCTTGTAAAGCAGTGTATGAAAATCATTCCCGTAAAATATTTCTGCTCAAAGTTTTTTTTTTCTCTGCGACGCAAATTCATTTACAAAATCGTTGTCGCGGCGAGAGGTTCGAGCACTCGAACTGTAGGCCACACCCCTCTGTGTGACGTCCGGGACTGAGAGCCCTCCCATTCGTTGGTAGAAAAAATGGTCTGCTACGAGCGGCTATGAGCATGGCGAGCAGTTCCTTGTTGACTGTTATTCATTATGTCATGTTTTCTGAAAAACAAGGCATACATGCAGCCCGACAAAATAGCATTACGATCACAAGAGCAATTTTCGTGGCTTCTGTGCAATCCTTCGTCGCGCATCTCCAACTGGGGAGCGAGGTACACGTCAGTAGAGTGATGCGGCGTTCAATGCGAGAATACTTCCGAGGCGTTTGCCGTGGTGCGTCTCTCCGTCGTGCTCATTAATTCCCAGTCACAGCAAAATGTGTTTGATCTACCCTGTCACCATATCATCTAAGTGTGTGGCCGTACAGCTCACCGGTGATGCAACACAGAGCTCACGCTTGCGTGAATGAGAAAGCCAATGCCTGATTGCAGCTTGCACAAGGTTCCGCGGAACCGAGCCAGGAAGAAGCAAGACGTTCACTTTAATCAACGCCAGGATACCAAGAAGCCTAACACAAACATTTCAATATGCTGTCTGCACTTCAGCGAGAGCAATTGTCAATCACTACCGAGCGGTTTTGTCGTACGTCGACGATGGAACAGCACAGATATTGTCCCGCTCGGTCGACATGACGATGCAGCTACCGCACAAACACCTAGCAAAGACATCACCTTCCACTTCGACTCATACGTCGATGTCCACACCAGTGGTTACGTCCCGGTGCCGTCACCGAAGACCTTTCTGGTGCGACAACTCCAGGCTCGATAGGGCAGCACTTTCTACAGCGCACATTTAGATTCGTGCTGCAGTTCTCGTTCTTCCCATGGTGTCAGCCGTCCCAAAAAGTCGAGGTCGCTTGGGACCCTTCGAATCCTTCATTTCGGACAGCACATAACCGAAGAACGTCTAGCGTCTCGGAAGCGGTAGCAGACGCTCCGGCATGAGCGGTGTTGCTGGCAGATGCTCAACTCGATCATGTGATCCTAGACCCAATGAGGAGCGTCCCATCCCTACACGTAACATGATAACGAGCGTCCCGGCGCTCATCACGTGTCTATCGTGAAGGCGAATGAATGTGTTTCGCGCACGGGAGATTCGGAGGTCTGTTGTAAGCGCAGGAGTGACATAAATCCGCCATCTTTGTAACTACCCTCAAGTTACCCTCAACTACCCTCATCGTTAATTTCTTAGGCAAATTGAGGCTTTGTATGTATTTGTCCCTTCTATGTTGTTCCAGCCTCAGAACATCAGTTCATCAGCCTCAGAGCCTCAGCTCTTTCATACCCTCAAGCGGCTGCTCTTTGCAAAACCGCCACCTCGTCCTGGTCGCACTTATAGAAAACGTGATTTTGAGTTCACGTGACTTTGTTTACATGTCGTTTTGCCGCTTACCAACATATTTCCGTCGTCATAAAGCCAAGAAATGCACCTATATTGTTAGCGTAAACTATGCCGTGCTTCTTCCGCAACATGGTAGCACATAAAGAAACAAGTGAAAGGGTGCAGGCTAGCTGGTATAGATGCATGAAGAAGACCGAGAGACACGGACACAGAAGACGACACACGTAGGTTCTCAGGCACAGCAATAAATTTATTAGTTCATCTCAACTTAAAAGCTAAAAATCTTCGAAGGGGTGCGAGAGGGATAAAAGACGCATTGCTAACTACGTTTCCCCTGGTGGCAATCTCCAAGGATTCCCGAAACAACCTTCGGTGTGCGTAGGGTTCCCACGCAAGCACTGTAGTGTCCTTGAAGCAAGGCTGGCAACCTTTACAATCCCATAAATGATCTACCAGTTCCGAAGACCCGGCCATTCTTTCAACATTTGCTGCATGTTCCCTAATCCGGTCATTGAGGCACCGGCGCGTCTGGCCAACGTACACAAAGCCGCACTCAAGGGGAATAGAATACACAACGTTCTGCTTGCAAGGAACAAAAGGCTTCCTGTGCCTCACGCCACAAGATTCAGATTTAGAGCTGAAGGGGGTCAAACGACTTAATTTAAAGGCATTGGAAAAAACAACTTTGATATTATAGTATTTAGCGACAGCAAGAATGTTGTGAGCAACTGCATGGAAATAGGGAATTACAACTACATTACGAGAGTTTCCATCATTCCATGGTCTACACTGTGAACTTTCAAGCAATTTCATGGCCCTTTTCGCAATCAATTGGTTGTCATACCCGGCCTGCGTGAGTCTTTCACATTGCTTCCGCAAACTACTCCAAACAAAATGAAAACAGCTTTTCTTCGTTGCAGCATTCAAGAGGGATGTACAAACACCGAACTTAACAAGTTTAGAATGTGCGCTTGAGTAGGGCAGGACCGGCTTGCAGTTTTCTTTTCCATATGACCAACAAAAACCCCGGTTACAATGAAATGTGAGGTCCAGGAACCTCAGCATCCCATGAGAGGGTTGCTCTACACAAAACTTTAACTCGGGTGCTACTGTACTAACAAGCTGTAAGGTAGAATCCACACATATAGAACCAGCATCAGAGATAACAATGATATGATCAGCAAACCGACGAATCAAAACACGCTTTTGACTCCCATAACTCGTAAGCTTGCCCAGCTCAATGTCCAAGGTATTTAGATAAATTTCTGATAAGACAGGAGCGACCGCGGATCCAATGCATACACCATTTTTCTGAACGAACAAACAATTGTCAACAGAGATAACCGTAGATTTCAAATAACACTCTAGAATACTGAGAAAATCATCACAGGAAAGACCAACTTCAGACTGAAAAACAACCAACTGATCTTCAATAAAATGTTTGACTGTCCTGAGTAGAACCTTTACGTTCAGCGAGTAATACAAATCTTTTATATCAAGGGAAAAACATAGTTACCAGAGCACCGTGGAAGGGCTCTAAGCTCTCGATCAGTTCCTCACTGCAAGTGCTCTGAGCTATCGGTCAAGTTCCTTTTAAAAGACCACAAACCGCAGATGCCTCTTCGTGTCGTTGTGAGTGAAATTGGTACCTGCACCCTAAAAATATAACTCCTTTTTTGGTGTAATTTGACGATACCCTAACTGACTACCTTTTTGGTGTATATATACACCCTCTGGCAAAACTACACCCCTCAGAAAGGGTGTTCTCTGAACACCTCTTTAGGTGTAATCTAGCGGTACCCTAACTGACTCCCTTTTTGGTGTATGTCTACACCCCCTGGCAAGACAACACCCTTCAGTAAGGGTGTTATGCCGAGGGCAAAACACAACGGTTAAAATAACAGGCATATTCTTTATTCGGATTACCTATAATACACTGCATGCACTGCAATAACAACACCAATAGTCACCGCACAATACAATACGTAAAAATGTCCACCAACATGTCGACCAAGATGAAGGTATTACGGTGAGGCCAAGGGTAGTCCTGCCTCTGTAGTGAAAGAAAAAATGAACTGTGAAATGTCTCAATCAAATTAAGGGCGAAATACCAATTACATGACAGTTACGCAGATGGCTGAGGCTAGAGAAGAATTAAGAGTATACACAAACACAGCCCTCGTCAACATGCAAGGAGCTCAAGATAGAAAGTAAGACAATCGATAAATGATGATCATGATTGAATTTTATTGGCGCAAAAGCAACTTAAGCTATAATACGCCAAAACCATGGTAATATTGCGACTAGTTAAAAATCAGATTATACTAAAATAACGTAGAAATTAAGAAGCACACAATCATAGTGTAGTTAAAAGACCAATGTCCCTACAAAGCCGCAATCGGTAAAGGGTCAGCGAAGTGTCGGTAGCGAGACCCGAACCCATACCTCTCTGATTTCTGGTCAAGTGTATAACCAATTACAGCATTCTGACATCGCCAACACGCAAACTTGCCAGGGTCTTGTTCAGAAGACGCGCACAGCCATTCAGCACATCTGACCGGAAATCAGAGGGTTGTGGCCTCGTGGTTTCATTGCCCGCTACCTCTCGCCTCTTGAGTTGTGACTCTTGCCAGCTGCCTTACTTGCTACCACAAATTGCACGAACTTCGTTTGTTACGTATACCCCTTGACTTTGCCTAACGACCACATGTGACGCGCGACGACACAACGCGACGCGCACTGTTCTCTGATCTAATCCGTGCATTTCACATAAGGTTCAAACAGAATCTCGAAATACCCGCTTCAAAGGCACCTCAATCAACCAGACAAGACAAAATACACCAACACTTACAAAACAGCACGCTGCAGCAAGACGCTCCGACAAGTTACTCGATCCGATGGGCACGGCGCATCTGTTGCTTGCATCCGTTCGAGACCCGGAACCATAATCCTTGCAGTGTCATACTAAACTCAGATGGTCGAATGAACTGTGGTTCACCAAACGACCCCCCCAAAGAACACGAAAACTTCCACAACTAACTCCAACCGCCATAGTTGGAGAATGTAGAGGACGGTGGTCTTCCTCTACATGAGCCCCGACCGGCGATGATGGTATGCCACGGAGAGGCGATGACGGTGGCCTGTCTCCATGGCGGCGCCGGTGGAACTGAGAGCGGGTGCTCCACGCGCGCGGCCATCGTTGTCGTCGTTGTCGTCGTCCGCTACAGGGGTCCCCCGGCCGTCAGATGCGTTGCGGACGCATCGCAAGAACAGGGAACAGCGGGAACAGGGGCACGGAACACGTTGGCGGCGTTTCAGAGGGGATGAAGACGGGAACAGCATCCGTGTGTAGGTGTGGACGGGAACAGCGATCCGTCGCAGAGAGAGTGAGGCGCTCGGTGTCGTGGTCCTGGGGTGCCGCGACCGGCACGGGAGCCGAAGCTCGATAGTCCCAGGTGGAGTGAGTGAGGTGCCGAGACGGGCTTAAGCGTGCCGAGGCGTCGGCTGCCGCGACTGCCGCAACCGGCAGGTGAGCGCAAGGCTCGAGTGTCGCGGCCGGCAGTGAGAAGCGTGAGAAGACTTGAGCGAAGAGAGAAGCGTAGGTGAGAGAGAGCGAAGAGTGCGGTAGGAGTGAAGGTGGACCGTGTGTGCCGGAGGTAGTGCTGCTCGATGGCGTGGTCAGAAATTTGGGATGGTGAAGGGCCGAATTGCTCCGGACGTGATGTTCTTTGTCCGGGTCACCAAATGTAGAGGACGGTGGTCTTCCTCTACATGAGCCCCGACCGGCGATGATGGTATGCCACGGAGAGGCGATGACGGTGGCCTGTCTCCATGGCCGCGCCGGTGGAACTGAGAGCGGGTGCTCCACGCGCGTGGCCATCGTTGTCGTCGTTGTCGTCGTCCGCTACAGAGAACACAGAGTAAACAGAGGAGGCACAGTAAGCCGGTTTCGCGGCCGCGCAAATAGTGTCGCCACTGGCATTTCCCGCCAAATTCCGGCTATTTACTTTCCATTGGCTCCGGTCTCCCACGTGACCCTTCTCGATCATGATTGGCTGAGGCTCATTTAACCGGTGGATTCGCCCGCGTTCGTTTCTCCGAGGCGCCGACCCGTCTGACCGTTGTGTAGCTCGCGTCTGCCTATGTGAGCAGGCGGTGATTTCGTTTCGTGGATTTCGAAGATCTTCGAGCCATGGATGAGGTGAACGCCTGAATGAAAGGTAAGCAGACAAACGTATGATGCATGTCAGTGATCAGACGTTTAATACTGTCGCCTAACTGTGTGCACCTTGCCCCTCACTTCCACTTTCTGCCGGTTAACAGTCATGATCTGGTTGATGATTCTGCGTGGCGTTGCGTCTTGCGTTTTGTTCCGCTGTTTGAATGTGTCTGATGCTTAGTACACTGGTGTGCATGAAAAGGAAAACAGCGTGCATCGCGTACGCAGGGCTCCTCCAATTTTGTCATTAGTCGACATTAGACGCGTAACGCTGGCATGTCTTATAGAGCGTATTCAGCCAATTAACGTTGCCTGTGCTCCGGTTTACCATATTATTAACAGGTTCCCTTGTTTTTTGTTTTTTCATTCAGACACAGACAGCTGTTCGTGGCCCTGCGATCCGCGAGCATGTGGCCCCTGTCACCAGAAAATTCGACAGTTGTGCTGGGATGAAGCGGATGACTTCTGCGACTCATCACGTGCTATAGATATGTATAATAATATCTACTTTCTCCAAACCGAATAGGTTCCCTTAAGAATTGTATAATATGATAGTCACGCTTTCTGTTGCTCGGCGCTATTTATTCTCTGTTTATTCTGCAGTATTCTGTAGTAATCGTGTAGATTTACTTGCATTCAAATGTTGCTTCTTGTGTATATGTTTACCGTGTCAATAAATTTGTACATGTGAATTCCTTCGTCTTCTGGATTTTCATTTTCTGCTTCCCGATAATATTAGCAGATGACCTGGCGAAGCGCTCGGAACAGGGGGGGGGGGGGGAGGAGAGGGTGTGGAGAGGGCACGCAACGCACATGCGCAGTTCGATCAGCCAGCGCGCGCTCTTGGGCGCCGTTTTCCGGCTATTTTGTCGTGATTCGTTACGGATGATCACGTGGTCAAGGGGGGCGGTGGTTTTCGTGGCGAAACTGTGGAAGCTACAGCTGCACTCCACTGGAGTAAACAGCACACTGTTGCCAGACCTGTCCTAGCGAAACGTTAGAAATTTGATGGCCACTACACCTTTTTCACACCAATTCTCGAAATTACACCCTGCAGAGCGGGACATACACATATTACACCCATTTCAGACCAAAACAGGGTGTATTCTTTTTCCTGAATGTGTAATAAGGGAGTAAAACAATTGATACACCCCAAATACACCCCAATTACACCTAAAAATCAGTTTTATTTTTTAGAGTGTGGCAGAAACTCGTTGCAAAATTTCTCCAACGCGGACTAAAAGTTCTACAGCTTCCTGGTTCTCTCTCGCTACGGAATTCTGAGGAAGTGATCGAGAGCTTAGAGCCCATCCACGGTGCTCTGGTAACTATGTTTTCCCTTTATATAAAAGATTTGTATTACTCGCTGAACGTAAAGGTTCTACTCAGGACAGTCAAACATTTTATTGAAGATCAGTTCGTTGTTTTTCAGTCTGAAGTTGGTCTTTCCTGTGATGATTTTCTCAGTATTCTAGAGTGTTATTTGAAATCTACGGTTATCTCTGTTGACAATTGTTTGTTCGTTCAGAAAAATGGTGTATGCATTGGATCCGCGGTCGCTCCTGTCTTATCAGAAATTTATCTAAATACCTTGGACATTGAGCTGGGCAAGCTTACGAGTTATGGGAGTCAAAAGCGTGTTTTGATTCGTCGGTTTGTTGATGATATCATTGTTATCTCTGATGCTGGTTCTATATGTGTGGATTCTACCTTACAGCTTGTTAGTACAGTAGCACCCGAGTTAAAGTTTTGTGTAGAGCAACCCTCTCATGGGATGCTGAGGTTCCTGGACATCACATTTCATTGTAACCGGGGTTTTTGTTGGTCATATGGAAAAGAAAACTGCAAGCCGGTCCTGCCCTACTCAAGCGCACATTCTAAACTTGTTAAGTTCGGCACAGGAAGCCTTTTGTTCCTTGCAAGCAGAACGTTGTGTATTCTATTCCCCTTGAGTGCGGCTTTGTGTACGTTGGCCAGACGCGCCGGTGCCTCAATGACCGGATTAGGGAACATGCAGCAAATGTTGAAAGAATGGCCGGGTCTTCGGAACTGGTAGATCATTTACGGGATTGTAAAGGTTGCCAGCCTTGCTTCAAGGACACTACAGTGCTTGCGTGGGAACCCTACGCACACCGAAGGTTGTTTCGGGAATCCTTGGAGATTGCCACCAGGGGAAACGTAGTTAGCAATGCGTCTTTTATCCCTCTCGCACCCCTTCGAAGATTTTTAGCTTTTAAGTTGAGATGAACTAATAAATTTATTGCTGTGTCTGAGAACCTACGTGTGTCGTCTTCTGTGTCCGTGTCTCTCAGTCTTCTTCATGGATCTATACCAGCTAGCCTGCACCCTTTCCCTTGTTTCTTTAGTGCTTCCGAATGCAGGAATTGTGAGTGTCGTGAACATTGGTCCATCTCAACTTGCCCTTTTGGATAAATCGGTTATTGAACATGCTGCTTTATATACCCTGTGTCATCTTGGCCTGGCTATCGCTTCTGTCGAATCCGACATTGCACTCATCAAGCTGGTTCTTCGGCGCAAATTTGTACCCCCTGGTGTCCTCCTGGGCTCGCAGCTGTTACTTCCGTGGCATCTCAAGTTAAAGCTCCTGTGCTGCTACAAGTCTACTCTGGTTTGACAGGTTCGTAACCTCAGGACCCTGTCGTCCAAGATTTGGACATTACTCTACGGCGACAGGTATGCTTCAGAGACATACTTCTTAAAGTGGTCGCAGCTTCAAAGCACGGAGTTTGCTAGGCAGTGGTGCTCGAAGAAAAAAACTTTTGTGATTGCGGCTTCTCCCACGTGCAAAGCTGGCACTGCTTCTTCTGAACTGGTCAACCCTTTTGATGTAAGCATTTCTCAGAATTCACTTGAGGTTCTGTCCCAGCCCCCGAAATGCTCCCTGCCTGTGAAACCTACAAAGTTTGATGTTGCAGCGCTCATAAGTCATGTTTCCACCAAAATTACTGATAGCACTGACAAATTGGTGTTTACTGAACGCTGTCTCTCCCGCATTCCCGCTTCCGCTTATACTAACGGCCCATCACCTCATTTGAAGCAGATCAGGAATGTTAAGGATGAACTTTTTTCCATTGACGCCATGTTGCTTCAATGTGATAAGTCTGGTAAATTTGCTGTTTTGCCCAGTGCAATATACTTGAACAAGGTCAATTCTGCCTATTGGTGATCTTTTCACTCCGTTTCGTGGTTCGTTACAAAAGTACAAGTCCTCTATTGTAAGCATTTTCGCCAAGGCGAACCACCAAATGTCCAAACTTGCTGTAAACTGCAAGTGCTCTGAGCTATCGGTCAAGTTCCTTTTAAAAGACCACAAACCGCAGATGCCTCTTCGTGTCGTTGTGAGTGAAATTGGTACCTGGCAGAAACTCGTTGCAAAATTTCTCCAATGCGGACTAAAAGTTCTACAGCTTCCTGGTTCTCTCTCGCTACGGAATTCTGATGAACTGATCGAGAGCTTAGAGCCCTTCCACGGTGCTCTGGTAACTATGTTTTCCCTTGATATAAAAGATTTGTATTACTCGCTGAACGTAAAGGTTCTACTCAGGACAGTCAAACATTTTATTGAAGATCAGTTGGTTGTTTTTCAGTCTGAAGTTGGTCTTTTCTGTGATGATTTTCTCAGTATTCTAGAGTGTTATTTGAAATCTACGGTTATCTCTGTTGACAATTGTTTGTTCGTTCAGAAAAATGGTGTATGCATTGGATCCGCGGTCGCTCCTGTCTTATCAGAAATTTATCTAAATACCTTGGACATTGAGCTGGGCAAGCTTACGAGTTATGGGAGTCAAAAGCGTGTTTTGGTTCGTCGGTTTGTTGATCATATCATTGTTATCTCTGATGCTGGTCCTATACGAGGGGGGACCCAAAAGAAACCGGAATTGTTTTCTAAAAAATTCTGTTTTTATTGTTACATGCTCTAACATCAAACACCTTCAAAGTAATCTCCCTTTGATGCAATGCACCTGTCCAGACGTTTTTTCCACTGCTCAAAACAGTTTTGGAACTCGTCGACGTTGATGCTTTTTAGTGCTTGTGCCGTTTTCTGTTTCACTTCTTCGACATCGGCGAAACGTTTCCCTTTGAGGACTTTCTTCATCCGGGGGAACAGAAAAAAGTCACAGGGGGCGAGATCAGGTGAGTAGGCAGGGTGGGGCACAGGGGTCATGCCATTTTTTGTCACAAACTGCTGAACACTCAGCGCGGTGTGGGCAGGTGCGCTGTCATGGTGAAAGAACCAATCACCTGACTTCCACAACTCGGGACGTTTCTTCCGCAGATCGTGGCGCAACCTTCTTAAAACTTCCCAATAAAAACTTTGGTTGACCGTTTGACCCGGCGGAACAAATTCCGAGTGCAGGAGCCCCCTCACATCAAAGAAACAGATCACCATTGTCTTGACGTGCGACTTCACTTGCCGTGCTTTCTTGGGTCGTGGGGAACTGGCTGTTTTCCATTGGCTAGACTGCTGTTACGTTTCGGGGTCGTAACCGTAGCACCAAGATTCGTCTCCGGTTATGATTTTAGAAAGGAAGTCGGGGTCCGTCTCCAACTGGTCCTTCATCGCACATCGCAAGTCGTTGGATAAAATTCGCTGACATGAGCTCCACGACACCCCTGTCAACTCCACAAGCTCATCGATGGTCCGACGGCGGTCTTGCAAGACGGCTTGACTAATTCTGTCAACATTTTCTTCGGTGCGGCTGGTCGAAGGCCTTCCGGAACGAGGTTGATCGTCAATCGACATTTCGCCTCGTTTAAATCGAGAAACCCATTCGTACACTTGTGTTTCGCTCTAAGCTGCCTCCTTGTAAGCCATCTGTAGCATAAGTGCCGTTTCGGATGCGTTTTTGCCCAACAGGAAACAAAATTTCACTGCCGCACGTTGTTCGTGCAAATCAGCCATCACGAAATAGGTAAACGTGTTGAAGGGGTCTAAAAATAGAACTCACTGCAGCCGAACGCAGCTTTGCACAACAACACCATCTGGTGCACTGATGCAAAACAGTTCGTAAAACACTCAGCTAGTGGTTAAAGCCTGTATCACATGCAATCCGCCCTCCCGAGGACAATTCCGGTTTCTTTTGGGTCCCCCCCTCGTATGTGTGGATTCTACCTTACAGCTTGTTAGTACAGTAGCACCCGAGTTAAAGTTTTGTGTAGAGCAACCCTCTCATGGGATGCTGAGGTTCCTGGACCTCACATTTCATTGTAACCGGGGGTTTTGTTGGTCATATGGAAAAGAAAACTGCAAGCCGGTCCTGCCCTACTCAAGCGCACATTCTAAACTTGTTAAGTTCGGTGTTTGTACATCCCTCTTGAATGCTGCAACGAAGAAAAGCTGTTTTCATTTTGCTTGGAGTAGTTTGCGGAAGCAATGTGAAAGACTCACGCAGGCCGGGTATGACAACCAATTGATTGCGAAAAGGGCCATGAAATTGCTTGAAAGTTCACAGTGTAGACCATGGAATGATGGAAACTCTCGTAATGTAGTTGTAATTCCCTATTTCCATGCAGTTGCTCACAACATTCTTGCTGTCGCTAAATACTATAATATCAAAGTTGTTTTTTCCAATGCCTTTAAATTAAGTCGTTTGACCCCCTTCAGCTCTAAATCTGAATCTTGTGGCGTGAGGCACAGTAAGCCTTTTGTTCCTTGCAAGCAGAACGTTGTGTATTCTATTCCCCTTGAGTGCGGCTTTGTGTACGTTGGCCAGACGCGCCGGTGCCTCAATGACCGGATTAGGGAACATGCAGCAAATGTTGAAAGAATAGCCGGGTCTTCAGAACTGGTAGATCATTTACGGGATTGTAAAGGTTGCCAGCCTTGCTTCAAGAACACTACAGTGCTTGCGTGGGAACCCTACGCACACCGAAGGTTGTTTCGGGAATCCTTGGAGATTGCCACCAGGGGAAACGTAGTTAGCAATGCGTCTTTTATCCCTCTCGCACCCCTTCGAAGATTTTTAGCTTTTAAGTTGAGATGAACTAATAAATTTATTGCTGTGTCTGAGAACCTACGTGTGTCGTCTTCTGTGTCCGTGTCTCTCGGTCTTCTTCATGGTAGCACATGTCTCCTTAGTTTAAGTACATCGCATCGGCCCAGTGAGTCTTAACGCGCGATCGTCATCACATCTTTGAAAGTCTCTCATCACACTTTGTAGCAGTGCGAATGTTTGACTTTCGATGGACCAACTGAATATCTCAAACCAACAGCTGTAAGAAACACGACGCCATCTTCATGGAGAGTTAATACTCCAAGCAATGCCTAACTTTAGTGTTGCTTATGTACGTAATAGGATTAAAGTTCGACACCTCACTCTCCATTTTGACTCACAGGCGAACATGATTTTACAATATGCGGAAACTCGCGAGACAAGCAATGTGTAGTATCCGTACTCCTTAGGAAGCCAAGTGTGCTGCCCTCCTTTTTGTGAGCTGTTCGACCTGTGTGGTCATGGGGGGTTTATATTTGTATGATTTTTCGTTCTAATTGTGTTTTGTCCATTAGAACGCTGCGCTCATCGTCCTTTGTAGGAGATACGACTACGAAACAAAGGGAGACAAAGTACGATGTTGAAAAAAATGGCGATTTCGATTAGAAAAGTTCCACACGCAGAAGTAGTGTGCCATACACATCCCGTCGACGTACTGGCATGTCCATATTCTGACATCCAGGGTACAACGAATTTGCGGTCACTTGGGTCCGTTTAAGGTCGTCCTGTAGACGTCCACACTTCAAATTGAGCACATCTGACGGATATCCCGATCTCGCGGCCCGATATCCTTGGGATATCCACGGGACTGCTTTGTTCCATCTGGGTTGCGAAGGTGCACGGCTTATATATTCCGGAACACAAGAACGCAAACCAGATCTTTGTTTAAATTACTTGGATGCGATGTTTTGCAAATTTGAAATTTGAAAAAGTGTGGCTCCCACCGTGCGTCGATGGAAGTACCACTTCTTTCTTTCTATGGTCCGCGAACGTCACCATGCATTAGTCATACTATTCCTGCTCTGTTTCCTGACTCTGAGGAAAGCAGGTGACCGCTGTTTCTTACCATCTGTGTCTGAGTAATCTGATCCGGAATATTCGTCCATTGTTTTTGTTTCGGGAATGCAACACAGCGGCTACGACTTGCGTGGTACACTATACTTGTCTGCTCCATGCAGGGTGACGTAACGCGTTGGCCTTCGGAGGGGAAAGTTTCTGCGAGTCCTCTCCGCGTTCCTGTTTCGGATTGATTGCTCGCTTATTTGAGGCATAATTCGTCACATGAGAAAGAAACAAAGTTGATGGCAGGTATACTGTGGATACAATGCACGAACTACGCTGTGCAGTAATTTTTTTCACCGATCGTCCCAAAGCATTCCTTTAAACCGACCTTCTCAGGAGTTAACCGAGGTGCCGTGTGGTGAGCTTTCATCGCACGTTAAAGAACCCTCAGGTGGGCAAAAGCAATCCACAGACCGACCGTTGTGGCGTCGCTCCTGATCTCAGCTGTCTCGCAACGAGGAGTTCTCAGGAGTTGCTGTTGTTCTTCAAAAAGTCTAATGGCAACTAGTAACCTGCCTCAAATGCGTCACTTTGTACTTCAGTACACGTGATTTCTGTCCGCCAATCCGAAGCAGACTCCATCTTTGTTCTTTGCGAACGTTCAAGGACGCCACCTTTCAGTTTCTTAAAGTGATCAAAAATTAATTAGTGCTAAAAGTATGAAGAACTGAGAGGTGATGACTTGTGAGTGTGATCACACAGTCAAGTTTATACGTGATGGTACCTTGAAACATTGCGGTTATATTTAACTTTACCGTTCCTTCAATATATGTATGATAATTGTGTTATGCCACAAATAATGAAAATAGTGTAAATGCAAAGAATAACAACGTTGATAGATTGTAAAGCGAACAGAAATAAGAAAAAGAAAAAGAAAACTTCTGGGAGGCGTTTTAAGCGTGGAATGCTTCTGAGTGCCTTGTGACCTGTTAGTGCCGAATGGGTGAATGGTATTGAAGTCGTATATGAGGTATGGCTCCTTATCACGTCTGTCGCGTGTGGATCTGAACCCTGTTCATCATATGTATAGCTTAATGTTGTTTAATAAAATATTCCGCAACCGCTTTGGCGAGTTAGTTCAAGGTGTGAGCTCCGTTGTCGGTAGGTCATTTGCTGTTCGGCTTCACCAGTGCATTGCATTGAGCAGCAGCCGCACTCAATGTAGCATATAACATTGAAGCTCGTGCATATGAACGCGTCATTGATGAAGGGAGTGTAAGTGTAGGCTGTGGTTTTGACGCAGTTAGCTTGTTGTACGTGCATCCTTTAAAGGTTGCATGGGCTTGCTCCATTGTACTGGGGCTCCTTTTCCGACGTGGCGGCCCGTGGACGACGACGATGCGCCACTATAGCGCGCCATAGCAGGCCCCCACTGCGAGATTCCATCACCACCGCTCTGGACTCATGTAGGGGAACATCATCTCCTCTACACCGGTGTTGGAGTTGACAAAGAAATCGCTAGGGTTTTCGCGCTTCTGTAGATAGCTTGTATGGGGCGGGTGAACGCTCTCTTAAACCTCTCGCTCCTTTGCACGAGGTGCTCATGTTTACGAAGGGTGGCTTAGGCTTAGGAATTCTTAGCGATGAAGTTCATTGAACTTGTGTCAGGACCTTTTCGGTGCTTAACCCCGTTTCCGTTCAGTGTGAGGGCCTTGCGGCAGAATTCGGTTAGAATGAAATCTCGGTATCCCACGGCGACTCTAGCAATCCCGTCTTTGAATCCGATCCTCTGCTACCTCATTCTCAGCTTCTAGCTTCTGTGGGTATCCTATTTTGCTCACCTGAAATTTAACAATGTCGATACCCAGAACCCACAAGAAACGAAAATGATGAATACGCGACAGAACAGTGAACTCGGTTCCAGTATATGGTCAAAATTGCTATGCATATTTGCTTCTAGAACCGGATGTCGTTCTTACGGTTTCCTTCGCTTCTTCCTGCGTCTTTTAAGCCTTTGCATGGTGGACTTTGACATCCGTCCCAGGCGATTTAGCTGACTCATGTCTCTTTCGCTGACCTCTCGGAATGATCGCATGCCGGATTCAGTGAGATAACTGCGTGTATGTTTCGAAATATTATGAACATGTAAATCGTGGAATAATGCAAACACACTTCAACGCATTGACGGATGGGTATCAGTGCTATCTACGGGAGGTAGCCGTACTACACGAGAAGGGGTACCCTTACCGACAAAGTCTCAACTCGCGCATTTTAAAGGTACTGTAAACCAGCAGGCAAGCTGTTAATGGCAGCGGCATTTGAAAGCTTATTCCGAAAGAAATCCACAGTGCAAATTTTATGTGCAACAGAAACGACTGAAATTACGGTGAAAAGACGAGGGGCGACGCCTGGTGGGAAACAATCGCCTATTCGTCGAGCAACAGTGTTACATGTCTCCAACCTTGTATCGGCTAAGTCATGGGCTAAGTAGCCGGCTTCATGAACTTTCTTTGAAAAGTTTGTTCAAACGAGATAGTTCCTGACATATATTATCTCAAAATGCAAGAACATTGGTATATCGTGGAAATGAGTAATAAACTGTCACCAGAAACACCATGAGAGTCACCCACGCAAAAATGCACCACGTCAGGCAAGCCGACGTAGTGATGGTAGCGGTCCACAGATGCCGCTGTACACTCCCACTGTTATTGGCATGTTTATGTTTTCCGCCCTACAAGGGGGAACTGCGGAATTCGTGTCGGGTCTTACACACAGGGTTGCCTGTAATATTAAATCTGAACTTTCTAATAAACTACGAGGTGGATTTGAACGAAATTTGTGGCGTTTGTATACTGAACAACCAGGCTGTCAAATGAGCCAGAAGTATAAAAATGTATGCCTGCTGCTTTACAGTACCTTTAAGGCATAGAATCCTCCTTACTGTAGTAGGAAGGAAACGACAAAATAAACGATAACTCACCTCCGGGAGCCAGTTCTGGAAGTGATAAGAAGAAATATTAATTGACACTTCACACTCGTAAGGTTCAAACGACACACACGTAATCAGTACAAGATGAATTCGAAACCCGTGCGAGAAACGACAACAGAATAGTTTGATGTAAATATAAGGTTCCCTGATGGAACATTAAAAAGCATAACGTATCATCTGGTGTTATCGGAACAAGCTGATATGACATCAGATAAATATGGTGCTTGCTCTGGTTTCCCGAGAGCATCCTGATGTGACATCAGAGGTGCGCACCCGATCGAAGAGAGACATCAGGGTACCCTGACGAAAACATCCGATTGTTTGATAAAACCCAAGAAAAGCTTGATGTCCCCCCTGGTATTCTTGGGCCACGCTGATGTCGGCAAGGATAGCGAGTTTTTTACGCGTTTTCCATGCCGCAGGACATGCTACCTCGTCCCGTAGCATGTCATAGTAGCATGATGGTAATATTTGCAAAACCGTGCGCGTGATTTAAAATGTTTGTGAATTATTTCTCTTAGGTACAGGTGGCGTGGTAACTTCGTATTGCCACGCCTAATTTAAGCTATTGTTTTTGCAATCCCTACAACGCTGCACCGCACGAAAGTGGAAGCCTGTCCGCCAGTGGCCAGCAGATTAATCTCTCTGCTTTGAATCGGCGAAGTCTGAGGGCGTCGACCGCGCATCACAACCAATTTGCGCTTCGGCTTTAGGATTTTAGCCCTGTTTCGGGTACGTAGTCGACTTGTCAAATACGGTTTCGAGAGTGCCTCGCACTCCCGTTCTTTTTACGATTTACCTCTGATCGTAGGCATTGTGAGCGCTGATGGGAAGACAGGAAGAATACCGGACTTCTGTTTCTTGATCGGGATGCGGTTGGTAACGGCATGTTATATATTTCGATGCATACCTTCACGTTGACATGCCGTTGTAGCAGTGTGTTTGGAAACGGTATATCTTTTGCATGGTAAGTTAGTACGACGCGGCAGGCAAGGGAGTTTAAGGCATTTGTCTCAAGGTGGTGGTGAAAACTCAGTCTCGCCGAAGTCGGATGCCGTTTTTACGCAAGAAAGGCAAACTGCATGGGAAATGGTGAGTTCCCGACTGTACCAAACGGAGGAACATGATGGAGGAACCGATGAGCTGAGTGCTTGAAGAAATCGTTTCGTTGGTGCTGTTCGTTTTTCGGACATTGCGAACAGGGATTTTCCCAGCAACCCCTAATGCTCCCCGAAATACCGCAGCAGCAGAAAAGCAGCAGATATGGGTGTCTCCCCCCTACGGCACTCCCTCCCCCTCTCCCGTCAGATGAAAATCCTGGGGAAATCCCTGATTGCGAATATGTGCCCCATGAGCTTACGCTTTGTGGATTATGGCAGACTGTGTTGATGATGAACGATACGCTTTCAAAGACAAAGTTGCTGAATCAAGTTCTTGTTGCTGCTATTTACTGTTTCGTGTGGTTTCTTGCGAGCGATCCTTAACTGCCCTTCTGCAACACATCTGAAATGACAGTTATGTAATTTCATATCGCAGTGTGCGTTTGGTATATCTGTATCACCCGAGGAAGTCAATATATATGCACTGTTTTGTGGCATGCATTTGTCTGTTACCATCTCTTCCGTATAATACTGTATCACCATGCCGCTTGGAAGAGAGTGCAAGGAGAGCAGTGTACACGGATGAAATTGGACATTGATGTTCCGATGATACGTCAGAGCATCACGGTCTGATGTGGCATCAAAACATCAAGCTCACATCAATTTCACATCAGACCATAATGTCACATCAACACATCAAGGTCACAAATTATAGCCAAATAGTTACATCATGATTGCTTAATGATGTTTTTGAAAGGGAAAGATGTGACCTACGTACCGTTCAGTGTAGCGATCAGAGCCTTCTGAACCCTCGAGCTTTTCAAGCTCCTCATCGTAAGTGACATTGTCCATCCGCAAGAAATACTTTGATAGCTTGAAGGACGTGTAACAAGTGTAGTTTAACAGGAGGACGATGATGAGTAGTGCCACCCACTGCCCGTTCTGGAAGAAACGCCACGTTTCGTATTGCCACAAACATTACCTATTCTGGGAACATATGCTGTCATTCAATGAATATACGTATGCCAAGTACATGTGATAAAATATGTTGATACTTGGTTACATGTAAAAAATGAACTAAGTCACTAACAAGATTACATGTTATGAAAATGAACCTGAAGTTCACAAGTTACATTATGAAATTAACGCATTGTACTTTCATACTTTCATATGTACCTTCGTCATATGTACTCTTGTAAGTTTGTAGAATTATTTCAGATGTACAGATAAAACAAGTCTTCTATTCGATTCCTTAGGTTGGCGTTTCATGATATTTGCGCCGTAATAATCTTCAGTGGAGACCGAAGCAGGCATAGCAATGTTAAGTTTGGATTCGGTTAGAGTAATATGTTTAACGAGTAGCTACACAGTGCCATCCGCCATTAGAAATACATTACTTGCCGCTATGATGAAAGCCACTAGAGTTTCTGAATACATCGCCAAAACGGAATTCATAGCATTCATAACAGACGCAGACGAGGAGGTGCAGAGCACGTGCAGTCGGTGCGCACATGGCTGTCGCCTGGTTATTTGTGCAGCAGAATTGGACAAAGGGAGCGTGGGACAACTTCAGGTTACAAAGTTACCCAAAAACGGAACGAGTTCCTCTGGAACTTACTGGAACTCGGAAGTGAGAGGTTAAAGGGACGGTCGCATCCGTTTTAGCAGATTTTGAAACTATTGTGCCATTTTATTCCCCGTGGACCACTGACCACGGTGTCGAAAATCTCACCTGGAATGGTGGCGTAGATTGGTTTGACGGGATACGTGACAAGAGCAGACGCCGGATGTTGAAAGTATACAGCAATTTATTTTCCGGAAAAACGAGAAAACGTCGCTTCCTAATAGAGAACGAGCTCGCGACCTTGAAAAAAAGAAATACCGCCACCGTGCGGGTATCTCATAGAGTTAGGGCCAGCTCTCACTTGGCGACGCCCGACGCGACGTCGTGAGCGGGCGGCGGAAACGGACGCGCATTTCCGGAGTCTGGAGAAGAGAGTCGTCGAGCCAAACAAATTGCCATGCGGAACTTCTTTGACGACGTCGGGGAGAGCTGCCGAGAACGACAGCTGGCAACCAATAAGGTGACACAGAAAGACCACGCCTCCCGATTTTTCGTCTGCTTTGGACGACGGAATGCCAGTGTGGTGGAAACATGAAAATCGTGCGCTCTAACGGGGCGGTGGAAATGCGCCTCTATTTCCGCCGCCCGCTCACGACGTCGCGTCGGGCGTCGCCAAGTGAGCTGGCTCTTACGGGGCGTCTGGACGCCAGCTTTCCTACTCTGAGCGCTGCACTCTCACCCCTTCGCTTAGGAAGTGACGTCACGCCGCCGGAACTTCTGCAGCCACGGAAGCAGCGCTGATCTTCAAAATTCGCTAATTTGTTATCTAAGCACTTTTCGAATGAAAATATAATCGGGAGAAAAGAGGGACAGGAAACGCTGGAAAATCGGGACACTTTCCAGGATAACGTACCCATCTCTGATTATGTCAAAACTTCTTGAATTAGCTCTACCTTGTTTTGCATCATCGAAACCCAACCCGATACAGAGGGTTTCCTAGTACCGCCACAAATAGTTCCCAAAACCTTCCATGATGTCATTATCTGTCATGCCGAACATGGTGGTATCGGTTTCATAGTTGGGTTTTTGGATGCGATGGTCTCTTTAGCCCTTCGTTGGATACGGGATAGTGTGACATTGCACATCATCGGCAACACTTTGTAGTGCATGACTATTGTTATTAATCTTATCGTGTCTATCTTGATCGAGCCTTGTTCTCCAGTGTCGTGGGTTACGTCCTCAATTGGATAAAAACGTGGAGCGCTTGAGAGGGAGCGCACTTTTGTTGTACTCGTGCTGCTTGACAATGGTCGCCTGTGTACTCTTATGGGATAAATGTTTTTTCTCATGGATATACTTCACACTTCCGGTGCTTTTCTTCTGCCGACAAAAATTAAAAAAAGAACTCGAACGAAAAAACTTTTACAGCCGTGAAAAATGTGGGACTAACTTGTCCCACGGACAAGCTAAGCAACTTCGACGAAGTGGGACCCGGTGTGTCCCGCAACCCGCTTGGGACACCTTACAAGTCTAGGGAGTGACTTTTTCGGGTTAAATGCCTTTCTCAGATTCGGGGGGGAGGGGAATCGGGCGCTATTTTTAAATCTGTAATTCTTGGAGAAATCGGGCGATAATTGTGCCTTCGGGTGTTATCTGGTGTTTTTGTTTCTCCTATTGTGTATTAAGTCATTTCCTAATCTCTGTTTTTGTTTTTTTGCGGGATCGTGACCTTGCAGCGGTAATCCCCGAAGGCATAGACAGTGTTGACACACATGGGTGTATTGCTGGGAACGTAAGTGACCCGTTCTTATATGTGTTACACGTGGCGACCTTTGTTCGTCTTCAGTGGAAACGTCACTTGAGGATTTCATAGTGACCAGAATTCGGGGAGAAATCGGGTTTAACCCGAATTGGTCGGAGATCAGTTCGGGGGGGAATAACCGGGCGAAATCGGGTTTAACCCGAAAAAGTCACTCCCTACTTGTCACTAAAAGTGACTCCCTACTCCCTACTGCGTATGAAAAGTCCCAAAACACACTACGGAGAGCTGGACCCCGCATACACTGCACAGTTATTGGGCACAAGCCTCTGTGGTAATCGTTGAGCACAGGTTGCGCCTATGATGTGTCATTGCCAGGGTTGGATAATGGGCATTGCCAGCAACTCGGAGCCGCTCAGGCAGGCGAGTTTACGCGCGACAATTCTTTATTCCTATTTGGTGTGATGTCGTTCACGATCCTCTTTTGCTTCTTCTGGGTATTTCACTGGGTTTTCCTCGGACGCTTTAATACAAATGTCGGCCAAGTTCCCTGTCAAGTCTGCCTATGAAAAACAATCCCTCTGTGATAGCTGTGACGTTGACCGGCCAAGCGTGGCCGACTACGGCAGCCAGTTCCATCATAACCACCACCGTCTTTCGTCTTTTTGTTTTGCATGTCCAGCTTTTGCGAGCTCATCTCATCGTCGTTGCTGATGTTCGAATCTTGTGGGGATCAGCGGCGCTTCCATTCGAATCGTCCGTTGAACTAAAAAATCGTCCGTCTTCCTATGAATGGCGCAAATACCGCTATTACAGCTGGCAATTGCCGGCCATGTGACCACTTCGAATCAGCTAAGCCTAACGCCGCAGACACGCAAACACCTTCTCTAGCGAGAATGAGTTCTATCCCTGCTGGAAATAGAAGACATGATCTCATTGACTTCTCCCGCAATTTTTGTTGAGATTCAATGAGAAATCAGGCTGCCAACGTGTATTTCTCACTGACTGAATTGGAAGTTGTGCAGGTGGTTGCCTTCGCGAAACCGGGTTCCGCCGTATTGTGTGGCGAAGGACATCCACGGGAGTATGGAACCAATTGAACGAAATGGTTTAATGGGTGTCAGTGAGATCCAACATGTTGTGCATTACAGACTGCACCAATAGAAGGAATGAGAACGAGGAATCAAGAGCGACAGCGACGTCGATATCTCCGCCTTCACTTAGCGTCACAGAAAAACGTAATGCTTCACGATCTTTGTTTTTTTTTTCGCTTGGAAAGAGCTTTGCACGCACCACTACATATCAGCGCGTAAGGCCTGTTCCGACATATAGCGATTTGCTATATAGAGCTAGAAAATAGCGCGTTATTTTCCTCCTCGCAGTGCTCCAAACCGCTAAAAATTAGCGTGTGCCGGAGTTGAGCTCACATCAACTTTTTCAGCGCTAATATTAGCACTACATTGGTGTGGCCAATGAGAAGGCCCTTCAGGGGTGACGTCGCAGAAGTCGTGGGGTTGTTTTGCTTCCGGATTTCACAGCACGGCGACCGCTTTGGAACCGGTGAGTTTGTCATCCAAAATGTATGGTAATTTTCTGTTTCGTCAAGTGATGGAACTTGTTCTTCCGCATGCTGTCGAACTCCTGGAGCACTATGATGGGAGAGACCGGAAACGGCCACCCAACTTCCGCTAAATTATAGTGCTAGCGCCGCTTTGCAAGTGAGAACCGTCTGATGACACTGAACGCTGATTTTGTGCGTTACTTTGTAGCGCTATATTAGTGCGCTGCTATATATCGGAATAGGCCTTTGTCGTACCGGGGAATGGCAAGGGCTGTGTCCGGCAGTATGAAATAACTGATACGGCAAGCAACTGCGAACACATTAAGGAACGAAAGAAAGGAAAAAGAAAAAACAAAAACAAAGATCATGAAACATACCGCGATAAGGGTTTGCCAACAACCTATATCTCGTTTTTCTGTGACGTAAAGTGAGGGCGTAGATATCGACGTCACCGTCGCTCCTTCCCAAGCAGCACAACGTACTGAAAGTCGAGTGCAATGGGGTTGGACGGTATGTGTCTTATCAGTGTTCTTTAGTTTATCGGGTCTGTTCAAGGCCTGCCACCTACCCGTCCACCCCCATTGCACTCGACTTTCAGTACATTGTGCTGCTTGGATTTGGCAATCACTCTGTTTCCAGCGGACGGCCGAGGTGAAATACTTAGGTCTATAGCACGCGCTGAGATTACTTTGGTGCTTCATCAGTGCTTTTATGAAAATTTGTTGCAGATAAAAGGAAACACTCTGTATATACACTAAGTGAATTGATATTGTGTGTGTGTTGATAACGGACACTATGCTCTCAAAGATATGTAAGTGCTGAACCAAGTTTCCGTAGTTGTTCATAAGTATTTCTTGTTTGCTCTGCTGCTTGGTGAATATCCACACTTCTGCAAAAGATCTGAAATGACTTTCACCTTTGATAGTTCAGCTTTAAACGTGTCAGTTGTGTTATTTTCACATCTGCTGTATTGTCATATGTGTAATAATATGATGTGTAATAATAAAATGTTCACGCACAAACGGTATCGTGAGTAATTCTTTTTTAGATAAAAAAAATCCTTTCCGCTCATTTGAAGCATAGCAGAATCGAATGCTGCTACACCTAAAAAAGGTGCATTGACAATGAGAGTTTCAGTGTGACTTGAGTGAGAAATTCTTTGATGTGTCATATTGGGTCAATGGGGAACTAGACTGACATCCAGTGGGTGTTACTGAGCGTGGTTCCTATTGGCTTGTATTGACATTTATAAGGATTTCTCATTGAGCCCCATTGAATTCCTATTGTTTTCATTATGGTATTTGTCGAAAATTGTGGATTCGAATTGCAAATTCTGAGTGACTTTCAATGAGAATTCTCAATGCGATATCCACATAGAGTGAATGAGATTTCTGGGCTACTTTGAATTGGATTATTTGCAGCAGGATCGTTACAAGTGTATGAACGTTCTATTATAACGGTTGTGACTTTTTACATACCATTACTGCAGTGCAAAAAACACATATTTCGATTACCAGAGGTTTCTTATTGCTCCGCGAAGACTTCCAAAACGGCACATAAAACGATGCAACAGTCACAGAAAACGAAATACGAAAACGAAATCGAAATACGTCCAAATATGTCCCCACCGTAGGAGAACGAAATTGCACAACAGGTTACTATTACTCCTTATAGATGGAGCCACACTAATGTGGGCAGAAAATGATCGCATGGTCTAGCTGGTGCCCGCATAGAAGATGCAAGCGACAAGTAGGGCTCTGCTGTCCCAGAGTTCAACAAATGTTTAATTGTTTAAATTAAAATCTACCACGAAAGTATAACTTCGTGACAGCAGCTGGTTGCTTGTAACAAGTTACTCCTGTGACGCCACCGACGACGACGCTCTCGTGCCGTGCCGGCTATAGTTTAGGCGCGCGCAGCGCGCGAAATAAAAACCATTCACTTTGATCTGATCAGCTAGCGGCTCCGGACCTCTTTCTTTCACGCCCTCGATTGAGGACCACACATCTGGTGACCCGAACAATGGATGACGCCAGCGCCCCAGAGGGAAGCAATGCCGAGTCGTCTTCACGTTGGCCATGTATCCGTGAAGCTTCCGCCGTTCTGGCACGCAAACCCGAACGTGTGGTTCTCTCAGGTGGAGTGCCAATTCCACCTCGCCGGAATTACTTCGCAGCTCACACGCTACTACCATGTCGTGTCCGTTTTACCACCCGAACTTGCCGCTGAGCTCGTCGACATCGTCTGTGCTCCGCCTAGTTCTGCGCCATACGACGAGCTCAAAGCAACCATTATTGAACGCACAATGGCTTCGGAACGTAAGCGCCTCTAACAGCTTCTTTCCGCTGAAGACCTCGGCGACAGGAGGCCTTCGTAGTTTCTTCGGCATATGCAGAACCTTTTGGGAGCCCGCGCTGCGTCCGTCGACGAACCGCTTCTCAAGGAACTCCTTCTTCAGCGCCTTCCTGCAACAGTTCAGATGCTACTAGCCACTGCTACCAACCTGTCGATTGCCGAAGTTGCTGTTCATGCGGACAAAATTATGGAAGTCGCTGTGCCGACTATTGCCACAGTGAGACACCATGTTGCGCTCAGCGTTCCTACGCCTTCTCCGAGCCCTTGAACCGCTCCGCACGCTCTTAACCAGCTGCGGTCGGATGTTCACCGCATGACCGCTCTTTTGGCTGCCGTTCTACCCGGCAGACGGGACATCTCTGAAGAGCGAACACCGCGCCAGCGGCACCGTCGGCGAAGCTCTCAGTCCCCTCGTCGCACCTCCCTCGCCCGCGAAGACGACAACCCCACGGATTTCTGCTGGTTTCACTCGTCGTTCGGCGCCAGCGCGCGAAACTGCAAACCTCCATGCGCGTGGCCGGGAAACCGCTCGGGGGGGGGGGGGGGGGGGGTCACTGACGGCTGCGTGCGGACAGTCTTCAGCAACCACTTCCACGTGCCGCGTTCTCTTCGTCCATGACCCACTGTCCCGGAGCCGTTTTCTGATTGACACGGGCGCCGAAGTCAGTTTGATCCTAGCGTTCAAAAGTGAGCAACTGTGACGTCCCCTCTACTATCTTGCGGCTGCGAACAACAGCGGTATTGCGGTCTACGGTGAACGCTCCCTGACTTTGTCACTGTGACTCCGCCGCTCGTTTTCCTGTATCTTCCGAATCGCTGCTACCCCTCACTGCATCATAGGAGCCGATTTTCTCCACCGCTTCGGAATCGTCGTGGACATTCATCGCCGGACACTTACTGACTCTACTACCAACTTGCGCGTCTCAAGTTCGGGTTCGGTTCTTCGCTGCCCAACACCTCGCGTTGCGATTGGCTCCCTCCAGTCGCCTTTTGCGGCCGTCTTGGCGGAATTCCCTTCGCTGTCGAAGCCTCTCGATTGGACGAAACCTGTGCGGCAGGTGTTATGCATCACACTGAGACATCGGGAGCGCCTGTGCATTTTCGTCCGCGCTGCCTGGCTCCAGAGAAACTTACCATCGCGAAGGCGGAATTCCAGCACATGATAGACATTGGCATTGCCCGTCAGTCTCAAAGCGACTGGGCTACGCCGTGGTGCCTAAAAAGACTGGAGATTGGCGCCCCTGTGGAGATTATAGAGCACTCAACGTGGCGACCAAACCAGAGCGATACCCCCTGCCGAACATCCAAGACTTTACCACCAACTTGGCTAGCGCACGCCTCTTCTCCAAGCTAGACTAGGTCAAGGCGTACCATCAGATACCCGTCGCTCCGGAGGACGTGTCGAAAGCTGCCATCACGACGCCTTTTGGGCTTTTTGAATTCCTCCGGATGCCGTTCGGTTTACGAAACGCGGCGCAGACCTTTCAGCGGTTTTTCGATACGATCCTGCGTGGTCTGCCGTTCGCGTTCGCTTACATCGCCGACATCCTCATTGCCAGTGCGTCAGAAGAGGAGCACCTGCAGCACCTTCGTCTAGTTCTTTCCCGCCTGGAAGAGCATGGCATCGTGATCAACATGCAGAAGTCGGAGTTTGGCAAGGATCCCTTGGACTTCCTTGGCCACCGTATCTCACCGGCCGCCATCTCCCCATTGCCCGAGAAAGTCCAAGCCATCCATGACTTTCCCCAGCCGACGACTATTCGGCAGTTACGCCGGTACCTTGGGCTTCTCAACTTTTACTGACGCTTCGTCCCTGCTACTGCGGTTCTTCTCAGACCCTTTGAAGATCTTCTCAAGGGCTCTCGCGGTTCTCCCTCAACACCCGTGCCGTGTTCTTCTGCTCTCCAGACAGCCTTTGATGCCGCAAAGCAAGCCTTGGCCTCGGCAACCATGCTGAGTTTCCCTCACCCGAACGCTCCCACATCCCTCCTCGTGGACGCCTCCGGCAACGTCATCGGAGCGGCTCTCCAGCGGGTGTTGGACTGCGTTGTAGCCCCCTCGCCTTCTTCTCCCGGAAGCTTTCCGTTACGGAATCCCCCTACAGAGCCTTCGGTAGGGAGCTTCTCGCCGCTTACTCTGCTGTCCGACACTTCAGGCACTTCCTGAAAGGTCGGCAGTTTGTAGTCTGGACTGATCATAAACCCCTTGTTGGCGCTTTTACCTCAGCTGGCTTGAGGTACAGCCCGCGCGAAACTCGTCACTTAGCGTACATCGCCAAGTTCTCCACCAACATTCGGCATATTAAGGGCACCGCCAATATCGCCGCCGACGCACTCAGCCGGGTTGAGGCGGTCACACGGCCTACGGTTCTTACACCTACTCTTCTCGCTCAAGAGCAAGCGAACGATTTCGAGATGCAGCACCTCCGTGTCTCGCAGAAGACCAGCCTCAAGCTGAGTGACGTCACTTTTCCTGGCTGCGGGATATCCGTCCTCGGCGACATTTCGGGCCCCGAACCGTGCCCAGTTGTACCCTTTGCCCTCCGTCGCGCTGTCTTCAACAGCATCCATGGCTTAGCCCAAGTTGGTGTGCGTGCCTCAACCAGCATGATCCTCCGCCGTTTTGTATGGCCGGGTGCACGAAAGGACATTCGTCTCTGGGTGCGCGCCTGTGCACAGTGTCAGCTGTTGAAATGCCATCGCCATACAGTCACGCCTCTTGGCACTTTGCTACCGCCCACGGACCGTTTCCCGAAGGTTCATCTGGACATTGTGGGCCCTCTACCTCCGTCTCAAGGTTTCTGATACCTGCTGACGTGCGTGGATCGGTTTACGCGATGGCCTGAAGCGGCTCTCATGCCTGACGCCACCGCACAGACTGTCGCGCGCACATTCCTCGGCACATGGATTGCCCGCTTTGGCCTCCCTCAAGAGATTGTGACGGACAGGGGCCAGCATTCGAAAGTCACCTCTTCCAAGCTTTTACTAACCTTTTGGGCACCACACGGCTTTGAACTTCGGCTTATCACCGCGCGTGAAATGGGTTCGTCGAGCGGTTTCATCGGCACTTGAAGCAGGCCATCATGGCTCACGACAACCACACCCGATGGCAGGATCTGCTCCCCCTCGTCCTCCTCGGCATACGTTCCGCCGTGAAGCCCGACCTCGCCTGCTCTTCGGCTGAGCTGATGTATGTCTCTCCTGTCCTACTACCTGCCGAAGTTTTTGCCACGCCACCCATCTCTGCCGAAGATCCTTCTTTTATCGCCCGCCTTCGCCGAGCTTTTGCGACCATCCGCTTCACCCCGACCCACGCCTCAACCTCACGGGCCTCCTTCGTACCTCCCACCCTGCAGTCATCGGCACACGTTTTTCTGGGAACGGATCGCATTCGCCGCTCCCTGGAGCCTCCCTATTCTGGGCCCTATAAGGTGCTCCGACGTGGTCCCAAGACCTTCACCATCGACGTTCGCGGCACATCCCAGTCGGTCTCCATTGAACGTCTTAAGCCCACATTCCAAGACGATCCACCTTCACGCATCATCGTCCCCGTCCGCTCAGCGACGCCAGACAGAGCCTCTAAGCCTCCCAGCAAGTCCGTGACGTGGGCCGTCAGACTCACAGCGTCCACGCGCTCGGACCGCTCTCTGTGACCTCCGGTCTCCGAGGGGGGGGGGGGGGGGGCTCCTGTGGCGCCACCGACGACGACGACGCTCTCGTGCCGTGCCGGCTATAGTTTAGGTACGCAAGGCACGCGAAATAAAAACCATTCACTTTGTTCTGATCAGCTAGCGGCTCCGAACCTCTTTCTTTCACGCCCTCGATTGAGGACCACACACTCCCAACACTGACGCAGAGAGTCCGTAAATATACCCGCTCAAAACCGGCCTCGGTGGCTCAGTCGGTAGCGTGTTCGCCTTCTGATCCCGAGATCGCGGGTTCGAACCCGGCCGAGGACGCCAGCAATTTGGTGGCAGGGTACAAGTTGCTTAGACACGCCGTCTTCCGCGAGGGACGTTAAATACGGGGTGCCGTGTGATGAGCTTTCATTGCACGTTAAAGAACCCTCAGGTGGGCAAAAGCAATCCACAGACCGACCGCTGTGGCGTCGCTCATGATCTCAGTTGTCTCGCGACGTAAACACCCAATTATTAAATATTATTAAATACCCGCTCAAAGGCGGTATACTTGCCATCACCACATAATTCAATACTTTGGGACGTGATTTGCATCATAGCACATAATAGACAGTACAATAGCAAGGTCAGAGCAGACGCAATAATTAGCGTCTCTCACCATGTTTCTTATTATCATGTTGCACAGCACGGAGAATCCACTGTTATATATCCGCTGCAGAGCACCACAGTCGCCGATGGTGGACATGATCTAGAAAAAAGCGAGAATAGTTACAACGGTCATACAGGCAGTTACCACTTATTTAAAGAAATAGCTACTCACGTTTTCCTTTATTCCTGCAAGCGATCGCTCGAGCATATTGACTTTTGAATCGACCAATGATTTGTATCCCTGTTCGAAGCAATGCTTTCATTCAAAATACGCACTCTAATCGGAGCACCATATGCTCAAAGAGCAGTGCTATAGGTTCGTCAACCACTCCATTTCCTCTAGCAATAGCGTTTCGAGTACAGGAAATATTTGTCATTATTTGGGTCTATCTACTTTTCACCTTTTCGTTTCATTACACTTACAAGTTCAATGACGTCATTCACTCCATCGAGCGTTGAAAAAGGAAGTGATAGCTTATTGTGAAGTTTCATCGACATATCGGCCACGGCCTTCTGTTGCGGAGAGAAGGTACTGTCACAAAATTAATCCATTTAATGCATACATCGTCGTACAAAGAAAATCGTATTATCGCATCCCGCGAGACTGTTTGCTCGTGCCTTAATAACATGAATCCAAGCTGTTGTGTGGTAACATTGCATTTTCGAAAATGGCCAGGTGTTCCAGCTAAGATAAGAAAGAACCCCAGCGAAGTATTTCAAACCTCATTAAAAACATGATGCACAGCGGTCATAGAAGATGAGGAAAATACAAGAGGTTCCGTAAATCGTAACAGACATGAGAGGAAACCATAGGAGAAACGAAAGTGATGAAGGTGCGTGCGCAATAACGCCACCTTCACCGCCTCTAAACTATTCGTGATTTTTAAAACAACTATTCAGTCAATGTTATCAGTAGCGTTATAATCAATGTTAAAAACAGAACCACAAAGCAAGCGTTGACGACACACAGCTGGCTAGTTTTAGTTTCCTTCACCACTCTCATAAAACGACGTCTCCAGAATGTGGGGTAGCTAGAAAGTAAACTAAACAATACTTTTCGTTCTAAGTGAGTAACCTGAGATACCGTGTTGGTTCTGCGCAATGCGCGAAGTTTTTTTTTTATGTTTCGTGCGTTCGCAGAACCACAAAACGCTATTCCTTACGTACGCAAAGGCGATAGCGGACGATGCACTGAAACTTTCTAATATGTTGAATTAGTGGTTGCGTCCTCGCCTCACCTTAGATGCAGTGACTACGTAGAGCCCCCCCCCCTCTTTTTTTCACTCTGAAAACGCAAGGAGCAATGCAGAACTCCAACCAGACTCCGCGGGATGATTTTACCGTATCCTCTCCCTCCACACGAATCGCATTATTAAAAAAAGAATTTCACCATATAGCACACTGGAGACTAACCATTGCACAGAGCAGTGGAGTGGAGTGGAGCGGCGTAGAGGAAGACGGGAGAGGTCTGCCTGTCAACAATGCACAGAGCACCTTTTGAATGCGGTAGTATTCGATAGCATGCGATAGCATTTCTGTGACGCACTTCTGATGCCTCGGTGGGGCCGTGCCGCGTCACGCTGATTGGAGACGGAGATGGGCCTCCTCACTCTCGCGATCATCGAGGAAGGAAACACAGAAGCAGCCGTTTCGAACAGATCAGTGCCATATATGCCAAAGGAAGTTTGGTCATTAGGAGGAGCCTAAAAAAGAGGCTCGACCTGTCAATCGAATTGAGCGTTTTTCATTGGCTGCTGTTTCCTATGCGGGCCGCCATGACACCAAAATTTTCCCGAAAATGGCGGCGTAGCTTGGAACGGCGAAGCAAGGATTTCATGACAAATTATTTCAATTGTATTCCTTACATTCTGTTGTAATTACTTTGCAAATCGCCTTTAAATTACCCTCTAGTGTTTACCTGAAAATAATATGTTTCGTCGTCCTTGTTAGGCCTAGTAAAGACAGGATCACAGCAAATAGCAAGAAAAACGCTACGGATGGCCAAAAATTCGCATTTCATGACATATTTTTATGCATATGCACACCTTTTCTCGTTCTTGATTCAATCTTGTTATGTTTCATAGTTAGAATACATAAAACACCGGCAGCTTGTTCCCACAGGCGGTTCTGCCGGCCAATCAGTTTTGCTGGCAAGCGCTTCTGCTACTTCTGCCCTTCTGCATCTTCCCGACATGCCCTTCTCCATCCAAATGGCGCATTTAAAAGTGGACGCAAAAGCCATTATGTTGGTAGGTAGACAGGGCATATCCTATTCAATCCAATCCAATCCAGTTTCCCGAAAATGTCCGCACCCAGCGAATACAGGTAATATATAGCTTGGATAGCCTGGGATCAATAGCGAACTGTATTTTGACTCGTGATTGGTCAGAGAGCTCAAAAAGTGGGTGGAGCTCCAGGTATAGGTAGGTCCCATTAATGGTCATACTCCCTTTGGCGTACACGGCACTGAAACAGATGTACGCGGGGCTCCTCTAGCAGTCGCTCGAGTCAGCCCCGCCATTACTTCCTGTCCACCACGTGACCTTCTCTAAAGTTTCGGTTTTTCGGTTTTGTGAACGGTCCTGTGAACGATTTGTCGCTCGCGCTGCTCTCCGTGCTTTTCCAAAGTCATTTACTCTTAAAATGTGAGCCCATCGTAGAACCAACGTTGTCGTAACGTGTTCCTGTCCCGGATGTGTCTCTCATCTCGTTCAACGGAAAGCAGCCCTGTAACGGAAATAGCGTTTCACTCGTAAGTACTTGATCGGTTGTTTCGATTCCCTGTGTTTGTCTCAGTCATCTTGTGTCGTTCGTTTAAGAGCTGGCGTTGTGCCGCAGATTCATTGATTTCCTCCATTGCCGTAGAAGTTTGATTAATAGTATTCTTTACCACTTTAGTTACAAACGCAAACGTGGTCGCCGCTACCACGTGTGATGTTTCTAGTCTTGCGTACTCCTCCTGGAGACCGTGATTGTTCTTGTAATAGGAGAGTAAACCTACGAACACGGAGCAATAAAAATACACGCTCGCGTTCAACGCAACGCTGACATCTGAACGCTAAGACCCAAGGAGGAAAGAAAAATGAGGAGTGAGTGTGACGTCATTCCACACAATTCCGGAAGTTTGGGCCAGAAGAAACATCTGGGACAAACAATTCTCTCCAAGCTCGCGCAGCTCGGTTTTACCAACGCTGGTTAACTTTGAACCGAGATGAAAGGTTGGTAAAACTTGAAGTTAACACCCAATTCTTTTTTTACGAACGTTGGTTGGTGACATAATGAACGTTGCACTGACAATAAGTCCCTTTAGTGAAGCAGAGTTAAGCGTTAAATTCCAGTAAACGGACCGTTGACCTCGGTTCAAATGTTAGTCGGCGGTGGTGAAACCGGGTCCGAAGCTTAATTGAACCGTAATTGTTTCTCCTAAAAGTTCACAGCGTGCAGTCACACTGCTATGACATTTACTGCATCACTTGTGCGTCGCTAGTAGTAGTATGAGATCAGCTCAAGTATCCGGAAACTCACACAGTCATCTGGACGCCATTAATTAGCAATTAGAGCAATTTGGAACCTCCCAAAGTAATTAGGATCATTCAGGGAGTCATTACACTAATTGGAGAGCATCTAAGACGTGTCAAGATGACTGTGTGAGTTGCCGGCTACTTGAGCTGATAAAAAATAAAAAATAGATAGAAAATAAAATAAAAAGATAGAAATAAAGTAGAGAGAAACAATTTATTCGAAAATCAACGATGCCGTGACGAAAAAACGGCTCCGGGGTGATCAGCGCTTGTTGGCGTCGGGTAGTTGAAGAGATCGACGACAGGTGGCCACTTAGTTGCAAGGCATCACACCAGATGGCGCCACCATCATAGCTCTATGTGAGAAAGACAGAGAACAACAAGATACAAGCGGCAGGTAAAATGGCAACACTGCTAAACAAGTCTAGGCATGCAAGAGAAAAGGTACCGCTACTGCTAAACAGCATGGAGAAAACAGTACACATTGGGGAAAAGGCTTAGGGGGAGCGATCGGTTAGGCCTAACCGCAGCGCCTCAACACTATACACCTAACACAGGGCGGGAACCGCTAAACGTGCGTCAACACGGAGGAAAGACTTGGTCACTGCTGAACAAGTGTAAACATGTGAGAAAAGGCTTAATACGAGCACAGTCAAACATCGGCAAATCACTCGTTGGTCACCGCTAAACACGGGGGGGGGGGGCACGGCAAACATGCGAGAAAAGGAGCGTGGCAAATCACTCACCTTTTCCCCCGCGCCTACTGCTCAACAGCAATGCAGAAACTGAGCGGGCGCGGGGACTGTGGAGCAACCGAGCACACGTCTGCTCTCCGCGCCAGCCAGCCAGAAACCGAGCGGGCGCGGGGACTGCGGAGCAACCGAGCACACATCTGCTCTCTGCGACAGCCAGCCAGCCAGCAACTGACTGGGACGCCGCTCCGCGGCAGCTACGCACGCGCGCGCGCTCCTAGCGCCCTCTGCGCCGCCCGCCTGCGGGTGGTTTCGGTTTCGCCTCTCCGCTCCTCCCGCTGCGCGCGCGCGCTCCTAGCGGCGACGGGTGGCTTCTCAGTTTCGGTTTCCGCTCTCCTTTGTTTGCGCGCGCGTTTATCTGTATGAAGGCAGCGCGCACCGCGCTCACGTCATCATTCTGACCAATACGTGGAAAACGCCATGTGTGGTTTATTCTCCTGCGTTTCTCGTCGTCGCAAGGAAAAGAAAAAAACGAAGAACTTCGCGAATTTATTCGTGGCATCGTGAAGGAAGCCTTTCAAGTCCAGCGCCTAGAATGGTTGCAAGCACGTCAAGAAATGTGTCAGGACCCCATCTTAGCGGTGGACAGAGTGACGAAAAAGAAGTCCAACTTTAGCCTGGATAATCTGTATTGGGAACGCAGTTCCGATGTAGAGGACGACGGCGACGACGTGTAAATAAAAGCGATGCATCCCTCTTCGAGTCTCAGTCTCTTCTTCTTCGTGCAACGTGTACGCACGTCTTCCCCCGAACCTTTTCGTTTCCGTCATCCTTTTCGCTGTATCTTAAAGGAGCATTAAAGTGGTATCTAACATGGCCCAAAACTGCTGTCATCTTGTAAAGCAGTATGTGAAAAGCATTCCCACAAAATATTTCTGTCCAAAGTTGTATCACCACGGTGCAATTAATTTGGAAAATCGCTGCTGCGGTGACAGGCCGGAGCGCTCCAACTGCAGACCACACCCACTCTAGTGTGACGTTCGTGGTAGAGAGCCCCTCATTCGTACGTAGGAAAAACCCTCTGCTACAAACATTGCTAGCTGCTTCTTGTTGATTTCTATTATTTATATGATTTATATCACGTTTTCTTTGAAAGAAGAAGCATATACGCAGCCTGAGAAAATAAGATTACGATCACAAGAGTAATATATCCATGGCTTCTGTGCAATCTCAGAATTCACAGCAGCAGAAAGCTATTGCGAAGCGGTATTGTGGAAGCGGTATTGTGGCGCCACCTGTTAGCCACTGAAAACAACTGCGCGGTGAAAACTGTCGGACAGGCTGCACACTGTCGAGAAGCACGGGGTTTTGGCTGTACAAACGCAGTTAATTTCGGGCTGCACCACTCGTTCTTCCCGTGGTGCCTGCGGTCCCAAAAAATCGTGGTTGTGTCGTTGACAGCCTTCAAACCCTCCGTTTCGGACATCACGAAGCCGGAGAACGCATGGCGTCTCCCAAGCGGTAGCAGACGCTCCGGCCTGGGTGATGTTGCTCACCTCGATCATGTGATCCCAAGTCCAATGAGGAGCGTCCTCACCACTTGCGTCACATAGTGACGTGTGTGGTGGCGCTCACCACGTGCCTATCGTGAAGGCGAAGGAGGTTGTTTCGCGCGCGGGAGGTTTGGGGAGCTATTGCAGGCGTCCCAATTTAGCTACGGTTGCACTAATTGTGGGAAAACTGTTTTCGGCCGCCTAACATTCCATACTGACCAAAAACAAAAAAAAAGTTGTGGGCCTCTAGACTGCTCCTTTAAGCGGTCCCTCCATGTGCGGCAAATCTACTTTAGTTGCGAACGTGCTGAGGAACCTGAACGACGTGGTGGACAACCCTCCGTGCAGAATTCTACGTACAGAAATACGTGCAGAATTCTACGTGCAGAAATATGCTTCGCTGAGCCTGCAGGACGAATTTGGGGACTCCGTAAAAGCGAGAGTGGGACACGTCGCGCGCTACGCTGATCGTCGTCGACGATCACATGACCGACGCCGGTTCCTTGAAGGAGGTGACCGATCTTTTCATTCGGGGTTCTCACCACGCCAACGTGTCGATCTTCTCACTCATTCACAACATCTTTTTCGACAGTAGCCATTTTAGAACTATATCCTACAACGCCAGTTACGTCGTCCTGTGGCGCACCGTGCGCACCGTGCACCAGATGGAACATTTCGGGCAACAGCTATTTGGCAGAAAATGATTGGAGTATTTTCTGGACGCATATAAACAAGCGATGTCGTCGCCCCACGCTTATTTACTCGTGGATCTTCACAACTATACGCACGAGGATCACAGGTTGCGTAGCAATATCTTTCCGGGTGAACGTCAATACATCTATGCTCCGAAATGAATCTCTGCCCTCACCTCACTTTACTTAAGTATTCTCCACTCTACCCCCTCCGCGCTGTCGCGACGTCTTGAGACGTTCTTCATCGTCCGACATGAAACACCTCTCTGAAATTTGCCTCGATGTATTGAACAGAAAGATGACTCTAGCTCCAGACACGTTCGCGCGTTTGAAGAAGCACAAACGCTTCTTACCATGGCTCGCCTACAAAAAGATTCACAAGAATCCACAACGTTTGAAGCGCTATCTGTCTCAGCAGCGAGGTCAGGGCGTTCTTTCGTCGGTGGTTCCTCTCCTACTTTCTGCCGTGTTGAACCTTTTCGCCAATGGCCAAGAATAATTGAAGTGACCACCTCCTCCTCTATCGGAAACATTCTTTCCTCGAAAGAGAGTGACGACGTCAAAGTGAAACTCATACTACAAGCACTGTATCGCATACTCAAGCAGTACGGATTCGACCCCTACGACAATAAAAACATGGCGTCCGACACTACAAATGACTGACTATTCGCTCCTTTCTCTAGAGGTGGACGAAGAGGAAGCGGAAAGGGTCGTCTCGGAATTAAAGAAAGTACTTTCCTTGGATCGCGAGGGTTGTGTCTCCGTGTCGGGCAAGCCCATCAGGCACTCCTCCGTTTGCGAACTCGTCAATTATTTGTTGCAACGTAGAACGGAAAAGGTTCCTTCCTGGTTCCCCAAAGTCTCGAAACTATTGCGTCTGATTTCTCTGCCCAAATCTCGCGAGCCTCAACAGTAGCAGCAGCAGCAAGCCTCCATTCCGTGGACGACTTATGGAGGGATATGAAAAGCCAGTGGGTGGTTTGGGGGGTGTGGACCGCTATAGAAAAGTGCGTCACTTGAGCAAAAAGAAGGCTCTGGCCATTCTCAGAAAGCTGTATGCCTACACGCTTCACCATCCGGTCAGAAGAAAGTTTAATAGGAGACGCATCATCGCGCTCAAGATCAACGACCATGTGGCAAATAGACCTCACAGACTTTTCAAGATACAAGATATTAAACGGTGGCTACTGCTAGATTCTCGTGCCAATCGATTCCCTCTCCCGCTTTCTGCGCACCCTCCCACTAAAGACCAAGCGCTCCGCCGAAGTGAAAAGGGCAATGATAAGACTTTTTCGGGGAGGTAACGCACCTACAAGCATCTTTTGCGACAGAGGAGGGGAATTCCACAACAAGACCATCAAGGAGTATCTGTCACGAAAGAAGGCCCACATGTATTCCACCTTCTCTCCAGTAATCAAAGCATCGCAGGCAGAACGCGTGATACGCACTTTACGCGACAGAATATTCCGCTATTTTAGAGTAACCGGAAAATACCACTTCGTTTCCGCGCTTCCCAAGATCGTGCGCGACTACAACACCACCAAACACAGGACTTTGGGCATCAGCCCGTCCGAAGTCACACCTGAAAACGAATTGGAGCTGTTCAATAAGATAAATGGGAAGCCCGTCGTACCCTCGATGAAAAAGAAGCTCAATGTGGGAGATAAAGTGAGGGTCCTACCACAGAAAAGGTTTTCATAAGAGCTCGGAAGGGAGTTGGTCGCCTCAGATTTTCACCGTCTCCCGCCTGAGAGACACCTCCTCTCCTGTCGTGCACCTGGAAGATTACCGGGGTAAGGAAGTGGACGGATCTTTCTACCCGGAGGAGGTACTCGTCGTAACCCGAGACGCCAATCAGCCTTGGCCAGTAACGAAAGTGCTGAGAAAGAAGCAAGTGAACGGTCAGAGCTTCTCCTTGGTTCGCTGGTTTGGTTACGACAAAGAACACAACAGTTGGGTTCCGAGCAGCGACGTGGTCAAGATTGGGAAATGACGTCAGACATCTACGTCCACCTGCTCTCGAACGCCAGCATGGATAAGTTTCCCTTGAATAAACTCAACGCCTTCACGGTAGCTTTCGATAGTCCGCTTCAGCTCTCGAATCGCTATAAAGTCGGTCTGATGGATCTCAGCATAAGCAACGATTTTTTAAATATCGGGTACGAAAGGCAAGATGCGAAAATCGAGGTTTCTTTCAGGGACACGGTCGAAGCCGGGAGTTTTCGTGTCACCTCGGATCTCGAGAGGGATTTGAGAAAAGCCCTTTCGGAATTTAACGTTTCTTTAGCGTACAATAAATCGCGATACGACTCCGTCTTACCCGTGGACGTGAAAGCTGTGGAATTGGACCCTCGGCTCGCACAGGCGCTCGACGCCTCGCTAGCGTCCTGCGAAGCAGGTCGTGCGGTGAAGCCTCCCAAATTGAGCGAACGCGAAGCCACCTCCATCTTATTGGAGCACGCCGCACCAGTCGCTTTCGGCGACGTCACTTTGAATTCGGAAACCACGTCCCTACGTAACACACTCAACAAGTATATCCAGACGCACAAGCTGGACGCCTCGCCGGAATTTGCGGATAACGTCTACTCTCTGAAAACGCCGAAAGGGTTGCACGTACCGGAACCCTTTGTCAAGCTGCTACATCTCACACCCGTCGAGGGACACGAAGAAATGCTACGCGTCTCTCTCCCCGTAGCGCGTCAATTTTCTTTCACGATCAAGACGAAAATCCCTCGATCTTTGCAAGTACATCTGCCTCCCGGCTATTATGCGACGCCGCAAGCACTTCTGGATGCGATTAACCAGCGCGTAGGCGAACGCGCGCGCTTCAGCTTCGACGGAACTGAACAGAAATGTAAAATTCGGCTTTCCGAGGGCACCTCCACCTTAAAACTTTCAGAGTACCTGGCCGTGCTTTTGGGCTTCGAGTCGCGTACCGTGTTCATGGGAAGGAGGAGGATGCCACGAGCTCCATCGAGGTACTCTTGGAACCCCCGTTTCACAACATAATCGTCTACACGGATATTGTGGAACCCACATACGTGGGGAGCGGGAAAAAACGGTATTAAAAATACTGCCCTTTTATTACGATAAAGACAAGCACGTTGTCACGTACACGTTAGATAACATCCAGTGTTTTAACCTGTCTCAATTCGAAATTCCCTCAGAGACGATCGTTCTCGCGGACGAAACGGGAAGACATTTGCCGTTGCGGTCCAAAGGCAGAACCGATCTAACGTTGCATTTCAAATATGTACCGTAATTCCCCCAAAATAATTCCCGTGTACACGGGACCCCTTTTCCAACAAGGGGGCGGTGTGTTGAGCAACATATCCAAGTTTATCGTTCCTATATCTGGCAGCAAATAAAACTGATCGCCAAGAGAACATTGAAGCGCTTGGCGCGGAATTTGGCCGATGGCGAAGGAATATCGCGCGCAGTAAAAAAGACGGCCATAGCAACGGGGAGAGACGTGCTGGATTCCATGGAGGGCTCTGGGAACAACAACAATGCAAAGAAACGCCGCAAAAGACAACAAAAGGTGCCGACACACGACGCACCTGCAGATATCTTTGGTACGCCGTGAAGGTCACACATCCGCTGCGCGTTCCGTCCATCATGACGTCAACGAAAGGAAAAATACAGACGCCGATCTGTCTAACGAGTGATGTGATGATATTCGAACCCCTTTCCATTCAATACGGCGTGGAAGATACTTCGTAGCAACACTTTTATCCGGTCAACGGGGTAAATAATTCCGTGATCGAATTTTCTATTCAAAATTTACAAAGGGCACACTTGGATCTCTACGGCAGTTTTGTGTCTTTGACCGTACGCATTGTTCACGACGACGGGGAAGAAATGGACGAGAAAGATGTCGTTTTCCCAATAAACCATCTGTTGAGCGGCATGTTTAAGACGGTCACCGTTTATGCGAACAACAAGCTCGTCAGTTCCAACGAGTTGTATGCCTACAGGAGTATTTTGGACGTCGTGATTCATTCCACGCCCCTGGCTCACGAAACAGTGCACGCGGCTGGACTCTATGTCGAGGACGACGAACATTTAAAGAACGATTACGACGTCTCGTCTCGCGGTCCGAAACAGCGTTACGAAGCGACGAAAGGTGGGAAATACTTTAACCTGGTCGGTCAGATCAATACCGACCTGTTTCAACAGCCGGGCCTGATGGTACCTGCCGTCGAAATTCGCGTCGTTTTCCTGTTAAACAACGACGAATTTAAACTCTTATCGGTTCCCAACGACAAGAAAACGTACAATTACGAGGTGGACATTAAAGAAATGACGTTACACTTGAAAAAGGCTGGCACCTTCCCTGTTTTTGAAATACGAGCGGCGGCTTCAGACCACGCCGGCCATCTACGTGTCACGCGGATTGGAAACCAAGGTGCGGAGCTTGAGTGCCGGGAGCTTGGACGCTCACTTTGAAAACGTTTACCCCGAAAGGGTACCTTCCAAATTATGAGTCGCCCTGCTCGCCACGTCCGACTTTCTCGGCGACATCCAATCGAACCCCTACAAATTCCGCCATTACGACCTGTCTCATTCGATGCTCTCCGTGGACGGTCAGCAAGTGCGAGCCGAGTACGACTTTAAGAACGACCTCGTCAAAATTCCCTACTTTAACTTCTTGCAAGAACTGAGTGAAAAACATTTCAAGTATAGCTACGAGCGATTTAAAACGAACGGGTTCCTTCTCTACTTACACTTGGACGTGGACAAGTGTTCTTCTCCTTCGCATTTGAACGAGTGGCGAAAAGGAAACGTTCGCCTGCAATTACGCTTCGCTAACGCCCTTCCACACGCGGTCACCGTCTTCTTGATTTCTGAGTGTCCCAAGTTCATGTGCGTCGACAAGGACCGTACGGTCACATTCCCATAGAAAAGATGTACGAGAGCGACATCTTGGAACTCGTGTTCCTGAACCCCCTCGCTTCCTCCATGCTGAGAGGCATTTGCGCTTCCGAGGGGGTCTTCGTTTTACGCAAACCCGGCTATTTAATCATCAATACCGAAGAGCGAAGACAGCGCAGCACTGGGTGCTCTACCTGAAAAACTACGACGGGTCTGCCGTGTTTTTCGACAGCTACGGACTTCCCCCATCGAAGCAAACCTTCGAAGGACTTTACCTGCAGTGAACGAGTATAACGACAAGTGTATTCAATCACCTTTTTCGCCTTACTGCGGGCTTTTTTGTATCTACGTAGCCACGCGCATGTCGAAACGCTACAGCTTGAAAAATTGTGTATCCATGTTTTCCTGTAACCTCGAAGAGAATGACGAAACAATAAAACGTCTCCTCGTGAGCGAACTCGTTTCGTAAAATAGTCTATTTTTTCACGACATACACAAGACGCTTGCGAGACGATCTTCCAACGTGCTGACCCGACGCTCGTCGTCGCCGGTCACCGTGACGTCGAGGGATGTGTGGAGAAGCCAGTAGCGACGGACGATAGGACGGTTGAAACCCGCGTTGATGAGACGCGGGTCGACTGTCTCTCCTCGTCTATACTTTTCCAACAGCTCGAGCTTGTAATCTACGAAACGCTTCATTTTCTTTGCAATCTTCCCACTGACGGTGAACAGACGTAAGGGTATCGTCTTGAGAACCTAGCGAAAGTCTCCCTCGCAGCTATCGCCATGAATATAATCACGTAATCGCAGCAAGTCCCGATACATTCGCGTTTGCACGAAGGTTGCAAACCTCTGCTCGGGCGTCACGACTGAGACGGAATGAGAGTATATATACACAACCTTTTTATTTCTCGTGAGAGGTTATACATGAATCAGGCTCCAGCTTTGGTTTCGTAGCCAGGAAGACAGCCCAAATGCGGACGAAGGCTCCAGTCTAACCAATGGCTGGTGTTTCTCGACCAGAGTCCACCGCAACGACAGGTGGTCAGCTGATCGCCGATCCGCAAAAAGAAGGTCTTCAGAGGAGGCTTGAAGGTTAGGACCAGGGGTAGATCTCCCGTCAGTAGCCATTCGTAATCTGCACGAAAGGAATGTGAGAAACACGTGTTTTTTTATCTCAAACACACGTACAATCTTCTTCAGTCACAGAGTGACACTGATGGTCCATCTTCTCCATCTTCCTTCAATAGTCGAAGTCCTTCGCAATGTACGTCGAACGGTACCGTCCGACAGCCGAGAAACGGGCGAATCAATCGGTCCGTCCAATGCTCTTGCTCTGAAAAAATGTGAACGATTATAGAACGTATTAAAAAATAAGGAGGAAGCATACCTTTAGACCACGATCCAATCTCCCGAAATATGTGAGGCGGGAAAAAACCGACTTCACGCACAGCAAAGTGTTGTACACTGGAAACGAAACTCTTCAAACATTTCGACGATGATGACGTCATGGGTATTACTGACGAGGATCTACCAAGCTGATCATGATGACACGAGAATGACGATCAAGCGTTCGCTTCGACATTTATAGTAAAGCTTTTCCTCTCACTCTCTATGACGTCATTGAACGTGTTTGGACATGTTAAGACGTGTTTGAACATGTTTGGACGTGTTCAGACACGGGCGGCGAACCGTCGAAGTCGTCACTGGACACACTAGTTCCTCTCTCCCTCTCTATGACATCACTGAACGTGTTTGAACATGTTAAGACGTGTTTGAACATGTTTGGACGTGTTCAGACACGGGCGGCGAACCATCGAAGTCGCCCCTGGACACACTAGTTCCTCTCTCTCTCCCTCTCTATGACGTCATTGAACGTGTTTGAACATGTTTGGACGTGTGTAGACACGAACCCCGCAATACGAAAAACGTCACGCAGCACGAATTAGACTAGTGGTTAGTGTCCAGTGTAGAAGGATCCTGGGTTTGTATCCCACACTGGATCTTCTCGTCGTCATATGGAAGTCGTCCCAGAGTGTTAGCTAGACATTAGTGTAATGTTTTATTCAACGTCATGGTCAACGTCATTGTCATATGCGACATCGCAAAGAAAAAAGGCGCGAAAGACGGAAGGCGGGGTGGTCAAAGTATAGACGACACCGTCGCAATGCGAGGAGGAGGAGAGCGATGTAGCAACTATAAAAGGTGCTCTGGTTCTACGACGATTGATAGGAAGCCCACGAGGGGCATTCATCCACGACGTGAGACGTTTCGTGGAGCAAAATGTAAGTCGACCGGTTCTGCTGTGTGAGTGTATTCTATGTATGGCATTGTTTTTCAGGAAGCGATAGCCGCTGTCACCGCATGACACTGAACACACACACACACAGGGACTCATCCTATCCTATCTCATCACCAATCTCAAGCGTTCCTCAAATGAAGGGAAAAGTGAGCATTGTTTCGTGAGGGGAAATCTCGTACTGATTTTGTTTGATCGCAGTGCCACGCTGTCTCGTATGTGAGTACCACCCCATCGATGCCATGCTCGTGGCCGTAGAAAGAGAGCACGAAGCTAGAATAGAGAATCTCGGTAATAGCCCAGTCGTCCTTTCAGATGACGACGACAACAGAGTTAGTAGTCCGCCTTTTGTAATAAGTGAAACGGATGACGACGAGCCCCTAGATGGGCAGGACAATGCAGACGAATTACTCATGTGGGAAGGGGATCAGTCGTATGCAGATTTCATTCCTCTGTCTGGTAGGGTTAGAGATGAATCCCCAGATGCGAGCCCAGAATATCAAAGGGATGAGGGCCCCGTCGAGGGTCGTAGAATCGTCGAATTGAGAGAACACGTCATAGAGAATCATCCCTCCGTCACGGAGAGACGATTCCTTCCTTTTTTTGTCACACATAAGGCATTTGACGAAACAGCTACTAGGTACACGCTTCTCTGTTCCCCGCACGACGACAACGTCGACGATTTGCGACTCTATCTACCGAGCATTGCTCCAGTAATCACGCGCGTCCTCGAAGCGCATCCCATGCCTTTCAAATTTTGTCTGTGCTCGAAAGCGCTCATGATTAAGGACGGAGCCGACGGGTTGACTTCTCATCTCCTTCACGTGAACCTTCACACGAGAGTGGTTCATAGCCACCAAGAAATCGAAGGCGCGATAAATGCTGCTATCGCAGAATCCTCGCAACACGTAGCAAACTATGCGAGAGCAGGGTCTGGTTTCACCTCGAACGACGTCCAATGTGTCGACTTAAAACTAACGCGCTTAAAACCGAACCGGATTGGGTGCACGATCGAGCTTCCCGAAATGTTGAAAAGAAAAACAAAGACTCTTACAAACGTCAAACTTCCACCGAATCACAAAAACGAGTGTTTCAAGTACAGTGTGCTGGCACTCTTGCATCCGTTGAGGAGTAAACCAAATCTTCATGTCAGATACCACAAATACATGAATCCTTCGAATCCGGAGACGCGCGTAAGGTACCGGCAACCCTGCTTCCCAGTCACTTATGAAGACATTACCCTGTGGGAGAGAAAAAACAAAATCTTCATGTACATCTACATGTTAAATGAGCAAACGAGTTCGATATCTACCGGACGGGTGCCCTGCACGCTCTATAAGGATAAAGTTAATCTGCTCGAGGTTAGGGGCATTTCTATGGAATCAGAAAATTTAGCACTTTCATGAGGCGAGGTGAGTATTTTTATTGCTAGAAATGCACGAGCGGTTATAGGACAAGGGGGGCGTTGCAGCAGCACGAACGTCTGTGTCGAGACGTAAACAAAGTTATTCTAGAAATGCCAAAAGCGGGGGAGAGCGTCTCCTTCAACAAGATACAGTACATGCATCCCTACCCTTATTTCGCGGTATTGGACACGTAGAGCGTCTTGGAAAAGGACGCACTCGTTAAGGACGCCTCGAGTGTGCACAGGATGAGCTCGTATAGCATCGTTCTAGTGAGAAGTTGTGATGGGAAAATAATGGGCGTAGATGGTTATTTGGGACCCAACGCGGCAGAAAAATGCTTGCTCGCGCTCAAGGGATTTAGCGAACAAATCGATAGGCTGAACCGCCTTCGCTCACCGTTGGTCATGAGTGTGGAAGACCTTGTTCGACACGAGTGCACGATGCACTGCGAATTTTGCGGGTGCCAATTTAACCGACATACGCGGAAGCTGTTACATCACGACCACATCCGTTTCGTAGAGCCCAGTTCCTCGAATTTTGTCGCGACGCTGTGTGATACAGTGTAACCTTACGTGTCGTAACACCAAAGACCTCGTCGTGTGCGTGCACAACCTGCAATACGATTTGAGCACCCTTCTCCGCCACATGCACGTTTTAAATATGGGTGAAGCGTGGATCTTAGAGTCTACCACAGAAAAAATACGAGGTTTCAATATTGGCGAGCTCCATTTCCGCGATACGACGCAGTTTTTCAACCTCTCGTTGAGAGCTTGAAAGGTCTCGTGAGAGCACGTTTCATTGCACCCGTCAAATGTTTGGTAACCGCTTCCGTCGGCTTCTCAAGAAGGGAATTTACCCGTACACCTTCGTCGACAGTTTCGAAGCGTACAATTTGCCCACACTACCGCCAAAGGAAGCTTTCAAAAGTGACCTGAACGATGAAGAGATCACGGACGAGGACTATCAGTACGCTCTCGAGATTTTCGAATTGTTAAAATGCCAGGACCTAGGAGATTACACGCGTCTCTACGTCACGCTCGACATCTGTCAGCTGTGCGACGTCGTACTGTATTTCAGAAAGATTGCACTGGAGAGAGATGGGATAGATATCTTTACGCACCGTGCCCCTCGCCAGTTACGCATGGAGCAGCGCTATGAAGCTCACCAAAGTCAAACTCGAGCTCATAAGCGACCACGAGATGTACGAAACGATCGAGAAGGGAATCAGGGGAGGCATTTGTAACCGCTTCCACAGATACTGTCGGGCTAATCACGAGGGGTGCGACGATTACAATCCCCAGCAAGAAAATACTTTTATCCAGTACCTCGACGTGAACAGTTTATACCCCTACGTGATGACTTTCCACCTCCCAACAGGGGGCTTTGAGTGGGTCGATCCTTCGAGGTGGAGCGAGATTGATTTTCTCAACATTCCTCACGATTCAGAAGTGGGTTACGTCTACGTGGTAGACTTGTCGTATCCCAAAGAACTGCACGCTCTCACCAGGGATTTTCCCCTGGCGCCCGAACACAGGTGCGTGGAGGAGAACGAACTGTCGCCCTACCAGCAGCACTTGAAAGATGCGTTGGCGCTGAACGCCCCTCCCACATAGAAACTCTTGCTGACGTGCTACGACAAAGAACGCTACGTCGTTCATTATGCATTGCTCGCACTGTACGTGAGGCTGGGCATGAAAATAAAACGTGTTCACAGCATCCTCTCATTCCGCCAAGACAACTTTCTGCGAACCTTTGTGCAGAGGAACGTCACGTTGAAGAATGCCGCGTCCACGAAATTCGAGCGACTTCTGTACAAAACCATGTCGAATAGTCCGTTCGGTAAGACGATACAAAATGTGAGACGGATGAAAAGGTACCCTATAGCCTACGACAAAGAAACCACACTCAGAAAAGCTAGCTCCGTCGACTGCCAGCATTTTCTCATTCTGAGTGACAAGTGCATCTTATACGAGATGAAACAGCGTCGCATCAAATGCACGCACCCGCTTTACGTGGGCTTTGCCATTCTAGAAATATCCAAAGTCCGAATGTACAGCTTCATCTACGAGTCGCTCTTTTCTCGCTCGACGTGTCCAGTGCAATTGATCTATAGCGATACGGACAGCATATTTTTTTCTCTCACGTGTGAAAGCCTGGAAGAGCAGCTGATGAAGATTGAGAGTGAGTTAGATCTGTCTTCCTATCCCTCGGACCACCCGCTTTTCAACGACGAGCATGCGAACCAGATGGGGTACTTGAAAGACGAGACGGGAGGAGGTGTTATTCAGGAAGTCGTAGTCATCCGAGCGAAAATGTACAGCATTCTCTTGGCTGGGTCACACAAACAGATCGCAAGAGCGCAAGGAGTTAAGAAAGACGTGGTGAGGAAACATTTATTGCACGAAGTGTACCGAGATTCTCTGTTCGATGAAAAGGCGGTCTCACAGAAGCAGTGCACCACCCAGAGTATAAAGCAAACGATGTACACCATTTCGAGACTCAAGAAGAGCTTGGTCCCCTACGACGACAAATGCTATCTCGTGGATGCCGTACACTACTTCCCTTATGGAAGCTGCGAATATGGTAAGCTTTGCTGGTGTTTTGACGTGTATCGCATTACACTCCCTCTTTACTCCCTCTCCCTCTTTGTGCAGCAGTACTCCCTCTTTGTGCAGCAATGGAAAACCCGGAAGAGAACCAGAGACCGTCAACGTCAGGCATCGAGTAACCATGGAACAAAGAGCTGCACGCGCATGTAATCGAGAATAAAAGTTCTAGTCGAGACATGCTTCTCTTTCTCTCTGTCTCTCTCGCAGACAGGAGAAGCACGAGTCATCGTGGCAGTCTGGTAGTGGAATGGGTGTACGAAAAGAATGACCATTCCGTCATCGTGCTGGTGCAGTGATCCGCGCAATCACGACGCTGCGATGAAGGTTCCCTGTTCCTTTTCTGGCACGTCTGGTCATCTCGTAATGTTCTGTTCGTAAGATCAGACAAGTTAGGGACGGTGCAGACATCTATCGACCAACTCAAGAGAAGTCTTTGTATGTTTTCATGAAAAAACACAGTCTCGGCAAAGTTATTCAGACTGTTTAATGCGTTGTATGTCAATAACCAATCGGTATTTCAATAAATCAATGACAAAGTTGGCGATGTACACTGCTTGCAAATGTCGCTGCTTCCGCAGGGCGTGCTTAATATGAGCAATGACACGAGCGAGAAGGTCCACGATGTCTGCAGCGATGTAGTTGAATTCTGCGTTGGACAAGCTCACAAATTCGCTCATCAGTCCCAGGGGTCCCTCAGGAACCGTTATGCAGACGTTCATGTAACGGGCGTAGATCCGACGCACCATCTCCTGCAGCGGCCCCGGCGAGGTCTCTCCTATATTGCCAAAGCCTACCATGTCTATCACGTAGCGAAAAGCAGTGATGACGAGCTCGTTGCGGGGACTTTCGCTGTTGAAACATTCCTTCTTCACTTCTTCCCAAGAAGCGTGTGTGCGAGAACAATTTTGTAACGAGTGGTAGCTGTACATCTTCACGTAGTGATGACGCGAGCGTGGTGCGCACTGCCTTTATACAGATAAACGCACGCGCAAAGAAAGGAGAGCGAAACCGAAACTGAGAAGCCACCCGTCGCCGCTAGGAGCACGCGCGCGTAGCGGGAGGAGCGGAGAGGCGAAACCGAAACCACCGCGGGCGGGCGGCAGAGAGGGCGCTAGGAGCGCGCGCGTGCGTAGCTGCCGCGGAGCGGCGTCCCAGTCAGTTGCTGGTTGGCTGTCGCGGAGAGGAGACGTGTGCTCGGTTGCTCCGTAGTCCCCATGCCCGCTCAGTCTCTGGCTGGCTGTTGCAGAGAGCAGACGTGTGCTCGGTTGCTCCACAGTCCCCGCGCCCGCTCAGTTTCTGCCTGGCTGATGAGCAGTCGCCGCGGGGGAAAAGGTGAGTGATTTGCCGCGCTCCTTTTCTCGCATGTTTGCCGTGCCCCCCGTTGTTTAGCGGTGACCAACGAGTGATTTGCCGATGTTTGACTGTGCTCATGTTAAGCCTTTTCTCACATGTTTAGGCTTGTTCAGCAGTGACCAAGCCTTTTGTCCGTCACGGCATCGTTGATTTTCGAATAAATTGTTTCTCTCCACTCTATTTCTATCTTTTTATTTTATTTTCTACCTATTTTTTATTTTTTATCAGCTCAAGTAGCCGGCAACTCACACAGTCATCTGGACACGTCTGAAATGCTCCCCAATTAGTGTAATGACTCCCTGAATGATCCTAATTGCTGTGGGGGGTTCCAAATTGCTCTTATGGCGTCTAGATGACTGTGTGAGTTTCCGGATCCTTGAGCTGATCCCATACTACTACGGTCTACGCGCCATATAAGCTGGCAGCTGAATTGTTTGTCCCAGTTGTGGCGACGTCTCACCGCAGATTGATCGGCTCCGATCACATAATCTGTATGACGTGCACTATATGTCGTCACTTCCACTACACTTTCGTAATTCGGAAATAAACGGCGATGCTCACTCCTTAGCTTTCCTTCCTCGTTGGTATGACCGGCAAGATAACCGCCGCCACCGTCGTCTGCTTTCGGAGCTGCATTTCTCTTGGAGTCACATGAGCGGTCACGAGGTAGACAAGAGCATCCCAGGATACAATGTGGAGGTTCGCACGCTCGTCCTTGTCGCAATGGAAAACGCGCGGAAGGTCCGCTCTTGTGTTTCCTTCCTCCACGCTCGCGATGTGCACTCTCCCCGTCATTTCTTTCTTTATCGCGCTGCCACGGCTGAGAAGAAACGTTTCCGAAGACACCCTGTCCCAATAGGGAGGTTTAGAAGATTGGAAGGTTTTTACGATAACGGTTCCCAAAACATAATAACCGAAGTCCCCTAATTGCTTTGAAGGGGCTGATATCACGTTGCTGATCTTTGTTTAACAGCTTCCTTTATCGTATAGTATTCGTAAAGCGCTTCCGATATGGTAGAACTCCCTATATCTCTGCACAGCGCGTCTCAGCGATGTCGTCCACGTCGCCCCGCAAAACGGGCGCCGCGAAGTTACGACGTAGGCGGTGTGCTTTGGATCATTCGCGCAGATTTCGTAGATGTGTCGCCATCGCTGGGGAAGGAACCTAAGCGGCGGGAGCCCGTTAATGTCACGAAGCGGCGTGCGACAAAGCGCGCCACCATTACATGCGCACCAAAGAGTACAGTGCAGTTAACATGAAGTGAACGCGTTTGCAGGCGACACCCGTTTTTCTGCACAAGGCCCACGGGAACCTACGATCGGGATAGCAGTTTCGACCACGACCATCTCTATAATACACGACCATCACACTCGTACCTAGCCCCAGCGCCACTGATGTAGTTTCGCCAAGCGGCCGCCGCGCGTTTGTGGCGCTGAATACGGGACCCTCGGCAGACGACGCATGCTATGCGGATAGTGTTGCTGCCGTCATTCGCGTTTGGTTTTTGCTATTTTTCACGCGGTGGACAGTGTTTGTCTCCAGTGCATGGTTTGTGCATGGTGCAGACGTGATGGTGTACTGCACCGTCCCGCATTGCAAGCCGAAGAAAGCAGTGTCGAACACAACCCAGTAAACCACCGATGTCCCAAGGACGTCTACATGATGTTACCCTCAGGACGATGAAGATATCCGAGGACATCCTGAAACATCATTTTGACATACTTGGGACGTACTCAGAACTGCCAAAATAACATCCGCGTACGTCCCAAGGAAGTCCATAGTACGTCAATGACGACCTTTTACGGACCTCTAGTGGACCTTTTTCCCGTGCCTTAGCCAGACTTACTGGCGTTCTCTGAACATTACATCGACACCGCACAGCAGTGCGTATCAGTGGCACAAACAAGCAACATTAGATCGAACACTTTATTTCGTATGAAACTGAGCGTCATAGCATCGTATTACCTCACCAGGTATTATATCACAGCGTAACATGACCAGCATTTTTTTCGCATTATTATTGAGAACTTACATGTCTTTGAAAACATGATGTCCATGAACACACACAGCATCGGTCCACAAGGGGAAAAACTTAAAGGTATATGCCCGCAATGTCCGAAGTGCGACGCTGAAACATATGTTGAAGCACTGGCATAACCGACGACCATGCTGCACTGTGTTTCGTACAACTGGAGATTTGCGATGTGTCCAGCTTGCCTTTCGTGCGCAAAAATTAACGCTATCCAACTTCGGCTATATTCACTTTTCGCCACGGACTCCCTTCCCTGTCGCTTCATGAGAGCTTAACCTGCAAGAAATGTAATTTCAAAAACACTGCTACTACAGCAAAATGTCACTGTGAAGTACGCATCGACGTATACGCATACCTTTAGACACAGCGCCTATGGTTGCAGTCTGCAGTAGCCTAGCATTCTCCCTATCAACAGCCCTATTGCCTGCGAAGACGGGAAACGCATGGATAACCACGTAGTAGGAACGTGAATGCCTCGCACATTCACTACGTACCTTCAAAACGGGTAAAATCTGGAAAATCACGCGGGCGACGCCACTTGGAGATCCATAATTCACATTCATCCGCTACGACGTTTCCACACATCTGTAAAAGAGTCAACAAGGTGCGACACATTGTACTTCCCTGCAAATTCTTTATTAATATCACTCAGCATTTTTTACATACAGTGGCACAGCCGTAAAGGCTTGTGCTGCCGTGGAGCACATGACGAAGTTGCACGGGTGAAGCGTATGCCCAATCTGTTTCGCAGTAAACACAAGTCACTGAAGAGGTCTGAAACGCACTTTAGCGTAACTTACCTGATGTCTTTCAACATTTCTGTGACCTTCCCACGTCGTGAGTGTACTGTCCCAACCGCGTTGTTCACCGCAATGAATACGTCGAAAGTATCTGAAATTCATAGATTAGACATTAGTAACGGGGCCACTGACGATGTTGCATCTTCACCTTGAAAAGTGCTGGTAGGGTCACGAGTACACTTAGCTGAAAGATAAAGCATAGGGTAATAGGAATCAAAAGGGTAATAATCACACTGCTAGCATAAAGTAATAGAACCCACACGCTAGGAATGATACCAAACAAAAGTTGCACGAAATGTACAAACATAGAACTAACCTTTAATCTAAGAAATCGCAAGGCTTCTGGACCTATCTTCCAGGATGCACACATAAAAGCACCCCAGGCAACACTAGTAGGGCATAAAAACACATTCACAGCAGTCCAGGGCACCAGAGCAACGACGGAACGCGAGACAACGGGAGCCAGAAAAAGGCGTGCGAACGCAACGAAGCTTGCTAGCGAAATGGACGCCGCCCGCAGCGCAGAAACGGCAGGAAGGCCACCTGCCCGCCAGGCCATGCGCCATGCCCCAGCGCCCAGGCGCTCCTCGGAATGTAGCAAGGGAACGGAAAGTCGCGCGAAGACGGGACCAACGCTATCGGAAAGAGGACGTTTTCCTCTTCAAAAACACATCTCAATCACCTTCCTACGCCAGCAAGAACCCGATATCGAAAAAAATGCCCCAGGCCCATGTATCAGAGAACCGCCGTTGCCACGGTGTTCTAACTCGAGAACCGAGAGGGATAGAAAGATGCGGCAAGTTTCTACGCATTTCCCATGTCGAGTGCGTGTGCCCATTAAAAGGAAGTCGGATCCGCCGTGGGCTTCAAGCCTGAAGACAGGGACAAAAATCGGTGAACGGTGGTCGGTGTTAGGAATTTCGAGAATGACGTCTTAACCACTGGAAATCGACGGCTGGTCTCAATTGGAAAGTTGTAGAGCAGGGAACAGAGCACGCGCACACAGAATTTCGACTAAATCGGACATCGATTAATCGACTTACGACATCGAAAAGTGGGAAGCGTTTCAGGGTGGCTCTAGCCAGCCTCGCAGCTCGTCATGCTCTTAAGCCGATATCGGGAGAACGGAACATCGCGCGCCTGCGGGACAAACGCTGTTGGAAAGAGCACATTGAGACCTTCATAACGAAGGCAAACATGACCATGTGGCAGCAACGGGAAGGCTTTTTTTGGGGGGGGGGGGCGGGGAAGCCGCTGGTCCCATGTATTGGGAGGAGTGTGAACGCGGAATCCTCTAACACGAGAACTGCTAAATTTAGAGAGACGCGGTGAATTTTATCACGTGCTCCGCGTCGAGAACAGTGGGTTCTCCAAGTATGAACCCTGTCCGAGGCGAACTTCTTTCCAACAAGGGCACTGAAGTTCGGAAAAACGAATTTTACTAACGCGTCTCCGCCTACGAGTTCGAAACCACTACAGATCAGTTCCTGTGTGATTTGCGCGATCACACAGCTAATCCAGGCCCGTTCGGACCTGAATTTTGGTCTCGATCCCACAGTCCGGGCGGGATTTACAAGACTTTGAAGGTGTCAGAAGCACCGACGGTTGCCTAGAATTTTCAAATATCTGGATAACCGCCAGGATTTCTCACAAGCCGCAAGGTGCACGCGTAGGGGGATGGAAGGGAAATTCGTCACAAGAAACAGCATCCCGATATCGCCGCTGCAGGCCAAGATATTAGACACGGGAACCCATCGCGAAACACCGCGATGTCACTCTGATGGGGTTAAACCATCACTGGATGGCTAAAAGACGCCGCGGTATCAACCGCCACCTCAAGTGGCATGTGCAGTGCTCAGTTGGAATCTCTATGCATATCTGATCTATTCTGACCGATGATGTCACTACGGTGCCGTAGGGGACCTGGGCACATTCTTCTTATTTGTCCATGCTACCAACCTTCCCGAACCGCGCTCTCTCAGATCCTTAGTCAGTTGGAATTTCACCCTTTCTATCTCTATGAAAATTGCTTGGCCCCTGGTGAAATCCAGCCCATCAACACTCTGTGATGAGAGCTTTTTTGGTCTTTTTAGACACGTCAGGACTTCGATCCTTATGGTGAAGGGGCACATTTCATCGCATTTTATGCCAGTGGGCTCGGGTATCCACGCTAGCGACGAAACTCCTCATTATTAACCTTAGAAATAAAGTTGTTGTTTTATTGATACTCTAGGCCAATTCCTTCAATTGGTTTCGCATTCTTTGAACTGGTGCAGTGTGTACAAAACATGTTGGATTACATTAAATCAAGTGGAAATCAGCGTTTAGCATTTTTATCCATTAAGCCAATTCATTGAATTGCTTCTTTATTCCGTGGGTACGGTCTTCGCCACACAACATAGTGGAACATGATGTCGCGAAGGTATAGGATCTCTTCAAAAACCCTGATTCTGTCAGTGAGGAACTTGTACCTGACGGCTACATAATGAACGAATTGACTGTCTGATTTGTCTTTCGATCTCGTTGGAATTGTGGCGACAATTCAATGATGTTATGTCTTCTCGTTTCGGCAGGGAAGCACATCTGGAGATGTAGTTGTGTGTGTTCCGTTCTACATGGAGATATTGCAAGAGATATCGAGGTCTTCTCGGCCTTCCCAACTACCTTTATTAGCACTACAGTAAAAGGAAACAGAAGCAAATACTGTGGTACATCTGCTAAGCTCGGACCATGTCGGGAGTTTCTTTGTAAATTCAGATGAATAATTTTTGTGTGTTGCCACTTCGGTAACACGGATAAAAATTAGTGTCACTGTTTTAGTTTCTTGCTGCACGCTGTTGAACGTTATCATAAGGATACAAAAATATAATGAGCATCGAAAGTATGTTTGTATTCTACTTCTAAATCAACATCCGATCGGGACGCCATTTCGAAGTCCCAGCGATATCATTAAAATACATCCTGGCTAGACAACGCTAGGACGTTTCGAATGACGTCTTATTTACATCATTGGGACATTTTTCGCGGATCAGGACTTCGGGATCTTTTCAGGACGTCCATGGGACATCGGTGGTTTACTGGGAAGTATGTCATTCCACGAGTTTCGCGCTCAAATGCTGTCTTACGGGAGAAGTGGCTCTAAATATATCGCGGCGTCTTGACACAAGTAACTTCATTGCGAATTGCGATTGTTTCATTTCATATAGGGTGCACTTTTTGGATGGCAGTGTGTACGATAAATAGTTTCATCTAATATAGCTGAGTACCTTTTACGCATCTCTCTCAGAAAAAAACGAATAATGAACCGTGGCCTCCGACCAGGGGTGGACATAAATGCATTTTTTGAGTATTTAAATATAAGTACAAAATACTTTGTTGAAAGGGGTGTTTAAATACTCTTCATAAATACTTTTCGATAGGAGTATTTAAATATAAAATATACAGTATTTAAATGCCGTTACTGGTACCATAAATACTGTGATGAAGATGTCATCTGGAATTACAGAAATAACGATGAACATAACAAGTCAGCAAGGAAAAATAGCATTTATTTGTTAGATTATCACGGTAATTTTAATATTAGAAGTTTTTCACTGCATCACTTAGGATTCTTGTGTTCGGCCGTACAATCAGATTCGCAAAGGAGAACAGCATCTTCACTGGTGCCGATAAGCAAAGGCTTGCATTAAATTTGATGAAGGTGCTTCGTATAACAAAGTAATCAGCCGCGACCATTGTCTGCAACAACAGCGAAAAACTTTCCATCTAAAATCGTTTTTCGCCTGTATGCTAGCTCGAACTCTGCGTGTTCTCGGCATTTCAGGGCCGAAGACTTTAGCATCGGCGCAAAGCGCAAAATTCTCAGACGTGGCACCGCGGCTACGGTACCTACGTTTAGTGATCACGAATTTTACACAGCCTTGCATCTCCCAGTAGTGCAAAACGAACACAAAAAGACACCAAAAGGTAGCGTCGCAGAAAAGCCACCATCAAGAAAAATTCTCAGAGTGGCTTCTATCCGAACAGCATAATAAAGGTTAGCAGAGCATTGTAATGGCAAACCACAAAAGAATAAAAAAAAAAGTGTAAAAGTAAAATAAAAAGGGACCAATAAGTAAGAAAACAAAACAAGCAACTGCTGATTTAAAACTGAAGTGCTTGCTTATACAACAAATTCTGTTGGACGTCGTAACATGTGTTAGTCATCTCTTTGCCAGGAACAGTTTCTTCTTACGGTCGCATTCACCCATTCTCTGTATGTTAACACGAAACGCCTCTCACGTGAAACGTAAAGTCTGAACGCGCTTGCGTCTGACAATCATAAACGCATGATAACTGGCCCAACACACAAGGTGCTGCTGCCAAGTTTATGTGTACGATGTACGGCACATAGTGCGCGAGTTTCACAGTTTTACATGCCACCTACGCTTCAGAGCACAGCCTATTTCTGAGTATGTAGTTTCAGAACTCTTAGCTCTACATGAATCAGAACTCTTAGCTCTACATCAACAGAGAACCTGCGACAATACACAAACATGTACGCACGAAGAATTAACCACAAGGACCACTCATATTGCACACAGCTGAGCTACAACAGGCGCTCTTCTGGGTCCCGCAAGTGGCGCCCCTGGCGGGCGCTCCGCGCGTAAATACGGCACTTCCGCTCCTCGAGGCGCGGATGGATAGGCGAACGGGCGAGTGTTATGGTCGTGTATTATAGAGATGGTCGTGGTTTCGACAGACGCAAATCCAGTTACGGTCACAGCGTAGGCGCCGTCCTTCATCTGCTGCAATCCCAAGCAGCACAACATCTTGGGCCAATATGTCGTGCTGCTTGGGATGCTATCGCATTTTGGAAGCGTTTGGCAGTGCGGCAAATACTACGAGGAATTTTTCACTTCTGATTTGTTAAAGCGCGCGCGTACGCCTATTTCTGATAATTAACCTAGATGCCCCACAAGTGTCACACGCGTTCGACTCCTGCTTTCCACAAGTCATAGGAGAGCATGACGTCATTCTCCATAACGGTTTCGGTTTGTCATTTTCACCAAAAACGGATTAATTACTCGCGCACATTAATGAACACGAGACTGTGGTAGGTATCAAAGGGTTGGTTTTGTCCTATAAGAAGTTTGTTTTTGTTTTGTATTGTTGCGAAGTCTGCCTACCACACTGACACTTGACATCGCTAGCAGCGATCAACAGTTGCCCTATAAGCTTCCGTATTAACTACCGTGATCGAATATGAGTAATAGCAAACACAGCTGCCGTTCACAGCATTTGAACTTCTACGTACTTGGAGAATTAATGCCCAAACACTTACACTTACTCGTATCTTCTTGCTTGTGTTCTAAAAAGATATAAGTATAAAAAGTGCATTAAATTGCCACTATGGATTAAATCTCTAAATCTCGATAGTCCTACCGAATTTTTTTTTGCCTTTGACGTTTGTCACGCTGTACTCGGTATGTGACGCGGAAGTAGCGTAACAAGTTTTTAGTTTCGGTTAGTTCTAGTACTCGTTACAGTCACCGTATCTACAGGCTGCACCACTGACTTCTTCTGGAGGATTTTCGCTAACTGTTACTTTCATTGATAACATACCTCAGTGGTCTTTGTGCAATGCAGCAGCACATATTGGCAATTTTCCACACCAATTCACTTACAGCCTACGATACTGTCACATCGGTTCATAAATAGGCAACTTACGTAATCCAGAGCAATTCGTTCAGCTGGGACGGCAGTCTCCGTCACATCTCGAAGGGTCACGTTAAGCGTAGTAATGGCGCCGTACAACGCCTGCAACACATTCTGATTGTGGGAGAACCCAGTGATGGTCAGGTTTTGCAGAAGAACGTCACGAAGGAAGTCAGACTCCTGTAACAGTTCACATCTTATGAGAGAAAGCAAAGGTTTTCTATTGCCATTACTGAAAAATCTGGTATCTATCCTCCTTTTATTTGGTTGTCAGTTACGAGGCAGAAGCATACCCAAAGTCAGTGCGTAGTATGTGGCCATGGTACAGGACACTCAGTGTGTCGGATCAACCTGATAACGTCCGGTTACTCCAGGACTGCATACTACTGTGACTGCAGCCTTTTGGTACTCCTCACTTTGCAAGTTAAATAGAGACTCAAGACTGCTGACCATGCGTTTCGTCTTCCGCCTACCCATAAGAGCAAGGCACCATTTCACTTTGTCGAAGGCATGGTTCTGTTTCATCGCTAGTATTATTCGTTTACTTTTCGCATCATTACTGCTGGAAGCAAGCTCTAAAGTTCCGAAATGTTGCTCGCCGAGTGACGCAGGTGAAGAGTAGCATTCTGAAGCATGAAATAGCAATTACGTTATTAATTTAAATGACATTATTTATATACGTAATACAATATTATATGCAGAGGTGGGCAAATGAACCTCACGATCTTTGCCTTCACGTCAATTTTTGCCAGCAGGAGTTCCTCCTCACCTCAGATTTTTTTGGAATAGTTTTACAGCGACAGCTATATAAGGGAACTTGTGTGTCAAGGACGGCGTAGTTTCTGACTGCTTAGTCGGCACGCCATTGGTTCTCCGCCACTGAGCTCTTCCGAACAAATCGGAGAGCACATTAAAAAAAGTCAGGGAGCCACGCTGCGTCGTTGACAAAAGTTGTGCCCTTCCCGAAAAAGGCAGTCGTGCGGGGTACAAGTACAGGCGCCGCCAGTATCACACGCTATGTGGCGGCCACGAAGGGTGCGTACGGCGGTGGAGGGCTCGGCACGCCGCTGTAACGCAAACCATACAGCACACCGAGAGGACAAGCAACCAGAGGCGCTTTGACTACATGACCTAGCAGTGAGGGAATGCAAACGACTGCGATGAGACGAAGGCGAGAAGACCCGAAAGTTAGGGAATGCGAGGCCAAGGCCAAGAGACGTAAACAGTCCCAGACGTGTGCACCTGAAACAAGTGCGCGGCCGTTAGAGCTTGCACTGGGCGATGCGGAGCTTGCTTGCGGAAGTTGCTGAAGAAAGAGTTCGGACATGTTTGTGACGTTTGCGATAGGTTATGGTTTCGCACCAACATGGCGCCCGCACGCGCGCAACACCGACAGCTCTTGGACAGGGAGTTCACAGTAGAATGTGTGGAAAACTTGCAACAGCTAATTCAGCTGGTCGTTCAAGTGCAGGCCTGTGTAGTGCGCCGGTTTAGGGCCTGTGCAGGAAAACCGCGCCAGTGCTGCTTACACTGATCCGCCCAGCAGATCACGCTAGGTAGTAGCAGTGTCGACCAAAAATACGAAATGCGCCGCGCTGGCAACACCGGCTGCGGGAGGACTCATGCAACCGATGTACAAGATGGAGTCGCAGGACAACTACTTTAATAACCATTTTAAACATAAAATACATGACCATGCCAGAATCCACATTCACAACCCACATTCATAACCACGAACCACATTATACCTCATCGTCCGAGTAGCGCGAAACACTGTCCACGACCTATACTTCTCCATTTTCGGACGAAGCGTGGACAAAAAAAATCTGTCTCAGCATAAAGCTAGGTGCAATTACTGCTACTGCTTAAGCTGTCTGAACTCGACGAACTTGACCCATGCGAAACATCCAACATCTGCAGTAGTACACTCTTAAAAATGAACTTCACCGCATAGCACGCTCCTAGCCAACTATAACCTCGAATGATATCGTTATCTGCCCTGATTTGTTGGAAACGGGAGGCGTACGCCTTTTTGTGACACACATGCTGTTCATAATTGTCACAAAAACGGCGTACGCCTCCCGTTTTCCACAACTCAGGGCAGATAACGATATCATTCGAGGTTATGGTTGGCTAAGAGTGTGCTATGCGGTGAAGTTCATTTTTAAGAGTGTACAGTACAGTGTAGCAGTAGGTCTACCGGTTCCATGGCGGCCATGTTGAACAGGTGCAGTGATTTACGGTGTTATGCCTTTTACGGTCCGTGTAGGAGGTGAAGCACTGTTCTGTGTCTTTCTAAATGCCATTCCCTTCAGATCTTAGGAACTGGGATAGTACAGTGAGCAATCGAAAACAACCTGTACTGCAACAACGATTGGGTGAAAACACAAAGCACTGTTCCTCCTACGTGGGTAGTTTGATAGAAATGGAATAGGAATCGAGTGAAATAATACCTGTGTCATCTGAACTCGACTGAGTTCCATCACGACCACGTTAACGAGAGATTGTTCCGGACATGTTCAGTCACATAGCAGCGGACATGTTCAGTCACAAATGGATCATGATCATAGTCATAGATCATGATACAAGCGCAATACGATTGATGTGATTACAACATGCTGGTATGTTTAGGGAATGCATGCCGAGATTATCTAAACAGTTTTCTTAAAAAAAAAAAAAACATTGGGGGTCCGTCTATGCGGTTTGTCAAAAACAGCCTTACACATGCGCAAACGTGTTTATCCACTTCGAATTTTTCGACTAACTATTTGAAAATTTTCTTCGAACTACTGCGTACTCGAGCCGCGGCTGGTTCGCGACATCACTCATGACGTAACGTAACCGCATAACTGTCACAAACGGGCGTACGGTCCCCGCGCGTCATGCACTAATGTTCTGTTTTAAAAGCGTAGGGGGGACATTATGAAAGCAATCAGCAGCTCAAATCTTCCTGTATAAATATACTGTAATTAACTTTGGTAATTACAAGAAAGAAGTTGTTAGTCTTACTTGTGGAAATCAAGCACACACTATGTATACAAGAACAGCTTCTCTTTAAAAAAGCCGTCAAGCGCAAGAAAAAAGTTTCTCGATGTCCTGTCCCAATTCTGAATACCCCATGGCCAGTTCGTTTCTTCTATTGGGGGTTCAGCTTATTTGTATTAATTCAAAAGTTAATAGTTTTCATTATCTAATAATCTTTTCTATTTTTGCCACCAGAGGTTCCTCCGTACCTCAAGGTTTCCTCTGGGAAATTTCCTCACGTTAGTATTTGTCTAAAATATGCCTCACCTCACCTCAATATTTTTCCTCACTTCTTCACCACAATTTTTTTTTCTGGAAATTTCTTCTTTCCTCACCTCAATGGCCGTGAGGTGAGGGCGAGGAAGTCCTCCATCTGCCCTCGTTATGATGCCCACCTCTGATTATATGCGATGTTAATGTCAGATACGGGCATAAAACTGACATATGTATTACTTTGCACGAATTGCTGCGTGGAAATGACGCAGTTACATCCCTTGGCTTCTACAGAAAGCAGAAATCTTCGGTCCGGTGCTATTCATTGTAAGTGGGACTGGTAGGTTAACTATTCACCATCGACAATTTTTTATAATTACCGTTTTCTCCAGAAGGTCGACGTCCGACACCAAGGTGGACCCGAATGTTTTATTGCAAAGCCTAAATTGAAATGAATTCAGGATCAAGATGTGTGGCTGTCATCGCATGAATGCTACGGTGGTAACAACGTATCTGTTCTTGCAACTTCCTTTCGACTGTATTGCAGTGCACAATAAGGTGCTTAAATCTAGGTGGTCATGGTTGCTTAACGTGTTTTTTTTTTCAAGGATACACGCACCAGAACATCTTATGGATAATATTGCATTGCTGGTACACGCCCTTTCTTTAGGTAAAGTCCCTCAGGGGGCACCAAGCCACGCGGTCGGTCAGGTGACGTCAAGTCTAGATGCATGTACTCCATCGCCTTACTTCATTGTTGACGTCACCAATGTGGCGGAACCAAAAGCGTCGCGTGATTCATCAGCCTTCGTCCCCAGTATTTCGTTTTCTGCCCGTTTTGCGTAAGTTCGCATTAGTGAAATGAATAGCCACGCGATGGCTACGCGCCAACGAGCACGTGCTTGAGATCACTAAGCTTGAAGTCCTGAATATATACCGCAGTTAGAGCAGCCATCTTGCCTGACGTCACCCGATCGCCATTACAGCAGTGTGGGGGCGTCATGGCCGCGCCCAGTGACATGCGCTGCATCAAATACGGCGGTGTGGGGGCGTCATGGCGGCTCCCACTGGCATGCCCCGCAACCAATACGGTAGTCTCCTATAGAGAGCAGCTAAATTGCCTGACGTCACCCGGTCGCCATTACAGCAGTGTGGAAGCGACATGGCCGCGTTCGGTGATATTGCGCCGAAACCAACGTATGGGTTGCGAGCGATGCCACAGTTGCCCGTTCGTTGAGTAATTTTGCCTACTTGTGGATACGTCAACGTGCGCTGAAATACCAGCGCACCATGCCGTATCTAAAGTTCCTCGCGAAAGACAACGTGTCTAAGCTATTTCAACAATGTTACCAAATCGCCGGCTTCTTTTACGGCCTCGTACACGTTACCTTGGGACAAAAAATGTTGAATTAACTCGGTCATATGCTTCGTACATTTCGCCCGAGCAACCACCTTGAATCTCCAAATGGGATAATTCTTGCCTTCCAATTTTTCCACGTAACTTGGTCCAACATTCGCTGTACCTTCGGAAGTCATCCTGATGTAGAGTAGTCGCAGTCGTCCCAACTCAGTCACGGTTCAAAAGTACATATGAAGCGAGTTCTGGGCCCAGAACTCGCTTCATCGCTCCTTCCGGTGCTTTAATTGCGGAAGAGCAGGACACATGGCACGGGAGTGCTATACGAAGAAGGATACAAGGCGTCACAGGGACACGCCGGGGCCAAGACCTCATCACGACACAGGACGCGCGCACGTGAACAAACCACGAGCAAGGATCGCGAAATCTGCAGCTAACACATGTTCAGATGAGAACGACCACAAGGAATTTGCTTTTGGTGCAACTGCAGCCTTTCACGGGAATCAAGGTGCGTCTCCAGAAAACTGCTATACTAGGTCGTGGTCCATCGACTCGGGAGCAAGCCACCACATGACGGGACAACAGGATTTCTTCACCGATTTTCGTGAGAAAGAACCAAGACAGGTCGTTATGGCCGACGGGAATGTCATTGATGCTCGCGGAGTCGGATGTGTCATTTTTAAGGTGCGAACAGAGCACAGTACGCATACCTTAAAGGCCAAGGATGTGCTCTACGTTCCAGGTCTGGCAGACAACCTCATCTCCGTCTCCAAACTGACCGAGAATGGAATCAAGCTGACGTTCGTGGGAGATAGTTGTACTGCATACCGAGGGAGCAGATTCGTTTTTTCCGGGTCAAGAAAAGGAGGCATCTACAGACTGCGAGCTTCCCCCCAATTCACAAGTAATGCTACGGTGAATTCAGCGAAAGCGGACTCCCTCCTTTGGCATCGTAGGATGTGTCATTTAAATTACGGTACCTTGACTCGCATGAGTAACCAAGGTCTGGTTCGAGGTTTGCCGAAACATCTACGTGCTGAGACTAAACCCTGTGAGAATTGCATCGCAAGCAAACAAACGAGGACATCGTTCAACACATCGGAAGCGCAACGAAGAGAGATACCCCTGGAATTGATCCATGTGGATCTCTGTGGACCGTTCCCGGTTCCATCCTTGGGAGGTAGTAACTATGTCCTGGCTATTACTGACGACTGCAGTAGAAGGGTCTCGGTACGATTCCTGCAACATAAATGGGAAGCAGGAGAGACAATTATCAACTTCATATATCAAGCGGAAACGCAAACGGGTATGATTGTGAAGAGATTACGATCCGACAACGGTGGAGAGTTCCTTGGAAGGGAGCTGGAAAATTTTCTCACCAGAAAAGGAATCGTACATGAGAAGACTGTTCCTTATTCACCCGCGCAAAATGGTGTAGCAGAGCGCACCAACCGGACTCTCCTCGACACTGCAAGATCGCTACTCACAGAATCAGAGCTTCCGACTGCCTTCTGGGCGGAGGCACTGAACACGGCCGCTTATGTGAGAAACCGTTCGAGTAAGAAACTTCTCAACTGGAGAATACCGGAAGAGATCTTCACAGGACGTACCCTGTCGGTCTCATACTTCAGGACATTTGGTTGCCTAGCGTACGTTTCATCTTCGACTTCACATCGTACCAAGCTAGACAAAAGAGGAAAACCTGTCATATTCGTCGGGTATGCTGAAGATCGCAAGGGATATCGCTTTTATGACCCCGCTCTGTCGAAGGTCATCATCAGCCGTGACGTGGTCTTCCTGGAAGGCAAACAAGGATCAACCTTGCTAGATAGGGGAAAGGCCCCTACTCACTCTTACATGGATCTTGAATACCCACACGTGCCCACACGGGAAATGAATGATTCATCGTCATCAGAAACGGATCAGTATCAAGAACTGCTCCACGACGTACCACGCGTAGATGCGGATGAGTTTCAGGAATCACAGCAGGAGAGCTCGAGCAGTGGCGAGACATCTTCGCAGAATTCTGATCGTGAAAGCGGTGAGACATCTTCACAGAATTCCAGTCATGAAACGGTACCACTTGCAGACGTGGGACAGCAAATCCCTCGCAGATCAACACGACTTCACAGGCCTCCGGATCGTCTACAGGTGGATCCCACCCAGAAGAGTTATTGCAACCATGCGGGCGTACAACTCACAGAACCGCGCAGCTATGAGGACGTCGTCTGTTCACCGCAAAGGCGAGAGTGGGAATTGGCAATGGAAGAAGAAATACGATCTCACCGTGAAATGAACACATGGGAGCTGGTTCCTCGGGAACCTGGAATGAAAGTCGTTAAATCAAAGTGGGTGTACCGCATAAAAACAGGACCAACAGGAAACGTTGACAAATTTAAGGCAAGGCTCGTCGCCGTGGGGACGTCGCAAGTGTATGGGGTTGACTATTTTGAAACTTTCTCGCCTGTAGTCAAGTTAACAAGTCTCAGGACCTTGCTGGCTCTAGCAAACGAAGAGGGGATGGAAATGAGACAGCTCGATGTCAAGACTGCATATCTCCATGGACAACTCAGTGAGGAAGTCTATATGGAGCAACCTCCGGGGAGCCCCGAATGTCATTCAACCGTGTGCCGCCTGAAAAAAGCAATTTATGGTTTAAAACAAGCCGGACGTACTTGGTACAAAACACTCGATTCAATCCTCCGAAACCAAGGGTACACCAGACTGGAGTCCGACAACTGCGTCTATGTGCGGCAGACGGCATCTACGAGGATCATCTTGGGGGTTTATGTCGACGACATTCTCTTAATGGCCACTACCGAAAAGGACCTGAGGACGGCCATTATGGAGCTAGGAAAGAAGATCGCACTCAAGGATCTAGGTGAACCCAGGTACATTCTAGGAATCGAGATAGCACGTGACAAACACAAAAAGAACCTCTCTATCTGCCAAGAGAAGTATGTGAAAGAAATTCTCCAGCGATACCACATGGAGGACTGTAAGGCGGTAACAACACCCATGGAAAAGTATCAAAGCGAGGATCAGGTGTACGATCGCGCTCCGGAAAAAGAGGAAGATCGTCCGAATGTACCTTTTCCAAGCCTCGTAGGAAACTTGATGTACTTAGTACAGGGTACGCGCCCGGACATTGCTTACGCTACTCATTACCTGAGTCAGTTTAACAACTGTTTTCATCTCGGTCATTGGAAAATGGCAAAGAGAATCCTCCGTTACCTGCGTGGAACAAGTACAAGAGGAATAACCTACAAAGCATGCGGGGAACCAGTTATAGGATACTCCGACGCCAGCTGGAATGAATCGGCAACTGGACATTCGCGGCATGGATATGTATACACTTTATCTAGAGGGGCAATCAGCTGGAGATCGGTGAAACAACGAGCCGCGGCTCTATCCACTTGTGAAGCTGAATACGTCGGAATCACCGAAGCCCTTAAGGAGGGGAAGTGGCTGCAAGCTTTCATGGAGGAGCTGGATTTTCAGAAATACGGCGGACGTCCACTGGAAATTAAGAGTGATAACCAAGCTGCCATAAAGCTGATGGAAAACCCTGTTAATCACCCAAAGTCCAAGCACATAGCACTAAAGTACCTTTTTGCACGACATGAAATCGAAGAAGGTTTTTTTGTGATAACCTACTTACCAACGGAACAGATGATCGCGGACTACATGACTAAGCCCGTGAAGAACGCTCAGAACATCATGTGCTCTAAGGGATGTGGTCTATTGTGACTCATTGAATACAGTTAGACATAACATTAGTTTGTTCAACGTGCGAAGGGGAAGTGTTGACTAACACGTTGCAAACTATGAGGTACTTCTGGTTTCGTTTTGTTTTTCGTTTTACTTCATCTTTATCTGTGTGTGAATAAAGGCAGAGGGAGCGAGCTAAAACGGCACGCTCATTCTGGAATGGATCACGGACTGGGTGGTTGCTCGGGCGAAATGTACGAAGCATATGACCGAGTTAATTCAACAAAAAAGCGGACATGTTACCAATTGCACCGCAGCAACTGGATAATATTAGAAAGGAAGCACGGCTATAGAATCATATTCTATGCATTGATACCAGACAGATTAGAAATGCTTCTAATACATGAAGATGTAGGTACATATCGTGCGTTTCCTCGCTTTGTTCGCGCAGCGATTAACCAGGTTTGCGAGTAACCATTTTGACAGCGTTGCAGAGATAAGGCTATATAATATACATTGTGCTAAGAATGTCAAGTGACGCTACGTGTATTACCCTAATACACAGCAAGGGCTTTACCCGCACGAAAATCAAGATAAAATTGTGCTTACTGAAAGTTTCTAGGAGATGTAACGAATTCAATTATGCTGTCTGCTTTCGTTGGTTTTATGGGTTTTGGCGGCGTCAACAGCTGAAAGGAAGAAAATAACGGCTTAGCAAAGAACGAACGCAAATATATGGGTAGTCCCGTTGACTCTGGTTCTCGCCAAAAGCTATTCTCTTGCTAAAGAAAAATGTTGGTAGCATGCGGAGTAAGTTGTGAAAGTACCCACACCTCCGGAACAAGGTAGCAATATGAAATGTACACCAAGAGCCTTCTACACTAGGCAACAACTGAGAGCTACAGAAACGCGTCGTAAGAGCTGGTGTCCATCCAATCACAACGGCTATCGCGGGTAGCTTATCCTACGTGTACTGCACAGCGAATCTATTATACAGGTTGTTTCGCAGAAAAATGAGCCGAAGTTTTGTTTTAAAGGTTCATTGCACACCAAAAAGTCGGACGGCATAGCCTTACCATAGCCTGTTATTGCGTGAAATAAAACTCTTCAAGTCTGGGAACAGCTTCACGAAGAAACCTGTCATGTCGCAAGACTTGAATTTTTGTTTTGTCGAATACATATAAAAAGAGCATTTCTTGAGCTCAAGCACGTATAGTGAAAGCTGCACCTGCACCTTTAGCCTTGCATTTTGACCTCGTCGAAAGCGAGGTAGGGAATATATAATGTCCCTCTATTGTGGTCCACTATGTCCATGTTTGCATGTGAGAATGGACACGCCAGCTCTGTATGTAGAAGTACAACAACAATAATAAATTAAGGAGAATCAATGAATGAATATCTCATTGTCTTTCACGATAACACCATCGGGCGTGCAACACAGGCATGGCTGATGCAGTAGTAGTGTGAGGATACTCAAACTATTTTTTGTTGTGTAATGAACTAATTAATTACGGGACATTAATTAGTTTTTCGAATTATAAGGATTAGAGCCAAAATGTAAATGAGAAAGTTGCAGCGCGCAATACAGCGACACGAAACCCGTAGATTGCAACCTCGTACCTCTAAGGGATTCATTTTTTCCAGGCTCCAAAGGCTAACTTTAGGGTTTGCAAATTACGAACGTGGGGACGTCCAAATTACCGACGTGGGAACTGTCGTAGACCCGCGAGGAGCGCCCCATCACAGCGCTCTCGAGCGTCCAGTTATCGAACGAAGAGTTGTCGCAGTTGTGATTGACATTTTGGCTTGGCAGGAACTCCTAGCGCGTCTGAGACAAGTCCCGCGTCGGTTTCTTTTTTTTTTTTTTTTTGCAAACCCGAAAGTTAGCCTTTGGGGTTAACTTTCGGGTTTGCAAAAAAAAAAAAAAAAAAAACGACGCGGGACTTGTCTCAGACGCTGCCAAGCAAAGATCCCTTAGAGGTACGAGATTGCAATCTACGGGTTTCGTGTCGTTGTATAGCCCACTACAACTTTCTCATTGACATTTTGGTTCTAATCCTTATAATTAAAAAAATAATTATTAATTTCACTTCATTACAAAAACACTGGTAGCACTATGCAGTCCGCCTTTGATGAATCATTTCTTCTAGAACGTAGGCTCATTTTTCGTGAAACGCCCTGTATATATGCGTATGTTTCTGCTTTACAAGAAACGTTATTCACTGTTCCGCACCAGTTGCCCCGATACGTACTGCAAATTAACTTACGTGGTCCATCCAGCTCGGTTGTCCCAAGTTGTATGGTCGACATACTGCGGCTTCACCAGAAACAGCGTACACCATCACACGTGATGCAATGTACACCAAAAGTGCAGATGCAGGCAGGGACGTGTACGCCGCGCTGTGATATTTCATAATGCCGCTTCAGTAATTGGCTCCATGGTGTACTGGCGTGCAACGAGAGCCAGACGCTCAACAATGCCATACGAACCATAAAGTAGCGTAGCCGGCGTAGTGAGCAGCTTTCGTTCTCTTAGTTGGTACCACAAATGGATCATGTGTGCAGCTGCCCATCATAAGGCTGAGTAAAAGTGCCACGTCGAGTGACAGGATGATTATGCTGCTAACCAATGCCAGCGCTGTTCTGGGCGCAAAGAAGGCCTCGATCAGGGTACAGTAGACAATACCCTCATATCGATATCGGACGTGTCGCTCGAATTCATTAAAATATCTTACCTGCACCGGTTCTACAAAGTGATTATTTACATCGTTTCATCGACAGCCATTTGAGCATTCGTAAGCTTAGCTCGAAAATTAGTGAGACGAATGACAGCTTTCATTCCAAGTGTCAACGGACATCGCTGATACCTACTTGAATCGATATGCATCTAATGCGTTCGGACTGTTCGGTATCCTTATTCAGATTTCATAAAAGTACACTATCAATGGTTGTTTTCTTGTATTGCTTACGACATCAACTACTAGTATATGAAAGGTGTTTACGTTAGTGTTTGTAGTTCAATTGCACAGCTACTTGTAGCTCTCCGTGCGGCATCTGTTTACCGTATTTGTCCCCTTAAACTGGAATGCAATTCTTGAACATCTCAACACTTTCCGTATGTTAAATTGCATAGATTGAGAAGTTACCCGTCAAAAAGAACTCGTTACAAGTTACCGTGTGAAAAATGTAACTAAGTTAATAACGAAGTTCTTCAGCCTGAAATGTAACTCGCAGTTACTGAGTTACTTAAAAAAAGAACGAGTTACTTCCAAGTTACTTGGGAGTTGAGACACAAAATAGCATTACGAAGGTGGAGCACGTGTGAGCAGTTGAGTTAGACCTTAAATTGCCTGCGGAGGAGTGCAACACGCTTAGATCGTTTTCGTTTATGTCCAACAATAGACCTCTCCCTGTTTGTAGACAAATGACGTCATAGTGTTCGACAGCGCCACAAATTTGGTAGAATTGAACTACGCTCGAAGCTAGAGGTGAACAAGGTCACGCCCGAAAGGGGATTACGATATGGTCCCTTAAAGGGACGCGACCCTCGGTCCTGCTTTTCTTTCAATGAGAGGCAGCGAACAAGTGCCCGTTCGTGGAACCCAGCCCTCTCCTTCCGATTTGTTTCGGTTCAGTCTGTCTACCAATGTCATGATGACGTTTCTCTGGTAGAGGTCTATTCGAACGATTTGCATCTTACTCCCTGTGGGCGCACAATGGTTCAGCTTCATTGCAATGGCAGCGGTTCTTACTTCCTGAATAAAATACTGTCATTGATTGAATATCACGTTTTATGGTAAAAAATGCCATGAAGGAACCGGAGAGAAAGCAAGAAAATATGTGGATGTGAGTGAAAAGCGAGTTAAAAGTAACTTGGAACTTAACTTAAGTAACTTTGGCAAAGTTACCTGAAAAAGGAACGAGTTCCTCTGAAAGTTACCACGGCGCAAAAGCACCGAGTTACAACTTACCAAAAAAAGGAACTTAGTTACAGTAACGAGTTACCTCAAACTCTGTTAAATTGTGTGCAGAAAGCGCTAGGTATATGATAAAGTAGCCTCGTACTTTTCTGCAACACATTCATTCCGTGACTATATATCAGGAGTGACAGCAAAACACAAACGAAGGAACGAGACTCCACAGATCCGTCCCTCTGCGTCGTGTCGTGTGTGTTTTTATTGCTTCCCATACAAAAAAACACGCACGAAGGGACGCCACAGTATAGGTCTCGTCCGTTCGCGTCCTGTCGTTACGTGCGTTTTTCTTGCTCCCAATACAAAAACAGACACGGAGGGACACGGAGGGATCTATGGCAGAGGTCTCCAACACACGGCCCGCGGGGCTCCCGCAGTGAAGGAGAGAGACAGAGAAAGAAAGAAAGAAGGGAAGGGAAAGACAACGATACATAATCACAGTGAGAGAGAAAAAAAGAAGAAGCTAGTAGAAGCTATGGGGAATCGTGCGCCTGCGGAAAGCCCTTTAGTTCTTGGATAATGTCGAATCACAACACTCGCACACCCACTTAAAATAATACACCTCACACGGGAGCTGTCTTCACTACAATACACGGGAGCTCTGCCGCGGCCACGCTGCGCTTCCTCGGAAGAACCGAGCGATCGAAGGTCGTCCTGTACCTATAGTTTACAGAATTCACAGGCGTCAAAGCGTCGTCTATCAAGCCTCCGGTGGACGTCGGTTTGCGCTCTGCAGTGTTTCCATGTCTATGACTACAAAAAAGCACAGAGAGCATGGCCTGCTCAAAGCCAGATATGAAGCGGACAGTAGAGGAGGAGAAGCGTACCTTCCAAGAGCATTAGGAGGTAAAGTGTCTGTTCGCGGATGTAATCAACGTCCCAGAATGTCTAGTGTGCAAAAAGAAGAAAAAAAAAGAAGAGGAAGCTGTTGTTGTCCATTCGAATGTTGTGTTGAGTACAATCTCCGACATCAACGAAGGGCTTCACAAAGGGCAGTACGCGGAACTTACTGGAAAGATCCCTATAGAAAAGGTGACGCGGCTCAAATTGGCAGCCACAAGACAAAATTACTTTTTTCGTAAGGTTAATAGAGAAAGTGAGGTCGCTGTTGAAGCAAGCTTCGCCCTGTTCCAGATAATCGCAAAAGCGTCAAAAACCCTTCACAGAAGGTCATTTTATCAAGAACTGTCTTATTCGGTGCAGCTGAAATTGTGTGTCCAACCGCAACAGATTATTTTGAGAAGACTAGCCTTTCTGTAAATGCTGTCCCTACACGGGTTGAGGACGTGGGTGCAGATTTGGAAATGCAGCTGCGCGATTTTCAAAGTATTTTTGTGCACATTCCTTAGCACTTGACGAATCCACGGACATAAGTGATATTGCGTGGTGTTCACCCGCGGTGTCACGCACGACTTGGATATACAAGGAACTGTTTGATCTGCTTCCTCTGGAAATGCAACGACGGGGAGTGTCCTGTGGAGCATGCTAAAAGGCAGCACCGAAGCAGCAGGTCTTAAAGGGACCATGAAATGATTTTCGCGAATTCCGAGTACTCTGCCGGAAACGGTTCTCATAATCCCTCACTGGCATACACACAACGACTCCTAACCGCATTCAGTCTGCCGGGGGCGCAGTTACCGCGCAAAAATAGAGGGGCGTGACCGCTGAATACATCCTTTCGAAGCGGCCGTATGTCATCAGCTTGCAGTTCCCGGCCAATTGTGAACGACCAGGACTACACACACCGCGGGACCACGTGGGTGCATAGGTTTCGGTTTGGACAGCGACGACGTGGTATATGTGCCATCAAAATCAGTAGAAATATGACGAAACGGAAATTGTCAGCGATGGAAGAAGCGATTATGCGACGCACGCAACATCTAGGAATCGTTTCGTGCGCAGCAGCTCCAGAAGGCCACCGACAGACATTTTCTAACGAAGCAGCAGCTCAGAGAGGAAAACGTACTCCGGTAACGATACTGACAATCAGCTGAACTAATATATATCCAGTGCAATTCCACATCGCGATAAAAGTTTGATGAAATCGGCGCTCCCGAGTTCTACAAATATGTAGACAGGAAATGGTTTCCCTGCCTGATGTCTGACGTCAACCGTGTTCTGTCGATGTTTGGAAGCACATGCGCATGCGAACGGTTCTTTCCAATGATGGATATCAACAAGACAAAGCTGAGGTCCCCCCTTCGGGTCCTGTCGTGTGCGTGTTTTTCATTGCTCCTCGTCAAAAGCACTCACGAAGTGTCAATGCTTAATGGGCCTCCTCCGTGTCGCGTCGCTTCGTGTGTGTTTTTGCCGCTGCCATTTAGTATTAGAGTATTTAATACTCTATCTTAAATGCTTTCCAAGACTGGGTATTTAGTACTTTAGTCAGTTACTTTTACCTCGGTACTCAGTACCTTGAATACTTTTTGTGAATATCTTGTACAAGCCTTGTCTCGTCCCTTTGCATCGTGCCGCAAAGCGTGATTTGCTCGAAGAAATCCCAGGATTTCGGGACATTTTTTTCGCATTTCGGCATTTGGAGTATTGAAGCAATCCCGGAATTTCTTTGCAAAAAAAGTTCATGACCTCGGGGCTCGAGTGGCATACTTCAGAGCCTCTGTTGGCGCAATCGCGGAATCATTACGATTTCCATAATTTCTAGAACACGTTTGAATGAGCTACATCTGTTTGCCCTTAACTGCCTCTGAAGCACTCCAATAGCTCCTTCCTTGCACTGAGCGGTGATTGGGCTTCAAGTGTTGACACCTGTGACACTTGTGCAGGAGCTCCGTGCATTGCGTTGCACTCTCGCGGGTACCGTCGGCGTCGAACGGCATGTGCAGCGTCGTGTTCGTGAACAACAGAAAAACTAAAACGAAGAAAAGCTGGTAATAGTAGGGGTCGGTTTAACTTCTACGATGAACACATAAACGAACGAATATACTGACTTCCTGCAGAAGACGGGTGATTCAGCTGCATGTGGTCTCGTCCGTTCGCGTCGCGTCGTGTGCGTGTTTTTCATTGCTCCTGATGCAAAAACACAATGTAGGCGATGAGGCCTCATGGATCTCGTCCCTTCGTGTCTTGCCGTGCGCTTCCTATTGCTTCTCATATAACACACACACACACACAAAATGAAAGAACGAGACATGATGGGTCTCTTCTGTTCGAGTCCTTTCGTTCGTGTATTTTCTATTGTTCCTCGTACTGAACAGTTTAAATATACAACTGTATACAAATACTCAATGAATATTTCGCCTACAAGACCGTTAGGGCAGCTCGCTTGCCTCCTACTTCTGTGTTCAACGTTTTCTCGTAATTTGGCTGATTTTCTGACAAAACCCACTGGCTGCGGAACTGCAACCTCTCCGTAATGGGAATCAGTGGCTTAATGAATACCGTTACACATATATACTCACTCTATTTTCTTAGATGATTCGAATGAGTGCTCAGGATCACGCCCATACCCAGCGAAGAACCCTCGCTGACCCATAATCGAATCGCCGGCCTGCAATGAGAAGAGCAACACACAACTGTAAACGTTTATAGAGATCCTTGGCCTTTCGGCCTTCGTGTCACGCTTGCCTCTCGCGTTCGCGCGAAGATGGCCTGTTCCACTGTTTCTTCCGACGTCTTCACCAAGTTCAGCGCGTCAACGGCGGCTGCAACAGCAACGTAGCTTCGTGATAATGTTGATTTTCGATGAGGGCAACCACTTTCCTGTGTCCCATTCTCATAAATGCCAGGTCCGAAAGGAAAATGAACTGCCAACGCCTGAATACCTGAAGCCACGCTACACAGATGAAAATTGCGGCATTCTATGTCTTTACTGTCATACAAATATTAATCTGCTGAATAGACGAACAGATTCCGAACGTAGCGCCAGTGCAAGAATATCTCATGGCGGACATGACGACGTTATCTTTTCAGTCATGCGGATCTTTAACAATTCTATAGTCTAAATATCTTCATTCGCCAATCCTGGACTGCAAATAAATAATTGAACTGATGGCCATATCTTTTGTTTTTACAAAGACAACTTTACTGTAATGCTGACTGGGAGTTGGATTGCCAGGGTCAATACTCCACCCGATTTTTTTCTTTTTTTTTGGCTATAGTCGTGAGGATGCCCACTTGAGTGCGGCCAACAACGGCAGGCTACTTCGACCCCCCCCCCCCCCCTCTGCCCCGATTGCTGGTGGTACTGTGGTGAAATCGAATAATGGGTCGCCTGACCGAAGTCCTACCGTGTCCAAAAGGTTTAGAACAGCTTTTGGGGCAGAACGTTGTTGGGCTGGGTTTGGCCATGGACCCAGCAATTGATATAGTAAGAGGGTGAAATTCCCGGTGATTTAGAGACGTTGAAAGTGTGGTGTTCAGCGGTTGATAGTGCGGGCAATGGAGGAGGATGTGTTCTAAATCTTCCAGATAACAGCAGTGACCGCATTTTGGAGAGCCAAGTTGTCGCAAGCGGTAAGGCCACTTAGCTGTAAAAAGCCACATTTACCCTTCATTAAAAATCTGGTCCATGCACTGGCTAGTATCATCTTTCCTGCAGTCCATTTATCCTGTTCTTTGACCTTCCAGGCGTCTGACCATTGGCAGTTCCTAGCCTAATGCATTCTAGCGGCGTAGGACCGTCGAGTCGGTCCTACGCCGATAGTTCGTCGACGCCTGCGGTGAGCATAGCTTTAAGGCAAGCGACCGAAGTGACAAACCGGGTGCTTGGCCGGAAGTAGCGGGAACAGCGGCGCCTCGACAGCGAGCGGAAATTGAAATATGAGCAAGCAGTTAGCGTTAGACACTGTTACATCTTTGTGTGCCGTACTTTCTGAGCAAGTTATATTCATGCAGTAATAAATTCTGTATGACACACGTGAGATACATCGCGCACGTTCCTCGCTAGTGGTTTCGTACGTGGTTTCCTCGTGCCTATCGCTAGTGGTTTCGTACGACAAGCATCGCGCCGGACTGGTAAGTTCCGTCAAGAAGCCGTTCTGCGCGGGTGTTTGCTTTCCATCAGGCTGAAGTAACGACCGTTTCTCGCCACTTTTCCATCGGGAAAACGAGGTGTGCTCTTACGCAGTTTGTCGTTACCGTTTAGTCGTAGATTGCACATAACTTACTATCGCGCACAGTGTCTTGAATTGCATCAAACCGCTTCATGAGATCTTTCCAGAGCTCTGCCGTCTGGAAAACAGTAAAATACATTGTTAGAGGACTCGTCGCTGTGTCTGAAATCTAGGGAGCAATACTGAATATTTTGCATGTTTGCCAAGCATTTTCGCTAAAACTTACAAATACCAGCTTGTGAATCATACTTTTCGCAAGGTGAATGACGACCAAGTTTCATAAAAAAAACCTTACAATTAATCCCTGGTTGACTTTACCAAACACAAAGATACTTATTACACACATACCTAATGCAATACACAACCGGAAAGAGGCACTCGTCCTGCCAACTTCTGTTCTTGTCGGTTTGTTCTCCCGAATACGACATGTGAAGATTAAATGCCAAAAAACCTGGAGACACTAAACACAAGGGCAGCACAACAAATTTCTCTCTGGCCTCGTGTTTCGTGTTTATCCGTTTTTGTTCATTAATCGTTGTGCACCAGCTACTTTGTGCCCTTACCCCCCTTTCGGTACGCTCAAGAACAGTAAATTTTACGATGTCGTGAACTGGGAAAGATGAGATTGAGGGAACTCTAAAAAGGAAAAGATCCAAATTCGGAGAAAAAAGGAAAAAGAAAGAGGCGCAATTGACTCATTTCCCAATTTTAGAATAGAGGAATGACGGCTTCTTGTCTATTTAAGGGCAACAGAGCCCTTGGATTTGTGCACCGTCATCGGTAACATCCTCCCGGTCGTCTAAGAGGTGGTACTCAAGCACTTTGGGATCGCAAAGAAATCAGCGATCGTTGCTACGCATTGCGCAAAACACCATTTGAGTTCTGTGCATGTGCAGAGGCGACCCTGCATATCTCTGGAGCCCCAACGCGCCTGGTAACACTGTTCCATGGCTCATGTTCCAACACTCATGGCTCCTTAATATCTGTCCAAGCAATACACTCTTAATTTATTTGTGTACAAACACGTCTAGCTCCCGACAAACCGCTATAAGCTGGACACCAACCAAACCAAGGTAGGTATACTTGCCAAGGCATCACATTTCAACGCTGCATCTCTCAATGTTGCTGCATTGGAAGCCTTGTTGGGCTGAAAGACATTAAAAATAACGGTGTAATAAAGTTACACATTCAACTTCCTCAACATAAGTTTGTGGAACCTCTTACGACTGCAGTGAACACTTCGACAGGTCATGAAAGAAGTTCGCATGACCGTGCATGTCAACGTAGCGCTTTGGAAGCACCCAACAGAAACCCGCAAAAACAGATATTAAAAGTGAGCATGGCAGATGCTACTAAAGTGCTATGACAAATCCCTGTGGCGTGTTCAGGTACTTATGGTATGTGGACGGTATCATTACCTTGAGCTTGAGCAGGTTGTAGAGACAAACACTACACAAGAAGGCGGTACACTCTCCCTACTACCTCCTCAAATGATACTGTCTACATGGCTACACCAGCTTGCCTGCATTTTAATGCTGTGCTCATTCATACCTACGGTATGTTGACCGTCAAAGCAATATTTCACACGTCAGATGAAAAATTCCGGGCGCACACTTTTTCGAGAAAATAAGAATAGGTTTCAACTGTGTACATACGTCATCCATGTTAGCATCGATATTCGCTCGAAGGTCTGTGGAGTGAAATTCAAAATAACATGTACTCAATAAACGTTTAAAGCAACGTTTTCCTACCGCACAAGAGCACTATTCGAAATGTGCGACATGTGTATGATGTGAATCTGGGCTAGCTCTTTTTTATTAGGCTTCCCATATATTTCGAGGTGTTGTGAAGGGATTTTTTTTGCCATATAAAGTGTTGTGTTTTAATCGACAACAACCGCTTGTGAGAGGATATTGGATGCTCACTTTAAGTGTCACACAAGCTTTTGTCCTTCGTGAACGCTACGGCAATACTTCTCCCAGGAATGTACGCGTAATGTTGCATCGGAATGTGGGTTACAGTCGCAGAGGAAAAGCTGGAAAGCCAGGCAAAGCTATGGTATCTGGTGCACGTCGTGTTGTTTGCCTGTCACTACTCATTACGCTGCTGCCATACGTCGCCCTGTGCCCGCTAGACCACGACAAGGGATTGGATCACGCTTCCTAGGTCATGTCGTTCCATGCAAAGCTGATTTTGCAGTGTTTCCTTATAAACTGGATTGCACGGCAATAAGACAGCGCGAAAATAGTTTGCGTAGTCTGTCCTCTTATACTTCCTGATGAATTAATACGAATTTTTTGTTCGCACACTTCACCACCATCACATGAAATTTCCCAGCGAAACCGTGAGAGTGTGTTCCTCTTGGTTTTATCTAGGACATTTTATTTTTGAAGACCTGAAAGAAACCACTGATTTTGAGCGAATGAAAGGTTGCAAAGTTTTGAGTATATGAGAGTCTACGGGAGTTGCAACAACTTCGCTTCTCTAGACACAAACGGCCGCGGCATCTGTGCCAAAATTGTGTCATTCCCTGAAACGACAGCCAAGGAACTGATTGCAATAAATACTTTGGGCGAAACATGTATAGTTCTCGAGTCTTGTGAGAATGAAAATCGTGCTTTTGTCATCTGACAGCATCCTCTGCTCTGCGACGCCATCACCGTTCGCTCTGAGTCAGAGCGCCTGCAATTTTTTTCCGCGTTCGGTTTCTCCGCGTTACGTGTAGTGGTCACTCCTTTCACTCATTTCATGTGACGTTTTTGGTGCATAAAAAGCAGGCACAAAAACGGTGACATTCGTACTGCGCATCCGGCACTTTGTCAGCATATTGTTGAGATAGGGGTAAACCCCGAGTTCAGACGCTACGTCGCCGAGATCAACACAGAGTTCCTGGAAAACGTGTGTGCATGGTTCATATACTGGACCTTAAAGGAAGAGGCGGTATGTAACAGGAATAATAAAAAAAAAACTTTCTGGGAGACTGCTTAAAGGAAGACTCGGTCAAGCAGACCGAACTCGCGGCAGGAAAAATAGAAGAACTGACTTTGTTCTCAATGCCGCTGAGAGCGGCCCAGAGGCGTCGCGTATATGACATTACTTTCTGACAGCGCAAGCGGAGAGCGCAGCGCAAAGACAATAATTTTCCGAAGGCGGCGCCATCCCTCGCCGGCAGTGGACGTAACTAAGGCGAAGGAGTTCACGTAGAGGAGGACCTCTAGAGAACCTGAGCGCCGTATTCTATTCTCCACCTCCAGGGATCCCTAAAGCATACTGCGCTTCGCTTCAAGTGACTCTCAATAGGCTTGGCATGCACGGATCACGCCCTGTGTGCGCGCGCAGGAAGGACTGCCAAGGCTGTTAGGCTATTCCTGTCTATACCTGACGGAAGAGCCATAGTATACGGGGCTAAATGACTTTGCTTAACTGCAATGTATTGCTACACAACGAAATGACTGGGCCCTTAGTGAATGCTTCCTATCAATGGGAAGTTGTGTTGCTGATCGGGCGAAGCCAGCATAATGCTAGAGATGAACATGAATATCTGTAGGTGCCAGCTACGTAGGCGTATTGATTTCGTGAGTTTCCTTTGCGTTCATTTGTACACAAACGAAGGCGACGAAATGATGTGCTTACCTCGGGCTAAGGTGCTGCCGTAGATGGAGTAGAGCCCTGTTGAGTTATCCGTCTGTTGCATTTCTTCTCTTATCTTTTTCGACAGCTCAGTAACAAATTTGCTTTCCACTGCAACAAAAAACAGGTTGATATACGAGGGAGGGTCAAAGTAAACCAGTAAGGGTGCAACGAAAATTTGCAACACTACTCGCCTGTGTTGTCAACTAGCAATAACGGTACCATGATGTGAATAGTGGCAGACTGATGTCAGCATGCCTAACAGCCTAGAGGAATGGAAGACGACGCGCAACAGGCTGTACCAATGTGATGCAGTCACACAACACGACGGCACAAGAGTCGTGCAACAACCGCGTCCTCACTTGCAACGTGAGTGTTCTGTGCTCTATTCTTTAATTGCAGGACGAAGAAAAGTTTAGTATGGTGACGTATGTTTCTCATTTCCGCACTTCATCGATTTATTTTAATTTAGAATCACGCCTCAGCTGGAAAGAACGAATGAGCCTGCTCTCTCTGTGATGTATTGTTGCAAGTGATACCATCCTGCTTACCGTCATGTGGCGCGCCTGCATCACGAGCGGGGTGCTGAAAAGTTATCAGCTCCACAAGGAAGAACGCGGCCTACAGTCATACACCTTTATTTCTTACAACAACAACTTTATTTTGAGATGATGAATGGGGAGCTTCATCGCAAAGGGTGATACCCTCCCCGATTGCTGGTGGTGATGCGGGGAATGAAATAAATGAATAAATAATAATAAATAACTAATAAATGAATGAAAACGGGCTTTGACGGCAGAGCGTTCGTGTGCGGACTTAGAATTCGAGATATTCATCTCGAAGTCAAACGCACTTGTCACATTGTACCTGAAGCTTATCTAATCCTGAAAAAAAGACACCCGACGTCTGCTCCCCGAAATATGCTTCGGCTGCTCCTATTACCTCATAGTCATCCGAAAACCTATTTCCTGTCCGGTGGGTGATGATAACGCATTTCTGTCGGATACACCAATGGATTGGCCGTATTTTTTTCTTTCAAAGGCTCCTTTAAAGGAGCATAGAAAGACTCATGAACAAATATGTTGGGATACTTAGAGAGTAGGAATACAAGCTCTGAGTCACACATTAGCACAAAAACTGCAAGTGCAGCGCGTGATCATGGTGCTCCCCTGTTTCCCTCGGCTGCCATGCAGTCTGCAACGCCATGCACCTCGCAAGTACTGAGGCCACCTCGCAAGTACTCCTTTTGGAGTTGCGTTTCTCACCGGCCTTCCCGCGCCTGGGCTGGTCGCTCTCGCCGGCAGACAATTCTCGGTGGCCAATGAAGAGACCCGTGTCACCTTTCGTAACGAGACGCTAGGAGCCACTGGGCGAGGCCGCCATCGCTGCCCGCACTCTTGCAAAGCAATTTTCTCACTCTCTCTTCTCTCTCTCGTATGACACAGTAAAAAGCCACATGTTCCATGTGCCTTCCATCCTTTTTAACTGGCAGAGCAAGCTACAGCAGTATGGTTCAGTAATTGCAGTTTTCTGGAGATAGTCATCAAAACGCGTTCCTTGTTCCAGAAAAAAATGGCCGTGACTTGTCCCGCTGACCATTCAGTCTAGAATTTATTTGGGCTCGGAGAACCCGGGTGCTGCCATTCCATGGACATTCGTCTCAGGATGATAGTGATACAACCACGTTTCGTCAACTGTAACAAGTCGCTTAAGAAACATGCCAATAGAACGCTCAAAATGCTGCAAACTCAACTTGGAGGCATCCGTTCGGCGTTATTTCTCATCGGCATTCAAACGTTTCGGCATCCAGTTGGCTGTCAGCTTCCACATACCCATCTCTTCATGAATTACAAACCCAATGCGTTCTCTGCATATGTCTAAAGTGCCCGCAATTGTTCTAGCCGAGATTCGCCGACCTGTCAAAGTGAGGTCATGGACACAATCAACAATTTCTGATGTTTGCACATTTGGATGTCTCCCTGATCTTCCGGGACATCGGTGTCAAAATCTACACGTTGGAAATCGCAGCACCTTTCCTTCAATGTAGACTATGATGGGCACTGGTTACTTGATGTTAGTAGCATTAGCGCATTCATATGAGTTTCCTTCTGCACGAACAAGAACGTCTTGACACTCAGGAGTTCAACCTTTGAAATTTTCACGCTTATAGAAGACATGTTTTTCTTGATAGCCCGAGCAAGAATGAACGCTTCGCGTTAAAAACACACAATTTCACTTCTTCGGCTCCCTCTTTGTGTCTAAGATGATGAAATCGCTTTCGTATATATCGACGTGCGTCGGGCTGAAAACTATTCAGCTCGTCCTCGTATCTGTTCTTTTTGACCACTGCTCACACCCTCAGTATCACAGCGATAATGATATAAGAGTGGTTTTCAATTATGTAAGTCCCTTTCGCTACACATGTCGATGCAAGAACAAAGTATTATATAAATGGGCAGGGTATGAGTAACACGAACGCGTGCTTGGGCAGGAGCACAGCTTGAATTCCGGTTATATGCTGGTCTTGACTTGCACGTTCGATTCGTACAGTGTGAACACGCAGCGAACACCAGCCAGTAACACCGCACCGCAACGGCTGCAAGAGCAATTGCCATATCTCCGTTTCAACTTGAAACAGTGAATTGAATTCGTCGGTAGAATATTTAGCACTGGAGATCCGGTTGTCCAATCAAGTATCACTGAGGCATAAAATGTCATAGTTCAGTGATAAAAGCGTATGTAGAGATTTTACGCTAGCCACGAGAGTTCTGATAATAAATATGCCTTTATATGTATATATATACTCATGGAACGATGCAACAGCACCAGAGGACACGTGTTTCGCAGTGTTTGCGGCTCGTCAGCTCTGGTAGCTGCGCATCGTTCGGAATTGGCAAACCAGGGGTCGCTCAGCGAGCGATATACACCTGATTTGATTTGATTTGATTTTGATTTTATTGGGTCATTTCTTCAAGTTAAAAGGTCACAACAACTGAGTGGTCCCTTAGCAGAAGCTAGAGCTGAGCACTCCTCAATGCCACACTGCAAGCCAGTGAATTATAATGAGGAGGAAAAAGCCATTAAAGAAACAAGTAAATGACACTAGACGTGTTTGAAATTCAAAATTACAGATTAAGATGGCTTCTATGGCTGCACGCAGAAAAACATGGACCCTGGACCCTGAGCTATATACACCTGAGAGGGTCACCATATAGCCATAGCCATGACCGCGTAGCCATATAGTCTATAGCCACACATATAAAAAGCCATATATATATATGTATATATATACACACACACACACACACACATATATATATATATATATATATATATATATGGCTTTTTATATGTGTGACTATTATACTGAGGGTTTAACCTCTTCTCGAGATGGCCAAAAAATTCTCAGAGTATTGTGTCATCGGGCAAAAAAAGGCGTCAGACGCCAGGCGGAAGGATGAATAGGTCTTTTCGTCGGAGCTCAGGTCACACACCTTTTTGCTCACTCAGTAGCGGAGCACGAAAAGATAAGGTACGTGACTCAGTTGTGTCAACTGCAAATCTAGAAACAACTCCTTTGATTTCGTCACAGCGTGCACAACGCTGGGGAATGAACGAACCTAAGAAATAATGAACGTAAAGAAAATGCACTTACTTCCACGGCTGAAGGCTACTCTGAAGTTCGTTATAGTAGGCTTGATGTCAGCTTCCAGGAAAATATTGAACTGCTGTAGGGGATGAATGAATAGAGGTAGTCGTGATTTTCGAAATGGGCATATAGCTTATTACTATTAACGAGCTCGAAATGCGCAAAAAATTCTTTTCACTACGATTATATCTCTGTAGTGGTATTTTTCGAATCCTCATGTAAGTTATATGTGACTTATGTGTTGTTATCTCATCCCTACTTTGACTTTCTTGCCGTGGCACTGAAGTCAGTCCGAGTTTAGCATGTGTAGTCTACAGCAGGGTTGCGGAGTTGCCACTCCGGAGTTGGAATGATTCCGGAATCATTCCAGATTTAGCAGAGCCCGGAATGGAATTTGAATGGAATGGTCTGGGTGCCCCGGCGGCAGTCTTGGTTTCAACGTGCTGCTTTCTGCTCGCGCACACTTTGCACCGCACCTGCACACGGTCAAGAGTGAAATAAACTTGTCTTTGTGCTTTTTCCGTGCTTGGTAGTGTCAATCTCCTCTAGCATTGCTGGACTTGCCCGTATGGTTACCGGTCCTTTTCTTTTATTGAGGGAATTAACGGAATAGAATTAGGTTGCCAAGCCATTCCAGGAGTGGGAACCGACCATACTTTTTCATTCCGAGGAATTGAAAGGAATGGAATTATCGCAAATCTCCATTCCCCGGAATGGAATTGGAACGGAATGAGATACCCCATTCCGCAACCCTGGTCTACAGAGCCACTGGCGATTCCTAACTTCGCTTTGTGCGTTGATGATGACGTGCGCAAAAGTCACAAGGTATCTAGGTGTTGAAATAGGAAGTAAAAAGGCTTTTACCTGTCTCCTCCCCAGTGCGATTAGTGAAGTTGTCAAATGTGTTCCTAGATCAAGCCACTGTATGCACCCCTCCTGACCACAGACACATTATTGTCCGAATGATTTGTCGTTCCATTCAGTCGTTGATGTAGAATGAAAAACATCATGGGCAGGTCGGAGGTAGAAATAGCGATTCAATCTTATTTCCCTATTTGGTTTCTTCTTCTTTGTGTTCGAGTGCCAATGATGGGCAACAATAGCAAGTAAGAATTCGCAATGTTTCACAACATATAGATACGCGAGGCAACGGCATTTACAAAGGCACGGATAATGCTGTTCTCACGATAACTGGCTGGCATTTTGTTTGAAAGGCATTCACAATACGCAGTCGAACGGTGCAAAGCGGGCGCTATGAGGGTTCACGTCGGGGCGGGCCGTAATAGTAATACCTTATATTATAATTGCATTGCTCTAATACGGTTGAGTATTTGTAGTACGTATTATTATTACTTATTATTAGGTATTAATACATACATTTGAAGTACTTCACGTACTATTATACTTTCCGAGAAGTATTATGTGATGTAAAATATGATTGAAGAATGACTTGTCTCAATAAGTAGTGAACAAATTTTGCATAATTCTCCTGTTTCATTCTTGGGAACGTATGAATGCATGTACGTGTGTCTTCGCGTATGGATGCATTACTAGTATTCCCCGTGTAAGTATTAGTATTACACAATGCCGCAAAATCAAAATATTATGCATTGTTATTTGGATACTCCTGAAAAGTATTATCTATTATTATTATTATGTATTATTAATTATTAGTATTATTATTATGTATCTGTATCCTAATACAAAAAGTGACTACTGCTGCTCAACCCTGGTTCAGATGCCAAGCTACACAGACCCATAAACGCATACAGACACAGTTCATGTTGTCCAGAAACAGCTTGAGATCCGAGCGCATGTCATGGGCCTTCTCTTGAATAAAGCCCAAACCTTTGCCCGCCCCAGTGCATGCGGAGATCATGAGGAAGTAGCATATCCTGTAAAGAGAACAGACATGCCAAACTGGGTCCCAGAACTTGTGACTTTTTCTTGAACATTCTGACCACAAGTGGCATTGTTAAGGTCTTTCTGGGATCCCCACTAAGTACTCGATGATGAATACGACCATGGTACGTTCTACAAGATCACTATTGTGGGAGCATCGCGGGATCTTCACGTACTGCAGCCAACACGTCACCGTTTTCACGCAGTTTATCTTCCATGCACGCTCCCAGTACAACCTGAGACAGGCTTTGCCATGCGGTTTTCAAGCCTTTATCAATATTTTAGAACAAGCAAGACTCTTCATGTGAATCGGTGAAAGAGGTTCGTTACAGTGAACGGGCTTCAGCGACTGTAGTTTGCAGTTTCCGCTTGACGGGTATAGTCAGTTGGTGTGGAACATCGCTCCCTCAGTGTAACATCTCAGTACCCCCGAGTGTTGTTTTTACATATGACAGCTGTTAGATGTTTCCTTTGATTGTCCTAGGGGTAACTATGGGTGACAGACACGCGCAGGGGGTTTATTTAGGACGACTGCTTTTAGTCCTCTATTGATTTTGTGTGTTTTAGTGTCGCAGTACATTATGAAAACCATTTTCGCGTATGTTTTTTTTTTTTTTTGCTCACGATACAAAAGAAGGAAAGATAAACGCTGGGAAACCTTTAACGTTGGCGAGTATAAGGGCGAATATAAGGGGCTAAGGGGAAATTTCAAGGAAGAATTAACACTACTACGAAAACAAAGCTACAATCGCGAACTTTATATTCACAGTTAGTTGTACAAGTTGGTACGGATTTGAACCACTTTGTGAAGTACAAGCATGTGCGGCCCGGGCAACCTCGGGATTATCTCGAAGGAAGCCGGTCAATCCACGAATTTTAGGATCGAGACTTCGCGATATTTAATGGCCGCGGTTAGGTGCTCTGGGATCGATTCGCAAAAAGCTGTGGCCGTCAAACCAAATACTTTTACAGGCTATTCGTATATGAAATATGCAACAATGTGCGTTACCACATGTGAAGTATCATAACTCTGCTTAGTTCCTGATAACATGGAGTGTTAGTAGACCATTCATAACACGGCCTTCGAAGTACTGTATCTACCACTCCCAATCAACGGACAATATCCTCCACTCTTCAACACATAGCACGGTGAAGGCCAACCATTGCAGAGAATGATGCTGTTATCACTCCTGATTTTTGGAAAGCGCGGGGTATACGCCCCTGTGACAATTAACGTAACTGCATAGAAAAGGTGTACGCATCCCATTTTGAACCAATCAGGAGGCAGAAGAAATGTCCTTCCGGACAGGGGTTGGCTAAAAGCGTGCTGTGCGGTGCACTCTTAAAAATGGACTTCACCGAATAGCACGCCCCTAGCCAACCATCATCCCGAATAACATCGTTCCCGCCCCTGATTTGTTCAAAACGGGACGCGTACGCCTTTTCTGTCCAAATTTGTACTGTGCAGGTGGTACAAAACGGCGTAGGCCTTCCGTTTTCAACAAATCAGGGGTGAGAGTAATGTCATTCGGGATGATGGTTGGCAATTAGCGTGCTATGCGGCTAAGTTCAGTTTTAAGAGTGTAGAGTACCACAGGGTGTATGAAAATAGACCTCTCTCTATTTGCCAACAGGTGACGTGAGATGGTACAACAGCGCCGCCAACTTGTTATAACTACTATACTAAAAATCAATACGTGGTAAGAAAGTGATATTAAAATATAGCAATTGATGTTCTAATAATCTTATGTAATCTCTTACATGTTATTAGTTGTATGGAGCCTTGTTCGGCTCCAGACTATCTGTAGCCCTATCTTTCGGGAAGCTCGTTCTAACGATGGTCACCGTGTTCCCGCGGCTACTGGCGGATGTTTATGACCTTAAAGGTCAGATATGCCGATTTTGAAGTGCCGTAGAACTGAGCGATACTCGCGCTGTGTGTTCATTACCGAACACTGAATATGTGTGCGAAATATCTTGCTCCAACTGTTCGTAGTTTTTTAGAAAACAGTTTTTTTAGTTCCCACGCCCGGCCGTCAGACCGTCGGCTAACCCTGCGCACGGGCGCACCGACGTCACTGCTCTCGGTTTATCTGTCTTTGGCTTGGCATGGACTCTTGGCTTGGCCGCTTGGCTTCTTTCGTTTCGTCCTCTGTGCATCGTACATAAGCGAACAGCTGTTATGTTGTTGCTAAGCCGGAAACAAAGCATGTGAATATTTTTTTTTGGCACGGCGTCGTTTGGAAAGTGCACTTCCTTGTTCTGACCTTGCCTTTTATGGGCTGGAGCGATATGATACGTAATATGCCACGGCGAAGTTGTCGAAGATACGACGGTGCTACGCGGTTAGAACAATTCATCGGAGCATTCAAGTGTTACCTATTATAAGCTGCCAAAAGTGCGAAGCTCTTGGCTGACAGTGGTGCCTGCTAATTTCCACTGCAAGGATTTCGTCCACGAACGTTATCATAGGTTACGCGCGTCTCCAGAGGCACTTTGGAATCTCGGCACGAAATCGTCTGATGAAAATCTCAGGTGCCCGACGCACAAAGTTTTGAACGTGTCACGGAGGATCAAGACAAAAAACGAGAGCATAAAAGGTAAGTCGAGGTTCAGATATAAAAAATAGCAAGCTTAATGAATCGATTGTGCAGCTGTCTGACTGCGCTTACTCTGATATAACCACGATTAGCAACACAATAGTATTGATAATCTAACTTCTGAATTACCACAGGTGCACGCTGAAGGCGGAAATGAAGCATGATCTGGCTTGTATCTGGTGCATGAAGAAATGGCTGACACGTTAGTTGCAGTCTACCTCCACCAATAGGTATGACAATGTGATGTTATAATTTGAGTATTCACCTATGTTCAACTTTTCATGTGCGCTCGCATGCAGACATCTTGACACCACTTTTAAATCTGCCCTCAAGTTACAACCTGTGCTTTCAGGGTGGAAAACAAAGGTCGCCATCCCGATTAGCTGCTATCTCCCAGTTCAAGCACTTTTGCTGTCTGGACACTGGTTCCTGTGGACGGGGTGTTACAAGCTTCACTGTCTGCTGGCTAGTTCCATCTCAAATCGAACAATCCGGTACACTTGATGTCTCGAATGAACTGGAAAAAAATATATGTTGAAGCCATCGGTGAGTTAGGAGAAATAAACGCTTTCGAAATTCTCTGCGCTGCGCGGTTCGGGAAATAGGAGAGGAGGAAAAAACTGCCTCTCATCAGACGATGTCGTCGCGCGCATGTTTGAGCGTTCCCTACAAGGCTATTTCTTGTCGCATTGTAGTAATATCTTGCTCTGGCTTTAGACCACCTAGGGCACAATAGGCTCCTGCGTCGGCAGTGCTGTGTCGCTTTTTGTTTCTCTGCAAAAAAATATCAAAGTTGACTCAAAGCGCCGAAAAGCACCATATTCACTGCAACTTTGCGGTTGATGTGAAAAACGGACAAGATTGAGCTTTATACCGTTCAACTTGTCATTCATGCGGCTATCGAATTATATATAATTTGTTCATCTACTCTGTCAGGAACGTAAGCGATACTTCTTTATGTAGCACCATACCACCGAAAAATGACGAATTTCGGAAGCCTTTATCTAAAAAACCCCACCAAAAACTTGCCTCGAAAATTTTATATGTCGTAGATAGACCCTTAGACTATGCACAGAAGAAAAATCAGAATTCGGACTTGATCGGTAGGCGCGCTGTGAATTTTTTGCCGGCACTATACGCGGAGCACATCTAAGCGGTGGCACCGTGTCCTGCGTTGCAAAATCGAATTTTCCAAAGGGACTTTCAAGTTCTGCCTTTACATAAAAATTAATTGCTATCGTTTGAAGCCGTTCTGAGCGTTTCCGTTCATAACAGTGTTGTATTCGCTGAATATAGATTATGGAGCAGCCAAATGTGCTCACATTTTTTGCGGGATGACACACATGCATCGCAAGCGCTGAGAGCCCGTGAAGAACAGAATGTTTTTGAATACTTTTGCGTCTTTGTAAGAGGTATATTTGTCCACAGTGGTCATATACAATAATATTTACAGTACACAGAATAAAAGCAAATTGACTGCGAAGAAGACAAGGTAACGAAGGTAAGAAGATGCAGAACATTCCAGGTGGATGAGAGCGCTCGTGTCATGAACTGCTCTAGGCTGTTGTAGGTGCCACTTTCCTTAATGTTACTTTTGATGGCAGGTTCTTGTCAGATTTTTCCCAAAGGAAAGACGAACGGAGCCCTCTCACAGGTCGCACAGATTTCCATTGCTTTTCTTTGGTCCTTCTGAACTTCTCTACGTCGCCGCGCGGCAGGTGAAGGAGGGATACCCTGTGCAGCTTCGCCGACAAGACGCGCACCAAGTCGGACGCATTTTGAATCGCCTGGGTCGCCGGTGAACGCAGGTTATGAATGGTTGCGGCATGCTTAACGACTCCTCCAATGCCATCGCACGCATTCTTTCCATGCCCCGGTGCTGAAAATAGCCATCTTGTCAGTGCAGTATTATTCGTCATTTCGTGCAGCTGAAATCGATTCTTGAAGTACGCGCTGGCTCCATCGGTGACGTAGACTACGCTACCGTAAATGGGGCCGTTCTCGTCCATGAAGCTGTCAATCCTTCGTACTGCAAGCAAAGCTGCTGCGGTATCGTGGTGTGTATCGTCGCTGACAACTGCGTAGCTATGAGTACCTCCCGTTGAAGTCGTGACTACGCATGTGAATATAGATATTTGAGTTTTCTTCCAATGGTAGCTCTGGACCTCGTTGGGCAGGATAACAGTTCAGTTTTCGGCGAAGTCGAAGTGGAAGACAAGGCTTCTTGGCTTCACGCACAATTTCTCTTTCCGAATAGCTTGGCGTTGTACTCCTCTTACATAATCATGGCCTATGTAACACATTGTACAGCGTCTAATTAGATCCACAAAGCCCTCGACGGGCAGAAGTTTCTTGAGAAGCCCTCCGGACTCCCAAACCGCCACCTCAAATTGATCAACTTCGTCGGAAAGTTGTACGCTGTCGGCGGTAAGGGCTTCCTTGCCAGGACATGCTGTACACTCACCGACGAAGCAACAGCTGCGAGGCGCTGGACATAGGCACAGTCCCATGAGGTAGTCCGCCGTTATCACGGCATGAGAAGCGTTGTTTATTGCCACCACGCACAGGTCAAAGTTAGTACAGTACGTACAAACACATTCCTCTCTGCATGGGCTAGTGCTAACCCATTTGGGGCGCAAAGAATAGAATTTTGTTCTGCTTAGCTTGATGTCCGGATGGGCTGCTTGAAAGAGTTGGTAGGTCTCACGGATAGAACGAGTCATGTAGCGTTTTGTTTTGTTTACTTTCGTTCCTCCTTCGCGAACTTGCACTACATCCCTGGGTCGGGGGCTCTGAACAGAGCAGTCGAGCTCGTCGTTCGTAAAGAACTCAACAGCCGCGCTCAAGTTCTCCTCGCTGAGTGGGTGCCCTTGGTACGGGTCAGGTGACGCCCATACGTGCTTGCCCAAGCGAAGCTTCTTAGACTTGCGCACCCTGTACCGTGTAGCTTCAGGGATGGCGTCCAGGATTTTCATGTCAGGCCAGGATGTGGGCAGCAGCGTCAAAATGCGGCAACGCTCTTGAAACGACGCACTTTCTTTATAGGCTCTTCTCACGTTACGTGCTACCTCGCTGCAATCCTCGCAGTTACTCCTGGACGTTGTTAAAAGATAATATATTAAACTCAAAATAAGAACTTCTACTTCACACCTTAGTTGACATACACCTTACATACATACACACATACGTACATACCCAGATGTTCCTGGCAAGGCGACACCGAAAGCGGCCTCCAGTTTACGGGCCTGTCTTTCTGCCCACTTCTTCACGTATTTCGGAGAGTTTACGCTGTGCATACGCCTCCACCGACTTCCTTCTTGGCTTTAGCGGTGTGACGTTAATGGCTTCAGATGATATATACTCATTGAGTTCTTCGACCACGTCAGGCTGGTGCACAAACTGCTCACCCTCTGAGCTTCCTTCAAATGTGGGCGACATTGCTGCGTGCCGTGACTCAGCCACCTTTGCTGCGAAGTACTTGAAGCAGCTTCTGCACAGTTGCGCCAATTCTGTTACGCCTTCGGCTTGATCCGCTGGAACCACATTCTTTATGGCAGCCACGCCGATCTCCGAAACAAAGCGAAAGTCCTTTGTCCGAAGCACTTTTTTCTTCTGTAGGAGGCGGTAGTCAGCGCAATACACTCGGTCAGCGCTGTACAATGAAGAGGCCATTGAGGTAGGTGTGATGCCAGGACGACACAGTACAATGCAGATGTCTTCACATACTCTGTACAGGGGCACCGCATGCACTTCTGTAGTCGAGGATGATGCGAAACTTTGTGTAAGGTATCTTCCGGGAATAAATCCGATTAGGACCTTCCCATGGTCGCAGCATGTCGAACCGAAGAACATATTGGACAGCGGCGCCAGTCGGGCTGTTTCGGCAAGCTTCACAAAAGGCACCATGAATTAGCCTTGAGTGTGCGCGTAAGACACTACACAACGACACTTTCTTCTGTGCGATCTCCGCCGTCCGAGGTCATGGGGCCGTAGGAAAGGAAATGTTTTAAACAATGCTGAAAGTAGCTGCGTCTCTCCTGACATAACGTGTACAGTAAATATGCCTGTTTATAATCACCCTGAATAGATATACCTCTTACAAAGGTGTAAAAGCATTCTGTTCTTCACGGGCTCTCAGCGCTTGCGATGCATGTGTGTCATCCCGCAAAAAATGTGAGCACATCTGGCTGCTCCATAATCTATATTCAGCGAATACAACACTGTTATGAACGGAAACGCTCAGAACGGCTTCAAACGATAGCAATTAATTTTTATGTAAAGGCAGAACTTGAAAGTCCCTTTGGAAAATTCGATTTTGCAACGCAGGACACGGTGCCACCGCTTAGATGTGCTCCGCGTATAGTGCCGGCAAAAAATTCACAGCGCGCCTACCGATCAAGTCCGAATTCTGATTTTTCTTCTGTGCATAGTCTAAGGGTCTATCTACGACATATAAAATTTTCGAGGCAAGTTTTTGGTGGGGTTTTTTAGATAAAGGCTTCCGAAATTCGTCATTTTTCGGTGGTATGGTGCTACGTAAAGAAGTATCGCTTACGTTCCTGACAGAGTAGATGAACAAATTATATATAATTCGATAGCCGCATGAATGACAAGTTGAACGGTATAAAGCTCAATCTTGTCCGTTTTTCACATCGACCGCAAAGTTGCAGTGAATATGGTGCTTTTCGGCGCTTTGAGTCAACTTTGATATTTTTTTGCAGAGAAACAAAAAGCGACACAGCACTGCCGACGCAGGAGCCTATTGTGCCCTAGGTGGTCTAAAGCCAGAGCAAGATATTACTACAATGCGACAAGAAATAGCCTTGTAGGGAACGCTCAAACATGCGCGCGACGACATCGTCTGATGAGAGGCAGTTTTTTCCTCCTCTCCTATTTCCCGAACCGCGCAGCGCAGAGAATTTCGAAAGCGTTTATTTCTCCTAACTCACCGATGGCTTCAACATATATTTTTTTCCAGTCCATTCGAGACATCAAGTGTACTGGATTGTTCGATTTGAGATGGAACTAGCCTGCTATAGAAGGTACGTTACATTAGTTCAGTTAATTTGTCTTTTGCACATTTTTGTTACTGTTAGCTGGATTACTGTTGGACATACAATCCTTTGGCACACCGAAGCTGATGTCGCCTCTGATAACGTTTTAGAATTTTCAGTGTCATCAACGTCCATTGAGGAAGGTGCCTTTACTATCTGTGAATCTTTAATTGAAGAATAGCCCAGAATTCATGTTAACATTGTCTACTCTTATTAATTCACTGTCTGTGTTCTGAGAGCTAAGAAAAATGGAAACTATTTATTTGTCACAGCTTCCCACTGGATGTGGTACTGGCTTGACATGTAAGCTAAAATACCTGGATTCTACAATAATTGTGTTCAACTTGGTGCATTACCGTGGGCAATGCCACATTCACTACATTTTTAGTGGGTCCGGTGCACAAATACTGTGTGCATACTGCATACATACATACTGTTCGATAGGCAAAAATACCTCAGCAGTGCTGTGTAGTCTTTTTACTCAAAGTCCATACTCTTACTGCAAAGTCACAGTACGTAGAACAGCAATGTGCAGGTATGCTGCGATGGAGATTCACAACAAAAAGAAGACTGTTGAGAGCATCTAAATTTTAATGAGACGAGACGTTCGTGCACAAGGCTGCTCTTGTTAATGTCTAACATGAAGTTACAAAATCCCGGAATATATAAAACATGTTGTAATGTAGAGAGCGAGGGTTGGTACAGACATAAAAATAATTATACAATCATATATAATAAAATAAAAAGGGGGTACAACTCCCCCCTCAACTCGACTCGACAACTCAATAACTCTACTTATTCTCTACCTTACAACATGTCATATATTCTGGAATTTTGTAACTTGATGTTAGACCTCAAGAAGTACAGCCTTCTGTGCGAAAGTCGTCTTTCTGTTGTGCACAATCATTATACAATAAATACGAATATTCATTTCTTGTCATTAAATGTTTTTTCTGTTCTTTTTTTCTGCAGTGATGAGCATCCATAAGGACACATGCCAGCAAGGGAGTCTCTTCGGGATGACAAACCCTCATCACCTCATGAGGATAGAATGGTTGACGAATGGTTCTCAAGCGCATCGAAACTTCAACAAATAATTCATGAAAAAGCAACTCAGTGCTAGCACCAGGAATTGAACCTGAACCGTCCTGCTACCAGTCAGAGATGTTACATTTCAGGCGCTCATTGACTTTTGGTGAATTACTTGTTGACTTTGTCCCAAGGTGGAGCTCGCCACAGCTCATTTGCTTATCTGTTAATGTTGTGGCGTGTGTTGCGTTTTTCTCTTTATGTGTTCCAGACTCAGAACGGTTAATTTGGATCAGGTCAGGTACGTTTCATTTAGACATGAAAAACATAAAGTGGTGTTTCTCAACACAACTTAGCAGTGGCCTTCATGCATTACTGCTACGGCCATTAAGCGTGAATGGAAAGCTGCACATTATGCATGATGTAAAACCCCCAAGACTAGGGAACACGAAGGGACAGACACAGACACGTCCCTTTGTGTTCCCTAGTCTCGGGGTTTTACATGTGCATCATCTTCACCAGCTCGCTTGCTTCCTACCATTTTTTCTGCACATTATGTTCACTCTACTTTTATCGTGTGCTATATAATCTTGTTCAAGTTCTGTGAAACGACGTGTAATGCTATAAAAAAATTCAGTACACTGCTTATGTGGGTTGAATGGTAGCGCATGAATGCAGGAATGAAACTGTCATGTTATGGCAAGTGTTTACGTATTGTACATTTAACTACTAATTTTATTGGTTAGCTTTTGCAGGCGTATCATGTCAAGCCATGTTATATTAATTTGGAACATGTTCTTCTTAGTAGCCAGAGCAGCTGATACACAGTGAGAACACAGCCCATGTGTGTTTGTCTTTTCCACCGCAGCCCTTGGGTTTCCTCCCTGATGGCTACACATGTCAGGGATAGGTTTCAGAACCGGTAGTTCCCGCCAAGTGTGAATTGCTTTTCAGGGGATCATCACGCTGGCAGATGAACCATATGGTTTAAATTATTTGCAGGACAGGAATTGCGTAGCTTCACACAAATAGTACTACTACGACGTAAGAGTGGTTTCAAATCTAGCTTTTTTGTGTTCCTGACATTATCGCACAAGATGTAGTATCCACTATGATCCTTTATATGGGGGTATGTACAGTGCAATCAACAGATGCTATTTAAAAATCTGTGTTTTGTACTGTGTTGAAATGGGGTAGTTTGTATCTGAGAGCCATAGTGAAACACAGGCAGCCAAGGACAGACTTTTGATGCCCTCGAGAAACATGGCAACACATTGCAGGGACTCTGGATGCTGCCTAGATTTCCAGAACACACAGCTCAAGGCAGCGGTTAAATAACAAATGGTTTGAGAAAACAAAGACAGTTGCATGTGTAAGCAGTCCACTGTTGGATTAGCTTCTCTCCGAGATACGTTATCTCAAAGGGAACGCACGGGCACACTCAGAATGATACTAGGGCTGCCTGTGAAATAGAATGAGGAGAGGGGGAGATATATAACCCTTTTTTCTTGTCTGTTATTCTATTGGTTAAATTGTCATTTGCTTAACAGCATATGTGTATATTCCAGAGTCTGCTAATAAATATATCAGTTTAGAGCTAGCAGTCGCACTGTAGATGTCTCATCCTGCCCTTGGCTGCTTGTGTTTCACTATGGCCATGCTTGCTATTGCAAAAACAGAAAACGAAAAAGACAATAGAAAAACACGAAAAGAACGACCTAAAAAGCTGCCTGTTCTAGTGCTCACATGGAGGAAATGCAATGAGGTAACATGTTCCATTCATGAACTGTGCATAGTAGTACATATCACAACGGCAACCGATTATTCAGATTTTTCTTGAAGTACTTTGTTTTTTGGAGCTTTGTTTGCACAGTCTATTATTGGAGCTTTATGTGATTCCCCTCTTGAGATACCTTAAGATTGCTGATGCTGTGCAGTTTGTTAATTTTGAAACTGTGCTGTGCTGAGGTACAAAAACATAATTGTCATATCTACATTTGAGCACATAGGAATAATTTGTAAGTACTTTCCTTGTTGACATTAATATTTGCACCAGGTCACAACATTGTTGATTGATGGAAAATGAAAATAAATATATTTATTTGCTTGCCAAACAATGTACAAGTGTCTTCTTTTCTAGTGAGATATTCCCTGTTTACCAGACATAAATGCGGAAAAGTTAAAGGTGCACAATGGTGGTAGAGTCTAGCGTTGCTTTTTGCCACTTCACATATATTCACTGTTATTCGTGTGCACATGTAGGAATAGGAAGGTAGAGCATGTGCTTAAAAAATTTCGTATGCAGCCACACATATGGTTCAGAAGATTAATTAGATGATGTCCAAGCATATATAATTGTACTTTATGTGCAATGGGTATGCTAACGGATTGCTTCCATGAAGCCTTTTCATTTATGTTTATAAGTTTTATTTCATATAAATTTTATATTACTTATTGTATACTTATTTTTTTTATAAATCTTATAAATTGAAAAATCAAGTTACGCGGACCCTGTAGGAGTACCCTTTGCAAATGGTTTGGTAACGTGTCTCTAACTGTAAAGGTAAGAGGCAATCGAGAATGCTGCAGACAAGGTTGCAACTTACATATTGCTTATCATGTCCTACATACAAAGCGATTTGTACAATAATTACTGAGCACGGAATTAATTCCAAGGCTGGCCAGTGATGTCACTCAAGACGACAAGTCACATAATTGCCTCTAACACTTTTACACCCCATGGGCTGCATTGTGAATTGAAAGAGCACTCTACAAAAGGATAAGGTGCACCTGATTTCTGGGATTTATGCTATGCCCTAACTCTTCAGACACCACATTTCTAAAAACACCATTTCTAAGAGGCAATATGTGCTCTGGTACTTCTTTTGCGTCTGCATAGTGTGCAACCACATGGCTACTGGAGCTTTCGTGTGCATGTTTTTGTGCGACTGTGCTCATTACAAACAATATCCAGATGTTAGACATAAAATGCAGTAGTTTGTAGCGTGCCACACAACGCAGCGTGACATGGGAGTGTGTGATTCAAAGAAAGCTTCTGGAAAATGCACAGAATCTCACAAAAAGTTTAAAATGTGATTTGTATTTCGTTTTACGTCTCTCATCGTTACATACCATCGTCGACGCTGTTGCACATTGATAAATCGTACGTAAAACTTGTGCCATAGCAGTATGCGGTTTCTCAAATACATAGCACAATTTTTTCCTGCAGGAATAAAACGCTGTCGGCATTTTCTTGCTAACACGGCTGTCGAAACGTCAGTCTCTACAATGGGCAAGTGCTGTAAAGGGGCTAACGCAGACGCGACTTGATACAAATTGTACGTGCTCACAAAACACAAACGACGAATTCCAGTCACAACATCGCACAGAGGTTGGTTCGCGAATGAGTTCGCTGCTGCTGCACTGTTTACTTATCGCAGAACGGTGGAACCCGGCTGTCCGCCATCTTCAAGCACAGATACGTGAAGCCGCGAGAAGCCGTAGCTGAAATCCACTGACAAGTACGAAGGCGCGTACACGTCACAATGCCCGTTCGGGTGCATCTACGTCATAAAAATGGCTGCGCCCATGCGTGTTTCGGAATGAATTATCTATTTTTTTTTACATGGTACTGTACCGAACTGAGAGAATGAAGGTGCATTTTGGGGAGAGCTGGATGTGGGCTTTCAGAATATCACAACCGTTTCGACTATTTGGGATATCGGCATAGCTGACCTTTAAGGAGTACGCGTTTCTCCCGGAGTACACGACGTCTTTCTCTACAAAGTAAGCGTGAACTAAGTCGTATTAACGAACCATATTCGGCTTAGGATTACGACACTGACTTTCGAGACGATGCATCCCTCGAGTGGAGCCTTTTCTTTTCTTTCAGCGGTGGACTGGGAACGCGAAGCGCATGCTGGTGAAGACACCAAAGCGACTAGAAACGGGGTCTCATTTGCGTGTGCCATTAATACAAAGAGGTGATCCGTGGCCTTCAGGAAGGAATAGGGCGTAGTGAAAACGGCGGCGCTCTCCGTCCGCGCTGTTTCGGTTCCACTACACTCTTAAAAATGAACTTCACCACATAGCACGCTCCTAGCCAACCATCACCCCGAATGACAACGTTCTCGCCCCTGATTTGTTGAAAACGGGAGGAGGAGCCTATTTTGTGCCGCGGCACAAAATAGGCTCCTCCTCCCGTTTTCAACAAATCAGGGGCGAGAACGTTGTCATTCGGGGTGATGGTTGGCTAGGAGCGTGCTATGAGGTGAAGTTCATTTCTAAGAGTGTACGTCTATAAACTTCATGATTATGTGACGGTGACGTTCTTTGGGTGAAAGTCAATTGGTTTCAAATGTTCAACTGTAGGCGAAAAGAAAAATTTCGCGTCAAACACGCGCAGTAATGAAGATGAGATTCCAACTGTCCATAGTAAAAAAAATATTGTGAATTTCAGTTTGAAAAGGTGATATCCGTCATTTTACATGACCAAACTCGAAGTTCCCACTTTCCGCGTTCTTCTGTGACAAACGGCATCTAATGGCATAATATTCTTTGCCCAGACTCACAATATCAGGGCCAGGAGACATCCAATCGTCAAAGTGTAGGAAGCGATGTTGTGCTCGTAGAGGATCGTCACATTTTGAACCCGTTCGCCTCCACAACGCCCCGTCGAGCGAATAAAGTATATAATAGGTGCTGTGACTAATTGGATGCCTGCTACCGCTAGGAGTAGATGGGAAGCCCAGTTCAACGAAGTCTGAAATCCCAGGACCTAAGGGCAGTGAAGAGATATGCATCTTGTACCGCAGTGTAACCAAGAAACTAGTTTAAGCAGAACTGAAAGTAGAATACGGTGGTATGTGCAGAATACCTCCCAGAGGACTACCTTGAATGACGCCTCTCGACTTAAGTTGAGAGGCATCAATCTGACAGCTGTTTCTATATCCTCAAAGGTTACACGACAGCTTACGTATTCAATGGGATCCGTAGATTCGTTGTAGTTGCCGCTGCTAAACGCCATGCCTGCACAAAAAACAAAGCACGAATATATTAAGATGTGTGTGAACAAGCACCGACTGCGAGTGGGGGCTTGGAGCCTACGCCCCTCGGGAACATTCCCAGGGGGGTCAGGTTCACAATTGTCACAAAAATGCCGTACGCCTCCCGTTTTCAGAAAATCTGGGCAGATAACGATATCATTCGAGATGATGGTTGGCTAGGGGCGTGCTATGCGGTGAAGTTCATTTCTAAGAGTGTAGGCTGGCTACCCGAGGGTCGCGTTCCTGGCAGCCCGTGGGCACCGCAGCATAGTAGCGCTTCTCGTGTTTGTGCAATGAGCGGCACTGCGATGCTATGGTGCTGACGCGCTGCCAGGACGCCTACGCACGGTGAATACTACCCGGTGTACATACAGTGAAGTTAAGTGATGAAGAGCAACACGTAGTTCAATGTACGTGTATCGCGTATGTATGGATGGTTGTTGTCATTAAAATACAGTTCAATCTATATTTCATAGCAACGACTTTAATTCCGTATAAATGTACCTGTTTGTAAACTTGTTTGTAATAGGAGTATTGCTCCACTTTCCTTATTTTTAGAGTCGATATAATATGACATTACCAAGTAGAAAGTTTTGAGTTTTCAATTTTTTCGACAGCGGCGCTCGAAAAACCCGGAAACACTGTGCAATGAAGTCACGTCACTAACCTCCACCGCTAAGGTTATGACTGCGAGCGGTAACATTCGTCATTCTATCGATGCGTCGGAACAGTAAACCGTGTTTACGATGAAGCTTTGCGTCGCAAAATTTGCATTGTACAGCTACACTCTTAAAAATGAGTTTCACCACATAGCACGCTCCTATCCAATCATCAGCCCCAATGACAACGTTCTCGCCCATGATTTATTGAAAACGCGAGGCTGAGCCTATTCTGTACCATTGTGCACGTGCATAATCGTGCAAAATTGGCCCCGCCTCCCGTTTATAACAAATCAGGGGCGAGAACGTTGTCATTGGGGCTGATGATTGGATAGGAGCGTGCTATGTGGTGAAACTCATTTTTAAGAGTGTACCTATGATGTGGCAAGCATATTACACATATGACTTCTGTACAACAAAATCAAGTTCCTGTCTATAGAACCTGTTAGGTAGCGCTAGTTTAGTTATATCCTCCTATATTCCCTTTTAAATTATTACACTTATATTGATATGAAATAACTGAGATGTAGTCAAAGTAGCTGTGAATGTAACAAAAGAAACCCACGCCGAAAGGAATAAGCTACTCGAAAGAGTGCTATAGGAATCTGGCAATCATGTCGATGTTGCAGCTGCTCCACCTTCCTCTGGACAAAGACCATGCAGCGATCTAGTAAAGCTTCTAAGAGCTGTCTTTGTGACCGTTAGAAGAAGATGGCAATGATTCCACCCTGGACACTGATACAACCCTGACACGAACCTGCACACGCGCACCTGTAAGAACCGGTAGTTTTTCTTTTTCTTTTTTTTCCCGTTTATGTAACCACTTCCAGCCATAGTGTACAGTCGTTTTTGTTACAACTACACCTCAACAATGACAAGGCCACCTGGAGAGGGCTCATCAAGTGAGTGAACTTCTGTGACTGATGAAGCATGCCTAAGGTTGATGTAATTGTTATTGGGTTAAAGTGTACAAGGAGGATGACATGCGTACTTGTACTGGCACCGGCTTTTGCGCTGGCTCGTTTGCACTGACAGACATAACTGAAAGCACGGGCGAAGTATGGGAAGAAATCATGTTAGATGCCATATTAAGTGTGCAACCCGGACATGCAACCGAGATGTAGGATTGACGCTGTAGTGGCAGCAGGGTCGACCATGAAAGAAACTTACGAGTGTCAATATCAGAGACGAGAAATCCGGCGATGATGCCTGCGACATAGTTCCACGCAGAAATGAAGCCCGTGTTCTCGTAGTCTTTGGCATTGTACGCGTCAGACATCTTGCAGTCCTTGGCGCCAGCGCGGACAAGCAGCAAAGAAAAACACGTTGCCCAGGTTTCAAACCACATGGTGGCTCACGCAGACCAACTACCATCAATATCTTCAATCGTGGCGGCTGTATGAGACGTGATGAAGATATCTTAGGTTAATTGCTGTTTACAGGATACATTTTGAAAACGTCATTTTTCGAGGATACTCAAACCATAAAACGAGAATAATCCGAAATACTAGAAAATCATTAAGGCTGTGCTATCAGTAACATATGGGGCGTTCCGCAGATAGGCAATGCAGGGCATCCCAGTGACGTGTGCAGCGAGTTAAGTACAATTTGCAATAGACTTTTCCTCTAGGCCTAAAAAGTTCCGCTGTATGTAACGAAGTCATTCATATGAGAGAGACTCGTAACAGACTTATGTCCTTTGCCCCAAACAATGGGGTAAGCATCATAAACAATCTACTTCGGTGGCCTTGGTTTACGCACTTTTTAAAACTAGTAGGTTCAGACTTCAGCTCTCTGGCACTACAAGAAAATAAAAACTATGAATAGTACCTATGACCCTTCTTCATGATCGTGATCGTGAGTCAGTGCTGGTTTGAATGGGATCTACCATTTCGTGATACAAGGAGAAGAGAGGAAAAAAAGGGGGACGAGAGCAGCATCTATTATCAAGTCACGTACTTAAGGGTGAAATGGAGAGGGGAAATAGTAGTCAAGGCTGTTTTAAGGCTTTCGCTGTTGCCATAAAGAACTAAGCCCTTTAAAATTGCGAATTAGGTAAGCCGGTACACAAGTAGAAGTATGCAACAGAAAAAAAAAAAAACGTATGCATGTCATTTATGAGCTCACATAAATACGCTGAGTGCAATGTTAAGACTGTTCTATACATACCGATGCGAAGAAAAGCGTGTGAAAAGAGGTTTTCGTAGAACGGGCCCTTGACATTGTGGCCTTGAGGATCTCCTCCCCAGTGTTTCATTTAGGGGGACGAAAATTTCAAGAAATCCAAACATTCGTTAAGCAGTTCGAACTACAAACATGGCCCGAGAACAACCTAACATGCACTTCAGAATGTTTATTTTACTCGATATGCTGCAAAGTAGAAGCACCGCACACGGTTAATTGTTTGACACAAGAACCCGTGCGTATGCGGTGCATGCATGACCGTGATTTTTATGCGGTGCCTAAGTCATTGTGGATGTAGTTCCGTATAGGGACCACTGGCTTTTTCAAAAGAAAAAAAGAATAAAAACAAAAATAAAACGCTTTGACGTTAAAGAGGAGCTAATTAGTAACCAAATTAAACAGGAATGACCCTCGTGTATTGCGTGAACCGTATAAAAATTAAATTTTATCGACGGTTTCTTGATGGCGACCTGATGGTGGCTGAGGACCTTCTGACCTAACCCGAGGCACAGTCTCGACGCCCGCACCGCCTAGTGCGTGCCTGGGGGGGGGGGGAGTGGGCGCCCCCCCCAATCTGTAGAACCTAACTTAACCTAACCTCACTAAAGTAAGGTAATTTAGCCCATTTCAACGACCCTACCTTTCGCAAGACGGCAACTTTCGAATCCGTTAGGCTTAGCATTCCTGTGTTTCTCCTGCGCTAAAAGTGAATCAGCTGGGGTTGTTGAAATGCGTATAAAAAAACTTCGGATATACTATAGCAATGGGACTGATTTCCGCCATCTTTAGTCAGGCACAGTCTGGTGCCCGCACCGCCTAGTGCGTGCCTGGAGGGGGGGGGGGGGGCCCCAGACCCCTCCAATCTGTGTAACCCAGACTTGTACACGTTACCGAAAAAAAGGAACTAAATACCGTTATTCGTTACCATGAAAAAAAAGGAACTAAATACGTTACCCGTTACCAAAGTAACAAATGGAACGCGTTCCCGTTACTCGATAGTAACGAGTTACTTTTACGTTACCACGCCATTACAGAGCCGCGACCATGTCTAAGCAAGGCACGTGCTCCATTTGGTCCTACAATTTCCATGGTGATGATGATGATGATTCAGGTTTTCTTGGCGCATAAGCAACGAAGGCCATAAAAATTTCCATGGAATTCGCTTTGAAGAATAGTTGGTGCTCGAAATGGGCATCGGTTATTTTTGGTGCGTTTGCTCGGGAGAGCCTCTGTGGCAAGAAAAATTGCTGTGGAAAGGCATGGTTGCATCAAATACAGCCACCTTTGTTTGATGCATGTGTTGGATGCGCCTAATTAGTAGCGAGGCCGACGTTCCTTCATTCTTTTTCTTTTCTTTTTTTTTTTTTGTTCTGTGAATTTAAGGTCAACAGCTGCTTTTATTCCCTTATTTTGGCACCACTGTTAGGAGGCTACACGACGTCAGCGGCGATATTGTGCGTTTACGTAAACTGATAAATGCTACACCAACGTCTACAAGTTGTTGTATAAACAGCCTCTTTGCATGGCTGACCTTTCCTTCCTTTTACTAAACATAACCGCCCACCCCCCGTTGTAAACCATCAAAGCAGCCAAGGTTCTCGTGCTACCTCCTCACAACACGACATTGGCTCCACGAGGTATTCGATTCATTCGTGGAAAGCAGTGCCTTTAACGTATAATCCTCGATACGGTAACTGCTACAGCTAACTAAAATATTGAAGACTCTTACCTGAGCACGCTTCTCCAAATTCGAATGCGACGAGTGGGATGCACTCGGTCATTTTAGTTTGGGAAGGCAAAGAAGACACCAAAATACTACATTCTCGTCACCTTTTGCCGCCTTCACCCTGAACGTCTCCTCCAACCCAGGCCACACTCACGTGATTATCATCTGTGCCATCGTGTAATCCAACGAGTGATCCTCACTGGAGCCCACAAGTGTGGAGGTGGGAGCGAAAATACAGGGACTAAGGTTTCTTCCAGGGATACGCGGCTAGGCCAGTGACACGGGCGAGCTGGTTCTGGAGGAGAAGGTTCTGAGACAAGAACTGTTACATTGGCGCAGCCGACAGCTTACGAACGATGTGGGTAGAGTTTCAACTTAGGGGAACCCCTGCACAACCGCTGGTTGCTAAATGCGTCACTGGAGATGAGGACATAACGTTGCCCGGCGCACAGCCCGAGCTCATCCAGTATCTCCTCGCCAAGAGAGGTGAGCGACGTCGACGAGTTACTCAAGAAATCTGTTTGCAAGGTTAACATGAAACTGGATGATTTTCGCCGGTTTGTCCTCTTACCACGCACGACGGAGAACACTTCGCCAACAGCCCCGGTTCCGGAGCTCCCTGGTCAGCTGGACCCAGCCACGATTCTGCAATTCATGAAGGACCAGCAGGTCCAAATGGCCAGGCAGCAGCAGACACTGGTGGAACTTCTCGACTCGATGTGCAACAACGGCTGCCGGCGTCCCGAAGACCTCAAGCTGGACACCTATGACGGACACTCCCAAAGTGCGGAGACGTGGTTGAAGCTTTATGAACGAGTCTGCCAGCGTAACGGGTGGACCCGTGATGCAGCTAAGATCGAGAACATTCGACCGTTCTTAACAGGCGTTGCAGGCAAATGGTACGACTTCTGCCTCCAAGGGAACGAAAACGACACGTGGCAGTCGTGGAGGGATAGCTTCGCACAGGCTTTCCACGACAACTTAGTGGATACGTGGAACGAAGCACTCGTCTACAAATATCGGGGTGATTCGCTAACAGACTATTTCTTCGAGAAGCTACGACTCCTCCAACGCGCGGAGTGCAATTTGCCTAACAGGTCAGTGGTGGCACTGGTACTTCATGGCATACCGCACGACATACGCCCGCTGGTTCAGATACGAGGACCAAAGGACCCCCAACAGTTGTTAAGCTGTCTGCAAGACGTGAGCGTCCAAACCAGTTTCCGTGCAACCCCTGCCTCCACATCGACACTGCAGGACAGGCGTGACCCGCCACCAGCGATTCCCTCACCACACCATCGTCGTTCACCCTTCCAGCGCACGGTCGCCGCTGCTGAGATTCATGATAACCAGGACCAAAAAAACCAATAAACAAGGGTTGTAGTTTCCGCGCACGGACCCCAAGCGAAACTGTCTTTTTCACCGGCAACAAACTATCGTATGTCGACCTCTTCCTTAACAAAGTAAGAACGAGAGCATTAGTTGACAGCGGATCCTCCGTAACCCTTGTGAATAGCCGTTTGATTCAGCCACGCAATGTCGAATCAGGAAGGGAAGTACAAGTGAGAGCGTTCGATGGCAGCAGCAAGCTTTTTCACCACTGGGCACGGGTGAGGCTAGGCATTTCTGACGTAGAGATAGTAACGGACGCTTTGGTTATACAAGACGTCGAGTATGACGTCCTACTCTCCCGCCCAGACATGAAGAGATTGAGACTAAACATTTACTGAGACGATACCGTCTCCGTGGATAATGAGAGACCCACATGTATGGTCACCACCCCAGTCCCAGCAATACGCACACAGGAGGACGTTACTACCTATTTCCCAAAGATCCTCCCCGTTTCAGGATACCCAGGAGCAACCACTGCGCTTCAAGTACCTTTCCGGCTCGCCGATGAAGCACCGGTTCGTCGCAAACCCTATAACATGAGCCGTGAAAAGAAAGTATGGCTGAAGACTGAGCTACAAGAGATGCTAGCTGCTGATATCATTCGCCCACCAACGTCCACCTTTGCATCCCCTATCACCATAGCGCCCAAGGCAGACGGCGCCTTTCGCTTGTGCACCGATTACAGAATCGTCAACAGGCAAACTGAGATCTTTCCGTTCCCTATGCCTCGTATCGATGATATCATTAACGATACAGGTGGTAGCACAGTCTTCTCTACCCTCGACCTCTGCAAAGGCTTCTGGCAGGTGCCACTGACGGAAGAAACCAAGCGTTACACTGCCTTTGTTACCCCTTTCGACTTGTACGAATATAATAGACTTCCGTTTGGGTGGAAGAATTCGTCCGCGTGGTTTCAAAAATTGATGACGTCCATACTCGAGCCTTACATCGGACAATTTGTTCATGTGTATATCGACGACATATTAGTGTATTCCCGATCAATGGATGAGCACAGCAGGCATCTCCAACAGGTACTCCAGCTACTACGAGAAGCGAACCTCACGATCAATCTAAAGAAGAGTGACTTCTTCAAGTCCAGTGTCGTTTTCCTGGGCAGGGCTGTTCGACGGACAGACTAAGGGCACGAAACAAGAGTCCGTAGAAAAAATTCGTCGGCTACGAAAACCGACTGACACGCATTCGTTAAGAGTGTTCCTCGGCCTCGCCGGTCACTTCCGAGCATTTATCCAGGACTATGCCAAACGAACGCGTTGTCTGAACGTACTGCTGCAAAAGGGTACCACCTTTCTTTGGACAGAAGAGTGCGAGGCTGCCTACCAGGACATGGTAGAGACTCGAACCCGGTGCTCTCTATTCCAGACTTTCGGCTGCCCTTTGAGCTCTGTACTGACGCGTCCCATTATGGCACGGGGGCCGTGCTCTATCAACGGAACGTTTCCAAGGACCGAGCACAGCAGCTCAGCGTGGTAGGATACCATTCTTATCCCTTCAACGAAGCAGAGCTAAACTATCCGACCACGGAGAAGGAGTTATTCGCAGTGGTTCAAGCCCTCCGGTACTTCCGGGCGTTCTTAGAAGGGAGGAAGTTTTCCCTATTCACCGACCACCAGCCGATCACCCATATTATCTCGTCCGCAGACTTAAAACGTCGACTTGCTAGGTGGGTCTGCGAGCTCCAACATTACGAGATGGAGGTCTACTATAAGCCCGGCAGAACTCTACTTGATGCGGACGCGCTGTCCCGACTGGGAATCGAGCAGCACACCGTGGCAGCTCTTAACGACATGACCCTTTGGGAGGGCACGGAACAACTGAGGTTTGTTAATGGAAGATTTGAGGTTCCGCAGACACTACGGCACAAAGTCCTTCGATTATACCATGACAGCCCCCATTCTGGAGGTCACGACGGCTTCTGTCGCACATACAAGAAAATCTCTAAGCGCTTTGTGTGGCCAAAGATGAAACAGGACGTTGCGAAGTACGTACGATCATGCGACAGATGTCAGCGCTACAAAATCAAGTACCGTCAACGAGTTGACAGGATGACGTTACCAGAGCACTCCCGCGTGCCTTTCGAAGTTATCCACCTAGACTTCGCGGAACTCAAGAAGAAATCCGAGGGAATAAAAAGAACGCAGGCATTTCTTCTTGCGATCGACCAATGCACACGTACCGTAGCCACACGCCCTGGTGGTGAAGACGCAAATAGCGTTATTGCAATGTTAGAGCGGCGAATGTTTATGAACACAAAAGTCAATATCTGTGACACGCCACCGCAACCGTTCCCACAACACGGGAATCGGCTGCTCCCCGCATTATGCTTCCACTAACAAACCACCAGTTCTGGAGGCTGACAAGGACCTCGGAATAGCTGACGCACTTCAGTTGAAAGAAGCAAGGAACACATCCGTGCAAGAAGCGAAGTACAGGAGACGGATGAAGCACTACTTCGACCATCGCCACAGTGCCAGTGTCCCTGACATTCAAATAGGTGACCTTGTGTTTGTGCGCACTGGACTTCCCGGACCACAATCAGTCTTACATGGTCCTGTTCCTGTCGTCCAGACACCCCATAAGCAGGGCATACTTAAAACGATTTGGTACACACACACCAACGGACAGTTTAGACTTGCCACTATTGCCAATGTGTTTAGATACCATCCCAGGAGAGATGAACCCGTGACCCCCGGCCCTTGTAGCCAGCCGGGAGACACGAGGAAGAAGAGGGGTAGGTAGGATGGGGGGGGGGGATAAAGGAGAAGGTTCTGAGACAAGAATTGTTACATAATAAACCCGGGATTTCGTGGTCCACGTCGGGTGGACCCACTTTACAACACGGCGAATCAGCGGAGAATGACAATGCCATCTCAGAATCCAAGTTTCGACGAGCTTAGTTACTCTAGTATATCCATTGGCAGGTGCTGGGAGATAACACCCACACCCACAAACAAATCCAGGGTATTTTTCCAATAATGCTTTCATGGTCAATGACATGACCGGGAAGTGTTGCAGCATTCGTCATGCCGGTCACCTTAGGACTCAACAAAAGAATGACTGTCGACCAGAGGCTCCCAGGAGCTGAACATCCACGTCAGATCACCTCGTGTTAGAAGCGTACGAGATTTCAGGAATTTCCACATACTAACTGACCATGTCGTCCATGTTGAACCCGAGCGCGAACGGAGGAAAGGAACGAGTAACGTGAGTAACGAGCTACCGATTTTGTAACTGAATACGTTAGTAGTTACAATTTTTAGAAACGTAACTAGGTCGTTACTTCGTTACCGAAAAAAGTAACTGGTTACTGGGTAACGAGTTACTTGTAACGAGTTACGTACAACTCTGGTGTAACCGAGCCTGACCTAACCTAACTAAAATGCGCTTACCTAACCTAACCCAAGGCTCATACCTTTCGCAACATTACCCATCCGAAGCAGATGGTGTTAATGAATTGCACATAAAAAATGGTTCCAGACCACATCATTTTATAATTCTTATGTTTTTAGTCTCGGTATATGGTCTCCTCTCACTTCCATGCATTATTTCACTTTTAAACACACTCACCAACATTTAAAAGCCACCAGTCCCACTGCTATAGTACAGCCAAAACTTCTAGTCCACAGAATTTTATAATTCTTACATTTTTAGATTCAGTATATGAACTTCTTCCACTTCTATGCAATATTTACCTTCCTAACCCTTTCACTAATTTTTAAAAACGAGTGGTTCCGATACGGAACTACACCCGTCATTGTTATTGAAACCTCTTGCACAGTCAATTTAGCTGCCACTTGGCTATGTAGTTCCCACACAATGAAAACGAAAAGTTCCTGCTTTGTCGTGTTCGGTACAATCACCTAGCAAACTAAGATTCACTCAATCCACACTATGGAGTGCGTGTGAGTTTACGGGAGCAAGTATGTATGTAGGAGAAAGAGATCTTACTTTTCCAGTGGTAAGCGAGAGCCACGTTATTCGATTGCAGATGGTTCGCTTGGCTGCTTCCTCTTTGCTGCTGTTCGGGATATAGTTCCTTGTTTCCCGTGCTTCTTCTTCTTCCTCCTCACACACGCAGTGGGTATGCCTACCATACAGTGGCCGTGATCCACGAAGGTAGATTGGCCGGGCGCGTTGCTGGCGAAATAGTGACATCGTGACTCGTCATCGGCATTCGTGGTCGTGATTTTCTCCTTGCTCAAGTGACGAAACACGAAAGATGGCCAGCAACGCGATATTGACACATCGGCATTTCATACCTCCTCTCCGCTTTGTATCATGGCGATAGTCTCGACACCGGATGGTCCCGAGCGAATAATATTTGCGCTTATAAAGCATAAAATGAACAATGCTTGTAATTTATATTGCTTTAAAATCGTTCTGAAAATAAAAGTACATGACTGTACGATCTAAATACAACGGTTCTGCACCACCAATGCAGACGAACCAATCACAAGGCAGCAGTGTCGTCTGCTAAGCTTAAGTTTCGTGCGCGCGGCAACGCTTGATTATTACTTCGGCGCTTTTTGTCAGAAGGATCTTTCTGTCTTACGGAAACATTTCAGGTGAGACAAATCACTGAACTCCGTTTTACACATTGTCACAAACCATTTCCAGCACGCATGTGCACAATATTTTCGTTGCAGTCACCATGTCGATGTCGGAGGCTCAGAAGCTGCTGCTATTGTCTTACATGGAGCAGTCCCCCGAACTCTGCAACAACAGAAGTTTCATGGTTGGGGAGACAAAGCAGCAGCGCAAAGCGAAATGGGACGCAATTGCTGCCTCTCTTAACGCGATAGGCGGCATCCAAAAGGACGCCACCGGATGGCAGCTCATTTGGAAGAGCTGGAGGTACCGCGTACGTAAAAACGTGCGCGGTAACATTTGCAACATCGGGGGCACTGGTGGAGGGGCAGGTGCGGCAGTAAACGCAACGACGGAGCCTGGAGAAGAAGGAGGAACGCGCGTGGTGGACGTCGCTGCGAACCTGCAGGGGCTAGATGCTAGGGTCATGGCCCTTGTGGGGTGGGATACCCTAGGCGGTATTGCGGGCAGCCACAATGTTGCCCCACAAGGGACTGTTACACTAACGGATGTCGTCGTCGTTGTAAAAGCCCAAAATATATAAGCTATATCTTACTGTGCAACCCAGACACATAGAGCTAGTATACAGGGTGTTTGCTCTAACGTGTCCAGAAATTGTATTTAAAGCGAGCGATAAAAGAGAAACGAGCGCTACTTTTCAGCTACTTGACTAAGAAACAGCTGCTATTAGTGAAGCAATACCTGTTTCTTATTCAAGTAGCAGAAAAGTACCACTTGCTTTTTTTTTATCGCTCGCTTTAAATATAATTTCTGGATACGTTAGAGCAAACACCCAGTATATCATTTGCTACCAGCAGAGTGCCCAAGCACCAGCAGAAGAGCCTGCAGAAATAGAAGACCCTGTACGGCAAGAAGAGTCTGCATAAGCAGAAGCCCCTACAATGGTGGGCATGTGTTGCAGCAGACGAAGGCAGAGGTAGTAACGCTGTTTTGTACAGGCTCCAGAACCAGCGGGGAGCAGTGGCATGGTGCAACCTCGCCCGAACAGCCAGCCAGGAACACGGGTTCAACGTCGCAGAAGGCGGAGGGTGCCGATCAACATTGCACAGCAGATTTTAGCGGCTCAGAGAACTCTTGTTGACCGCATTGACCGACTCACCGAGGTAATGTAACAAAGACACTCGTGTCATGAAATGTGGCCAGTTTAGGCATCCATGTAACACAACAGCAGAAGCACAAGCAATGACATAGCACCAATGAAAAGTGGAAATTTAATAGATTCCACGTGCACGGCACTGAGGTACTACATACAAATATACAATAACTGTTACCAAGAATTAGAACTTACACTTGAGCATGCACAACGTGAAGAAATACACATACGCACTCTCGCACACAGTCTCAAACTAAGTGATGCGAAAGTGTACATGTTATGCGCTGTAGAATGTTGACCATAATGAATGACCTGGTTTATATTGCACTCCAGCGTTCTTCATTTTTTTTTTCTCTTGTACTTGCTTCGCAATAGTCTTATACATACATTTTCACTGTAAGGTTAGTAGTTAATGTAAGCTTCAAAGTTCAGTTTCACCCAGTGCGAGCTGTTAGTTTTCTCCTCATAAACATGATAATTGTGTGGTGCTTTAGTGACAGCAATTAAATGCTATGTGGACAGTGGGGGTGGCCCCCATGGCGAAAAGGGGCCTTCTTATGTTGCTACACGTCCCAAAAATGAGATCACCGTTGAATTATTCCTCCATTACATCTTAATTGCAAATTTGTTTTTTTGCTTTCTCATATAGGCAATGACACCCATCAGCGAGTACTACAGGCTGAAGCTGGAGAGAATGAGGCAACAAAATGTGCCATAGTCCGGCAGGTATTCTAGTATGTTGTGTGCTCACCTTGGGTGAGTGAAACATCGTTGCTACAAAATAGCTATCAGCACGGCCTGTGCAAGTGCTGATTTTCGACACTGAAATGAATACGAAGGAAACACTCATAACCAGAGAAGAGAGGACTGAAGCTAACATTTTTAAAAACTGGAAGAAAATCTTTATAACCTTAGTGCAAAGTAAAACGTGCAAGCAGAAATAAAGCAACGCAGAAAGGAACACGCATGTTGTGAATACTTGATATATGTTTAAACAAGGCAGAAAACCATTCAGGAGCATTAAATGTGAACTTGCAGAACAAATTGACACACTTTAAGTGAGAACATTCTCTCGCTGGATATGACTGCAATGTCACCATGCTGTTATTCAGAAACCTCACACAACGTGGATAACTCGATATCATTGTCATCATGTATCTCTCTCTCTCTCTCAATTTTGTTGCATTACATGAAACATAAAATATTACATATACCGTAATTTCACGCGTATAAGCCGCACCGCAGATAAGCCGCAGGACGCGTTCTTAGGAACGTTTTGAAATTTTTCTGGCGGATAAGCTGCACTGGCAGATAAGGCGCGGGCAATACGAGACGACTCATTTGTGCGACAAATGAAACCATAAAGAAGGCCATAAACCCTGTGGTCCATACTCCGAGTCGGCATAGTGTTCAACAAAGGAGGTCAGCTCTAAAGTTTTACAAATGTCGGATTGTGCCCTTGTTTGGCGTTTTTCATGGATTGATGGGTCAGTGGTCGTCCAGTAGACGTGAATCAATGTCACCAGCACTTTCGTTAAAGCTGCTTGGAGGAATGCACCAGGAAGATCAATCTACTCGAATGTGGACCCGTCCCTGTTCGTGCATCGGCGGGGCAGAACTAGTCTAGAGACACTGTCGGCCCTTTCATTAAAACCGACGTATGGGGAAGATGCCAGGAAAAAATAGTCATCAGATAAGCCGCACCGGTGGATAAGCCGCGGAGCGTCCGTGAGAGAAAAAAATCGCGCATAAGCCGCGGCTAATACGTGTGAAATTACGGTACTTGCAGGCCTAGTTACTCCAGAAGCTACTTACAAAGGTGAAATCACCAGCATATTTACAATACTAAATATTTTAACAGCACTGAAAATGGAAGAAATTGTAAAGCATCAGAAATATTGCCTTATTATCTGGCTCCTTCTAGACAGTCCCCTGGTTACAACAGATAAATCATCGGCTTCGTCGATGTCTATATCCAACGCTCCTGCACTGTTATCGTCATAGTTCTCTGGTTCTTCCTCATATGCTGGCTCAGGAGTGTTGTATTTGTGGCACATGTTGTGCAGAATTCCACATGCTGTTATTATGTTGGAGGCCCGATCCGGTGAGAAGTGTAGTGTCCTGTATCGCTGCAGGCATCTGAACCTCATTTTCAGAACACCAAATGTTTGCTCAACTCTGACCCTTGTTTTACGATGGGCTTCATTGTATGCTTCCTCGCTACTCGTTGCAGGGCTGCGAACTGGGGTCATGAGCCAGGGCTCAAGAGGATAGCCGAGGTCACCTGAGGGAAAATAAAGAGCAGAAAACTGAAGACACGTCCTATGTGATCATACAGCTGCATGGCAACATGTGTATATAGTGTATATATGTATATAGTGTACTTTCAATATTTCTTGCTTCGTGACAAACACATTGTGTGCACACCATATTTTAGTTATCATCCTAGATTTGTCATATGTGCGAGGGCATCCAAGGCATACATTTCACCTGTGTACAGCATTTTGGATACATCTAAATTTCAATAAACATTAACATCACTTCTCGTAATGTCTCTTAAAATGCAATTCTATTTTCTCTTTCGGCATAGCAAACTCTCATAAATTGAAACCCCAATTTCGTTTGAATTAGGTCATTTTTTTGCCAGTGATTGTCAATGACAGTGAAATTTCGAGCCAGGCGCACAGCATTTTGCATACATCGCCCCTAATTTTCTGAAAGGCCTTCTAATGAATAATCCGTTACTCATGCTCCCCTTTATTTTATCGGCCCTCTTTTTTGTGAGCAGATGTGCAAATGAACTGAGAACGTAGTGAGCATGAGTGAGTGAAAATTTCTAGCACTGACTTCTGTACACATGCTGCCCAGAAAACACCATAGTTGTGCAATGGTGTTGCACAGCTATGGTGCAACACCATTGATTGACAATGTTGAATGACATATAACTATGTTATTGTAAATACATAAGTTGCTTGTATCAATTATTAACCACAGATAAACATTTTCTAAAACGTTACATGTCGGAAGGGTAAGTAGAACAGTGATTATAGACATGCATTATATGTGATTATAGTCATATTTGTACACTCCCGACACAATCACTTGTCGTACTCCACTTGAAGATCACGTTACATCAGGGTGGGACACAGATTTCTTTGTTCGATGACGGGGAAAGGTGATGGCATGATGGGAAAGCCCAGACCTATGGGCTTGCTACTCCCGATGAATGAAACCTGATTACGTGGCTAGTACAATCTAACCACTAGCACTTGCGCTTCTGAAGCAAGCACTAGTTTACTAGCAGCATAGTGAGCAGCTTTCTGCTGAAGGTGTTTTTCTTTTTTTCAGTACACAGTCTTGCGCAGATAACTGCTTTCCACGCAAACAAATGTGGAAATATTTTGCTTGACTGTTTCTTCTTTCGGAGGAGTGGAATGTATACTTGCCTAAAAGCCATTCGCCATCTGCAAACAGTTGAGGAGCCTGGCGACGGAGGTCACACAAACTCCATATAGCTGAATCGTGGCGGCTCCCTGGGTAGCATGCATTTAGGTAAAGGATGCGGCGAGTAGCGTCCGACACCTGTTAAAATTTTATGGATATAAAAGAGGAATATGTATGCTAAGCTATCGTATATGAAATCTACCTTACCCCAAGCACGTTGATGGCATGATATCCCTTGTGACAGGAATAGTTACCATCCACAAAACGTTGGTCTGTCCTGCTTGGAGCCATTATTGAAATCGCTGTCCCATCAATTGCGCCTGAAATGTTAGAATGCGGTCGGTAAGCATAAGTTTTGCATGTTTTAGAATACAACATTATGCTGTAAAGTCACGTTGACGTACCAAGGCAGCCAGGCAGACCTGCAATCTCGTAAAAGCCTCGTTTTACCCTCAACGTTTCCTCGGGTGACATGGGAAACTTCAGGTATCGCGGGGCAAGGTTACGGATGATTGCAGTGCTGACATCATGAATGGACTCCGACACTGGTCGCTTGCTCGTAAGGAAGTCTTCCTCCTCTGCGATGTTGCTAAGAAACGCACCAGTTGCGTAAAATCTAAGTGCCATACATAAGCACCCTTTGCGCAACTGGTAGAGTGGTGCTGCGCCATTGCTGTGCTGTAAATGGACATAATATTTCCATAAGTGCACACACATAGGGTTATAGCCTATAGGTGTATGTACTTTAGGCCTGTGTACTATAGCTGTGTGCAACACAGAGTTATTAACCGTACTGAGACCATAACTGAGAAAACAAGCTCGCCCATTGCAAAAGTCTGATGCAATCGGGCAAACCGACCTCTGCAAAACAAGATAGGAAATCCAAGAGGCGTGAAGCAGAGTGAAACGTTCACTCAAAGGAACTCTGTTTATAAATGAATCCGAGAGGTAAGTATGGGGGCTACAGAGAGCTTCCCTGAAACCGTGAAACAGCAGCTGACCGACAGGCACTTCATTTTCTTTTCCCATTCCTTCTCCCCATAACAGAGCTCAGCCAATGAAGTTAGTGAAATAGTACAATACAATTGAAGACTGGTCATTACATTTTACTATTAAAGTATGATCACATACGCTTGTATTACATCACTGGTTTCAACTCGTACACATAAATAAATAGTTATTCGAGCCGGTTTGTTCCTTCGTTTACGCTACCAAAGTTGAGGTCTTTCGTTGTGAGATTATAATATCCAGTTACGCTGTTTACAAACATTGAACTAAGGGGATGTTCAGAGCATGGGTTCTAAGCGTGCACAGCCGATGTACACACGATGTACGACTCACACTGTACGATGCAGACGCGATACGAACGGTATTAAGAAGCCCTGCAGAAAACCCTGTTTCAAACAATGCTATATCTCGTAAACGGGACGTACGATGAGAGATCATACGTTGCTTCCAATTCTAAAGTGAACATGAGAGTACATACGTCTTTGCAGATCCCCTGCGACAGCGTCGCAAACCTCTCTGGCTGCGTCCTTGCAGAGGCGGAACTTGGCAATAAACTGCTCCTCGTCTAGCGCTGTAAAGGCGTCACGGTGTCTGCGAAAGACGCGTGCCCTTTCATCTTCGCATACGCCAGCATCAGCGAGGAACAAGTAGATATCCGCCATGTTGATGCCGATGCTTGTGTGAATGACGAGAGATTTACCGTCACTAAGCTATCGTCATTCCGTGCCGACTTCCTCGCGTCGGCATGACGGCAACGACATGGCCAGCAACAGCATTTCGAGTGCAAGTGTCGAAATAGGTCACGTCATAGGCACGTTGTCATAGAAACACTGCCGAATGCCGACACCCTGAGCTCGCCAGCAACGCGCCCCAGAGCTACACGGAACCACAGAACGATATACCTCTAGTCATACGTGTGCAGGGATACGGGAAAAATAAGTATATCCCCAACTATATGTATAGTGATATGTGTGTAATGATGTAGGGAGGATCAAAGGTACCCTAGCAGGAAGAAATGCAAGAAAGAGGTGAGAATGCGCTGTGATAGAACAGAGCTAAAACAGCTGGGATGGAGTGACAAATGTCATGGTACCAACGGCCGCGGACCTACTCCGCCGTCAAATGAGAGAGCGGATGGTACTAAAACAGTGCCTCTTACCTTGCGCAAAGGTGCAAATAGGAAATGCTTAGGAGATGATCCTATAGTCCACAATGGAGCAAAAAGTGATACGTAGTCTCATTGTCTAGTGCATACACTCAGGGGAAGAGCATCTACCTGACCGCGGATAGGGAAAAAATCGGAGACGCGTCACGCACGCTGAGCCTGTCAGAGACTGAGACATTCCCGCTGACACGAGAAGCAGAAATGCTCGTTTCCCGGGATGGAAGTATGGCGATGAGCTAGTTCGACGAATCGGTTCTATCCTGCACAAATGGCATCCGCAGTCGCAGGCAAAGCGTTTAATATCTCGACGTACAGAGACATATTTACAAGGCTATCAGCGTTCTCATTGACTGGGATTCCACGATGGCGAGGTCCCATGTGATGATGACGTCTGAAATGTGATGATGCATAAAAGTATCGAATGTAGGTAGTAACCCAAGCAGCGCGCCAATATTGGTCCAATATTGGACCGATATGGGCTGCCAAGATTGCCAATATTGGACCAATATTGGCAAGCCCAGTATGCGCCAATATTGTCAATATTTCTGTGATAACGGCAACGGGGAGTCCGATAATAATAAATAATTATCGGGTTAGACGTCCGCCACTAATACTAGTTCTCTCTTCTTTTTGATTTTTCATTTCTGCAGATCTCGTTGATCCATGTTGCATACAAAAGAAGAAGAAGAAAAAAAAAACAGGGCATTCCATCGACCCCAAAACGAGGAACGGCTGCTACGCCAGACTTCCTGAAGAACACAAGCAGTCGTATTGCCAACTGTAGGATGGGACAAGCGAAAGCTTGCCCACATCACACTTCAATAATGTGATGCAGGACCGACTAATGCTACGCAGGCAGTCCCAGAGAACTGCCAATGCCAAAGATCCCTCAGAAGCCTTCATTGGGATCGCAATATTCCATAAACCAAAAATTTTCAACCCGCTCCGAGAGTACAATGGAGCGAAACACTTTCGTGACGGTGATCGTACATACGCCAGAGCAACTCACACTGCTTGCAGCAACTTGAAAGCACCTAGTTTTACAGAAGAACCATCCCTTCCTGTCAAACATTGTGTTTTCCGTTATTCAATTTCGTTATCATTACAGGAATAAGCGACATTTTAGCCCGTACGAAACGTCCGATCCGACTGTCGCGCATGCGCATTAGTTGTAGGACGCGTGATTTCGCTCAAACAACCCGCTCGCATCAGTTGGCTCGACCGATTGGCATTGGCATCGCGAAGCAAGATGGCGGCTGCTTCCAGATCGTGGAAATTTGAGTTGTCGAGTTCTAGTGAACGTTACAATGGGATTGCCACGTATGTTGACTGAACAATGTGTATCATCTGCGGGAAGTTGTTGGATGTAACGACGTACTGATTTGGGCACTTCACACTCTTCAACGTCCAATCTTGCCGTGTTGCTTGGGCATTTCTGCAACACGGGTACTTACCATTTTCTGTATTTTCAGTCAATATGGGCCGGCCCATATTGCCAGGATTTTCCCAATATTGGTTCAAACTAGGCAATATGGGCGCATATTGCCCAGTTTCAGCCAATATGGGGAACATCTTGGCGAAACGGGTCCCATATTGGACCCGTATCGCCAATGACCAGCCAATATGGGTCCAATATTGTGTGCTGCTTGGGAATGAGCTGGTGGGTAACGCCGTACTGAAAAGACCTCTAAGGTCTGATGTGTTATGAGACGTCTCAGGGTGTCCTCTCAGGCTGAGAGGTCCTCATGTCGACGGGACCTCCTCTCAGCTTGAGGTGACCTCACCAGGGACACCACGCAATCTGATGAAAGCATCAGGCTGTAATTTGGGTCCTTGGTGTCCTGACGTGACATCAACAACAACTATATATAAGATGATGGATGGGACGTGACCTCAGACCTCGACGGTATGATGCGAAACGAAAGCTTGATGTTCTGATGCTACATCAGAAATTGATGGCCTGATGCGACATTGGAACATCATGGTCTAACTTAGTCTTGTACACTGCAGCTGCCGTCGGAGCAGCAGAACCATATACGGTATGATACGGCAGCGATAGAAACAGACAAGAGCAATTCAACAACAACAACTTTATTTTGAGATGGAGAGTGGGGAGGTTCATTGCCAGAGGCGATACTCTACCCCATTGCTGGTGGGGATGTGGGGAATAAACTAATTAGCCCCTTCACAATAACGATCGAAGGCCGATGGTGTCCAGAAAGTGCATGTCACAAAACTGTTCATACATATTAACTTACTTCGACGGTACAGGTATACTCAAGGCATGCACGTTGCTATATGAAATGACATAACTGTTATTTCAAATATCTTACAGAATTTTGAATATTTAATATTTGTTTAAGGATTGCTCGCAAGAAACCACATGAAACAGCAAATAGCAACAACAAAAACTAGATTCAGCACTTACATATATTTGAAAGCGTACGTTCATCAATAAAGCGTAAACTCTTGAGACACGTATTCGCGGTGTCCGAACGACGAACAGCGACGACAAAAAAAATGTCTTGAAGAGCGGTGACCTCTCGGTGACCATGTTCCTTTATATTTCGTACACTCGCCCCCGGAGATGACACTCCCCATTCATCATGTCCAAATAACGTCGGTGTTGTTGTTTCGTTCGCTTGTGTGTGTGTGGGGGGGGGGGGGGGGTCATATTTATTTCAACAGAGAAAAAACGAGGAAAGGAAAGAAAAAAACCAAGCAGTATGTCGGCTTGCTATTACGCAGAAAAAAGAAGAAAAGAATTAGGATATCAATGATAAACTAACGAAAGGTGGAAGAAGGATGAGATAGATTAAAGACAAATCAGGCGTTGACAGTTGAGGACACGCGATGTATCGTCCAGTTTGCTGTGCTTGCGTAAAAATGCCGTTTAGCTTCGGCGAGATTGATGTTTTCACCACCAATTTGAGACAAATGGCTAGACTCCCTTGCATACCGCTCCATACGAACTTAATCTGCAAGAAATACAATTTCAAGATGTCAGCGTAAGGTAGGCATCGAAATATATAATGTCACCAAGCGAAATGGGTCGGCGAGTCGTCGAATAAACAGCGAACGGTTTATTAGACTACTTGGTAGCAAAACACAAGAGTGATAGCTCTCTGAACACAACTGAGTCCAAAGAATGAATGTTCCAGCTTGGAGAGCACAAGCATTTAAGCGTCGCGCCGAAAAGTCTAGAAACAGCACGTGCGTTTGCCAGAGAGCAGGCGATGTGTCTGGAAGCTTCTTGCTTCTTCTTCAGCATGCGCCGGGATGAGATGTACCGTTTCGTGCCTGCCCTGGGGCGCGTTCCCGGACACTGCGCGAGCTCGCGACCTCGCGTCGAGCGTCCCCGTTGCCCCAGCAACAAGAGCACCACGAGGTACGCTTCGCGAGCATGCTCAGATAACCCCGTTCCCGCACCTGCTTCGCGAGCTCGCGCCGGGAGAAGGTTGTTGTTTCCTGAGAGGAGGAATGACAACGCAAAGGTCGTCGGTGTTCGAGTCGAAAATGGCGGACCTCTGTTTCATTTTGGAAGAACAAAGTGCTGCAAAGGAAGAGCCGGTGCGCAGATTCCGCATTAGCAGCGATGCTTTCTCTACATTGTCGGATGATGAATTCGTCGCTATCAAATGAGGCTGTCCGCGAAGTATATGAAGCTTTTCGGGAGGATGTGCAACGCGGTGAGTACACTTGCGAGAATGTGAAACTTTGCATGATGAGCGGTCATTGTTTTGTAATTAAATAATGCATTTCAGCCCGGCAGTCGCATCATACGACACTGACCGTGGAACGGAGGGTTCTGTCATAGCTTCCACGAATTAGAAGTTTCACAGGCTGTGTCGGTATGTTGCCATTATATATGTGTGTGTGTGTTTGCTATGAAGAACAATTTACTCGCGCTTTGTATTCAGTGTGCATTAGTATTCAGAATCTTAGACTCATATGAATCCGATTCATACTATTATGCAGGTCATAAATTATAAATGCACCATCAACTAGGTGCAAGGTACGTTTATGTAGGTAAGTATGTGCTTCAGGTCGCTAACTCCGAGTAGTAAACGTACTTTGCTGCTAACGTATGTGCGGTTACGTATTGGTTGATCTTATTAACAAATAACTGATATTGTCTCCCACAGTATCTAATTTTGTGTCATAATTCAGGAAGCTATTGGTGGTACACAGGTTGCAGCGGAGCCTCTTTGATCAGTGGTTTGTTGATTGTAATTGCTGTTGCCATAAAGGCTGCCTCTCCATCAGTGTCTTGATGTGCACATGTATGCCGATGTGTGATGTCCAGCATGCTAGCTTTTGTATATCAACAAGAATGCCAGCACAATGAACCACACTATTCCTCCTCCTTTCAGGTCTGTGGTGCCTGAAGTCAGGTTCTGTTCATGAACACAAGGTTCCCTGGATCGTGGCACGGTGCTCCTTAATGGACAGCCTGCAATCTGCATCAAGTAGCTGCCACTATATTCGAAGATGGAGATTGACCTGTAGGTATGAGATCTTTGTGTGCTATTTATTTTTTGAGTGTGCACAACAATGCAGCTTTGCATAATAAAATTTATGTACTTCAAATACGCAAAAAGATTTCTGCGTAACTGACAGGCATAGTGTACCCAGTAATATTATGGCTGCACCAGTGCTGACATATGATTCATTTTTATTGAACACATTGCTTATATTTATTTACAATTCAATGTATAACACATTTAGTGCACAGGCAATCAGTCTTGATTTACATTTTTGGATAACTAGTTGAAGTGTAAAACTATTTACAGGTAATAACGGCTACCCGCTCCAGCCCTGGCTCATAGCACCTGTTCGTTCGCACTCAACACGTTAAGAACAAAGCTACAACACTGCACACCGCAGGACCCATGTGTGCATTGAGCACGACTTTGGGGTACTGAAGACGCGATTCCGGTGCCTACAGAGGTACCGCACACTGCACTTCGTTGCTGACTAGTGTTGCAAGATAATCAATGCGTCTGCCGTCCCCCATAACATGGCTCTGTGTACAACACTCTTGAGCCTCTGGATGATGCTGGTGAGGGTGATGAGCCAAGGGAGGAACAGGTGGAAGGCGGTGCCACCAGAGACTGAGAAGGAGAGAACAGAAGACGTTAAACCTGACCCTTTGTTCGTGAGAAACTGTGCATCACAACTGAGAAGTCAACTTATCAGACAGTGTTTCAGGCGTACAGAACAGATGACTCACCTCAGACGTTCACAGGAGAGAGCAGCTGTAAACAATATACAGTGTTACTATGCACAAACCTTGTTAATTTTTCATCCTTCCACTATAGGGGCATTGTAAAAGTGCATCTGAGCCTTGTTAATATGGATATCCCGAATTATGGAAGACGTTACAGGTGTTTAAGCATTTTTAGTGCATTGATAACTCCTTAACTTGCTGTTCCAACAATGTAGAGTAGAACAGGGTACAAACCCCACGTAGTTAATGTGTTTCCGTAATTATTATGGACAATATCTGCATGGAGGGTAGCAAGTCTCTCCCCACATTCATCACGAGAAGTAGGACAGTCCAAGTACTGTCTTGTACAAACGAAAAGCTATGGCTTTTCATTCACAGTGGTTCCTTTTGTCATAAGGATTCCGAGAGAAAAAGACTGTACCGCAACAGACTTGCCTTATCCGTAATGTCAATCCTGAAATGTTCCATTGTTTTCTGTAATTTCCTTAGCACATAATAGAGACCATTCCCTTTATAGACAATTTTTTGTCGGGGACAATGGTGTCCATATTAACTGGGCAAGAACTGCCAACAATTGTTGCTTGTCTTGTTGCTTGTCTCCTGTTGCTACACAGTTCGGGCGACTCCTCGAGCAGTGAGAACAGCAGCAGCTTTTGGGTTTCGCTCGCTCTGTAATGTGAGAAAAAGAAATAAAATAAGATGCACACCAACTGTCACTTATTGACAACCACCTTATTTCTAATTGAAAGTACACTAAAGCAGGACTGAGCTAGTTTCCCCTGCTAAGTTGGGCAAAAATTATGGCCATGTTTTGTCCATCTCAACCCTTTTTGTGCAGAGAGGTCATATGAGTGGTCAATCTTTTACTTTTGTATTTTCTTTTTATTGGATGGGCTAGACATTTTCTTCTTTTCTAAATTCGAAAGAATAGTTGTTCTAAGTCGCTGGCATGCTTTATCATTAACGGGTGCTTGTGTTCGGTTTTTCAAGTGCTTCAACAGTGAACTGCACCACAAGCTTCAGCTGAACGTCTCGAAACGTGTATTGCAAGGCCCAAAAGCGTGGAACTGGTGCGTAAGAAATGTTTTTGTTTGTTTTACCGTACATGGCTGCATGTTTCAAAACTCTCAACCACTGCTCAACTGTGCTCAACCTCCTGAGCTTTCAACTGTGCTAACATAGCATTACTTAAACCTTCCGTCTACATCAAAACATATTACAAGTTGTTTAACATCTGGCGACAGGTACGCAGAGAAACGTAATTTCACCGCTACACAGGTGAAAGTTGATGAAGCTGATACAATTCCATAGATAGCAAGCAACATGTTATGCGCGACGCCTTGCAGACAGTGTGAGCAGTCATGCAAAATATCGAAGCAAAAACCGAAATGCAGCGAGGAACTACATAAATATGGTTCACACTCAGTTTTCTTGTGTTACGATGTTGCAAGAGGTAGTACGCGACTAAGTTATAGCATACGGAATGATATCTGAAGAACTTTCATACTCACCAAACTTTTGCAGTGATGCGCGCGTCCATGTTTGACTCTCAACCGCTTTTTCAGCAGACGACGGCACGTAGTTTCTCATTGGTTGATTTGAACCAGAAATCAAACAGTTGAAAGGAATGCTGTTTGGAGTCGTACTTACAATGTAATTGTTTATGTAACCAAAATTATGTGTCCCGTTTACACATTATTTCAACTTCATTTCTGCTACTAAGTTCGTTCGCAGCAGGTCTGTAGCCGAGAGTGCCGTCACCTCGTGGCGGATCGCGCAACGATAGCGCAACGGTAGTGTTCCCGCACTTTCGTTGTCCTCCTGCGTAGCGGCAACGATGGGCGTGGTCAGCGCGAAGTCGCGAGCTCGCGCAGTGTCCGGGAACGCGCCCCAGGGGCGTTTCGCGATGATGATTCGCGATGATGAAGTTTCGCGATGATGATTCGTGGCATTGGCCCCTCCGTAGACGGGGCATCGTCTCGATGCCGTTTGTTCTCCTTTTTTTTTCATGTTGTTTCCTTCCAGCCAGTCTTCAGCGCTACCTGCTGTAGTACGGCTTGAGTCGAACGACGTGAACTATTTCAGTCCTCGGGGGTCGTCGAGAGGGAACGCTGCCCTCAGGTACCACTTCGTAATCCAGGTCTCCAATGCGTCGAAGTACTTTGTAGGGACCGAAGTACCGCTTCAGCAGCTTCTCGCTCAGGCCTCGTCGTCGAATCAGCGTCCAAACCCATACCATGTCGCCTGGACTGAAGCGTACGTCTCGTCGGCGCAAATTGTATCTTCTTTCATCGACGCGTTGTTGTTGACCAATCCGTAGTCTGGCCAGCTGGCGGGCTTCTTCTGCTCGCTGTGTGAAGTCCAGAGCGTCGTTTTCCACATCACTGGGTTCGTGGGGCAGCATCGCGTCCAGCATAGGCGATGCGTCATGGCCGTGTGCAAGGCGAAACGGTGTGAATCCCGTTGTTTCCTGGACAGCCGTGTAGGCGAACGTGACGTAAGGCAGTATTTCGTCCCATGTCGTAGTGGTGTACGTTCTTGGCCAGTTTTGGCCAGTAGTACTTTTCCCTTATAGGTGCCAGCGTCCGGCTGAATCGCAAATGACCTGATGACGGTTCGTCGTGGCAGGATTCAAGAATCTCGATGCGCATGTCCCCACGCACATCGAGAAGCCACGTAGCGCCTTGTGGTGCGTGGTTTTCTTTGTAGAGGACACCATTACGTAGGGAAAAACTTGGGAGTGATCTTCTGAGAGGTGGGAGGAACATTGTCGGCGCGGCCCTGCAGATAGTCGATGAGTGTCTTCAATTCGGGGTCGTTATACTGCTTGGTAGACATGGTAGTCGCGCTCATTAGACCGAGGAAGGCGTCGTCGTCCTCGAGGCTGTTGTCCTGTCGCTGGAGTGGTGCTCGGGACAGGCAGTCGGCGTCGTTGTGTTTTCTTCCTGACTTGTAAGTGACGGTTACGTCATACTCCTGTAATCGGAGGCTCCATCTCGCTAGGCGACCTGAGGGGTCCCTTAAACCAGCCAGCCAGCACAGAGAATGGTGGTCTGTTACCACCTTGAACGGCCGTCCGTACAGGTAGGGACGCAACTTTGTGATGGCCCATATGAGTGCAAGGCACTCTTTTTCGGTCGTCGAATAGTTCTTCTCTGCCTTGGTTAGCGTTCTGCTTGCGTAAGCGATGACACGTTCGACGCCGTCGTGAAGTTGAACGAGCACGGCTCCTAGACCATCGTTGCTTGCGTCGGTGTGTATTTCTGTTTCGGCGTTTGAATCGAAGTGGGCAAGCACGGGTGTGGTCTGTAGTCGCGTCTTCAATTCATTAAACGCCTGTTGCTGGGCTTCACTCCAGATAAACGTGGATCCGTCCTTCGTGAGGGCATTCAGGGGTGACGCAATTCTTGAAAAGTTCGGAATGAACCGTCGGTAGTAGGCGCAAAGGCCAAGAAAGCTTCGAACGTCTTTTACGTTAGAAGGAACAGGGTAATTTGCGATGGCCGCCATCTTCTCGGGGTCGGGGCGTACGCCGTCGCTGCTCACGAGATGGCCGAGAAATCTGAGTTCCTCGTAGCCGAATCGACACTTCTGAGGCTTCAACGTCAGCCCTGCAGTTCTGATAGCCTCGAGAACTTGCTTTAGCCGTTCAACATGTTCTTGGAATGTTCTTGCGAAGACGACAACATCGTCGAGGTACACCAGGCAGGTTTGCCACTTCAACCCGGCGAGAACTGTATCCATAACACGCTGGAACGTCACTGGTGCTGTGCAAAGGCCGAAAGGCATAACCTTGAATTCGTAAAGTCCATCCGGAGTGACGAAGGCAGTCTTCTCACGGTCCCGTTCGTCGACTTCAATTTGCCAGTACCCCGTCTTGAGGTCCATGGAAGAGAAAAATTTTGCGTTTTGAAGGCGATCGAGCGTGTCGTCGATGCGCAGTAACGGGTAGACGTCCTTCTTCGTTATCTCATTGAGTTTCCGGTAGTCGACGCAGAACCTGAGTGTTCCGTCCTTCTTCTTCGCTAGTACCACCGGCGATGCCCATGGACTGGTCGACGGCTGGATAATGTCATCTCTTAGCATCTCTTCTACTTACGTTCGGATCGTTTCTCGCTCTTTGCAGGAGACCCGGTACGGCATGCGGTGAATTGGACGGGCCTTTTCGTCGTCGATGATGCGGTGCTTCGCAATGGGCGTTTGTCTTACTTTCGACGATGCAGCGAAGCAGTCACTGAAGTCGTTGAGCATCTGGAGAAGGGTTTGCTTTTGAGTTGTATTGAGTCGAGGGTTTACGTCGAAATGTTCGGCCTCGTGTTCCGTGGTGACCGCGATGCGAGCAGTGTCCATCAGGCAAACATCCGTGGTGGAGTATTGGTCTACGATGACGGCTGTCTTCGTGCCGTTCGCCAGGTGTTGTGGCTCCGGGCGAAAATTTGTGACCAGGAGTTCGAATATTCCGTTTCTTACGGGCACAATTCCTCTTGCTATCCCAATTCCTCGTTCGAGGAGAAGTTGCGTGTTGCCTTCAGCCAACAAACAGCCAGTCGGTGCTCTCTCGCACGTAGCGGTCACAAGGACTGACGACAAGGGAGGCAGTTTGACGTGCTGAGTCGTCACGGCGGTTACCTCCGTGTTTGCGCGTTTCTCCGGGGTTATTCGTGCCCACCACTTGTCTTCTGCTGTTTCCGGCGTTTTAAAAGAGATAACTCCATTTGTGAAGTCGATGATTGCTTCGTTTTCGACTAGAAAGTACATTCCGAGTATTACATCCCGTGGGCAGTTCGGCAAGACGGCAAAGCTGACGACGTACTGGATGTCACGGACTTGTATGACTGCCGTGCATCGGCCAGTCGGTGTTACGACGTGCCCACCAGCAGTGCCGATGTTAGGCTCATCCCACTGCGTTTGCACCTTGCGAAGCTTCTTAGCCAACCTACCACTTATTACAGAGTCGTCGGCTCCGGTATCGATTAACGCAATCATCTCATGGCCGTCGATGAGTATTTTCAGGTTATTGGTAATTTTTCGACCGTCGTGTTGGTGCTGCGTTGCTGTTCGTCGAGTTGGAGGAATTGTAACTTGTCGTCGGTCCGCAGCTTCACCTCCCGGAGCTGCAGTCTTCAGTTTTCCCGGTTAGGGCTGCGCCACACAGGTCGTCTTGCCGGTGACGGTGAACGTGCTCTTCCTGGCGACCTGCTGCGGTGGGGGACGCTCGGGGACAGGTCGCGTCGCGAGCCAGCAGAAGCATTCTGCTGCCGTAGATAGTCTTCAATTGCGGCGGGGCGACTACCGCGCTGGGGGCGGGGGGCGTCTGGTGAAAAACCGGGAAGGCCAAGTCGTCGGTAGGGACATCGGAGATAGACGTGGTTGGCCTCTCCGCAGTGGTAGCAGAGCGGTCTGAAGTCGGGAGTCCGCCAAACGTCCGTTTTGCGAAACGGCTGAGAGTGTGGCGGGACGCTCGGAGTAGGTTGGACAGGCCGAGGAGGCGTCCAACGGTTTCCGTAGTACGACGGACGAGTAGACACCTGTCTCACAGCGGCGGCGTAGGTTGGTCTCGGTACTTCGGCGTCGGGGTTGGCGGTTGACGATGTCTGGATTGCCTGCTGAACCTCGTCCTTGATGATCGCACCGATCGAAGACAAAGGGTCTTGAGCCTTCTCAGGACAGAGGAGAGCTCGTACTTCGCGTACCACCTCTCGAATCAGCTGTCTGAGCGATCCGACGTCGAGGCCAGCGGTCGTGGAGAAAGCCTCATAGCCCTGGTGTCGTTCGTTGACGGTAGCGCGAGAGAGCAGGGTCCTCTCAATGCGGACGGCTTCGTCCAGAAAAGCGTCGGTCGTTGCGGGTGGATCCCGGGACAGGGCGCGAAAAATGTCTTCTTTTACGCCCCTCATGAGTCGCTGAACCTTCTTCTCCTTGGATGCTTTGGGGTCAGCTCGCCGGAAGAGCCGCAACACATCTTCGACGAAGCCTGTAACGCTTTCGTTTGGCAGCTGGATCCGTCTCTGGAGCAGATGTTCAACGCGTTCAGCTCGTTGTTGAAAAGCGAACGCCTCGCGGAGTTTGCTTTTGAAGACGTCCCAGGACGTGAGCGAAGTCTCCCGGTTCTCGAACCATGTCTTCGCGGTGCCTTCCAGGGAGAAATAGACGTTGACGAGCTTCTGGTCGTCACTCCAGTTGCTGAACTTGGCGATCCGCTCATAGTGGTCGACCCAATCGTCCACGTCGTCGTAATACTCCCCGCTGAATGTCTTCGGCGACCGTGCAGGGGCTATTGCGTGGCAACAGGTTGCGCCACTTGGGTACTGGTTTCCGCAGTCATCTTCTTCTTGCGTTTAGGGGGTTCTAATGAACCGAATTCTGCAGGCAGACCAAGCTGTCGTCTGCTTTGTCGCAGTTGGTCTTCCAGGCCGTTGGACAAGGAATGCCCTGCACCTCCACCAGAAATGTCACGAAGCGAAATGGGTCGGCGAGTCGTCGTATAAACAGCGAACGGTTTATTAGACTACTTGGTAGCAAAACACAAGAGTGATAGCTCTCTGAACACAACTGAGTCCAAAGAATGAATGCTCCAGCTTGGAGCGCACAAGCATTTAAGCGTCGCGCCGAAAAGTCTAGAAACAGCACGTGCGTTTGCCAGAGAGCAGGCGATGTGTCTGGAAGCTTCTTGCTTCTTCTTCAGCATGCGCCGGGATGAGATGTACCGTTTCGTGCCTGCCCTGGAAGTTTCGCGATGATGATTCGTGGCAATAACATACCGTTTGGCACAAAGCGCGGTTGGTGACGGTCCCACTGCATTTCATTTTGCTATCCCAGGCAAAAATCTGGAGTGGGACCACTTCAAAGTGGTTTATTGGACAGGTCCCACTTGTGACCAGCTGAAAGTGGAACCAGTTTCACGATGGTCCCACTTGAAGTGGAACCAGTAGAATTGATCCAGTGGTCCCGTCTGCTAAGTGGTCCGGGATCCGACCACTTAGCAGCTGGGACCACTGAATGCATGACCGAAAATAATGCGTAGAAATGTACATATTCGTCAAGTAAATACCATTTATTCTGCTAAAAGCATACACTGAGCAGAAAGAAATAATCAATACATCTCTACTTGTACGTACTACGTAGTATAATTCTGATCACTCATGGACCACAGGGAGCTTTCGTTCGTTGGCCACCTCACATCTTGTATTTTTTGGAGAAGATGACACAGGACACTCCTGTTTTCCATGCACGTCGTGACATTCACCCCCTTCCTCTTCACCGTACGTTCGGAATCTTCTTATCCTGTTTCTCTTCAAGTTCTTCCTAAGTTTCTAAAATGAAACATCTAATAAATAGGCATCAAAACATCACGGTCATCGCTCATACCTGCAAACATTCGCGACGTGCAGTCCGATTGGCGTTTCACAGTGCGTTTTTGCCCCTACGCCGTTTACGTCTTCTTAGCGTCAAAACTCTTCCGGGAAATCGACAATGAGATGCATAGGAACCATTGTCATCGCATTGTCTTAGAAAGTGCACTAAAACACACGCAAATACTGCACAGGAGATATACCATCCTAGAAACGGCAACTGAAGACAAAACGAACTTGCTACGACGCGTCCAAGTTCCAACTGCCACCATCTGCCGGAAGCTGCCGTTTACGCAATGGTCCAGAAAAAATGGCGGGCGCCCAAACCACGTGATCCCCAGGAGCCACTCACAGCGTCTCCAAGGTGCAGCGCGGGAAAAAAAGCTGGGGCCCAGTGCGCATGCGCAGACCGACCTCCTTTCCAAACCTCCTTCCCCTTCTCTCCTCGGGTTTTTCGTGCCTCCTCTCGTCCCCCCTACCCCCCAGCCTCGTCCGTTTGTCTTCGGCGCTTGCTGTCTTGCTGTAGAGCAACGATCATGCTGTCCCAAAGCAGACAATCAAAAAGCGATGGTGTATGACAAATCAAGTTTATTTGTCCTCGGGAACTGCTTCGAAAAAGCTACAGTACATATCTTTTTACGTCTTGTAACAGGCTTCACTGGAGCTTTAGGTGCTTCGACATCGAAGGGCAGTTCAGAAGTCAATGCTGAGCTATGTGCGTCGTTGTTGCCCATGGCTGCGGGAGAACTAAAACAAAACAAAAAAATCTATTGATTATCCGTAACTCTGCACGAAAATCACTGCTATGATAGGCAATCGATCTTGATTTTGTATTTGAACACCAATGCGCACTTGTCGCAAATGTTCGTAGATCACAGTTAATGAACGGCTGCGACGTGCATGAGGGGCAACTAGCATAACCACACATAATTTGATTAGCGGCATATCAGAAACGTACAAGTTACGGCAATGCACTGCACAATGAAACGCAGCTAACGTACCGGTCGCAAAAAGTAATCAAACTTGTCTTACCGTTCACCTGCGGTACGTCGGAGAGAGTGCAGACTTCCTCTTTGACGATTTCTGCGTCCTTTGGAGGTGCAGGGATTCCCTGTCATGTTCGTTTTCCCACTGTTGTGATGATCACGTGGATGTGCCATTCCGTTCTCACATTAGCAGTTCACCACAATCAAAATCTAAAGCATTCAAAACCCTCAAACTACCCGCTTGCGTCTGCGTGCACAACGGTTGCAATCCGAGAGAACATGCGTGGCCGGACAGACGTGATCTGTGATCTCTACTCCGTCGTTTTTCTTTCTCCTCCGTTCGACCGATGGTGGTGGTGGTGGTGGTGATAGGGCTTGCCGTTGTCGGCCTCACGTATGTGGGCAACGTCACGACTGACGCCCTGGGGGAATGTGCGTCCTGGGCCGACTTCTAAGGGAACTGTGCCGACATATGTCTGACCTCCGCCAGCCTTCTCTGGCGCCAGTCTGGCGTTCGACCGACCGTTTGGATACTCGCGCCTCAATCAAATGACTCTCGCCCAATGAGCGCGAAGGAAACTGACGCCAGTTCTTGGAGACCAATGAGCATCCAAATATTTATACATATAATGCGGAGCAAATCAGAGATCTTCCGAGCGCGTTCGCCGGTGGCGACAGTATTTTGGAGGCGGTGCGTTTTGCTTTAGAGCCGGCGGCTGGTTCGACTGCTTCCGTTGAGCGGTTCGCGCGTTCGGATGCTCGCTCCTCAGTCAAATGACTCTCGTCCAATCAGTGCGAAGGAAACAGACGCCAGTTTTTTAGACCAATGAGCATCCAAATATTTATACATATATTGCGCAGCCAATCAGAGATCTTCCGAGTACACGCGCCGGTGGCGACAAAATTTTGGAGGCGGTGCGTTTCGCTTTAGAGCCGGTGGCTGCCTGCCGCCCTGCTAATCTCACCCTCTCGCCCTCTCCTCTCCCTCTCCACTTTCACCGTTTGAAGTTTGAATGCCGTGGCGTCTTCACATTGCATAAGCCTCTGCAATTATCTTTTCTACTTTTTCGTTTTCTTTCTTCTAATTATTTAGCTTAATTTTTGTTGCTGTTGAGATGTATTTTTTTTACATTTCTCTAGTACTTAATACCTTGTGATGATATTCACCTTCAGATGAGAATATCTGCACGAATTGGAGTTACAGGGATACAGCATATATTTGGTCGCAGACGCGCGCACCTGGATAAACAGCAATAAAAAGAGATCATACATGTGCTAAAATTGATCAGAGTAATAGATCAAACAAAACCGGAAGTATATATGCAAAGTGTGGACAAGATGAAATCTCAAAGGGGGATGCTTGGAAGCTGCCCAACTTGGAGTCTCAAGTGACCATTCTGGGAACAAAATGGTACTTGTGAGGCTCCAGCTGGAACTTCTGGAACCATCTGAGACCAGAGAGGTACCATTGATGTCACCAAAGTGGAATCAGCAGCCCCACTTGGGAATCCAGCTGGGACCATCCACGTTCAACTGGAACGACTCCGGGACCATCAAACGTCCAACTGGAACCAGTCCAGATTCAACTGGAACCATTCTGGGACGAGTCCAGATTTTCGCCTGGGTATCTTCCCATAAGCGCTCATAATGCGTGACTACGAGCAAGTGTAAAACGTAAAAAGAGCGGGAATGCCTGTCACCCACGAAAGCATATCTGACACATCGTCTACATACCTCAAAGACGGCTAAAATTCCGTAGGCAAAACGGGAATTATACTTGAGATCCGCGGCCCGCGTCCACACACTTCGACGTTTCAAGACAGACAATTAATCGGCTGGCGAATGCCAGAAACGTGGCGGGGAATGTGTGGTCAGCCCGTACTGAAGTGACTGCTCGATGCACAAATGGGAGGGAGAAGTGGGGAGGGTGAAAGAGGGAGGGGGAGAGATGATGATGGCACAGGAGAGGGAGGGGTGTGCTAAACCTCTTGCTCTGGAATTTGCACCGCAGAACACATGCAAGCATCCCTCAGTAGTCTTCATCGGGATGCTCTTTGTACTAAGGTAACCTCCAGGATTATTGGCGAAGTACCCCACGCCGGAAGCGCCACCACTTATGTGCGGTGCGATGTTGTAGGGACTGCAGAAACAATAACTTCAAGGAGGAGCGGCACTACGAATTTACCACGGCACCTGTACCGTGGAGAATATGAATAGAATATTATATAGAATAGAATAGAATATTCACAGACATTTGAAATATTGCGAACTATTTTGCAACATGAATGAGGTAGCATGTCCAGCAGCGCGGAAAACATGTAAGCAATCGCTCTGGGAGGTGTTGCACGACTCATCAAAGCTGTCTGAGAAGTCATCTCATACCCCTCAAGGCTGCCTGAAGGGTTCTGACACAGAGCACGTAAATCGGGTGCGAGATACAGCCCCGTGAGCAACATAAAAGTTTAGACTCAGCCAATCAAACAGATGGCGGGTAGCCGGCTGATAGATGAACGAGGACTCGTGATTTGAACAACGAACAAGTCAAAATCTACTATTAGTACACTTGGTCAGATACACACACGTTCTTCCAAAATCACAACAACAAACATAAGAATGCCACACAGGCGATAATCCCAATACTTTAAAACCACAAATCTGAACTACAGCACAACTCTGCCATATCAGCTACAATAAATTACAGTGCATAAAACAGTCAACACTTTTCAAACCAACCCAGCTGTGGTGGTTACGGAGATCTCTGTCGCAGTCCAATGTACTTCTTTTTCAGTGGAGGTCCTTCCTGTCTTCCATCATGGATATGCAAAACACGGTTGGCTTTCCTCACACAGTGACTCACACACTTGGTTGCATAACTTGACTCCACTTACATTCTTTGTCCTCCTTCGTCGATCCTCGAACTTCCGTTACACCACCGTCCACCCATTCAATGTACCGACTTGCGCACCTCGGAATCTCCCCAGTGGAGAACCACCGCCACGACTTTCACTACAGCTTTCACTTTCGTTGACCACCAGACGAGTGACCTTATTCCCTGCATTCCCTTCTTTTAACACCTCGGGACACGGTGCTTTCTACAATGCCCGCAAGACGTGGCCCACTTTCCCTAGTCACAAATAGGTTGCTTCCTGCATCACATTCTGGGAGTGGAAAGTTACCACTCTTTTACAATCCTGCAAATACTTGCGTTCCCACGGTGGAACGGCTACTCTTGCCACCAAAATGGACACATCTTTTCCGCGTGGTTCGCCGCAAGGCTTACACATTAAACATCGAGAAAAATATATGGTAAATTCGGCTGTTTAAAACACAAATATTTTTGTACTGTGACAGGTTCTACAACACATTTAAGATGTTCTCTAAAGGTCTTTCAGACCCCTCTGGGCTGCCTGAAGGGTCCTACAGCCCCTCTCAGATTTTCTCGCAGACATGTCAGTGCTGCCTGAAGCGTCCTATAACACCTCTCGAATTTTCTCTAAAAGTTGTCGCAGACCCTTCAGAGGTCCTAAAAGGTCCTACCACTCTTTCAAGTTTTCATGAAAGGTCCTCTCAGGCCACTTAAGGGGGGGGGGGGGAATTTATTGACAGAAAAAAAGAAAAAGAAGAAAACAAAGAGGAAAGGTCAGCCATGCAGCATGCCGGCTTGCTGTTGCCTAAAAAAGAAAAAAGAAAAGGCAAACAAATAAATAAAAAAGAAAAAAACAAAAGACACTCGGCTCACAGGGAGACCAGGAGGCCCGTATCACGCAGAATGCGGAGCACCGCTTTTGTTACACTCCACTGGCTAGCTCGCTGCACGGGGCCAAGGAGTGTTGCTAGAGAAACGTCTGTCCGTCTGTCGGTGTGAGAGGTGTTGCCAGAGCACGGCCCGTTGATGGTGGTGACGCTGACAGTGGAGGAGCTGATGGGAGATATCGTCTTCTACGGTGCAGCAGGGGCAAGTGGGAGATGGAACGCGGCCCATTTTGAACAGAAGTGAACGGGTGAGGGCAACGTTCAGCCGAAGACGAGTAGAAGGGACTCCACCTCGCGAGTACAGCGGCAGTCGATGACAAACTCCAGTGGCCACTTAGGAAATCTTGAGTGGTCTCAAAGGCAGATTGTTCTCCGGGATTTGGGCGCTTGTCTCCCTGGCTGCAATATCGGCACTGGCACGCGAAAAGGGCCGATATTACAGACAGAGAGTCTGACAGAGTAATGACCTTCCCAAAGGCAGACGGGACTTTCCTGTCGGCTAGTGCCATTGTCAATGTCATCATTGATGCCGCTTCCTCATCATATCTGATACATGGTCATCGTTGCTGCTGACGTGCATGGAATGGCCACAGCATGGCCCTACCAGACCAGCAGAGTGTGCTCAAATTTCAGATACCTCGCGGTGGTGGGCGGGTGTCTTCCCAGTGGAACATGTCATGTCGCAGGGCCGCACAGTAAAGCCAACCAAAAAGGTTGGTCTTTTGTCCTTGCCCCCGTGGCGATGAAACTCCCTAATCATGAGTAATAAACTAGTTGTTTTTCTTGTCAGATTCATCTTTTTTATTGTATTATCTTTACCTTTTACCCATACATACAAGGGTCGTTCAAGGCTGACTCAGACTTTTATTTCTTTAAGTACATGGGCGATTTCAGGATGTACCAAACTACGTCAGCTTTTCAAAGTATTCACCGTGCGCATCTACGAGAGTCGTTCTGAAAGTAGTGCCTTTCGTGTCATAATATCTGTATTAAAAGCACGAGACATGTGGAACATCATTTATTTCATAGAGTAACTCTTCCTCTACAAGCTGTTCCTACTCAAGAAAGTCTCCATTAGAGGCGATGCATTTGCGCCACCTCTCAACCCACTCAAACCAAGCCACGTTGGAAAAAGTCTTTGGGACACTCCTTCACTCATGTTCGGATTGCCGCGCCTCCTCTACACCCGAGAACCAAGTAAATCAAGCAAAATCACACCCTAGTCATCCCACTAGGCATGCGGCATAACATTGTGCACGGAACGTTGGCTTTTGAGGTCTAGGGGAGGTGGGATGTCGCCACTCCATTGACTGATTCTTCGTCTCAGGATCATAAAGGAAATCCCAGGTCTCATCACCAGTGAAGACATTAGTGCAGACAAGGTAGCCGGCGATTCCCCCAAAACTTCTTTGCGCAACGGGTACACATCAGCTATCACATGTGAACAATGGCACGTCAGGAGTACATAAGCATGCTCTTCCAATGCGTATAAGTGTTGGCATGGAACACCTGAAAATCACACCAGACTATACGTGAGCCTACGAGTCTTTCTATGATATCCATAGATTTCACAGTGCGAAGATAGTCGGTTGTGGTCTGTCCTCCTATCCACCAGAACACCCGCTTTGCAACAACGAGCACGCGAACCAGCTCAGCAAACCACAGATATCCCAGCGATATCCCAGTAACATCCCGGCGTGGATGTTCGGATATCCCAGGGATTTGCCCAGAGAGCCCGTAGAAGTCCTTTGTACATCCATAGGACTAGCAAAAGACCCGCTTTTGTACGTTTCAAGAACGTCCTATAAATATCGCGACGGGATATTCGAACGTTCAGAGGTTATTCCCGTTTGCATGCTTCTTGCCGTTTGGAATATTTATAGTGGTTTATGCTGACATTCACCCAAAATGAAACAAGAATATGCTGTAACATATTTTTTATTGTACCACACACATAATTTTTTGCAGTGCATCGTATAACATTTTGTAACATAGTTACGGGTGCTGAAAATCAAAATCCTGTCACGCTCAGCTTCTCACTGTCCGCTCGGAACGAGAATTGCCCTGTTCCCGATTCACTTCCCGTTCCCGTCTACTTTTGTTGCAATAAAGCGTAACTATAACAGAACTAATAACACACTTCACGTAAGATTTTGAAAATATGGAAGCAGGATTGCGGGGACGTTCGTTAGGCCTAAAGTTTCGGATTACAATTCATCTGCATAGCTCACACACAATTCCTAGTTTGTATTACACACAACTGTGGAGAGGAACATTTACATTGTTTGCTGCAGGATTCACTCTTGTTTGGCACAAACGGAAATGGATTCTTCGAGAAGCACAACCACGAGCACCAATATATGCACATCGTACATCCCGCTCCAAAGCGGTAGAGTGGATTGTGGTGGCGGTAGCTTGCGCCCCCTTGCCTAATAAAGCGTTAAGTAAGCGGTGGAAACTGATAACTTTTTGTGTACTCGTATGTAATAAACCTACCAACACATTATGCGATCACGTAATCGATGCATATGGCACTATCGACGTCTTCAAGCAAACCCGAATGAACCGAAGGTTTTAGTGGTTAAGTGCAAATGGGACTTTCACGAACGAAGAATGGACTACGGAGGCCATCTTCAGTCATGTTGTGTACAAAACGATCAGAATGTTGGTCTGTAAAAAATATCAGGAATATATCGGCGATTCTCAGAAGAGTGTGTGATGCCACATTCCCTTTCTCGACCAAGTCCAGAAATGTCTATCACCACTGCTGCACATGTACTCACGCATAACACTAGGATCAAGGAAGAAATTCACCGTACGTAACAATTCTTACTCATGATTAAAACAGTCCGGGATGTCCCAGGGCCGTTCATAGGATGTTGAAATTTTGGAACGTCTGCAACGTATTTGGGATCATGTCATGGATGTCCACTGGACGTGCGGACAACATTGCGATATTCGAGACGTTCGCGACCTATTCTGGACATCCATGGGATATTAGTGGTTTGCTGGGCCCAGTAAACCATTTACATCCAGGCAATATCTATGTGATATCTAATTCCGGATATTTGGATATCTGCTGGAGCTTCGTGAGGATCCAACTTACGTCTACAGGACGTCCGTGAGATATACATTTTAACCCTCCTTTGTCATCCCAGATATGTCCCCGCAAGGTATTTTAGTGGATATATGGACACAAATTGGACGTCACAAATACTTCTGACTTAAAATTTAATATTAACTTGCGCTAGTCTAATACATATCTGAGATGACGACGCCTCGCTGATATAAACGGAAAGTAGATATTTATTACCAACAATATTACATTAGTTAATTATCACATGTTTGTCATTATGTGCGTGTTTGGTGAAATAAACGCCTCGAACATCGAAAAAAAATCCAGGAACTCTAGTGTGCCCGCCAGCGTTTGGCCACACTCCGACACACGGTCCACTAAGGTCCACCTTTTCGTCCCCTCCACCGCGTACGCATTTTTGAAGGGAGACCAGAGCACAACAGTCTTTGTTGACAAAATGGCCAGAGCATATACTGAAATACAAGTTGCTGGGGCACATTCGTTGAGTTTATTGGGCGTGATACATTTGTAACGGTGAGGAGGTGCTTCTTTCAAATTAATCCGTGTCTCTGCTGAGTCAAGGCATAATCAATAACGTGTCTCACATTCATTCCTGTCAAATACTGTGTTTTTAATTCAACCTATTGTCTATAATGCGATTAGCTGTTTAGTGGAGCTGTAAAACTGATCGAATTCCACTGTTGCTTGACGAGCGTTACGCATAGATAAACACTTTCACGGCTAGCAGCACGCGAACGATAAAAATATATAACGATTTTCGTTGTTCCCCCATATCCAGTTAGCGTTTACAGAAGTTTCTGCTTGCTTTCAGCACAACAAAAATGTGGCTGTCCGAACAAGATGTCATAAACTTCACATTTATCCGTATATCTCCAGGCGACGTCCCTGTGACGTTCAACCAGTGCCCAAAATCTCGTGTACTGGATCTTATATGGATATCCCAGGGATCTCCAGGCTGCTTCCTCCAGTCAAATATCCAAAATGCGATATCCTGCAGATGTACCTAAGACATATGTTATTTACTGGATAAAACCGAAACGCGAATGTCGTTCTGAGACATCCAGTAGATATCGCATGGTTGTCCGGATATTCAGGACGTTCGCGATCTTATGGGGATGTCCTATGGGTATGAATGGTTTACTGGGTGTACACTCCTTCCCTTACAGAAGCTGCGAATACTCTAAGCCTTCCTGGTGTTTTGACGCGTATCGCATTGCGATAGTACTCCTTCTTTGTGCAGCATCGGAAAACCCGGATGAGAGCCCGAGAACGTCGTCATGGATCGAGTGACCGTGGAACAAAGAGCAAATCATTTGTGCATGCGCATATAATCGCGAATACAAATAAAAACGTCTAGTCGAGATATGCTCTCTCTCTCAGACAGGGGAAGCACGGGTCATCGTGGCAGTGTGGTAGCGGAATGGGTGTATGAAAAGAATGACCATTCCGTCATTGTGCTGGTGCCGTGATCTGCGCAATGACGACGCTGCGATGAAGATTCTCCGTACCTTTTCTGGCACGCCTGATCTTCTCCTAATGTTCCGTTCGTGAGATCAGGCAAGTCAGGGAGGGTGTAGGCATCTATCGACCAACTGAAGAGACGTCTTTGTATGTTTTCATGAAAAAACACAGAGTCTCGGCAAAGTTATTCCGACTGTTTAATGCGTTGCATTTCGATAACCAAACAGTGTTTCAATAAATCAACTTAACGAAGTTCGACTGATTGCAAATGTTGCTGTTTCCACAGCGCGTACTTAATATGAGCAATGGCCCGAGCGAGAAGGTCCAAGATGTCTGCAGAGGCGTCTTTGAATTCCGTGTTGGACGAGCTCACAAATTCGCTCATCTGTCCCAGGGGTCCATCCGGAACCGTGATGGAAACATTCTTGTAATGGGCATTGACCCGACGCACCATCTCCTGCAGTGGCCCCGGAGACATCTCTCCTATATTGCCAAAGCCCAACCCGTATGCGCTCTGACGTAGTGAAAAGCAGTGATGATGAGCTCATTACGGGGACCGTCCTTGTTGAAACGTTCATTCTCCACTTCTTCCCAAGAAGCGTGTATACGGGGACAACTTTGTAAAGCGTGGTAGTTAAACATTCTCACGTATTGGTCACGTGAGCGCAGTGTGCGCTGCCTTTACAGAGCGCTTTCAAATGAACACGCGCAAAGAAATGAGAGCAAAACAGAAACTGAGAAGCAACCTGTTGCCGCTAGGTGCGCGCGCGCGCAGAGAAAGGAGAGAGCGAAACCTAAACAGGGAGCACCCACGAGGAGATGACCACTCGATGCCGGCTACAGGCCTACCTACAGCGGCCCACGCATGTGTAGCACCCCTAGAGCGGCGCTTGCATCAGTCGTCCGCTGGCTCTCGTGGAGTGAGGACGTGCGGTCGGTCCGCAGCCGCTGGGCCACGTCAGTTGAGGCTTGACTGTAGACGGGAACGGACGCTCCGTCGCCGCGGGGGAAAGGTGAGTGATTTGCCGTAGCATTTTTCCCAATGTTTGTGAATTTTTTACCACACTCGTGTTAAGCCATTTCTCCGTGCTATCGCATGTTTAGCATTTGCCGTAGCAGTTAGGCCTTTTCTCCACAACACTGGACATGTTTGGCAGTGACTTCCACACACTCTAAATCCGGCACCCGATACGTACCGCATGAAAGAGGACCTGCACCTGGGCCAAGCGGTACACATCAGGTACAGCCCTCCACCAGCAGGTACAGACCACTGCGAAATTCAAGCGGTACAAGGGCTCCGAGACCCATCCGTACCGGCTAGGTACCTTTTAAGCGCACTCTGTAGCAGCTGTACCTCATGTGTACCGCGTGCTTCCGGCGCAAGAGTACAAACGCCTTCTCACGATCTCCATGCGCTGCAAAAATATTTTGTGTGATTCCGAATACCAGTCAATAAATTCCCTTATGCAGCAGTGACGTAATGAATCAGCACTATAATTCTATCAAAGAAGTGCAATAACTAGAGCCCGTGACCGTGAGCGATCGCACGTTTGGGAAGAATGCGTTTCTTGCAACCGCTGGCAAATCAGTTTGTTTTGAAACGTCGGGGAGTGAGGACGAGTCTGCTCGGTCCAGGGATGGGCAGTATTTAAATACATTGTAATTAAAATACTATTTAAAATATAAATACATGTATTTATATCTTGTATTTAAATACAGACTCGAAAAATTTATTTATAATTATATTTAAACACCAATTTTGAGGTATTTATTCTTGTAAATACTTTATAAATACTCCAAAATACAGTATATACCGACTCATATCTTAAAGTTGTCCTGCATTTGACCTTTCGGGAAGAAGGGAGAGTTTGGGGCGCAGTTATCCCGTGTTTGCTTTAGCATGCGCATGGAGCAAATGATTTTAGATGGCAAGTTTTTCACTGTTGTTGCGGACAACGGTTGCGACTACCCTATTACCTTATTGTACGAAGCCTCTTCGTCAAGTTTAATACAAGCATTTGTTCATCGGCACCTTTGCAGATGCTGTTCTCCTTTGCGAATCTGATTGTACGGCCGAACAGAAGATGCCTAACTGATGCAGTCTTAGAGAAGCTTCTAATATTAAAATCGTCATGATAATCTAACAAATAAATGCTATTGTCCCATGCTGATTTCTTGTTATGATCATCGTTATTTCTGTAATTCCATATGACATTTTCCTCACAGTATTTATGGTGGTAGTTACGGTATTTAAATACTGTATTTATATTTTGTGTTTAAATACTCATGTTGAAACGTATTTACGAAGAGTATTTAAATACCCCTTTCAACAAAGTATTTTGTATTTATATTTAAATACTCAAACAATGTATTTATGCCCATCCCTATGGCTCGGTCTTTGAAGAAACTCGTTTGACGCTTTCAAGATTGGAGTCATTTAAGGTGCGTACTATATCTATGATGTAATTATTCGTCCGCACGACGCATTTTCGTTCATCTTCGCTCTGATTCACAGTGGTCCTGATCACCGGCAGGCTGGACACAACGACTGAGGGACGGAGACAACGAACTTTGCGCTCCATGCACGAACGTTGATGCGTCGATCAGAGGAGCCTAGATTGGACTTTATACCTGGATTACACAGGCAAGTAGGTATGTTTTCCAGGCAAGCTATTTCGATTGTTGGATTTTTTACACTTTATTTTCTCCCAGGTTACGTCCAGGCGTTCATCCGTACACGTTGTGCCCCGTGTGTTCCGCGTTTGTGCATCATGACAATGCACGCTCGCGATGGACAAGCATCACCCCTGAAAGGGATGTAATTTTCGAATAAAGGTATTTGTTTATGGTATTTATCGTACAGCGTAGCTTCCTGGGGCTGTTAATCTATCGTAGAGGAGGGGAACCACCCCGACGTGTAGGCCTAAATCGCTGCACGCTATCCGTTGCATGTACCGCATGTGAGGGCACGTGTACCTCTTAAATTGAAGAGGTACATTTTTAAAAAAATGTACCTCTTGGCCAAGCAGTACTTAACCGTTACGTATGTGTTACCTGGTTTAGAGTGCACCGTTGAGTTTCGTAGCGTTGTGAGTCTTAAGCCTTTTCGGGGTGTTGTCGCATGTTTAACAGTGTGCGCCTAGCATTTTGTGGTTGTCATCTTGTGTTAACTGCTGTGCGGTTAGGCCTAATCGATCCCCTTAAGCCTTTTCTCTGTGCTCTCGGATGTTTAGCATTTGCCATAGCGGATAGGCCTTTTCCCCAGTGTTTTGTACGCGCTTGTTTCGACTTGTTTAGCAGTGGCTTTCTTGTTGCAATTTTACCCGCCGCTAGTACTTTGTTGTTCTCTGTCTTTCTCGCATAGGTCTATGGTGGTGGCCTCTGGTGTGATGTGGTGGTAATTTGTGGTGATTTTGGTAATTTGTGATCTTGTAATCTAATTAATTTCTGGTAATTTGTGATCTTGCGATCTTGGTAATCTGGTGTGATGCCTTGCAATTAGGTGGCCACCTGTCGTCGACCTCTGCAACTACCGGCCGTCAACAAGCAACATGGCGGCCGCTGGTCACTCCGGAGCGATTTCTGCGACGCGGCATAGCTTATTTTAGAATAAATCGTTTCTCTCCACTCCATTTCTATCTATCTTTTTTTTTATGACCACGAGTTGCCACAACACACAGAGTGGTCTGAACATGAGTTCGATGCTCCCCAATTATAGTGTGGTGCCTACCTGGAGGATGCTGATTAGTGTGGGGGGAGGGGGTCCTAATTGGCTCTAATTGCTAATTTAATGGTTTCCAGATCAGCTGTGTGTTGTGGGCAGCTCGTGGTCAATGCTTACTACTGAGAACACCTCAATGCTGCCTGCATCAATGCCCTCGTTGAATCTTCAAAACCATGAGAGGATCGGCTGCAATCAGCAGTTTCAACTTCCTCCGTGAGGTGCAAAAGTTGGCAAACCCATCAAGATCCAACGGTCTCGTGATGGTGGAGTTCGGTCTGGACATCTTTCGTTGGGCCTTCAAGGACAAAGGAGAGCCTATGCCGAGAGGATGGACACTCTGCAATGAGTCAGATTTTAAGCGAATGTGTCTTCCACCAAATTCGTATGCAACATCAAGACAGCGTGAAGATGTCGGCGTTGAAATTCAGTTCGCCGTTCGAGTCTGGTCTACTCTTCGGGTAAAAAAATCACGAGATATTTCGGCCACAGTATTTCCTGTGGAGACTCTCCACTTGTATTGTGTAACGAGAGGAATCCGCCTCTCCCTGTTTGTAAAGAAATGACGTCATAGTGTTCGACACTTGGTACCACCATGACGACATTGGTTCGCCACTTGGTTCGCGACACTTGGTCCGCCACCATGCAGCTTGGTAGGGCTGAACTAGTTTCGAAGTTAGGGGCGAACAAGGTCGCGCATGAAAGCCATGGTCTTGAGAGGATTACGATATGGTCCCTGAAAGAGACACGACCTTTGATCCTACTTTACTTTCAATAGGAATCTGCGAACAAGTGCCGATTCGTGGAACCCAGCCCTCCTCTTCGGATTTGTTTTGGTTTCAGTCTATCTACCAACGTCATGATGACGTTTTTTTAGGTAGAGGTCTATTGCGTGCTCTAAACATGGAGTGGCATAAGGAAACCACAATCACATGTGGAAGACTGTTGGGTGTTGGTCTCGTTAACAGGGGGTCGAGCAGCTATTGACTTGCATAAGGAAATGCTCTGCTCTGGTCAATCACTCTACGAACTTATAAAATCTAAAGTACTTCCTGAGACCATTGAGCTTAGCATAACGACAGCAGATGCAAACAAAAAACTTCATCGTTCTGCTCAAGAATCATCATTGAGAGACGGATGAAGACAAGAGGCTGTCTACAGGCAGCGGCAACTACTGAAAGGAGTTGTAGATACTTTCGTCGGTACACGGTTGACAAATGAGGATTAAGGAATTTTACAATAGAGTTTCTAGTGAGTGCATTTCATTCCATTGTTTCGCACGTAGCACGACGATGAGAGCTTTGTGATCTGAGAAATGCATCGTGAGAGTTGACGCTTGTTGCACCAGTGTTCGATTCCCGAAGACCAGGTCGATGCACGAATTGTAGATGGTGGTGGGTTCTGCCAGTTTGTTTTGCAGATACAATGTAATCTGGTCGAAGAACTCAGTTGCGAATGTCATCTTATTAGCATCCGCGTTGAAATCACCCAGCAGAATAATTGGACCAGCGGCATGGCCGAGTGGGCTAAGGCGTCCGCTCGTTGGTGGTAACCAAGGTCGTGCTGAAGACTGGGAGGTGGTGGGTTCGAATCCTACCGCCGGCTGTGCTGTCTGAGGTTTTCCCTGGGTTTTCCGAAGACTTTCCAGACGAATGTCGGTACAGTTCCCCCTGAAGTCGGCCAGGACGCATACTAACGCCACTGTCTCCCACTCCTTCCTGCTATCCTCTCTCCGTCTGTCCACATCTGTACGTCGCTCATAGCCACAGTTGCTTCGCGGCGCTAACACCCAATAAAAAAAGAATAATTGGTTGATGTCCAAGTACTGTGAGTGCGGAAACTATGAGGTTCAGAACCTGTGTCTGTGTTGCTCTGGGTGAGAAGTAGACTGTGGAAGTCAAGAGTCCACTGGGTGTGCAGTTGGGCGCCGCGGATTTCACAGATGTCAATCGTATCATTGAACCGAACTCGTTGCATGGAATCCATCGTACTCACTCTGCTTCCGGATTGGCTGTTAAGACTGGCTGCGGCAGACTATGACGACGCTTACTTAGTTACGACACTACGTTCCGGCAGAAAGTGCGTTCCCCGACTGATGGCGCATGGTGGCGCTGCAGTATTTCTCTTGTCGTGCTATTGCTCCTCCTTATCTGCAACGGCGTATGTAGCTGACGGACTAGATTTTGTCCTTCTTATGTTGAACACGACTATAAATAATTTCGGCGCCTAGACAACACATTCCACAAACAGAACGAGAGAGAAACCACACCTCACGCACGAACGCGGAGAGGACGGGGGAGGGTGCTGTGTCAGCGACGGGGCGGAAGATCTGCCGGGTATGGACGCCGGGTCTTAGGTTTAGCATTCCCAGTGCGAGAATATCGGGTGCAGTGCACAGCGCACAAAACAGACTTTCGGAGCGACAATCCTGAAAAGTGTGTCTTCGGCAGCGATAGTCAGCACTTGCAGTACTTGGTACTTAAGTAGCGCTTAAAGCACTTCTGGAGCACTTTTATTTTACTTCGTAATTCTGCTGAATAATACTTCCTTCTTTACCTGAAGTACATTTTGGAGTGCATTTGATTTTTGGAGTTCTTGAAGTATCCTTGTGTGAGTCTTGCTAGCTCGTTGTATGATAGCCGGCACCGCACCCAGCTCGCTACGGCAGTGTTACTGTGATGTTTTTTAGGCACTTCAGAATCCTTACGGGGCCAGTGGATTGGCACTCCTCAACGTGCTCTTCCGTTTTGTTTGCTCACGCATGTAGCGTCCGTGTGTGGTTTGTCTGAGAGGTTGCATTTGAACTAGGTATATGCATATATTAGACACTGTAAACACCTAAAAGGCATGGTATGAAAACAGCATGTTGTATTTGAGCGTACACTCTTAAAAATGAACTTCACCACATAGCACGCTCCTAGCCAACCATCATCCCGAATGACAACGTTCTCGCCCCTGATTTGTTGAAAACAGGAGGAGGAGCCTATTTTGTGTCCATTATGCATGGCACAAAATAGGCTCCTCCTCCCATTTTCAACAAATCTAGGGCGAGAATGTTGTCATTCGGGATGATGGTTGGCTAGGAGCGTGCTATGTGGTGAAGTTCATTTTTAAGAGTGTACCTAAAAAAGTATTTCAAGTACATTTTTCAGTACCTTCTAATTTACTTAAAGTATTTAGCGCTGGCAAGACTTTGTTCTGTAAGCACATATCTCTGAAAGTACTTTACTTAAGTTCTTTTTCTAGTGTTTCGCTCCCCATTTTCCTTCTCGGCATTCCCAATAATGATCGTGGTAATCCCTGGTCTTCCACTTGGTCGCTCAACTTTTATTGAGTGGAAGTGGGAGAGACAAAAAGCGCAAGCTGCTTTTGCCAAGTTGTTTTATTTTAATGGGCACACAAACCACACGTACATGTGTCACACGTACAAAGAGGTCCCCTCTCTGTTTTCTTTCTTTGTCAGCATTCATCTCTCTACACTTCCCCGCCACCCGTCACCCTTGCGATAAGCATGCACGCAAGGGGTTGTTTGCAAACGGAAAGGGGAGATGAAGTAGCTGATGAGGAAAGCTTGGTAGGTGTGGCACATGTCAAGAAGGTAGGGAATACTCGAGAACTGGACGTATCGCTGGCCGTGCTTCAGCCTTCGTCTCTCCTTGTTCCAGGCTTTCCTTATTGGCTGCTGGTTTGCTGCGTAAAGATAAACGTAAACACAATCAACACTTTCCTTTTGAATGCTTTCGAATTTCACTATACTGTCTTAAAACATTTCGTTTTGAAAGCAAACGCACCGGATTGTTGTTACAAGTTATCCCCGCCATGTAGGTGCGTAGCTCTGGTGCAATGACGCTCACACACAACTCCTACATACACTACGACGGTTTTCCTCTGGGCAATAGAGATGGCACACTTTGTACTGTAGACACCACATGACGAACTGTCTGTCCACTCACAAGACAGTACACTCTTAAAAATCAACTTCAGTGCATAGCACGCTCCTAGCCAACCATCATCTCGAATGATATCGTTATCTGCCCTGATCTGTTAAAAACGGGGGCGTACGCCTTTTTGTGACACTTATGCTGTGCTAATTGTCACAAAAAAGGCGTACGCCTCAGGCGTAAGGCGTATTCATAGGCCGGCATGGATCCACAGATGAAATCATGTCCCCGTTATGTGGGAGAGGAACCAATAAGGTCGCGCCACAGGCAATAGGAGAGAGAGGGAAACTTACAGTACATAGCGTATTAAGCATCATGCTAACTGCAGCCCGTTCTCTTTGTAAATTTCTTCTGTCACCGGCAGGCTGTGCAACAGACTACAGTAGTATGCGACGGTGCGCAACCGTGCAACTACTACACTATGCAACCATGACTACAGTACTCTAATCACAAGCTGAACTCACAAGTGAGCGCAGTAACCTGTAATCATGCCCATGCCATGCTGTGGTATGCACCGGTGGTCAATTATTCAGCGTTTGTGGTTAGTGCTGGGTAATAGGTATTACGGATGTGCTGATTATACGGACGACACAGAGTCATGTTAACGTGTGTGCATACAATTCACAGTCCTACCTGCATTTGCTGCTCTTCCTCATTGCTCCTGTCTACTTCGGTAATCAGTGCCACAGTTCCCACAGATCATCTATGAAATTGTTCAGTTTTCAAGGACCTACGGCGGACATTTTGCGGTAACACCTCGAGACTTGGAACTGGCGCGGTTCAGGGAACCGGCTATGTTAGAAATAGCTACAAAATGTTGAGGTAAAGGGATTTTTTTCTAATATTGTGTTAGCATGGTGAAGCAACTGTGGCTATGAACGTGCTGGATCTGAATACATCACGTATATAACAGGGTGTATTTAATAACTGTGATGCATCCTGATGTGCCCATCCAAATCAAGGGCTTCTCCTACATCACTGGAGCCAAACGTCCTGCACAGTAAATCATTTTACACCTTTATTTTCTCAAACGAGGTGTATTCTTATAAAAAACACCCTTTTCTATTCCACAAAGGTGTAATATCGACATACACCACGTCTTATCCAATGTGGATCATTAAGGGTGTAAAGTGGGGTGTTGAAACAGGTGTTTTCCGTCGAATGCACCTTTTTTTACACCCATTTGAATTTGGAGTATGGTGTTAAAAATGGTGTTTTATTTCGTGAGAGAAAAATTATGCTGGTTTCACAGCTCCGCTCAGCAAGTAATCACATTATAGACGATAACCTGAGTTAAAAACACAGTATTTGACAGGGAGGGATGTTAGAAATTTAGCTTATACCTTTGACTCGTTGCAAGCGTGGGTGTTAATTGCAAAAACACATTCCCGCCACCGTTACAAACGTTTCCCGCCCCACCACATGTAACGAACGTGCCCCAACAAATTTTATTTCAGTATATGATACATCCGACACGCCAATATAGGCTACTGAGGGTGCCCCAGGTCTCTTTATGCCTCTGCACTCACGTTGGTCCCACAGTGTTAACAAGCTGACGAGGCTTGCCTGCGACGCATTGCACTCCGGTTTAGGTTCTATGATGGAACCATGGCTGGAAGTCTACCGCGTTCGCGGTGCTGCTTGCCATAGAAGCAAGAACGTCGAACTGCATGTCTGGGCCAGTGGTGTCGGTATGCTGCCGCGGAAGCTCCTATTACACTATTTGCGAGGGAATATTCGCTAGCAAATAATTCCATCATAAAAGGTTTTTTCAATAGAATACTCCCATTTTAAGGGTGTTTTTGTTTTTAAACACGCATTATAACAGTGTTTTATTAGGAATACACTTAACTGAAGGGTGCATTAGAAAACACCCATCATTTGAGTGTAAAAGCAACACCAAAAAGATGTGCGCCATGGGACAAGCCATTTACACAAAAAAAGTGTAAAAAAGTTTACTGTGTGGAAACCGGAAGGTCGGAGTGGCCATCTACGCTAAGGTTGGTATCAGTGTTACACGTCGCAGCAACGTTCACTAATACGGTTAGTCCTGTGCCCGTACGCCTTCCCACAGATCTCAACGTCGTTACTGTATACATCCTGCCAGGGATTACAGAAAGGCAAGCGGCAACCTCTGTAAGCCCCATGAAGAACTGTGTTACGCTTACTCAGGAATAAGCCTTCATGGTAGGAGACTTCAACCAAGATGATGTGAAAGACTTCCAGTTCGCCTTAGATATGCATTCCCTGTGCTTTGTCAGTTCTGCCTTCCCCAAAGGTTCCATCTTCACTGACTAAAGAACGTGTGTGGACCACGTCTTCCAAAGGGCGCCTCGGGTAGACGATGTGGTGGCTGGCATACATGGTGTACATGGTGTGCCGCTTCACTGACCACAAGGTACTTCTCATGTCTCTGCATAAGGGCCCTCCCGAAACAGAAGTCATAGATGACATTTCGACACCAGACATGCAACCCATACTCCGGTGAACTGGAAGAACCACTCCACAACGCCAAATAAACAATACCTAAGAGAACTTTAATGTCTCATTCGTTACTTAGGGTGGCGCAAGACTTCAAAAAACTTCAAGATTCATTCGTGAATCCCTTGGAAATGCGTCCGCATTACCCTTTCAAACCTTTTACGGTAACTCACTGAAGGGGCACTAAAATGCGAAAACAAGTTTACTTCAAATTACTTTGCACGCTATGTCGACTTCGTACTCGTCACAATTCAAAGCTTTGATTTTGTTACGTCTTTCTTGCTTCAGCGCTACGTAGTGCACAACGGTTCATCTCGTGCATGGGCGTTTTTAGTGCCTGCTGCGCGTGCAACGCCACTGAGCGGTCTCAGTGAAAAACAAAGCACCCGTTGCAAAACGAACTGGTGTCGCTATCTGAAGGACAGAGGGTAAATATGGTCAGTGGAACATTTGCGAGAACTGTTGTGGGCTACAATTCAGTAAATCCGTATTGAAAATGCAGCAGTGCGCGTATATGGAACACTACGATCGGACACGTTTAAAATCCACGCCCCCCCCCCCTCCCCGATAGCTATGCGCGCTCTTCTCCTTCTGTCTCATTGAATGCCGCCAATCTTTGCCTTCTAGAAATTCCATTCCAGGGACGGCTCTTACTTGATTGCGTTTTTCTTCTAAATGGTAGCATTGTGTGAGCTAATCTTGTTCGAACTGTACTAATTGAAACACTGACTTTCATTTGAGAGTAAGTTGTTTTCGCATTTTAGTGCCCTTTTAAGTTGGACGGTAACACGAACCCCGAAACGCAAAAAAAAGGGAGCAAAAGAAGGAAGCAAAGAAAAAGAAGCAAAAAATGAGAAAAGGGGGAAAGAAAAGAATGAACCAAAAACAAACAAAAGAGAAAGGAGGAAGGAAACCAAGCAATGAAGAAACAAGCAAAACAGAAAGGACGAAGCACAAGAACGAACCCAGGCTTATGCTAACGCACGTTCCAACGGATCCACCAATGACCTTTCCCCTTTCTTTTTTCTTATTTTTTTCTGCCAATAAATACCCCCCCCCCAATGAATCTTCCTAAAGTTTATCGGAGGCCTCTTGCTACTCGAGATTCTTGGAAAGGTTTCAACCACCCAGCGCTTCAAATGCAGCAAAAATGACGCCTTTTATCATCATGGGAGTAGAAGCAGCAACGGGAGGAGTATGTACTCCTCCCGTTGCTGGTTCTACTCCCATGAGTAGGAAGATCATAGCTAGAATTGTGTGAGTGTGTGCTAGCTGGTGGACAAAGTCCATGATAGGCAAGCCTGAGCGATGGGCCGGACACGTAAACAACACAAACATGAGGGCTCAAAAAGTGGGAAAGACAAGTAGGAAGACAACTTTGTCCAGATGACTTCGAAGGACTTACGGTCTCGAGGAAGTGTCCTCCCAGGCGACGATTGCTCCAGAAGAAAGCGCAACGTCGGGCATTCTGAAGTCAGCGCTCTGTGCTCTGTGGAAGGAATGTACAAATACTTTTTTTATTTTTTAAAAATCGATTGTCAAGTATGGCACTTCATGACCCGTGACACATGGTCAGGCTAGAGCTCCTTTAAAATAGGGGTCCTTTGAAGGACCCCTTAGGGCAGTGGTTCCCAAACTGTGGGACGCGAGACGTTCCGAATTTTAAAAAATGTCACTTGCCGTGTCCGCTATTCTGTGCCACCAGTAAGCCCGTGGCAGCAGACCCGGTGGTTTCTTATAAATGCGCTTGCATGCGGGGGGCGCAATGCTTTCGATGTATCACATGACCTCGCATTTACGTCTGCTTTCACTGGTGCACGAGGGCCGAAATCTATGACTTGAGGTCCACTCACTCCCACTAAAGACCACAACGTCTGTGTCTATCGCGGCATACAAGGTCTTCTCGAATTAGAGCGGACGTCAAAAACTTAAAGGGGTTGGGGCACCTTCATAGATGTGTTTCATTACTTCATGGACGCAAGGCACTGCACGCCAGAATACCGAAGAAAAAAGAATTATTCTTTTACGTGTCTTACATAGTGAGATACAAGCCCTCGAACACACTCCCGAGCTAAGCGCGGACGTGCCGCTGCCTCACTTGCGGCGGCATGCGATGTGATGTCAGAGCCGCATATGAGTTTCGGTATTCGCGGTGCCCATTTTCTCTGCTTCTATTACGTAGCCTTTCCGCTGTGAAACTTTCAATGCAGTGCAAAAATTTCACAGCGGTGCAAACAACCGCCATTTACGTTTATCTGGGATAACGTGGGATGACCTGTCTCAATCCCTTTACGAAAACCGTTTCGCGTGTGCTGTCGGTGAGCGAAGCATGCAATTGTGCAGCATGCACAAGACTTTTATGTGCAAGACGTTCATGTGCAAGACTTTTTGGCCCTCGCAACTCGCTCCAATAAACCTAGCTCCAATAGAATGTCAGTGTATCGTTTTGGCTAATGGTCATGCACTGAGATCGAGGGAAACGAGGAAACCAGAGCGGGGTGGCGGAGTCGCGACGGGGTCGTCTCTACTTTGGGGTCGTCTCTCGACGGGGTCGTCTCTAAAAATATGGGCCGCGTGGCGGCGAAGTTTGGGAACGACTGCCTTAGGGAAACGAGCCGCGCTGCTAACACGCAACAATGGCGATCTCGCATTAGTGTATGTTTTAGCGCATTACAATGCGTCGGCGATACGGGTGTAGACATCACAATTGTGTTTCTGTCCACGCAGGTCACATAAATTGTCATCCGGTAACTTTTTTACAGCCAATGTATCCCTTTCTTGTCACTGTACACGCGGCTTCTTGCACGAGAGATTATTGAATTCTTATCACTCGAAAAAGTTTTGATAGGGCCCCTGTAAATTTGGAAAACTATTTTAACGACTGATAAAAATCTTGAAGAGAGGCATCTTTGTGCTAAATAGTCGGGATATGCTAATCATCGGTGGATGCCGCTATATCGAGGCTCTGCCTTCTCGGTCGGAAAGGATCTCCTTTTTCGAAAAGCCCTGTTATACAGGGTGTTTATTTTCATTCGTTACAGAATTTTTTTATTAAAAACTAGCTGAGCAAAATATATGCCGTTTTCGCAGTGGAGTTCTACGGGTAGGCTGACATCCTCTCGAAGAAAATATGCAACTACAAGATGACTAATTACCTAAAGTTTATTAATGAAATTTTTAATTAGTGGATTTCGGGCAAAAGTGAGAGATCAGAACGAGAGACCATCCTAGTTGAAAGCCATTCCACGTTTAAAAAATCCTGAAACACGTACGTTCGCGAAGATATAAACCACTGAATTTTGATATGCAAATAAGCCGAAACCGAAACCGCTGTGATCTGGAACGTAGGGGGTACACCCTCATTTCACGTCAAAGGGGCATGTCATTTGGAGCAATGAAGATGATTGGAGTAGATTGGAGATGATTGGAGATTGGAGTAGATGCCGACCTGCGGGCCAGATAAGCGGCTTTCCCGCCCAGATAAGCCTCCGTCGCTTTTTCAGTTTCGGCTCATTTGCATATCAAAATTCGGGGATGGATATCTTAACGCCGGTGCGTGTTTCAGGATTTTTTTGTGATGTATGACAGGTCGGTCAGTGACTGCCGCCCGGCGCTGTGGGGGCTTCTGTATGTAGGGACACAAAGAAGTAATTACGCACGAGTTGTCAGTGCACGGAATTGACCCAACAAAGAGGCGCGTTCACTCCTGTGGCCATACCTTCGGGCGCTTTACGAATGTTTCGGAAATTGATAATAATATTTCAGTGAAATGCAAGCTTTGGTTACCCAAGAAGATGCTTTCGGCCTTGAAGGAGATGATTTTTTGAGAAGATGATTTTTTCGACCGGGAATACATCAAACTCCCGTGTTCCAACCTCAAACGTGTGTCAAACTCACGTTCAAGTGTTTTTCTACGACGCATACCGTAGTATCTTATGTGTATCCTGAATACTTTTAGAAGTATTTGCTATTGTAACTTAATTACTTTACTTAACTCAATTACTAATTTTATTGCTTCTCTGCCATTGGTTGGCGCCAGAAGGAAATCGGGGAGGAGATGAAGATGAATAAAAAGAAAAACGGTAGCCGTGCGAGATGCGAGCGCTGTCACTGTATCACACGCTGTGGGGCCACTGTGAGTGCGTACGCCATCCGCAGATAGGGAGTTCGGGATTCGGCGCGCCAATGCAGCGGGCGAGGCGCGTTGCACATGGAGTGAATAAGCAGCCCAACGCGCGTTGGCTGCATGAAGGCAACATGACTCAGTAGTGGGGGAACGGAAACCGGTTGCTATGAGACGAAGCCGAGAAGTTCCGAAAGATAAGGAACGCGAACCCCAGGCCAAGAGACGTAAACGCTCACAGATGTGTGTACTTCAAACGGGTGCGCGTCCGTCGCACTTTGCACTGGCCAACGCGGACATTGCGGAGAAGTCTCTGAATAACGAGTTTGAACATGCTTGTGGAGTTTGCGATAGACTGTGACTTCGGACTGACGTTGCGGCCATACGCGCAGTACACTGTGCACCAGGGCCAGGGTACTTCCCAACGTACTTTACTGACCCTGAGGGAGTGTTGCCCCTCCTTCTATAAAGCAATTCTTACAAAAGAGCGGCAGCAGAAACGCTATTGCGTGTTTGTGCAGAGGTGAATAGCGGCATCCGTCCTAGGAAGTGTACGCACGGAAAAATATCTTGCTGCGGTCAACATTCGACAGGATGAACCATGCACGTAGCGACAGGCGAGCTCAAATAAACAGCTCTGTCTCGTGATGCCACCCTATTCGCCTCGAGATCGAACGGTGTCGCCACAGTGCGGCTGCTCCGTGAACTTCTCTTAGTGGGGATGCGCTGCTTGAGCCGGTGCTTGCGCTGTGGTCAACGTGCACGAAAACGTGCTTGGAAGGCTCAGTTTCTGAACATTTGAGTTTTCCAAATCGCTTCAAAATGAGTGAAAATTACTTCGTGGAGAACTTGTTGAACTTGTCTACTTCCCAGCAGAAGCGTGCGTAGCAGGGAAGAAAACTACAGAACGTGCATATGTTCCAGTATGGGGATTCCAGTCGGCCTTTGTCATTTTTGTCACTGCGCTTCTCTGTGTCAAACAAAATATTCCGAGAGCTAAGGTCAATGTTCAATGTTGTAACAGGTTTTTTTCTCATAAGTATAACGATGTCTCACTTATTTATAGAATTGTTTCTGTGCTAGGAGTTTGATCTTACTTCTTAATGCCCAGTTATGATATTCTACGCGCGCTAAACACAAGTTGTATTGAATGTATGAATATATGGAATGCGAGGAATATATATATGACATGGGTGTTTTTAAATGTGTGAGTTTCAAACTTTCATCTAATTTCATCTGACCCCATGACAGGCTTGACTTTTGTCTTTCACATACGTGATATACCTGCCATAGGAATCAAAAACTTATTTGGTATGTAGTACGCTGCGAAGAAGTGCAGCCTACGGCACGAAAGCGCAGTTGTACGTTAAAGGGACTGTAAAGTGAACGCCAAACCTGAAGAAACCGTATAGTTTTCTGAAAGCTTCTAACTTGGACGTATCAGGTACGCAATAGTTCTGCTGTATACTGAGCATTTTTTCAGCAAACAATTTTCAATGATTGCTACGCAAAGCATGGTATAACGGACTCCAGAGTTGCGCCAACCATGAGGCGACTCGCGCGCCATCTATTATTTAGCCACCATATTGGTGCGTTTCTCGCGGGTGTAGTAAGCATTTCGTTGCACAGGTGCATGGTTTGTGTATTCCGGAGCACAAGAACGCAAACCACACATTCGTTTCCATCACTGCGATGCGAGGTTTTGCCAACAGTGGCGATACAACGAGCAAGCGACAGAGAGAAATGCCAACAGATGGCGCAGATCACCCCACAGACATGGAACTCAGACGTTGCGACCATCAGTTTAAATTGAACTTCTCAAGAATTGCTGCTGTTCTTCAAAAAAGTGTAATATGTAAAAGTCTAAAAAAGTAAGCTATCTCAAATGCGTTATGTTGTACTTCAATATGACGTGATGTCTGACCGCCAATCCGTGGCCGACTCCAACCTTGTTCTTTGGGAACGTCGAGGGTCATCACTTTTCAGTTTCTAAAAGTGTTCAAAATTAAATAGTGCGATAAGTATGAAGTACCGAGAGGTAATGAATTCTATGTGCGATCACAGAGCCAACTTCTATATGATGATAGCTTGAAACATTTGGTTATATTTCATTTTAACGTTCCTTGAAACGCTCATAATCTCAGTTGTCTCACGACGTAAACCTCCAATTATTATATTCCTTTAAATAAATGCTCTCAATCGTCTTTTTTCTTTTATCTTGAATAACCCTCTATGTCTTATAGTAGCGTAGAGGATGCCTCAAACATTTTTTTCTGTCTGGCACACGCGGGCGCGTTATGTGGGCATGTACTACGGTCGGGTAGCTTTCACGCAAAATAATTCCTTTGGGAATCGTGACCCAGAGAAAAAAAATTGGTTTACATGGGAGCGCGCAACGGTTGTGACCCCTCCCAGTTCGTTTTGGGGGGTTGTGACTTCAGCTCATTCGATCACGTTTACTGGATGTCGAGAAGCGTCTGCTACAGCACGAGAGCAAGGTGACCTACCGACTAGTCCGCGTCAGACGCTGGACGTGCGGCGCCAAATAAAACAGTAAAAAGGAAGAAGAGAGAAGCCTCGTTATTGGGCCGATGAGATGACGTCACCGACTGGCAACCAAGAAAAAGAAGCGCTCGTACTTTTTGTAATATGAATCCCAAGTCTTGTGATCCTAGTTTCTACACCTCCTGAGCTATTTTTCTTGCGAGCTCCTCCATGCTCCTTTAATAGTGTATCTTTCATTATCCGATACTCGGAACAGATTCTTCAAAGTTAGTCAGTCATACATTTCGATCGAATCGTAAAAATAGAAGACTGCGCTTATCGTGTCCCAAGATTCGCAAACCGACACCTCATTTGTCTGAACTGCTATTGGAATATTTTACAAGCGTGATGGTCATGTAGAGAACAAATAAAAATCAAACAATATCTGAGCTCACGCATTTTCAATGGCCCATATCACACAAACACCGCCATTTTTTTCTTGTGTCTTCATTTTCATATCACCACACACAGGTGGCGCCAGTGTACAACACAACAGCATTAGTGCATGACGTCAGCATGTCGCATTGTTGTAGGCAGTGCCACCTCTTTGTGGTGATGTGGACGTCAAGCAGGCACAAGCAAAAATGGCGGTGCTTACTTGATATGGGTCATTGAAAATGAATGGGGTGAGCTATTTTTTTGTATTATTTTTAAGTTCACTACATGACCATAACGTTTGCAAAAATTTCAATAATACGTTAGACAAACGCCTCTCAGTCTGCGAAGTTTGGCATGCGTTATACCCCGACTTATATTTTTATGATGCGAGCAAAATGTGTAACGTTTGCTAGACGAACGCTGTAGCAGGATGGCCACGGTGCATATCGGAGTTTCGCCTGTTTCCCGCGCACGACAGATGTCAAAGAATTATTTCCACCACCACCCCGTCCCCCACTCCTTCCTGCTGTCCTCTCTCCGTCTGTCCACGTCTGTATGGCGCTCATAGCCACAGTTGCTTCGCGGCGCTAACACGAAAAAAAAGAAGAATTCCACACAGGACGAATTATAATTAGGGTTTCTCGTTTACGGCTATTATGACCAGCTACTTTTTTCCTTTTTTGACCTCTTAGAACGGGACAAAAAAAAAAAGATAAAAAAGAAGAAAAGAAATATATTACAATGACATAAGTTCGAATTGGCTTAGCACGAGCAATAGCAGGATAATTTGTCATTGTCACCTATTTCTGACCTACCTCGTAATATGTCGGAAGGCATTAGGCATGTTCAAATATTGCAATTTTTGGAATACCGAAACGAATAATTTAGAGATGGGACGAATCCAGAATTTTGCGAATCCGAATCTGAATCCGAATCCAAAAAAGGTTCTGCGAATCCACGAATCTTACGAATCTCGAATCTTAAAAATCTTAAAAAATCTTAAAAAGAGTTCAACAAGCCAAGAAGAAAAAAAAAACTTCTACTGGAGAGTGTTTTGAAGCAGAATATGATACATTAGTTTAATTTAAAAAAAAAAAACGTAATAGTTGAGTTTCGTTCGAAAGTATACCCATATAGTTCTTAATATATTTAACACATTGTTCGTCGACTACAAGAAATACATAAATTCTCGAGTCTGAATTATTTGCATAAAGCTAAAGCAACAATCAGAAGCAAAACCATATTACTTTTGAACTTGTAATGTAACAGTTCCAGCCTGAACTCTTTCAGTCCAGAGCAATGTAAACAAAGAAACAAGAAAACACCGGTCGGTCAATGAGGCTTTCAGCGGACTCCGGAGGCGCCAATTTGAAAAAGAAACGAGTAAACATGGTCGGTGGATTCGAAAGATTCGATTCGCCGTTTCGTGCACTGGGATTCGGATTCCCGAATCTCGAATCCCTGCCTAGGATTCGTGGATTCGAGGATTCGGCTGGCACATCCCTAGAATAATTCCATATTCCGTTGGAATTCCGAATCGAATACGGAATTCTCTGTTTGAATTTCGGATCGAATCCATACTTTTCCAGACCAAGTGTATTTTAATACTTTCCAATTAGTTGCGTCAATGTCAGCTGCGCACGTCAAACTGAAAACGGTCCACGAGTTGGCACAATAAAACACAGCGACCGCGACGACATATTCTGATCCCTATAAATATATCGCGTATACATGCTGTATACACACGTTTTTACACGTTCATGCGCTGCATGAGTGTATCCAGTCCTGCTGCGCTGCTTCGTATTCATTTGGTCTTAAGATAATTATTCGCACATACCTATAAAAATATTATTGCCGCCTACGAGACACCCTACTTACCGATGTAATGTGCATTGCCTGAAGAAAGCTTCCAATACTTACTGTCGGGATAATATGGATTCCGGGAGCGGGGCGGGCCTTGTCCACCGTTTGCATCTGTATGAAGGGGAGCCCGGTTGTGTTCGTTATAGGGTATGACATGATTCGCTATAGTTCAACAACGTACCTTGCCCTTAATTTGCGCTTTGAACTGATGTGCCTCGCAGGCCTATACTGCTGCAGGCTGCTATACAGGCTATATACTGGTGTTCCGGAACTTTCTGTTGCGAGAACAAAGACAGAAAGTGGTGATATATTTGTCCTAGGGTATACGTCAACCTTTTCCCATTCCATGACGGCTAAACTGCGCCGTTTCTCGGACGCAGCATGGTTGGAATAATAAATCTGCTAAGGCGCATTCAACCTCGGAATTATTTGTGGAGCTGCCATTATCAAACCCATTCACGCCGTCGAACAAAATGGAACGCCCGAAATTCTACACGTCTATACAATGGACAGATAAGTCATCGCTATCCCGAAATATAAGTGCTGAAAAGACTGCGAAAATACGGCTTAAAATATTGCCGACAGAACAGACCGCACCTAAAGCTGAGTCGTAACTCGCAACGTGGAACGCATTTAGACATAATCGCAAAATAATTTAACCAACTTCGGCGATATTGAAAGCTGCCAGATGGCGATATCCAAATGCTGGTAAAATTGCACTTACACAAAATTCATTGTAGCGCTCAGACCTGGTCATTTGATGAGTAAGTAGACATTATACGAATGCATTGTATGCGAATGTATTGTACCGTTGACCGCATGATCCTGGTATCCCAGAAAACGTGTCATTGAATTATAATTTAAAAAAAAACTACGCCACCTAGAATCATGCGCTCAACGGAATTTGTTCTTATTAGGTTTTTGACACCTCCTGATGTGAATGTCATGTATCGTAAGTTTAATTATGTAAATATTTGCGAACTGAACTCGTAAATTTACCAAGTAAAGGTAACTTTTTTACCCCACCAATATGAAGAGCGTGCCGAATTTAGTCAAATTCATGATAATTGACAGTGATATTCACGAGCTATCCCATCGGAAAAAATAGCCGAATATCATGCTTTTCGGAGCACCGGACCATAACGCGCGATCCCAACCCAAGCAGCAAAATGTACTGAAAGTCGAGTGCAATAGGGGTGGACGGGTAGGTGGAAGGCCTTGAACAGACTCCTGAAACTAAAGAACATTGATAAGACTCATACCGCCCACCCTATTGCACTTGACTTTCAGTACATTGTGCTGCTTGGGAAGCAGCACAATGTACTAAAAGTCGAGTGCATTAGGGGTGGACGGGTAGGTGGAAGTCCTTGAACAGGTTCGTGAAGCTAAAGAACATTGATGAGACACATACCGTCCACCCCTATTGCACTCGACTTTCAGTACATTGTGCTGCTTGGGATGACTCTTTGAGCGCAATCGCGCTCAGTCCGACGAAAGGAGGTTCCAAACCCAGCCCACAGAGTGATAGTAGAAAAAGTAACACTTCCTGGAACTGGGAGAGGGAAAGTGTTCCCAGCGAAAGTCCGACACGGTAAGCCATGCTTGTATTATCTCATTCTGCGATGCCGGGGTTGGCTGGGTTTCCAACCTCCTTTCGTCGGACTGACAACGATTGCGCTGAAAAATTCGTTGCACGCTATCCTCTCGGAACTCAGTAGAGCATGATGTTCGGCTATTTTCTCCGATGGGATAGCTCCTGAATATCCCTCTTAATTATCATTAATTTCAGTAAATTAGACACGCTCTTCACATTGTTGGGGTAAAAATGTAACCTTTACTTGGCAAATTTCCGACTTCAGTTCACAAACATTTACATAATTAAACTCACGTTATACGACATCCACATCAGGAGCTGGCAAAAACCTAGTAAGAACAAATGCCGTTGACCGCATGACTCTAAATGGGGTAGCCTTTTTATTACGTATAATTTAATGACACGTTATCTGGGACACCCTGTATATATAAGCTTGAACATATGTATCCATTACTTTTTCTTCAATCATCTGCTTTCATGTTAACAGGTAACCTCCTCAACGGAGATGGGCCCTCGCGCCCTAGAGCCCCTGAGGTGGGACAGAATCATAGCTGCAACCCACTATTCAGAACAGACAAATGCTGTGCAGCCTCTTCGATTCCTGTTCGCGGAGGAGGAGGAGGAGGAGGAGTGTCGTTGGGAGGAACCCGAGAGGTCTGCCTGCCTGATTAGGCGGCATGTTTCTCGGGAAGGGAAAGGTGGTGGAGAGGAGGAGAGGAAAGGGTGAAGTGGAAGACCGAGCGGAATCCGCTCGGGGGGAGGATAGCTGCGTCCATGGGCCGACTTCAGGGGAACTGTGCCGGCATACGCCTATTACACATCTGAGGGAAACCCAGGAAAAACAACAGACGGCACAGCCGGCCCGCGGATTCGAACCGCGGACCTCCCAGTCTCCAAGCGCACACGTTACCGCTGCGCCACCGGAGTTGGTGTTCCTGTTCGCAGCGTTATCTTGCCTACCATTTAGGCTCTCTATATTTTTCACAGGAGTTTCTTTTTCCTTTATTTTCGTTTCTCTACTTTGGAGCAACACGTACATTACTGAACAAAAGTTCACGGAACTCCAGCCATGTTCCCCGACGGAGCAGTGACGTCATCTGCGAAGTGCGCTGTTAGCGTCCTCAAGTGGCGGCGCGCTCGATGCGCCCTCTAGTGGTGTACCCGACACAATGGCTAATCCTTCTATTCATTGGAGATAATCCGTCTACTGGGGGCTGCATTGGAAACCGTCGTCACGCTTTTTCTATCGGACTCTCCCCACATTGGCGGGCTGCACCAGCGGAGCAAAAAGTAGGATCGAGGGGCCGTGATTGTGCATAGCGGCGCTATCAGTAGCGTCGTTACCGTATTCGCTACTTTTGTCGGTAGCGGAGTGCCAATCCTGCTACATTGTAAATTGGTAACGGAAATAGTGTTTCGCTACAAATAAGGGTAGCGGCGGACTCTTTGTCCGCTGCTATTGCTACCGCTACTTTTCATAATATGGAAGACGCGTAACACAGAAAAAAAAAGAAGGGACAGACGTTGCGCTCGACCAGCGCCGATTTCTTTCAAATACCGTATTTTCCGATGTATAACGCGCGCGGTATGCAGTAAAAAAAGCGTTCTGAAGAGGTCCTGCGCGTTATCTAACGGTGCGCGTTATACACGGAAATATTTTCGTGCAGAGTTCCTTTTCAGGTCGGTGACGTACAAATTTTAGCCTCTTCCAGAGTGCGCTGTGGTTTCCTCCCGTATCTCTTAGGGTCAGTTGACAAAACCGGCTAAAGCGCACTGGATTTCATAAAAGGTTAATGATGCTGCTTAACGATGGTATTCAGCAGTCAATATTCTTGAGTTCATTTCAGAAGAATGACGTGATTGAGAAAGGACGCGAAACGGAAAGCAGAGAAGAGACTGAAGCATACTATGACAGCGACGTTGTTGCATCTAAGTTTAACGGATTTGACCAAATGTGTTTAAAATCTAACATATGCATGTATGATACACCGCTTTGGGTTTATTGTGTGTACTGGTGGCAGTACAGAAGCTTGTAGCACCATTGCGGTGCGCGTTATGCATCGAGCATTTTTCAAATTCGGCTCGTTTCTAGGGGGGCGCGTCATATACCGGAAAATACGGTAAATTGTGGTTGATTTTTCCCACACAGCCAATGTACTCCCGGCTTATTTTCCCCCAGAAATTTTTTTCGCGACGTGACGGCAATTCTAACAAAATTCTAACAAAATAGCTTTTCCGCGAATTCCAACTAAATCTCTTCTGAGTGAAGATAAAGCATAATACATTCGTTCCAAGACCGTTCAACGCTTATCGACACTTTTTTCGAGAGTTTATGACCCGGGAGAACTGTAAAATTTCTGGAACTTTTGGAATCCTTTACAGAACTCTGCAATTTTTTTATAGCTATTTAAACTGTTTAGGGCTGTTGCGTAGGTGGCATAGAAAGTGTTAGAATATTTTGAGGAGCCCGGACTTCGAAGAGTACGCACAACAACAACAACAAATAGGTTAATGATAATTAATGGGGAAATTCGCCACAAAAGCACAAAAGTACGCACAAAAAAATCGCGAATTTCGGAAATATTGTTTTTTACCACATATTCAACCGTCAAATGCACACTGAGGTGGTCCTGATAAAAACATGAGACAATTGCATTTGATAGTACGGCCCTCGAACATTTGTTTTACAAAGTTTTATTGAAACACTTTTCGTTTTAGCGGGGGAAAAAAAGTTTGAGCTTGACCACCCTCGCACTCATCCGGCATTGCCCCGCAAGGCTGCTTCACCGTAAGACGCACCGCCGCCGCTGCTGCCAAACGCACACGGGAGCTGCCAAAACCTATTTGCGTTGCCTGCAAAAACATGTTGTATGTACAAATTAACTTTCGAAGCTCCAGGTTCTCATGAGTACGGCCTTGTGCGGTGGTGCAGTACACAATGAGCACTGGAGCCAGGGATGTACTTCGACGAAGGGTCTGCACCTATTACACCTTCCTCACTTTGATCGCAGGCGACACCGTCTTCCTGAGTGGGCTCGTTTATATTCAGTGACGTCATTTGGATAGTTTTTAGTCTTCCCTTCTGTTATTGTGTTCTTTGAAGGCAGCCGAGAGAGTGAAGTTGCCGCTGTTGTCGACTAGTGAATGAGCTGGTTTTCTTTTTCTGTGTTTTACCATACCTTTCTGTGTCACTCTTTCTTATTCTTCAGTTTTGTTTGTTTCTCTTTGCTTTTTCGCAATAGCAAGCGTCCATCATAACTACCATTTCGCTTCCTTTTTTATGATCATTAAACATATCCTCCCCCACATCCCATTCCCAGCTTTCGTGAACAGCGACGCCTTGCGCCCTCTCGCGACCATTGAGTGAAACTTGCCGCCAAGACAATAGAAAAGTGCTGTAGCAGCTGTTCTATCCAAGGTATCGTAATATTCCCGAGGATACACGTTCAGACGTCTATTCTAAGCTTATACAAAGAAAAATATCACTATACATGAAATACATTTGGTTCCCCAGATATCCCGCTATTCGGACCGTGAATACATGGGAGGTATGGGGATTTTCACGCAGGAAACGATTTCATCGCTTAATATCTCTGGTAATGTATGATGCACTGTAATATTCCCGTGGATATGCATTGTAGGGTACCTCTAGATTCAACATTTAGAAGAAGTTTCAGAGTCACTCAATCACCTGCGGTTCCCTTGCACGGCAAACTTGGCCCAAATGCCAAAATTCGAAAACAGTCAAAACGGCTTCTCCGCGTTGCCGCGGTGTGTAGCAGGGAACTTACCGTTACGCGTCAGTTGAACTTTTCTCTGCTTATTTAGATTTAGTGACTGCTTTTGACCTCATTTCTTGAGTTAGATATAATTTTGAGAGCATGACTATTATGCGCCCGCGGGTGGAACACGAATTTCGAAGCGTTATCTCTTGTCATATTAATTATTAAGATGTCGCTGTTCGATGAATTCGTTGGTGTTAACGTATTTGAGAAAATTTTAGCAGTATACTTTTTGTTTATCACCAATTGCCGTTCGGTTTTAAGAACATCTGACAACACAGCAGTGCATGTTCACGTAATTATGTTGCACACACTGATAATGACTTTCCAAATCATTCCCAGAAGTGCGGGACACAGCTTCTTAAAGTTGGCTTGACCGACGTACTCGCTGTCCTCCATTGAAGCAATGCATCCCATCTGGTTTTGTTAGAATATCTGTTGACCCTGAGTTTTAGAAAGAAATGCCCACACATGGGTGTTGTTGTGAGTGGCCCTTCGATGGCGCACAAGTGGAATGGAAGCGCAAGAACGTCACAGTTTTGTTCCTGGAGGACCTATTTTCGTCGTGTTGGCTTCGTGGCAGAATGCATTGGTGTGCTATTTTTCTCGTACTTGGCCAAAACAATGGGTTCTGCAGAAAATGCCCGTGTCAGACATGAAAGCTGAATTTGTCTCTTACGCTTTGCAACTTTGTGCGCAACTGTGGGCCGCTCCAATGCTGTTCCCACGACAAAAGAAGTGTTGACAAGCTCAGTGTGGCCTGCGAAGCGTCTGTACCTTCATTCCTGAAGGTGACGGCAACGGGCGGTGTTGGCCCACTGGTGACGATTTTGGTTATAGCTTTCGATGGCCGTGGTTCGATCCGCGGCCTGCTTAGCGTTTTTTTTCTTTTAATTATTATATTCATGTATTTTCTATTTTTTATTTTTTGTAGTGGGAATTATGAGAGTAATGGCAGGGCGAGAGCGTCAGAGTTTTGGCTTAATAATGCTGCACTGTCTCTATGTCATACTGCATGCTGTTCGTTTTGACTTACTTCACCGTTACAGGAACCTCCGTTTTGCACAGTGCCGCACGTTTTTGTTATAATGTAGATGATTGTCAATCCTCTAACATGAATTTCGAACTTGTGGCTTAAGCGTCCTTTGTTCTCTGTGAAGGAGCAACTCATCAAAGTTTCATTCGAGATCGATGTGACGACTGAACCAATTATGCGAGTCAACTTTGACGCGCTCTAATGGTAAAGGGAATTAAGATGAGCAAACTACCACACGTGTCTCTTGCAGTGTTAATAGATGCCAATCATTTAGCATAAATTTCGGACATGTGGCTTAAACTTGCTTTATTCCCCAACTCGCCAAAACTTTCGTTCCCAGCATTGCGCAAGGCCGTAATCTCCTTACGGGTTAACTCCTTCTAGGTACCAAAATAACGAATATGTTAAAATACATGCGTGCTTATTGTCATATATACAGGGTACGTCACGTAAGACCGACTAAAGTTTATTAAATCCACGATTGACTTTTTTTTTTTCGCCAAAGTCGTTGAATTTATCCATTCCCGACGGGATCTACTCAATGGTGGTAGTGTATTAGTAAATAGCGCAGCCGTTTCGTCATTCGCAACTTTCGTCATTAGTCTTCGAAATTAGTGAAAATACGTTGACTGCGTGATTGCAAAGATGTAGAGTACAACTCTGGAGGGTCTACCCCACAAGAACCGACACGACAGCGCCTTTTTGTGCTCTATTAAAAATGTGCGAAAATGCAAAATAACTGAGCATTGTGCAGGTTTTGCGGCCAATTTCTCCTCTCCCTGTCTCGGTGTCACCCCTTTTCAACTGACATCAGGTTGTTCCTGAAATCATGGAACAGCCCGGTTTGTCCCCAGAAGTAACCCAAGCAGCAAAATGTACTGAGAGTCGAGTGCAATAGGGGTGGCCAGGTAGGTGGAAGTCCTTGAACAGACTCGTGAAACTAAAGAACACTGATAAGACACATACCGTCCACCCCTATTGCACTCGACTTTCAGTACATTGTGCTGCTTGGGAAGCGTGAGGGGAATTAGTGATGCCATTTCTCAGTCTACGTTATCATAAAACACGCCGTCTTTGATCTTCTTTCCGTCATTATCTCCTTTGGTCTGCCCAGCACCTTCCAAGGCAGTTCGCGGTTTGATGTGACAACTGTCACGCAATAAAATTACCAATGTACCACGGAGATAACAAAAATAAAATCACCGATTCTGCTGCTCAATAACTGTGTGTACGTTCTCCCAGAAAAGAAAAACGACGATATCGACCAGGACGCTAGGAAGCGGGGGTGCCCCATGTTTTGTGTAGTATTTTTTTCTTTTTTTACTTTTTTTTACCCTTGTGGTTGTTTTTGGGTACCCGAACAAAAATAAAGTTATTATTATTAGTAGTAGTAGTAGTATTTACACGACGAAAGACGCAACGGCTTCTGAGTGTGCGTACCAAAGCGGTTGCGTCTTGGTCTCTCACGATGACAACATTCTGGGCTGGTGGTTCAGTGATGCAGGTGTCGATTCTAGCTTTCATGTTCCCTGGTTCGATCTGAGGGTCATGCTCAGACTTGTACGTATTTGGAGTATCGTATTTAAAATACTGTGTTTAAATACAATTTGCGGTATTTTGGTACTCTACTCAATACTTTTTGTTTTATGTATTTGTACTCTATTTAAAATACATTTTATGGTATTTTCTACTCAATACTCTAATTACATATTTTGGATCTCCCTCTCAAACTTTGTGTCTCATCTTTCCATTATCTTGCTTGTTCAGTGGAAATTTCTTGAGTCCCTCGGGCTTGACCCGGACATTGGCCCTTCTTGGAAGTCCCCATTTAGAGATCTTGCCCCGTGTGTACTAAGCCTTGGCCAGTGAGGGTTCTATTATGTGTGCCCTGACGCGTTGACGCCGAATTCTGACCTCGCCGAGCAGGGACTTGCTAGAAGTTCGCTTTGTTCTTGGTCACATATACAGGGTGTCCCACCGAAAAAGGGCCAGGGGCTAAAGCAAAAACAGAGTGTTCTACACAAATGGATCCAACTGCACGTGCTTGACAGTTGTGTGGTCTATCCAAAAATAGTTTTCATCGCCCCTTGTCAAGTAATTAGCGGTAATTAATTTTCAAACTTTTTAAATATCGGTTTTAGCTCTCGGATGTCAATCAGGAAGTTGTAGTACATGTCGAAAAAGACGCAACTGAAGTGGTTCGAGCTTGCTATGGCTTGTGGTTCCGTTTTTTCCCGGGTTTAAAAATTCGTTTCAGAAGTCGCGCGCACCACAGAGCGCTCCCCGTAATTCGGCGCCCGCGCGCGACGATTGCAGTGCACTCTGATAGGTGTGCCGTGAAACAGGTTAAATATCTTCCTCTTGTATGACGTGGCCCAAGGATGGTCTCCAAGCGCTAATCTCAAGGTCAACGCACGCCGGAGGGCGCTAGAATCGTCGCCCGCAGGTGCCGGATTGTAGGCAGCGATCTGCGGTCCGCCCGGCATCAGAAACCCGGGAAAAAACGAAACCACAAGCCATAGGGACCTCGAACCACAACAGTTGTGTCTTTTTCGATGTGTACTACGACTTCCTCATTGACATCTGAGAGCTAAAACCGATAATTAAAAAGTTAGAAAATTAATTATCGCTAATTAATTGACTAGGGGCGATGAAAACTATTTTTGGATAGACCACACAACTGTCAAGCACGTGCAGTTGGATCCATTTGTGTAGAACACTCTGTTTTTTCTTTAGGCCCTGGCCCTTTTTCGTTGGGACACCCTGTACTTAGTGTACATAGTGGAGTTATGTGGTATCTCTTTGTCATCTTTTTGGGACTTGTGTTTAGATGACTCCTATCATACAGCGGCGGCTAGCGTAGTGCGCAGGGTTTAGGTGATTCATGTCCATAGCGGCGACTTGCCGCATTGACCAGTGACCGGTGACTTTTTGCGTTCAAGGATAAATAGTATCTTAATTGTATTTCAAATACTTTTTGAAGAATTTTGTACTCTATCTTAATTACTTTAATTTACATGTATTTATACTATATCTTAATTACATTCTAACGTTAGTATTTATTATCTTATCTTAAATACATTTCTGATTATCTTGTACATGTCTGGTCATGCCTTTGTTCTTTTTTATAAAGAGAGTTTTAAGATTACGGCAAGGCAAGATCATCACAATTTTTATCCTGGATGGCCTATTATTAGGCACTATGGCATAACATGAAAAGTATGTGAAAGGTAGACCACTTTTCATTGCATCCAAACCTACCGGGGGAACCGGATAAGTGAAACACGAAAATCCTGAGTGATCCTAAAAGGACATTCACCATTGACACATCTTTATTGACCATTACACAGAAGACTATCCATTGTCACCTGTTTCATTCTAATACACGCATTCAGTTCTTGCAAACCTTTGCTAATGGCATTAACTTGCGAAATATTGTTTTGTTGCTCGGAAAATACTAGCGCTGTTCTCAGTGCCGCCCGCGGATTTTCCACCGTCACAGCTGGTGCCTCACCCCCCCCCCCCCCCCCCATCCCCACTTTCCATCATCAGATTCTTCTTGAACACAATCGGAAGCGACGACACCGACGATGTCGTCATCTGTGATTGCAGCGCAGGGGTCCTCGTTGCGGACCTTCTCAGTCTGAAATGACCAGACTGCTCAGTGGATTACTTTTGTATAACGTGCAAAGCCGGAAAGGGAGAAAATTCTTCAGATCAACACCCTCTTTGTGTCAGTAAAAAGGCGGCCACGACCAGGGTCCTCGACCTCCCTTGACTAGGTGTGGGCCAAGTGTCCTTCCTGGGCAATGACCGGAAAACTGAAGCCGATTGTTGGGTAGTAGTCACTTCTGTTCCCTGGAATTGTACTCCGACTCCGGAAGCTGAAGTCCGGATAAACGAGGGCGAAATACATGGGGAGAAATCTGTCCCCACGCTTTTTTGTCCAGGTAGCGCAGGATCCGGATAAACGACGTCCGGATAAACGCGGGTCGACTGTACATCGTTATAGGAAGTCCCCTCACGAAGAAATTATGAGTTGACCTTTCATGTCATCTACACTTCACCTTCGTTATCTTATATTCGGTTTTGCTCCATCTTTGTGCTATATTTTTGTTTTAGGAATAGCCAGCCGACCTTCGGTCAGACTGACCTTTCTGAAATAAACGTATATCCACCCCCCACCCCACCCCCTCTGCAGAATGCCAAGGTGTTAACATTTCAGAACAACAGCAGACAGAGCACCTTTAGCCGCCATCGTTACAACAGCAAGGAGCGTGGGGTCGAAATTCTTGTTTCTCTTTTTAAATTGTATTTGTTCACCCTTAATAATGTGCTCTCGTGCGCACTCACAAGGCTTCCCATGCATTTTAATGAAACTGTTATGTCAAATCATGCACGTCCCACGGAAAATGCGGATTAAGCATTACGGTGCTTCCGACGGGTGAGAAAACTTGTACCTGAATCCGCGTTTTTCCTTACCGCTTCTCGCATATTATAAAGTGTCTTCATATGGGACTGCTATAACAGTCGTTGCTTGCTAGTTGAAGTCTCTTATTTCAGGTTATCAATAGCAAGCGCATAAAAGCAGTTTTAGCAGACCCTTTTGTAAGTTTATCATGCTTGTCGGTGCCAATTTGCAGTTATGTAAGACTCAGAATCTTATCCACTGGCAAGCACGTTCAGGGAAGCCACGTTATGAACGGTTTGCCAAAATTTTCTCCCATGTTCACCCCATTCCACAATAAAGCGAATAGGACGCCCACAAAAATTCCAGAAGAATGGCGATTATCTGCGGGAAACATCACGGACGTTGGCGCGACTGTACTCTTGGTGCGGCGAAAGGAAACTTTGTTATGACGTCCGTTGCTCCCTACCATCTGATCTACACAGTTTGCGATTGCACATTTCTTCCGTTTTCTCGGTTTCTCGTAGTTATTTGAGCAGAGTTTACCAAACACCTCCAAGATAAGGAGAAGGCCCGCGCCCTACGTCACACAGAAAGGCCCGCTGTTGCTATTGTGGATGCTGCTATGAAGTAAATGAAAGAACGAACGAGAAGAAAGCTCGAAGCAGATCGCAAAGTATAGGAAAGGCCTCCATAGGTGACGTAAGCGCGCACGCCGACGCTCCTGTTGGTTTACCAATCACTTTTTGTGTCGAACCATGTCGAACGTGACTCCGCTGCCACCTATATAGATGTTCTTAAAATAAGCACTCTTCCGCTTGTTTCAATTCAGATGAATTTCCGCCGCGGGCCGCATTGTTTGTTTGTTTATTTTCATTTTCATTTCTGCCGCACGCAGACACCGGGAGCGGCAGTTGGGGCACCGGCGTGGCCGCGGGACCTCAGAGATTTGTTCTATATCGAATTATATTGTGCATATTTGGAAGGGAAGATGCAAGCTGGAAACATTTGGCGCTCTTTTCGAGACGCAGCCTCAGCGTGCATACACATGTTTGCTAAGACTTGATCTGCTCACTGGGCACGATACTTTCGTGTTTCCTGCAGAATATCTGCATCCACGTGTGGACGAGTAGACTTCGTGAAATCCTGCGGCGCAACAAATGCGTGATCGACACCCCATTTCCACGGGAGTCTGTTCAAACGTTTGACACGAACCATGACGGAGAGTGGTAGTTTCGTGTCCCTGAGCGTCACGTAACGAAGCATTCTCTGCTTGTAGAGTTGGACGTTCTACGACAATGGAGGTCTTCTTCGTGATATTTCTTGTAGTCTCACCTGGTGAGCTATCTTTTTTGTGTCAGGGGTATTGCTCGTGTGTGCACTGATATGAGATTTCATGTGTGATTGATTCGGAGAAATGTACTATTAATAACCATGTTAACTAGGACAGGAGTCTGTCACACCAATTAACGTGCAGACTTATAGTGTTATTTATGAGATGAGATGTGGAAGAAGAATTCGTGGCCTTTGGGACACAAGTTCAAATACATAGAAATCGTATTTATCACTTATCTGAATTCCTCGCAGAAAATTTGGGTTATCATTATTTTTTAAACTCCAATTCTTACGTTATTTATTATTTGCCTATGCCGTGTATACAAGCCCATGCGCTGTAAAGCTACTGCCAGAATTTTTTTTCTAATTGAGCTTGCAAACACGCGTCTGTGACGAGAGTCCTCGCGACGTCGCAGAAAAAGTGCTGATAGTGGGGATATTCGCATACAGTACTATATGCAACGCTCTTCAGTGATGACAACATTCGCACCCACTATAGAATCTGCTATAACACCGTCCACAGCACTTTGGACTTGGAGTACATATAATGTTAACGTGAACAAAGAACTGTGGAATCTTCCAGATAAATTTACCTTGGTGTAAAAGGTTAGAAGGCTTCCCGTCCTGAAGATATCTCTTATGAAATTCAACTTGGTTTCATGTTCCCAGTGTGCTCTTAAAGGACTGGTTTTCCTTTTCTAGCTTTTCTTTTTGGCAGATTAGGAAGCCTCGTTTTCTTTTGCGGAAAGCACCTCGGCTGTGGCCTGTTATAACCAGCAAAAAGCCAGCCACATGCGTATCCCTTACCGCTGTAAACGTCGGCTCAGTGGCGTGTGTCTCGCTGCTTGACCATGAAATATGTTCATCCCCCTATTGTGTGCATTATTCAGCATTAGATTATGTCGTTCACACTGTTGGACCCGCAGAGCATTTCAGCCAGGAAATCAACAGGGGTAAGCCATAATTCATATCAACCTGCTTCAATCGTGTTCGCGTGGACGTGCCTTGGTGTCCCGCGCAGCGCTGAGACACGGATGGTGATCGCCGACGCCGGGGAAATACCCATCGATGTCCTCCGCGGAAGAGAAACCATCCGACACTACCGACGGTTGCTCGCTCACCACCGGCGTCATCCTCTGGTTCAAAAGCTACGTAGGCGGAAGAACAGTAAACTCTCGCTATGTGTTGCAGCAACATCTGTAAACATCCCTGACTTCACTGTTGCCCCGACCGCCCCTTCAGTGGCACCATGGACACTGCCGAGCCCATCCCTCTCGACACACATCCCTGGCCTCCTGGAGCCGAAGAGCCAGATCCCCGTTTCGGTTCTCAAGCAGTCTACTTTGGAAATGATGGATACAAACTACAGAGGCCGCACGGCTGTGTTCACAGATGGTTCGTCTACGTCGGATGGCTCCTCCGCTGCCTTTGTCATACCGGAGGAGTCACTATCATGTGGGTTCCGCCTGTCACATCGCACTTCGTCGACCTCTGCGGAGCTGTATGCCATCTTGTTATCTCTAAAGTCTGTCTCAAAGTACCCTCCCCGTTCCTGGGTGATATACACCGACTCAAAATCAGCCCTGCAATGTGTAGGAACCGTGGGCATCCCCGGCTCGTTGGCCCCGGTGGTTGTTAGTATCCTGACGGCGCTCAAGGTTCTCGGCGAACAGGGACACCGGGTGACCCTACAGTGGGTCCCCGGCCACACTGGCATTCAGGGCAACGAACAGGCAGATTTGGCGGCTGCTGCGGCCCACCGTATCTCCAGAGCCCTGCCCATTATCCTCTCCAACGGGGATAGGCGCTCCTACTTGTCTGCGTTGGTGTCACCTTTGGCCCGCCAGCAATGGCTGCATGACATCACTCAACGGTCGCTCCTCCATGCAGTGGACCCGTCATTATCATTTAGGATGCCAGGTGGCTTCCCTCGCAGCTTTACGACACTCCTGCGGCGTCTACGACTCAACGTCGCCTTCACCCCTGCGTTCCGTGCTAAGCTGGGTTACAGTAACACGGCGCTGTGCCTAGCTTGCCGCACCCCAGCTACGATCCCCCATATCATCGAGGACTGTGAGCGGTACACGTGTGAACGCCGGGTACTTCGACCCCAACTTGAACTCCTCGACCATAGACCATTCAGCTTGTCCAAAGTACTTGGCCCATGGAGCTCCCCTGAACATCAGTGCCGGGCTCTTCGCTCCCTTTTTGTTTTCATGCAGGCCACTGGACTCCTTGAAGAGCTCTAAACAGAACTCCGACCTGTCGTTGCTTCATTCTCACCATAATTCATCCTCTCATATTAACCACTGTGAAATGGGGTAGTGTCCTGTGGCTACCACGGGGAAACATCCCATGTCATCAACACTTCTTCATTTATTGTTGTTGTTGTTGTCGTGTTCGCGTTTTCTTCGCTATTCTCTTTTGTCGAGAGATTGATCTTTATTTTCTGAACCCAATGCACTGAAATACCCTGCAAGGTGAGCCCGTGCGTAGGACAAAGCGGGACACATGTAGTATGATGTGATAGAAAATATAGTTGAATATTCGGTGCTCGGTCCACAGCAGTAGTCCAGCTCGAAGGCACTGTTCATGCTGCACCGTCGCACGAGTAATACCCCTGTCACATGAACTGATTTAGTGTAATTTTCAACTAGTGACACTTGCGCTTAGTGTCATTTGTGCGCTGTCAGACGACATATTTTCATGACATTTCGCAAAAAGTGCACTAACGATTTAAGAAGTTCGCCAAACTCACTTCACTTCGTAGATGGGTAGAAATCCAGCGAACCAGTAGAATGTAGGAAGGGAGTTGCCTCAGGACAGAAGCCGCCGATATTTCGAACAGAGACTGTTCTTCTTCTGGGAAGAACAGTCTCTGTTCGAAATATCGGCGGCTTCTGTCCTGAGGCAACTCCCTTCCCTCACTTCACTTCAGTTCGCCGGAAGGCCCTGGCAAACACAATATTTTTAAACAAGTATTTTACCAGCGTGCCTATTTCATTTAAGTAGAGTGTAATATTGTGCCGAAAGAAAATGCAATTTCGTTAAAAGCCCGTGAAAACTTCGAAGGCTGCCGATGTCGTGACTTTGTAATAATCGAGGCCAATTTGTTTAACATTCCGAGAAGGTTTGCGGGAAGTATTTCTAAATCAAAGAAAAACATTCTAAAAACACGCCTAAAGATCTTGCCGCCGTTCATTCTCATCTATTGTCATTGCCATCACAGTTTAGTGACACTTACTTAAGCTGTGTAGCAAGCGTGTGGTGAAAGTGACATTTGCTGTGGACGAGTGTGAAAGGAGTATAACTTTGCTTATCCACCCAGTTCCATCTGATGGCGTCAACGAAGCTAACCGGTATTGCGATCGCATCTTCAAAGATATACTTCCAGTCACAGCGACGTCGCTTCAGACGAACGCCCTGCCGCCAGTTTCCGTTACGATCCCTTCGAGCAGGTTTACAAACCGGGAATTCCAGGCAACGTTGACGTCGGGACGGCTGGTAGGTCTTTCTAGGGCGTACAGACGCACAGGAGATGCCGGTGCCCTAGGGTATAGTGAAGGAAACGTGACCGTGGGGTGTCACGTGGAGATATTTCAGGCCAGAGCCTACTACAACGGTACTGGACGAGGAGATAGGTAAGGTTACCTTATGTGATTAATACGCATTATTCAAGCGCAAAAGGGGGGGGGGATATGTTTATTATATATAAAAAAAATAAGAGGTATATGGTACATTTCTATAGACAAGTGCGTTATCATACAACCTGCGGTGTGATTGGAGGACGCAGGAGTTGGCAGATGCATTTCGTAAACCAGTAGTTCACCAGATTGCGTGGCTTAGTGGTTAGCCAGCTGGCCATTACACGTCGAGACTGGGAGGTACCCGGTATGGAATCCTGGTGGCGGCTATATGCTGTCTGGGTGTTTCTCAGACGATGTTAGACATACGTCGGCACAGCTCCCTTAGAACAGTTAAAATATGGCAGTCGCCGAAAAAGCCAGACAGGGGCGGGATTAGAGCCGTCCCTCAGAAGTCGGCCCAGGACGCACATTCTCCGAGAGCGTTAGCGAACTCACCTCTGTGAAGCCGACAGTGGCGATTTGCTTCATAAGCGCCGCCGCCACCACCATCGCTCGTAGCTCCGAAAATGCGATGTGGTGGGTTCGATTCCAATCAGGCCATCTGTACTATCTGAGGTGTTCCCGGGATTTCCTATGAGGTTTGCTGGGGGATGCGGGCACATATAAATAATTTAAATACTTGAGGGTTTATGTCGCGAGACAACTGTGATCATGAGCGACGCCACAGCGGTCGGTCTGTGCATTGCTTTGCCCACCTGAGGGTTCTTTAACATGCAATGGAAGCCCACCACACGGTACCCCGTATTTAACGTCCTTCGCGGAAGAAGGCGTGTCCAAGCAACTTGTACCCTGCCACCAAGTTGCTGGCGTCCTCGGCCGGGTTCGAACCCGCGATCTCGGGATCAGAAGGCGAACACGCTATCGACTGATCCACGTGGCCGGTGATGCAGGCACAACTCCACTTGGAAGTCGGAAAATGACGTTTATACTAACTCCTTTTCGCAGTCCTTTCTCATTCGCTCCACGTCTGTGCACCTCTCAGAGTCATAGTCACTTCGCGGTTAACACGGTGCAAAGGAAAAGGAAGACAGAACATTTCAATGCACACAGCAATCTTGTAGGATATAGGGCTCGGTTTCCTTAAAGAACTATTGCGCTGCACCCAGAGTTGAAGAAATTAAAGGAAAACGAATACCTCGATGAATGAGTGGCACCAGCGGCTAATTCTTTCACCCCTAGCACCAATTTCATCAAAATATAGGGTATTTCACGAAAATTGAGCCAAAGGTTCTTAAAAAATGCTTCATCGCACACCAAAAAGATAGACTGCATAGTGTTGTCACTGGTGCGAGGATACTCTATTTTTGTTTTGTAATTAATTAACTAAACAAGTGAAATTAATTAGTCAGTTCTTTTAATTGTAAGGATTAGAGCCAAAATGTCAATGAAAAAGTTGTAGTGGGCGATACAACACGAAACCAACTGCAACTCTGTACTTATGATGGACCATTTTTTTCCCGGCTCCAAAGACTAACTTTCGGGTTGCAAAAAACAACGCGGGACCTGTCGCAGACGATTCGTGTCCCGACGTGTCCCGACGATTCGTGCACCGCGTCTCCGGCAGACTTCTAAGGGAACAGTGCCGACATATGTCTGAAAGCATATAATTAAAACCCAGGAAAAACCCCGGACAGCACAGCCGGCACCGGGATTCGAACGTGGGTGCCTCTCAGTCTCCATGTGCCGTGGCTAACACGCTAACCCCTGAGCCACTCGAGCTGGCTATTGCAATTGTAGTGCTATATATAACTTTTTGGCACATTGGAGTTTCCAGAGAGTCATGTCTACGACACGTTCGGTAGCCTTCAGGTTTTGCCATTGCTAAATAGGGATGTCCTACGGTCTTGCTCTTGTCACTGGTGACCCCTAAAGAACTCGACGAAATAATTTATAACTCTTCACAGGGACATGTATGATACTCAACGCTCGCTCTCTAGCAGTAAACTATTTCATATTTATCTATTCCTCATCGGCTTCGCAAAAGAAATTGGACAGTGACCCACCGTAGCAGAGCTGAATGGTTCGCAGCATCATGTCATGTGTGTGTGTGTGTGTGAACACTGGCTCGCAACACCAATTGACAGTCCATTCATTTTCATCATTGGGTTTATACGCTTTCTCAGGCGCAGTAAAACAATCTAGGTCCATCTCTTTAAAAATTGCCTGTGCATATACATACACATCGCGCTTCTGAAGAAATGTATATACCAAACTTTTCCTCTCACAAAAACTGCGCCGCATATACCTACTTCGACGTGTGACCTACTTCGACGCCATGTTGTTTTAACAGACAGCACCAGCCTTAATGGCCTTTTGTGATTATGTCTATTAATTCCTGAAACGAGCTGGAGTCACGGTATATGTTTATTAAGAAAAAAGGAACGGGGATAAATTAAATTAATTAATTTAAAGTTGTAGAGTAGAGTCCTGGAGTCTGAAATACGAAAACGCAGAACAGCAAGCTTTTGTGCTTGAGCATTGAAGTGACAAAAACGCAAAATCTTATTGTCTCAAGAGAGTTGCGTTCTACATGCGGCCTTCGTTTCGTCTCTGAAGTAACTTGGGACCGGCGGTTTGGTTCAAACTCTTTTGTAGTTGATCAGCAAGAACCCCAGAACAAACATGCTGTTCGGCACGCCCAGATAAACGGAACAGCAAAACCCCAAAGAAAGTGCAATCCTGATGAGCATGATGCTGCTGCTCCACTCAAAGAGTCCCGTTAAAACGTTAACGGTCTAGTGGACGTCGTGTTCCGGTTGATCGACGTGACGGGTGGGGTTCCCTGGAAGTCGACGGAGGTGTGGTAAAAACGAAGTGTCCCTCTAGGATGGGCAGACATCACGAGAGCTGGCCGGAGGAGTCGCGTGGTTTCTAAGAGCCTCAGTAGGTGGAGAGGGTGTCACACTGGGAGCTTACAGCTAAACTGTACGCACTTTTAGCCGGCCTTGGTGTCGCCGAAACTGTTCATCACTTTGCCCTTCGACAGTGACCATTCTAGAGCCTTGAGCTTCGCGTTTCACTGCAGGTTTCTAGCCGTTTCCCCTCATCCACACCGGTTGCCAAAAAACTGCGAAACTTTGGCCAGACGACCCGTTGTGGCCGATTTTAGCTGGGGGAACTAGACTAGGTCTCGGCACTACCTTGTCTAACCGTGATCTGAGCTCCCTACACTACAGCAACATAGCTGGTGTGTGGACGGACATCAGAGGAGTTCGACGATATCTGTGCAAAATTCTGGCCAGTCGAGTTGACACGGTCACGTTGTCATTCGTCTGCAGAGCAGCATTAATAGTGTGCATTGTACATTCCGCTCACTCATTACGCTGAGGTTGCATGGGGCTGATCGTAGATGAACGACCATGAAGTATTTGAAAAACTCATCTGTAAATTGCGGCCCGTTGTCGGAGACCAACGTACAGTGAGTGAATGCCACGACGACTGAAGAGAGGCCGCAATTCTTAACTGTCCACATGCTTGAAGTTGATTTCATCGGGATGACCTCGATCCACTTGCTGTACGAATCAACCACAATCAGCAACAGGTGGTCCTCAACTGGCCAGGTAAAATCGATGTGAATCCGGCCAGGCCTCTTCCATTCCTGACCAACTGTCCGGTGGTTGCGCTGATGGCATCGAAGCGATCTGTGCACAAACTGAGCAAGCCCTATCGGCATGCTCGGTGTCCGCATTACGTCCTGGGTACCACAGCAGGACACGTGCGAGTGACTTCATAGCCGCAATACCATGGTGTGTTCCATGCAAAAATGGAAATACCATTATGCGAGCCGTTTCAGGAATAACGGCTCGGTGGTCGCAGTACACTGGCTCGTGGCTCATTGTGAGCTCATTATTCCTGTCGTTCCTATCGAAGTAATGGCGAAATTCGCCTTGTTCCTTGCACAAACGACGTGACCCACCGTGCAGTATTTAGTCGTGCACTTGTCTCAACCGGACATCACTGGGTGTTACCTCTGCCAAGTGTTTCGCACGCACTGGACAGATGAACGAAAGAGTCCAACCAGCGGTTTGTGACCAGTTACAACTTACAATGGTAAACTTGCGTCCCAGTAAAAAATGCTCCAAATACCAAAGCCGACGCTTCTCGTTCCTGTTGAGAATAATTGCGTTCGGCAGTTGAGAGAGTGTGGGAAAGAACTCCGATTGGGTGGTCGACCCTGTCGATACGGTGAGACAACACAGCGGCAATTCCTGTCTGTGAGGAATCGCATGCTGGACAAATGGTTTGCTGACAAAGTGTACTTCCAGATTCCCTTTTCAAAGAGGTTCTTTAACTTCCGTGTAGACGTCGCGCCTAAATCGAAAGTTCGCAGGGCGCAAACTTTGCACTTTACAGCGGCAGCTGTTAATGCCACACTTCGCTTTCACGTGTCTGCGTCGAGGATGACACAAGACACTCCTCCTCGCCTCCGCCGTCTTTTCTGCGCTCGTGCATGTTGTATGGTCCCTCTCCTTTTCTCTTTGTGGAATGCGTTGTCAAGGCGCTGAAATTATTTAGTCAGGATGGGACGTCCCAAGGCGTCGCATGGACAACCGTTGCTGTGGTCAGGCGGCTCTGGCTCGACATTGGTACGGGTTCCGTCGAATACGTGGCAAGTAGTAAGCGCAAACACCTACGCAGAAAGAACCATGCCTCCGAGCTATCTGTGTGCCTGCCAGACGACGCACTGTCGCCTACTGGTGCTGGTCGCTACTGTCGCCTACTGGTGCTCGAGAATCGAGCATTGGTACAAGGAGTACCAACTCTCACGACGCATTTCTCAGATCACAAAGCTCTCATCGTCACGCTACGTGAGGGGCAATGAATTAAGTTAAATTAGTAGAAACCCTGTTGTAAAATTCTTTAAACATCATTTGTCAACAATGGAGCGACGAAAGTGACTACACCACCCCTCAAAAGCTAACCGGCCCTCATTTTTTTTTTTTTTTTCATGTGAGCATGTTGCGACTTCCATTTCTGCGGGTTAGGGACATCCCACAACTTCATTAAATCACTGAATTCAAACCACCGACCCATTTTCATTCACTTTATTAACAACGCTCACCAAGGCTGGCGCTGGTTGTTAACACAATATGCATTGCATTGAAGCGGGCCACAAATAAATGATACACAGCGCTGTTATTATTTTTTTTTTTTCGAAGGGGAAAATGACCACCGAATTGTGAAACTGCTCGAGAAGCACCCTACAATCATATACAATACCGTACCTATACAGTACTGTACTTAGTTTGCTTTGAACGAACAAAAAAAAAAAAGGAAATATGGATATACTTCATTGATATTGTACTGTACTTTACTTGTGTTGCACTTTTCCTGTGATGTACCTACATAGACTGTACAGAGAACCAGAAACGGCAAGTGTCGTGTATATTGCATTTCAATGAATACGGCAAACTGTATTGACTGCTAAGTGTGGTATAACAAATGATCTCTTTCAGTTTGTTAGGGCTTTCGAAGAAGTTTCATTTGGAAGCTGACATATTTAATGGTGCTGCGCTGTTCGAAGCAACTTCAGCACCTAACGAGAAACCAAGCTTGGTCACTTTTCACCTGGGAGATGTTCCGCATGTGAACGTGAAGCCACCCCAGGAACTATCGCTCAACACACAGCGCATGCAGAGGTTTCGAGCCGATGTCGGCACCCACATATCAGAGAGCACCACCGAAATAATTAAGAGTAAATTCAAGAAAGCATTGGAGTTGGCTGTGTACGAGGGAGGAGAACTGCCGGTTCCGTAGATACCAGTGCAGTACATTAATAAAAAATATCAGTTCCCCTCCTATTGTGCAGTTTGCTATTCGCCACTCTGCATCTGTCTTACGCAAGTATGAGGAATGGGAAGGTAGTAGCCACTACGATGCAGTTGTGGGTAGGATTCTTCTAGGAGTGATATTTTTTTCAGTGTCATCTTGGGCGCCAGTTTAAAAACTGTGGGTAAAACGAATTAACGCAGTGTTAGCTTAGTCTGGCTAGAGTTCGGAAAAGTTCTCAACACAGCTTTCACTTGCATGTCCATATTCAGAATGCCCAGGCGGTTAGTTTTGTCGACGAGAAACGCCAGGTCACGCAACCATTCGTGGTTGGCCATTTCAGGGCGTTCTTTCCCTTTGTTGTAAAGAAATCTGTTGATTTAATCTCGGAGATCGAAGAAACGTTCAAGTACTTTCCCCCAGCTGAGCCATCAGACCTCTGTATGATAAGGCAAGTCTTTGTACGTGGCATCCAAGTTTTGAAGGAAATCGGCAACCAGACGATGATTAAAGCCTCTCAATAAAGTTAACAGTGTTGACGACAACGTCCATGACATGCTTAAACTCAACTACGTGCAGGCACAATGGATCTTAATGTAGGATACAGTGAATTGCTGGAAGATTCGTGGGCACGCCTTCCTCTGCAAGCGTTTCTTTAAGGCGGGCTACTAGACCTAGATTGCGACCAACCATTGAAGGAGCTAGAGCCCTGCACGGGCCGACTTTTCCGGGCCCGACCCGGCCCGGGCGCATCGAAAAATGGCCCGGCCCGACCCGGGCCCGGACCTTCATATTTTTATGCGGCCCGACCCGACTCGGCCCGGTGACCCAGTGACTAGAGCCTGGCCCGGCCCGGTGACCCGGCGAGTAGCTCCCGGCATAGTATTTCCAGCCGCGCGTACGCGTTTCTGGCGATTATCAAACAAATTTATCAGTAAATTTATAAGGAGAGAAGACAAACATACAAGTGATGGCGGTTTAACACCATAACCACACCAGACCAAATTAAATCCAGAACGTACGCGGGCATGGGCGTTATCGTTACACTGTCAAGATTTTGCGGAGGTAGATGATGCTGTCGACAAACTCCTTCTCCCAGTCCATACCCCTCTCACCAAGCTTTGCCAAGTGCTTGTGAAATACGTGAGGAGTGAGGAGCAATTTATAGTGTCTTTCAGAATGTTCTAGAGGGTCAAATCATATGCCTAATGCAGTATCCCTCGCTTGTCTATGCAAAATATGCACAGGAATGACGCAAGCACATGATGATATGAACTAATGCATCTCCATTGTGTGGAATTAGCTGCGTGGCCCGGCCGGGCCTGACTCTCGGAAACATATTTGTCGGCCCGGCCCGTGGTGCTAGCGTATTTTGTCGGCCCGCGCTCGGCCCGGCCCGGAGCACACAGCCAATAACAAGCCCGGCTCGGCCCGCGGGCCGGGTCGGGGGCCCGGGCCCGTGCAGGGCTCTAGAAGGAGCTTGCATCAGTCGCTACTGACGCGAGATTCTCCAAGACCTGGTGCTTCGATACACCCTTTTACCGCGCTCCACAGCTCACTCCCCGTCGTTGTCCCTTGCAGAGGAAGCACATCAAGCATTTCCTCGTATATATCGAAGTCGTGCGTGACACCTCGGATGAACACCACGCGCTGAGCTATGCCTGAAGCGCTTAGGGCTGAGGAGACTTACATCCCGCGGTACCGCGGTATCGCTGCAGTGGATGCCCTCTCATAAGGGAATTTCAGGGAATGACCGAGCTGATGGGCTGACCGAAGCAGCTACAAAAATCGAATCGAAAGGCCAGACGCATTCATGTAGTTTTGCCAGCTCCAGAGCTATCAAAAGACCTGTATGGAGGCTACATCCTGATAAGCGAAGGGGAGACAGGTCCGCACCCCCCCCCCCTCCCTCTGGCAGTGAGTGGCCTCTCAAAAGCTGAGGTTTCTCTCCGGCTTCGCATCAGATCTCGTAGTACCTACACGTGCGCCCACACTTTCAAACTCTGCCGCACTTCCAGTCCAAGTTGTCGCCAATGCGGTGAGCCATGATCGGAGGAACACATTATAATGGTGTGTCCGGCTACATCCAACGCCGGACGTGAACTCCAGAAAGCAGTGCACACCCTGTAACAACAGAGCTACAGACCGAGGAGATCGTTCACCCGCGCGGCAACCTCCATCGCCGCCAATCTGTACAGAAACCCTGCTGAACTTCCTGCAGGTAGTGGACCCTCAGGGTTGGTCGTAGTGTAGGAAACTGTAGAACCAGGCGTGTGAGCCTTCCCCTAACCCCACCCCCTTTCATCCCTTCCCCGAGCAACGAGGCGCGAATCTAGGCAAGCAGAGTGTTCGAATCCACACGCCCCCCCCCCCCCCGAGCAATATCATTCATTCGTGGATTCGTCATGTGCTAAGGAATATGACCAAACATTCTTCGAAATATCGCGCAGCTGCATTTCCAAATCTGCAGCCATGTCCTCAACCCGCCTAGCGACAGTATTTCCAGAAAGGCTATAATCTTCCCAGAAGAATCTTTTCCGATTGGGCACACAATTTCAGCTGCACGAATGCGACAGCTCTTGATAAAAGGACCTTGTGTGAAGGGGCTTGACGGTATTGCGTTCAAGTGCGACAGGGCTAAGCTTGCACCAACCGCGACCCCACTTTCCCTGTTAACCTTAGGAAAAATGTCATTTTGTCTTGTGACTGCCAATTTGAGCCGCATCACTTTTTCTTCACGGATCTTTCCAGTAAATTCCGCGTAGTGTCCTTTGTGAAGCGCTTCGTAATGACGTCGAAGATTGTGCTCTTTCGGAACAACAAGAGTATTTTGGCACACCAGACATTCCGGGACATTGTTTATATCCGCGAACAGATACTTTACCTCCCAACGCTCTTAGAAGGTACGCCTCTATACCGTCCGTTTCAGATGTGGCTTTGAGCGGGCCATACTCCCTGTTAGGGTTGCCACTTGTCCTGATTTCACCCGAACAGTTTGACAATCCAAGGCTCGCGCTCAGTGTCCGGGTGAAACCTAGTTCTCACATACGACAACGGCGCACGGCAACAGCAACGGTGACGTGCCGTAGCCGCCGCCGTGCGTGTCGCCGTCGCTCCACCTCGCCGTGCTGCCGTGTTCACGTGATGTCGAACATCACGAGCCGCGGCGAGCAAAGATGGATTTCCACGTGTTCTCCTTGCACGTGTTCTCTGTGTATCCTTAAAATCAGAATGCGACAAATCATACAAATAAGGAAACCTTCTCACAAGTTCAATTAATTTCTCGGCATCAAGCTGAGAAGCCGCCATCTTCATTGGTGCGAGCCGTTCATTGGTTGGATGTGATGTGGGCGGGACCACGGCACGGCAGAAGTTGAGCATGGCTCAACTTCCTTTTGCCGTGAGACGGCGGCCAGAACGGCGGCATTACGGCGTCGGAACGACACAATTTGCCGTGCCGTTCGCCGTTGCCGTGCGCCGTTGTCGTATGTAAGAACTAGGCTTGAAGATGTAATCCGGGCATGAAATGTTCTAGAATTGGCCATGTCGTAGTGAAAAAACCTTACGACTTCGACTTTTTTGTTTGCGTCATCGTCACCAAAGATTGAGCGATATTAGGACCGGGGAAGCGTTGGGTGACAGTGACAGAGCTGCCGTGTATACTGTAGTGAAGAGAGCTCCCATGTGAAGTGTATCATTTTAAGTGGATCTGTGAATGTTGCGATTCGACGTTATCAAAGAACTAAAGGGCTTTGTGTAGGCCCACGATTTCCCATAGCGTCTTCTGCCTTCTTTTTTTATATTTCTCCCTCTGTCTCTGTCTTTCGTTGCGGGAGCCCCCCTGTCGCCACAACGGAGACTCGCGGGCCGCGTGTTGGAGAGCCCTGGCTTAGAGGCTTCAGTGAAGAACGGTGGCACTCATAACGCGACATAATACTTTCGCTTCCTCAGCTTTCACTCTTTAAGCGTCATAGAGCAGACGGATGCACAGTTCCGCTATCTACACATATTCGTTTAAAAACCGTCTGTCCCACAACCATTAAAGTACGACAGTGGTCGCCTATTGAGTGGAAGAGGTTTTAATAATTTATGTTCATCAAACGATTACGAATACAATTAACGTTGCCTTTTTATTATTATTATTTTTTTAGTATATACCTGACGAGGCTGAAACCGATAACATTAGTCGACTTGCAGGGTCGTTTCCTTTGCTAGTATCACGCACGCAGCTTCGAAACACATAGTTTAGTTTGAATTTAAAAAGAAAAAAAGGAAATATTGACTTCGTCACCCGACGAATTCTGCTACTCCCATAAAGAACCCTTAAAAGGATCACTCCCCCGCCCCACCAGAAACGAAACAGAGAAGAACAAGAAAACTGAAAAGGCAAAGAAAGAAAGAATGAAAGGGAAATATCACCTTCCCGCTCCCCGAACTGCATGTGCGCATACAAATGCATCCCTAGAAGTGAACGGAATCGCGACAAACTTCACACGCCCAACACGCGGTTCCTAAGATACAGTATCGATATCACTGTTCACTATGCAATTTACAAGTGCTGACATCCCTGGCCCGCACCTCTCTTCTTGGGTTCCCATCAGACTTGTGCCCGTTACTCGGAAAAAGTAATTGGTTACCGTTACCAATTACTTGACTCCAAATCTAATTCAGTAATGAGTAGAAAAGTAACACGTTACTCCGGTCGTTACTCTCCATTCACGCAAATTATACCCGTCTTTGTGTGCCTCAAAAAGAAAAAATAAAAGAGAAGAAAAGAAAAAAGGGTTCAACAGAGAACAGCTGAAATAACACGAAAGACAAAAACGTGTAGGACAAGTCGATATGTACGTCTACTGTATTTATCGCCCGAGACGTCGTTGACCCGATTGTGGAAGAGCGTTGCGTGGAATTTCCCCACGACTCACTAAACCTCCAAAGCTTCAGGTACCACCACACTGGTGTAGGAAGAGATTAGGGAGAGAGACCCCGAAATTCCAGAACGTTATTACACAGACCTCCCCTTGCTATAGTAGAACGGCCCATCAAAGTATGGCGGCACGAGGGGCTTGACTTGGGGCAGAACATCTGAAAGATAAATTAATTTCTGCCGGAAAAGTGATCAATTACTGAGTAATCGATTACTCAGAAAAGTAATTGATTACTCGAAAAATTACTTTGACAGTAAGGTAACTGATTAGTCTAAACATTACTCGAAAAAGTAATTCATTACAAGTAACGCAATTATTAGTAACGCGTTACGCGCAAGTCTGGTTTCAACGATGGGTCTGGAACATTCGCTGCTAGTTTGTCACCCCGAGGAGGGAATCCACCGGAGCGTGTATCGCAAACTTTTGTCCAGCACTATATGGCAGACATACGACGGCTTGATGATGTCTCAGCACGCAAACAGGCCAGTCAATGGAGGAAGAATAGCCTCTTCCGAAATTGAGTAACAACAATAGTAAACATCTTAACCACCATAAAACAAGTAGAACCTAGAGGAATAATAACATCGACGGGGACACGCAGTCGTTGCTCGAAAGCGACGAGAGGCGGTGAATCCCAGCGAGTGTAGACCGAAAACGACGTTTCGAGAATTCCGTCCAGAGACCCCGGAATTCGTCGGGAAAAAATTCGAAATCCCGGAACTGAAAAAATGACCTGAGATTCTCAACACTAGTCATAACTACATCTAGTGAAGAATGTTGTATAACAATAGGAATGACTTCGGACGTCTCCATATCTTTCTTATTTCGTCCAATTGATCAATTTAGTTTGGCATTCAATTTGCTTTTTCTAATACTGCTAATTGAAGCTCTCTTACACCTTCTTTTTTTTTTTGCTGTTGTAAAATTTCTGTATCTAATATATCTCGTAGGACTAGCTTCGTTAACTGCGCAACTGGTGGGGCCAATTATATTCCGCTAGCATGTGGTTTTTGGGATGTAGGCCAAACGTTCCTTGAGCACCAAAACGAGCACTGGTTTTAGGGAATTCACATCTATAGTAAGTCACCTTAGGTTGTGCAATGGATGTCACCCACTTTTCAACGAGACTGTCATTTCATGACTGTCATTTCATGGTGAACGAGCTTGTTGCCCGGATTTTAATCATAATTTGGTGCTTTGCGTCGCGAGACAACTGTGATCATGATCGACGCGACAGTTGTCGGGCCTGTGGATTAATTTTGCCCACCTGAGGGTTCCTTAAAGTGCATCGAAAGCTCGACACACGGCACACCACATTTAATGTCCTTCACGGAAGACGGCGTGTGTGAGCAACATCTGCCCTTCCTCCTAGGTCCGGATTTTGGCTGGATTTAGGGAGGTCGTCACTAGAAGGAACTGTGTCGTCAGTCCCTTAATTTCCTTCTTGACATCTACCAGGTAACTGTTGGGAAAGTAGCTGCTTCGTCAAAGGGTTTGCTGTGTTTGTTGATATCTAAATGCGCACAAGGCACCACTAGGGGACACCAGTTTGCTCTGCAATGTATCGCTGACCACACTGGAATACGAGGCGACGAGGAAGCGGATTCGGCGGCTCACCGCATCCCTAAAGTCGTTTCCAGCATATACTTTCAAAAGGCGGTAGGCGATCCTATCTTTCAGCCATTGCGTTAACCCTGGCAACTCAACAGTGGTCATTCCTCCACGCGAGTGCCAAGCAGACCGCCCCGTCATTTCACGTCTCTTGTTCGTGGATTGCGGATGGACGTCGCCTTTACCCGTTTGTTTCCCTATAAGTTGGGCCTTCTGCGAAGCATCGCTGTGCACAGCCTGCAATGTCCGGACCACCATTGAGCACATCCTCTGCCTGCCTCACCAGGGAACGATACACATTTACGCGTCAGCTAGAAACCATCGACAGACGATCATTGAGTACGTTAAAGATTCTTGGGCCTTGGCGCAATCCAGCACATCAGCGCTGGGCTCTTACATTCGCTTATGGCTTTTCTGACAGCTACCGGCCTACTGGACGAACTCTAACTCGTTGCCATAATGAATTCGCGGGCGTGTACTAACTCATCAACTCATATCAATCCAGATGCGTTAGGGTAGTCTCCAGCAGCCCAAGCGGGGAAACAACCCATTACATCATCATTACGAATTTAATTGTTGTTGTATCTGAGATCGTGTTTGTGTTTCGTCTATACTTCTCCTTGTCTCGGGGTTTTATCTTCTTTGTCATGACGGTAGCAATGGTGGGGGAGGTAAACATTGCTTGCAGCACCGTGTGTCGGAAATTTCCTGTGCACGTGAAAAGAACCCCAGGTGGTGGAAATTATCCTCAGTCTTACCCTGCGGCACTTGCAGCATGTTGCCACACTGGCTGACTCACCTTACGCGTAAATCTAATTTCAATTATTGTTACCTTCTTTCTCATTACGTAATGACTAATTGTACATTAATATGTCTTAATATATTAATATTTTTATGACCAACCTCTCGTTACAGCATTTCTTCAGATAACCCCTTCCGACCAATATTCTCTTAATTCCAATGGTAAGCTGAGGTCGTTACCACGTGTACTGCAGATGTTCTTGTGTTTAAAAAAAAGAAAAGAATCATAGGCAGAAAAATTACAAGGTCAACGTGCTGTTCCGTGGACAGAAGGTACAACCTAGTCGTTCTTTACCTTCAACGATGTATTTATTTATTTATTTGACATACCTTAAAGGCCCAGGAGGGCATTACTCGGTATTAACTCGGGAGGGCATGTATCGGCGGGTATCAAACGTTTCGTTCGTCGTGCAGGATACATTCTCTTCTATTACCCGTGATGCAACGTCATCATTGTCTCGAAATGTAATACGACAGCATAGGTGGTTGTCAAAGCGACTCACTGGTGGGTGTGTCCCTTTAAATAAAACGCAAGAATGAGCGACAGCAAGGGCGGCCAAGTGGTCCGACAGCGCACTCATGCGGGCAATTCACGAACCAGCGAAAACAATCTATCACAAAATCCGAGAGGTACGCTTTTCGAAACAAGTATGACTTCCGCTGCCGCTGTGAGCGGCGCAGGCTCGTGTTCACTGGTGCGTGAAAAACCCGAAACGGACACTGGTCATTAACCAGAAGCATTCCCGGTTTCGCGTTTATCCGATATTTCGAATGTAGGTCATTGCCGATGATCTCTCTGTGGCTAGCCATTGAATAAATCACTGAGTAGGGTGAACGAGATCATAGGTAGCTTGCAGCGTGGGTAAAAGCACTCGATGAATTTTCTTTTTCGTTTGCTTCAAGTATGCCATACCGTGTGTTACGACCAGCCACCAAATTTCAGGCGTTTGAAGGACAGCTCCATTTCTAATAAGGATGAGCACTTGTAATCGTTATGTTTGAGTACAAGAAATATTTTCGCGACGGAAATCATTGAATAATAATAATTATTATTATAACGTTCGAAGTTAGCACTCATCGATCAGATAACTAATTTGGCTCTGCTAAACAACATTTCGACTCATTCTTAATCAGTGATAAATTAGCTTTAACACTGACACTCTCATCAACTAGTTGAGTCATAGTTGGTAAATCACTGTTCATATATTCAAGGCCTGCTTGGAGATCATGGTCATACTTTTTTTTTTCGTAACTCGCCATTAAATAGCAGAAACATATTAGGTATTGGAACGGAACACTTGCCTTTGAACTTTTCCCGGTGGCATACTATCTTATCATTAGAACGTCTGCGTATATTTGCTGGTAATGTTTAAGGAATTTTCCTATAAGAAAAAAGACAATGATTTTCATATTTTAAATGGAGCATTCGTAACACACTTTCGAATTAACGAATTAATGAACCATATGAATAAATATCAGTGCTCTCAGCTGCATCCTGCATCCATTTTTGATGCATATGAACATATCTTTACTACCCCACTGCAGTGAGTTCCGCGAACAACATGTTGTCAAGCACCCGTGAATTAAACTTCACCGCATACAGAAGTCCACTCTCTGCCAGCCTTGGTATCGGACCGTGTTCGACTTCTTATCGTTCGCAGATAATTTTGAGGCTCTTCATGTAGCGTCTTCCGTCATTGTTAATTTCTGCAGCACCACTGAGAAGAATGTACCAACCGGGCGAGCTTCTACTTCATTCGACATCTCATCGTTGGCATCACGATTGTCATCGAGATTGCCAGTGTTGACACTTATCGTAACGTGTAGACCGCTCATTAACGGTTGACTGAAGCGGCAGCCCAACCCGACTACCTCTCTGCAACATGCTTTTGCTTCCTTATGTTTCCAAAGCATCGCACGCACTTAGGAGGTCGGACCAGCTTCGGAGAGATTTTGGAGTTACTCCCCTGCCTACATGAACGTAGGACTCACAAATTACAAGCATCAGTAGTAACCCATAATGCGTTATCTGTGGGAAATTACTGTCATACTGTTGTGTCCTCCATCGTCTCCGCCTTAGCGTCGCGCTTACTCAGGCGGACACTGGACACCTTCTCGACTGCCGCCGTTTCGAGACCTTCTACGACACGCTGAAGTCTCGCTTGACCAACCCCGGATACTCCAACGTCTCTCCTGCAACGTTACTTGGCACACGTAGCGGGGATATAACCACAACGCTTTTCAACTGTGCGATACCGGCCTCCCCAGCAGCCTGTGACGTCGTGGGTGGGACGGCGGTAAAGATGCGACCCCACATCGCCTGACTCTGACTACTCCAGGAACTTAATTATCAACTGAGGAACTATTTACTAAGGAACAGCAAAGCGTCCTCTCTGGCTGACTTTTCCTGCCAAAATATAAACAGAATGTCCCCCCCCCCCCTCCAGTTAAATATGTATGTATGGATGGATTCTGCGACTATAGCCTAGAAATACAGTATCATAGTTTGAATAATCGTGTACCGGCGCCTGCGCGCGTATTATTCTTCGTAAAGTTATTTCTAATCAAGCAATCATTTTTGCGTTCTGTCGTGTTTTGTGTTGCTATAGAGTTACCTTGGTCTCTGTCGTTTCGAAAACCCAGTGATTCCGATATGGCCACATCTCCTTGCGCCGGCTGAATACCCTTACATTTCAATACGACATGTTCTGCGGTCTCTTCTTCCTGCCCACATATACCACATGTTTTGTCTGTGACTTCCGAATATTTAGCTACATGGGTTTTTGTTCTTAGCACCCCTGTCCTCGCCTCACACAGCAACGCGCTCCCTCCAGAATTGTCGAAAATTTCGTCCGATCGTATTTTCTTCTTATGTTCCCTGTACATTCCGAGTGACGGTTTCGCCTGCATCTTACTTACACATAGTCTAGTTTCCGATTCTCTTACCCTAGTCTTTATACTTTTCTTCTTTCGTTCCTCATCCCAGGTTAAATACTTAGCAGACAGACGTCTACTCCTTCTGCTCCATTTTGTATCTGTTGTTCAGGTGTATGAATCATATTACTTTCCTGGCCCACAACCCTTTGTCTAAATTCCCCAGGTACACTTCATATCTAATCTTACTCAAAGCCCAAGCGACATCTTGCGACGAAACAATAAATAACTCCAAAATTATTAATGAACAATTAAATACAGTAGATAACTTGCTACTTGTACGACATGTAGTGCGCAAAATTCTATACACAGTTGCTTCTATAGCAGGTTCATTGAAATCGTTCTGACGGGTTCTCTCAAATAACATGTTTTGCGAACCACTGGCATCGATCATGATGAGTGGTAGACATTTCCTCGACGTATGTTTTCTTCTTTTTGTTTCGTCTTAAATTCGGTTCATTACTACTCGCCGGGTACACGCTGACGATCACCCAAATGAGACCGCGAATGAACACGAAGAATGGCGATTGATCGGTACATTTATTATCTGTAAGCGATATTACACATTGCCCACTCATTTGGAAAGTGAGGACAAAACAATATCTGAGACGCATTCTGTATCGTCACTGCTATGCACAGTCGCCTATAACCGAATGGTCTCATTCTCAGGTTCCCAAACTTCTCTTTTCACGCCGCTCAGAAATACAGCGAAGTTAAGTGTTGCAGACGTAAGAATATTTCTGCATGTGCGTACACATGTCTGCATTCGTGCACATGCATATGGTATCTGTGAAATGCATAGGTGGGTAGAAAAGCCTGATGGTTTGATGGAACTAAAATGAAATAATAAAAGCATCTAGAGTAGCATAATAAAAATGCGATGAAAGATTTAATGCTAAAATAATAGAGAAATAAAAATAAAGGACCGTCCTAGTATCGTTTGCGGCACCCTTCCTACAGAACAGACCCTAGTAAAAAGTTAATTATACGTACATTACTTGAGAAACTTGCATGTTGTAAGATACTACACACATTTGACACATATTCTTAACCTAATGATACGTATTACACTACGTTTGTACATTATACATATACGTATCTATGTATACTGTGTACGTATGTATACATGACGGCGTAATACGGCATATGTACGTATGCATACACATATATATATATATATATATATATATATATATATATTATATATGTGCGCATGTGCAATTCTCCCACTACGTTTCCTGTAATGACCTTAGTAGGTCCCCGAAGCTGCGCTATAACACATCAAACTCTAAATAGTCTAGTTTCCGATTCTCTTACCCTAGTCTTTATACTTTTCTTCTTTCGTTCCTCATCCCAGGTTAAATACTTAGCAGACAGACGTCTACTCCTTCTGCTCCATTTTGTATCTGTTGTTCAGGTGTATGAATCATATTACTTTCCTGGCCCACAACCCTTTGTCTAAATTCCCCAGGTACACTTCATATCTAATCTTACTCAAAGCCCAAGCGACATCTTGCGACGAAACAATAAATAACTCCAAAATTATTAATGAACAATTAAATACAGTAGATAACTTGCTACTTGTACGACATGTAGTGCGCAAAATTCTATATACAGTTGCTTCTATAGTAGGTTCATTGAAATCGTGCTGACGGGTTCTCTCAAATAACATGTTTTGCGAACCACTGGCACATCAAACTCTAAATAATTCGTACAACACTACGCAATAGTTAGCAACGCCTTGTCTAGTATTACTGCCTGCGACCTTGATGGGGCGAAAAACGCGCTGAACCATTCACACCGAAATTAAAGGATATTTTCGAGAGTAGCTCGCGTTGCAGAGCTGCTACACTTATGCACAAGTGTTGGGTTCAGGACTGATACGCCCATTCTTGTAACAAACGGCTTAGAAAATTACTGGTGACCGCATGAAAACGCTGTATTCATACAAAACAGGTTCGTGTGGGCCTCCGAAGTTCTACAGGGGGTCACCGGGGGCCCCACTTTCACTTCCTCTTGTTTTCGTAAGGTGTGTAAGTCTCTTGCCCAAAATTCCGATTATTTCCGCGCCACTGGTTCCAAAGATGAATGCACGCTCAAAGCCACTGCGGTCCAGGTGGTAGCCGTATAAATAGTGCCTGCCTTTCCAGTGCAGAACGCAGATCGTTCCCGTACTCTCACATTGCAGATTGCTGAGTTCCTCTCTTCGTGGACATCATGAAAGCTCTGGTAAGAAAATATTTGCAGCATTATTGCTTCCCAGAATTATTATTATTCCTGTCCGGAGACCTAACGCCTTAGCGTGGCAGCATCAAGTTGGGTAATCTTGATTTCTGTTGAGTTTGAGGGAACCGCTAAAGCGACGGCCGCTGAGTGATCATAGAATATATCAAAGTGCGTGAAAGTGAACATTGTACTTGAGCAGCAGGACTGCTAGTACCCTATATTTGGCGAAGTCTAAGTAAGGAGTTCGTCCACCTGAACTAGACCGTACTCAACAGCTTACTTGGAATGCATTTGAACAAATGAATAAGTATACCTGAATGAACAAAAATTGTGTAGGCGACGCTCTCTTGAAGCTCTTAGAAAGCTTCTAAAGTTCGAAAGCGGACAAGCATTGGCATTACGGACGTTTGGTTAGTCTACAAAAATTACTTTGGCCCTACGACAATATGATCATGAGCAATTCCTTGATCGGTAATACGGCCAATTCCACTTTAGCCTTCAGCCCATCATATAGAAACCGCTGATATGAACGTCCATACGAAACCTGAGTAATGTACATGTAAGCGGCTGCTGAGCTTGCGAGTGTGTGAATCTTCTTTTTCTTTTTCTTTTTTTTTATGTGAGAGTCGGACAGCTTCGTTATAGGCGGCTGATGTCTCAACAACTTTATATCTTGTAATATTTAGCCAGTAAGGCATCTTGTTGTTGTTGTTATTGAACTGAGATATAAGGACGACTGGACTAGTGAAACACTTTTCTTTACAAACTGCTGCTTTTTTTTACAATCTAGTCTAATCCAAATCTTTCATAGGTTAAATTAACCATCGGTATTTAAATTAACACTGCGATATCGTAGCGTGCAAAGCGCGTACCATGGCACTGCAAACCAAATTCGAAGCGATCGTTCTGGAAAGCGGCGTCCCCGTCCTGAAGGAGATACTAGCGCGTTTCCTATCACATGGAGTACGGCCGCAGGTGCCACGGAATGCAAGAGTATATTATGACTATTGCAACGGATCACGATAAATTATTATTACTGCTGTCAATGATTTTTTTCTCGGAACAGTTTTTGTGAGTGGCTAGTTGCTGACCGAATCACCGAATGACATAAGCCTCTCGGCTTAGGCGTGCATGTTGTTCTGTTCTTCTGTTTCTGAAGTTTCAAATAAATTATCCTTCTCGTTATTCTTAAGGGCGCTTATTTTGCCAATACCGGTCGTCATCCTCACGCGCATTGTTGTGCAACGAGCATATTATTATCGTAAGCAATCGTGGCGCTAGAAGTTACAGAATCCTCCGCAAAGGGCGCTACAGGGCGGCATTCTACGGAACGGAAGCTTGAAACCCTTGCCGAAGAGCACCGAGCAAGCAAGTGTTACACAGATCCCACCGGCGACTTTGACTACTTTACACAAACGGGTTATGCGGTTTCATGTAAGAATAGTTCAATAATTATGAAAATAAACGAGAACGCATTGGAATTGACGCAATACAGCAACAAAAATAACACTTACACGCGTGACGATGGTATGAGACATTTCACCGCAGGACTTACGATGCCCTACTTCAGTTCATGTGGTTCAATATATGACTAGGATTGGGATGAAGAAAATTACACACACACGCACACATGGCAGAACACACAGCAAGTGAGATACTAGACGTGCAGAGGCGTCGTAACTGTCGGCGTTAGTGGTTCATACAGTGGACCGCACGTGATGTAGTACGATGAAGTAATATCGTATCATAGATCATATTTCTGCACTCATGCAAAAGTAACTGAGGCTAAAGGAGCCGAAGTGGACCGCAGTGGACTGAGTGGGCGTCGCAAAACGGCAGAATACACTCGTGAGTGTGAAAATCACTGTATGATATAGTACTGAAACTGTAGTGCTCGCGCTATGGGACACCTCGTGCAATATTTATTTCCGTGTGAGTTGTATCATGACATTGACGTGCCATCGTGCTTTGCTATATGTCTGAGATATTTCATGTAATTATACTGTAATAATAATAATAATTGAGTATTAATTTACTTTTCCTTATCCATGTATGATATATCGATATACTATATCTACTTTGTGCGTCCTTTCAGCTTGCGATTGTCGTCCTCTCGATGGCCATTGCCTGCGTCATCGGCGGATACGGCTACGGTCTTGGCTACGGTGGTTACGGCGGCTACGGACATGGCTATGGAGGGTACGGCTATGGACGTGGCTATGGCCATGGCTACGGCGGATATGGAGGCTACGGGCACGGATACGGAGGTTACGGCGGTTACGGTGGCTACGGAGGTTACGGAGGCTACGGTGGTTACGGAGGCTACGGAGGCCATGGGCATGGATACTACGGTTGATGTTAATATGTACCGTAGAAATAAATTGCACTATCGTTAGTGTTACCTGTTTGCTGTGCACAATCATGGAATACTGGCATGCCCATCGCGTATCTCAGCCACAATTTGCAGTGCCTTCACTATTTTTAATTTTTCTAGCACTGCTACGTCCCCTACAGGAACGACATGCAGTAACGACATTCAGGTACATGCAAGAATTGCACGCATGCAAATGCTCATCTGCATCAACTGAATGGACCCGGGTTCGCGATCTATGTCACACGGTGCATTTATTGCGAAATATAGAAGTGCACAATTGCAGCACTGTTTAAGTTTGACTTTCGATAGACCTACTGAATGTAAACGAAAACCAGTAAGAAACGCAGACATTAAGTTGAGTGAGAGCTAATACTCCGAGCAATTCCTCGCTTGAGTGTTGTCTCTGTGCGTAATCAAATTAGACTAAGACAGCTCACCCTTCTTCTTGAGTCAGAGGCGAGCAGGACTCTCGAATTAGCGGAAGCTCGCGTGACAAACAATATATAGTACCTATGAAGGGAATTTCCTCAGGACGAGAGCCGCCGATATTTCGGCGGCTCTCGTCCTGAAGCAATTCCCTTCATACTTCCCTACTGGTTCGCCGAATTTCTACCCTAATATATAGCACCTGTTTCTCTCAGGAAGGGAATGCCAGCACCTTTTGCGTGGCTCTACTGCTTGTATGATCCTGCGAAGCATTTTCTTAACCTTTCGATGCGAGCTCTTTGGACGTGTTCGTTCTGTTTGTACTATATTTCTCTCTATTTACGTTTTAAGCTGTATTAAAGCGCAGCGCTCATTGTTCGCTATGGGAAGTGCCAGAAATGAAGATAAAACAGAAAAGGAAATGTGTGGTGGCCGTGGTTCAAAACAATTGAGAAATGCCTTAGTCTCGCGGACATCCCGTTCGCCGTGGAGGTTATGTACTGAACTTGATCTACGCCTATACGCTGCATTGTGCAAAGTGCACTAAACCAAAGTAAGAGCAACTATATACCTGCAAGTTTCGTATTTTCCATCACACACACACACACACACACACAAGCTAAGCCATGCCAGAGTGCAACCTGCTTTTTAGCATCTGTGTATGTAGTTTCACTGCATAATGTCTTGCACGTTCTGTGAAATATCTATAGCCGACTTTTGATATGTAAATGAGCCGAAAGCGAAACCGTGGCAATGGAGAGCGATCTGGCCCATTCTCTCTTGCTTTTGCTTCCATGCATGCTGACATACACACAGACGAATAAACCGAGGCAGGCGGCATTTTAGATAAGTTTAGATAGTAACGGCAAAGAGTGTTAGCAGACCGTTGCTAACCTGGGTTCCGGAGTACCCTATCCCGTACCCAATCAACGGATAAGATTCTGGGTCATGCACGCTGCCATTGCTTCCGGCTGGTTGGATAACTTCACGGTAACTTTATCAACTGTCGACTCCGTCCACACTCTCCGGCAACGTAAACTGCACAGGCGTAACGAACAATTACTTTACCCTCCGCCTGCATGTGTTCGTCTGTGTGTATGTCAGCGTGCACGAAAGAAAATCAAAGAAAGAATGGGCCAGAGTGAATGTATGTCTGTGACTTCGTGAAAGAGGCATTGGTACGCTGACGAGAGCGAAATGTCGGCGTATTGTAATTGGTAGCACACCTGACAGGCAACGAGACACCTGTGGGAACTTCCGCCATACGCACGCAATGAAGCTTGTTAAGTCTATGCAATTCACGATCATCATCCGCAGCCTAAATATGCAGAATACTTTTCTGCCGAGTAGTGTCCCCAGTAACTGACGGTCCATGTAAATAAAAGGCCAGGGACACGAAGTCTGAGAGAGCAGGGGATAGACAGATGGGAAGTTGCAAAATGCTGGCCCTCGGGACTAGCGTGAACAACGGAATTAGCCCCTTTCTATTCATACTGTCTGTACTAAACATGGAACGCTCTTTTTGATAACCAATCATCTCGCATGCAGATTGCATCGCATGAGTGCGCTCTCGTTTCCTTTTCCCAAATGCAGTACCAGAGGTACCATTTCGGAGGAGGCCGGGGGGGGGGGGGGGGAGGGGGGTTGCCCACACAGACACTACCCCTGGCTACACCAGTGCTGTGGCTACTACTTGCGTTGGTGAACAAGACACTTCCCTTTAGCTTTACGTTCGCATGCTGTAGATCATGTTGGCAAGTTTTGCAGCAGGGACACATTCACAGACACACATACATCTCGCACCTCTCTATCAAAATTACTTGGTCGCTGGCCAAATCCAGCCCACCAACGCTCTGCCCTCAAAGCTCTTTTGACATTTTCGGACTCCATAGGACCTGAATCCTATATTTTGAAGGGGCTCATTATTTCATTTCTCACATCACCACCAGCAATGGAGTAGAGTATCGCCCCTGACGGTGAAACGCCCCATTCGTCATCTCAAAATAAAGTTGTTGTTGTTGACATACATACATACAAAGATAAGCAAGTGGCGTCTTCAAGGCTGACGTCTGCCCCATTGTCGTCTCAATTAGTGCTGGTATGCCTACATTAGACGACAACTGTGCCGTCGAGAAGACGGACATCGTTAAAGGTACAGAGGAGGCGAAGGCCCCTCAGCATATGTGCGGTGGTGAACCACGGCCCCGAAGTTGAGAAAGTGTGAAAGTTCGGTAATCGATTTGCTGAATGTTACTCGTCAGGACCTCATACTGTTGCTGATAACAATAAAGTGCTGGATGTTGCAAGGCACGCCGCGTGCAAGGGGAAGATTGTAATTACGTTGTTATTTAAAGGAGCATGGAAATCATTTGGAACATATATTTTTTCACCGCTTGATATGAACATACTACCTTCATAAACTGTTACGGAAAATATTTCCTTCGAAAAGCGCGAATTTCCTGAGAAAATTAGTTTGGAAGAATGCGCTCCGCGGCGACAGTCTCCCCCAAGCCGAGTCTGGCGTGTGGTGACGTCAGGCGTCCGAGCACTTCATTGGCTGCCGGAAGCGTCCGCTCCCCGCCAGAATCGTCTGCTAGCTCAGGAATCGTGGCAACTTACCGACTGAGACGCTGTTGCTATTTATTTGCGTTTGACATTCACTTGCGTTCTTACATGATTTGTCTCGTAAGTTTTGCATAAAACAAGACTGCGGGCAGTGTAAAAGGTGTAGCCAGGCCTCTGTGTTGCAGTGACGGCCCGGGTTGGTGTGGATCGTACGCGGTTGTGATTTCTGTTCCGATTGTGCTGAGGTGTCGTTCATTAGTGAACAGTATTGTGCCTGTGTGTGCAGCATATATATATATATGTGATACGACTAAATACGTTCCTGTCAGTTGGAGATTTATTCCATGTGCCAGTGTTGTATTCTGCGTATGACCATTCAAAAAAGAAAATGATTATTTGACCATGTATTTTGGGGTTTCCCACAGATCGCTAGCAGATGAACTTTACTAACTTTATTTTGGTATTCATGTTGTAGTGTTTGTGGAGACGTTACGCTCCTGGTATCACTAAGATATGGTAAGCGCAATGTTACACAGCTATGCGTTCATCGGTCCGCTCTTTCGCCTCAGAGATGCCAGTGTCCATGCGGTTCAGAGCCCATAGTGTTGACCACAACACGGAGAAGTCATGATGGTCGGCAACATCTTCAAGTGAAAACACTGGTCACTGCGCCGCGTCTTCATGACTATGCATTTGTAAATAAGAAGAAGCACTATATTTCAATCCGAATGCTCGTTCACACTTAGCAGCATCACTTACCAGCCTCCGGTACATTCGTGTGGCGAAATCGAAGCTCGAGGAACTTAGCCTCCAACTCCATAAAACGTTTCGTCGAGAAGAGCAGACGTGTCGCCTAAAGAGTGTTCAATTCATCACCTGTCCTTCGCACGGCGTCCGATGAGCAACAACGCTTCCTTCCCGGTCGGCTTGCCAGCGCGCGCCGGAGAAATCGCAAAAAATAAGGAAAAAGACGGCGCGGTCACATGACGTCAGCGGCTGACAGCCGAGTGAGGGGGCATTTCTGCCGCCGAGATTCAAAGCTCCCTCGCGCTCCAGGATTGCGCGCTACGCTCAAACTTTTTGTGCGAATATGTATCACAGGGCTCAGAATCATAATTTCTACTTCTCCCGTCATATTTTATTCCGATCATTTCCATGCTCCTTTAAGTGTTCGGAACTTATTCGTTGCGGTTAATTTTCGCGCCTATCGGCATATCGTGTTCACAAGCACTTGTCCCCCCCCCCACCCCTGGGCCCTACTCCTTCCAGCTGACCTCTCTCCATCTGTCCACATCTGTACGCAGCTCATAGCACAGTTGCTTCGCGGCGCTAACACGAAAAAAAAAGACAAGCACCTGCCCACACCGCTCCGTGGCGTTTGAAGGTTTTGAGACAAATAGAAATTGCAGAAAACGAAGAACGGCAAGAGGTGTTACATGACACAGCTAATTCTGGTGATACCTTACTAGACCTATAGCACTGCCCGCGTGATTTAACATTAAATTTTACATTACATTTAAAATTTAAAATAGTGCATACAGACCTTAAAAGAAATTGGATCGATCAGGTGAAACTTGAAGCTGATCTTGAAAAAGTGGTCAAGATCTTGTTTTGGTATATTCACAACGCAGGTAAGTGCTAGGAAATGGGGCAAGTTTGAACGTGATACAGAATGCTTATGTTATAAAAATGAACAGTATATTGCATAGAGATTTACAACATGCTCGTCTCGCTTTTATTAGCGTGCAAGGAAGCAAGGTGATGGCACTCCTAGACGAACGGCGCCAGATACAATTGCAAACAAACAAACACAAAAAATAAGGCGCGCATTTCAGTATTCGCCTCTCCAACTACCTATAGAGGCGCTCGCGTCGTCTTCAAGATGGCGCAGAAAAGAATGATTGCCGATGAACAAATCGCCCTGCTTTATGCCTTCTTTCACGAGACACGCTTCAAAAATTGTCCAAATAACATAACTCGCGCGTGGTTTCCTGCTGTCTTCGTTGTTTTCGTTCACGCCGCTCCTTTGATAGTATCTTTTTCCTCTTCCTCTTCCCGACATTGAATATTCTTCTCCGCAGTAGTTTTGCACCGCGAAATTTAGCAGTTCTGTTGCTGTTTGAGTTCTGTAAGCCGGGACACTCCATCGCACACGAAGGGAAGTTGCGGCAGTTTCGGGTTAGCGCGAAATATACCTGTCGTCTGCTGTTACTATCATTCGTTGAGTGCTTCTGCTGGGGTCCGCTAGGTGGCGAGCAGCCTGCTGGAGAGGCGAATAGGTGAGTGAGATGACGTAGCAGGCTGTCTACCGGGGAAGGAACGTTTTCTAACCCCCGAGGTCGAAAGCTCTCTTGTGCACCAGTATTGCACGGGCACTCTTATTTTTTGCGCGAGTATCTAGCCCAGGGCTTGTAGCCGTAATTGTTACTCCCCCTGACGTATATTTTTTTCTGGCCCTAGCTCCCATGCTCCTATAAGGCTTCTCTTCTCATTAATAAGTTCGCAACACGATGCGAGATCATGAATCTGACGAACAGTCTGGGAGAGTTTCACAAAAATGTATGTTCTCTTACGCTTTAATGGTCTCGTGCTTGACCGGCGTGTAGCCACATCCAATGTCCGAGTTTCGCATTGTCAGTGGTCCACCTCTCAATGCAGAAAGCACTGGATGAAGCTGTTAACTCATGCGGAAACAACCACTTGAGAATTGCGCGCTCTCTAAGTTAAAACCACACAGCCAAACGGAAGCTGATTTTCGATAGGACAGCAAGAAATGCATTAGGATTTCACTTTTGCCCGCCGGATAACTTATCCGCCGTAGAAATTACCGTTGTCCTCCTCTTAGGCTATTCATGTCGGATTGATGAAGGATGCTGGCATAACTAATGCTATGGTCAGCCTGGGAACTCGACACGCAAAACAAAACAAGAACAACTTAATTTGCACTGCGGACAAAGATAAAGTCAAAGGCAACTCGAAATTTAACTATTTCTTGAGCACAATTACAAGAGAAATATAATTAAGTTACAGTTGGCGTATTCCATGCCAAGTGATCCAGCGATTGCGCTCGACCGTCGCTGATTGTCACGAAAAAAAAAGCAGAAAATCAGAGTTGATTCTGGTGGTATACATATACCAAATCCCAAATATTAGCCTCAAACACCGCCGCATTCCGACGCTAGAGTTCTGCGAAGTTTGCGCTGCTATAGCAAAACACTTACTCCCTATGGAAGCGTATCGTGAGCGTCCTACTGCATCGAAGAAGCTCAAAATTAAAATGGGTTTTCTAGAAGGACCATGCCACCTATTGACCATGTCTCAGTAGTCTACCGCAAAATTTAGGATTTGGGGAATTCTGGGAAACACTTAAACACTTGTCCAACTTTTCCAATTTTTCGATTTCGATTTTCATGATTGATAGGCATATCGCTTCTGATTTGAAGAGAGAGAGGGACGTACGCGTTTTTGTAGCAATTAACATATATCCAAATTGCTATACGCTCCCCTCGCTCTTCAAATCAGAAGCGGTAAAATCTATCATTCGTGGCAATAGTAGGAGGACAACGTGCATGCGTGAAGTTCTGTTCTGAGAGTGTAGGGTTCACGCAAGATGCCCTTCACGTCACGGATAATGATATACTTGCACACAAGATTGTTGTGTATTGTCATCAAGCAAGAGAACTACCTGTGGAGGCCTATCTTCACGTATGAAACTGTACCTCCCATGGTTGCAGGTTCCATGATGTTCTCTGCGGTTTCCTTGCTGTACAAAAATAAGGGTTTCCGTTAAGACACAGAGAAGGACAATAGCTTCCTTTTGATTGAGAGATACAGCCTAAATATGAAATATATACAACATAGACATAAACACTACATGTGCAGGGCGTTGCAAAGCGTTGGTGCTCTTTAATGCAGCGAAGTAGCACCTCGAAATCAGCGCATGCAAGTGCACGGACACAGGTTTTTTTCGGACATGCGAATTATCCGTTGTTTTTATCATAGAGTGGTGGTGTGCTCGCAGTGCGAGCACTTGCCTGTTCACATGTGCTCAAATTTACAGAGGGTCATTTTGAAAAAGAAGCGAGCAGATACATAGAAAAAGGAAATACGAAGAACGTAGTTTTATAAGCGGAGTGTTGTTGTGTTCACTGATTCCGAATGCACGTACAGTCTCCAGCATTTCTGTCGCAATAAATTCAGTTTGATACTACGTTTTCCGAGGTGAGCAGGAGCAAGGTGCGCTCATACCCGGTGACCGGGCTGCGAAGCCAACGTCGCAAGTATGCCGCCGAAAAAAAAAATAATTTCTTCAATGTAACAAAAAATACTTGTCTATTTTTTTATCTACGCATAACTGAGGTGTTCTTCTACAGTTATGTGTAAAGCATGTCTCTCTAGCTTGTTATCGCAGTTGAACTTTTTCTCACTGAAATATGCTCTTTTCAAGGATTTCTGCGAGTTTACGAGTTTTTTACTACACCTAAATCGTTGAGAAAAGAGTTCAGAATTTCTTATTAGAAGATAGTCCTGATGGACTTTACACCTGCAGAATTTGCTTTTGTTCGAGGCTGTGGTTATTTTTAGAAAAATTGTCAAGGTTGTGCAAATGCTTAAGCGTTTCCCCGAATTCCGCAATACCTAAATTTTGCGATAGACTACTGAAACTCTGTCAGTAGGTGGCACGGTCCTTCTAAAAATACGTGTTCCTTTTGAGATTCTTCGGTGTAGTAGGACGCTCACCGCTCGCTTCCATAGCGAGCATGGTTTTTGCTCGCAGCGCAAACTTCACACCCCTCTAGCGTCGCAATGTGGCTGTGTTTCAAGTTAATATTTTGAGATTTCGTATATGTCTGCCCATGGTGTCGGAGCGAACCGAAAACCAGAACCGAAAACCGAAAAAAAAAACGTTATTTTGGTGCGAACCGGAACGGAATCGACACCGTGTACGTTTTTTTCGCTCAGGAGGGAAACCGAAAAATTTATCGAACGGTTTTCGGTCCAAGAAAAAGCTTCGCCGGTTTGGACTACGAGCGAATGAAACTGACGTCGTGTGTTCTGAAGTCACGTCACGGATACTTTACGAGGGTTACAGTTACGGTGGAATGTATGTCGGTATACTATGACCCCTTGGTAACGTTTTGTCGTTCGCGCACATAGACTTACAGGTACATGTGACCGGTTGTGACTCTCTACCAATGTGTCATAGTGTTCGTTTTAATTTCATCCGCCCAAACCCTCCTGAACACGACCCAAGGGGGCTGCGTAACGGCTTCTCTATCGGTAATGTCTCGCAACGCGTCCCTTGTTTGAGAACAGCGAAGTTGAATACATTTACGTATCCGCGAGGACAAGCGCGTACAGGGTGGCGCTTCTTTTGTGGACAGGACACGAAGAAAAGAAAACGAAGCCGTCGAGCGCGTTTGTAAGTGAAGGTGTTCCTCGATTTGCGTCGTAATCGTGCGGTGGTGCTTGCTGGCTAGGAAGCAGCAACAGGCATTCGAATGGGACGCGATCGCACCAATCCAGCAAGAAAATACTTTACGTATGCCATCACGACAAACAAGTCCGTCTGTATCATGGGCTTCAAGAAAGGGGAAAGCCTATTTGAACAGACAGTCACCTACAGGAACCAGGAGCTACCAATTTCACAGCTGCCTATTAATATTAAATACCATGTGTGCGAAATAAACGGGTTTACATTTTGCAACATCACTTCTTTTTTTTTCTGTGAATGAATATGCCCACCAGAAGCGGAACCGGTTCAAAACCGGTATGAACCGTTATTTTTTTTTGCTCCGGAGCAGAACCGGTACCGGACCGTTTATGATAGAACCGGAACGAAAACCGGAACGAAAAATGTTTCGGTTCGACACCCTGTGTCTGCCACCACAACGAACTATGATTTTTTTCGTGACAATTGGCGATGGTCGAGCAGCCTCACTTGGCTTGGAACGCATCAGTTGCAAATTTTTAACTGTCACTTACGTCCAGTATTTCACTACTGTAAAAGTAAATTAATTACATTAATTTAGTTGCTTCTAATCAATTACCCCACAGCTGTGAGTACAACGCAGCTACATATTGGTGAGGATAGCTTTCGTGTGAAAAAGAGATTTCATGCGAGGACAAGCACGAAATCGACCTGTAGCGTCCATTGAATCTCACATGATTTGTTAGAATCACGTGAGAGAAATCAATTAATTAGAATCAATTAATTATATGAAAACGCAATGCACGAATATGCCTTCTTATAGCATGCATTGCCATGTCTTGCTGAAAGCATTGGTACTGCAGCCTTTTCCATGTTGATGTTTCGTTGGAGCATTGTCTGACAAGCCGACCGCTGAGAAACATGCAAGCAGTAACAGCGCACTTCACATTTTTCCCACACGACTAGAAAAGCGACGTGCTTATTCACAGGGTCATAACCACGGAAGGTAATCATGTTCGGAAAGAAACAAACAATTTCAGTATTGTCCTTTTGCCAAGCAGTGTTTATGGAGCGGAACAGCCTTGATCGCTGCGCTATGCGCTCTCGAGGCGTGCCCAAAGGTGATGACGATTTCCGGTCCTATGAGGAACAACGACAATGCATTCTGGAAACTGTGCTTTGTCGTTTTATTATATAAGGAGACATAATATGTAATTTTGTACTGGATTCGAACACACTCAGATGTCGTCTACTTCCTTCCGTTATTTGGTTTCCTCTTATTTTCCATGTAGCAACCGGCAGACGAATGAAACTGGCTAAAGTATGCGACAGGAACATCGTAGTTTGGCCACCCCTTAGTGGGATACCATGAAGTATGTGACGTGTAACAAATCATTACAAAGTGCACGGTATTTCCTGTAGTGTTCACTAAAACTTAACTGCAAATGCGAAAAGCAACTGTGAATGTCTGTGTGGCGATACATAGAAAGCTACGAATAAGAAAACACTTTCCAAGTTCCTGATTTCTCATCACAGCAATTGTCGGATGAAATCAGCTCTCCATTCCTTAATAAACCTCTACCCGAGAAACGTCATCATGACGTTGGTAGACACACCGAAACCAAAACAGATCGGAAGGAGAGAGCTGGGTTACACGAATGGGGAATTGTTCGCTGCATCCTATTAAAAGAAAAGTAGGACCGAAGGTCGCGTCCTTTTCAGAGACCATCGTAATCCCCTCAAGACCGTGGCTTTCGGGCGCGACCTTGTTCGCCACTAGCATTGAACGTAGTTCAACGCTACCAAACTCGTGGCGCTGCCGAACATTATGACGTCATTTGTTTACAAACAGGTAGAGGTCTATTGTTAGACGAGACGGTGGGAGAAAATGCACATGTAATTATGAAGTAGAACGAAGGCAATATATTACGAGCACCAGCTATATATCGATAATAAAATGGAAGGCTAGGTAGGATAATAGGTAGGTGATAGGTTAGTTAGGTAGGTAGGTAATTAATAGAAGGATAATAAAATACCTAGGTTACACAGGGTAACTGCAAACTGGTGCGAAAGCCAGCGAGAATACCAAATCAGACCTATCGGTGCGGCTATTGGTGAGGAGAACGGCCTATCGGTGGCCCTTCGGGTGCTTCGGATATAGGGTACCTGAATACTATCTCCCTATTAGTATTGAGGCATCCTATTCGAATAGTGTGGATGGCTCGCTAAATATGCATTGCGTTTGAAGCGATTGTGGAAGAAGCGCCCGCTCTTGCTGTGTTGCATAACGGGAAACTATTCTGAGGCTAGAACATGGCAGGACGGACACAACAAAGCGTCAATTACCTTAAACCGTTAAATACAGAAAGATGGCAGACATCATAAACGTCTATCGTAGCGACGGGATGTTCCTTAGCGCGATGTATATAGTGCTGAACCTGGAATTATAGACTTCCTGAACGACGAGAAACAAGGAAAAGTCCGGTGTGATCACGATTGGGAAACAGCTCACGAAATATGCGATGATGTGTAACAAACACCTCGCCAACGAACATTTCAGGGCAATCAAGGATGACAACAGATACCGCCCGTACAAATTCTGAGATCATCTCGTGTTATTGAGTTGCTTCTAGTAGCACGGTAGAAAGTATTTTTTTTTTGGCTGAAACACGCAAACAGGCGAACACAACACAATCCTGTGCATGATTATTTAGATTTGATCTTACTCCACGTTTTAGTTAAAGTAACAGTTTGTATTACCAACTGTAGGATGGAACAAGCGCAATACTTGCCCACATCACGTCTCAAAAATAGTACTGCCCTCGACTTAAAAGTCGAGCCTTTCCTAAAGTCTAAGATCTTTTATTTGCTGAACCCTATGCGACTGCTGTACACACCACTTGTCGGCAACACTGCGTGATCAGCGTGAGTGCCGTACCCCACCCAAGTTTACGCACCGGGAGGAAAATCGCGTACCCTCTATTGGCGTACTGGATGGAGCATGAAATACGCAATGTTGGGGCACGTTCATTCAGTGTGGTGGGGCGTAAAACATTTGTAACGGTGACGAGGACACGTCTTTGCAATTAACCCGTTCATCTGCAACGAGTCAAGATATACCCACTGATGTTCCTGACATCCCTTCCTATCAGATACTGTGTTTTTATCCCAGGCTATCGTCTCTAATATGTGATTACCTGCTGAGTGGAGCTGTAACACAGATAGGTTCCGTCTGTTGCAGCCGGAACAAGATTTATAACCGTCCCACATTGATCCGTATATCCTGAACACCATCCTGGAAATATTCTTGCGTCGTTCCATTAGTGGCGAAATCCAGGTCTCCTGGATCTCCCATGGATATCCCCATGCTCTGCACGCTGCTTCTGATAAGAATGGGATATCCACACAGCCAGAATGCGATATCCTGCAGACGTACGTCTGACATCCGTTGTAGCAGTGGGTAAAAGGAATTTATCCACTGGTCCCCTTTGCTAAGTGGTCTCTGATTCAACCACTTAGCAGCTGGGGCCACTAAATGCATGACCGAAAGTAATGCGTAGAAAAGCATATGCTGTTGAAATAATTATTGTTTATTCTGCCGTGAGCATTCACTGAGTATAAAGAAATAATCGATACATCTCTCACGTACTAAGTAGCATACGCGCAATGACTCACTGTGTCTAGACTATAGGCATATACCTGCGTTGACTGTGCGATGCACTCACGGACCACAGGAAGCATGGCGTTTGGTTGACCACTTCACATCTCGTATTTTATCAGAGAAGATGACACATCCGGCCATGTAGGTCGCGACATGTACCCCTTTCCTCTTTACCAAACGACCCGAATCTTTATAGACTCTTCTGCACAGGATGGTACCCTATCTCTGCCACGGCAACCGAAGAGAAAAACCGACTTGCTACGACGCGTCCAAGTTTCCACTGACACCCTCGCCCCTTGCCTAGTGATGTGTCGTTTGTGAACGAACCCTTCAAACTGAACGGGTCATTCGTGTGAACTGAACGAACTAGTTCATCAACGAGCAAAACATTAGTTCAGCAGTTCAGTTCACTGAACCTCACCACAAGCCCACAACACATATACTTCAGCCATCTCTGCCATCTATGGAGTATTTTGTATGGCCAACAAAGCTGCATGCGCGCAAGAAGAGGGGCGGGAGACAACCACGGTGTGTACGCGTAGTGGGTGGAACGCTGCGGCCTTCAGTGTATACGGCTGTGTCGCTGCGCTCAAGTGAACTATTGAACGTGTGAACTGTGTGAAGGAATTGAACTGGATGAGCTCCGCGGGTCGTTCTCAACTGCTCGCTGCCCCTGCCGCTACCCGTCAGAGCTGTTGCTCGTCCTCAGCGCATGCGCATAAGGGAAAGCGCGGGGAAAGGAGAGCCAGCGGCCTTGAACACCGTGTGAAGTGAACTACAGTGTGTCCCAGAAAACGTGTAATCGAATTCTAATAAAAAACTACGTCACCTAGAATCATACGGTTATCGGAATTCGTTCTTACTAGTTTTTTGCTACCTCCTGATGTGCATGTCATGTAACCAAAGCTAAATTATGTAAATTTTTCAGAAGTGAACTCGAAAATTTGCCAAGTAGATGTCACTCTTTTACCCCACCAACATGAAGAGCGTGCCGAATTTACTCAAATTCATGATAATTGACAGTGATATTCAGGATCTATCCGACCGGGAAAAATAGCCAGGATTTATTTTATAGGAGATAGTAAACGTCCCATTGGCATCTAGTTATACAGCATGGACATTCCTGGGGCGTTCCCCTGATTTCAAATGGAGAAAGCAAGTATGTTCTGTTGGACTTCCCATGGATGTAAACGGGATGTTCTCGAACATCCCTGGGACTTCCAAATGTCAGGATACGTTTTGGACACATTTGGTTTACTGGGATCCTTGGTAGCGCCTGTGGCAAAGAAAAGTCCCCTTGTTATTTAACCAAACAACAACAACAACAAAAGTTGCTGTTTTATTCTGAGAACGGGTAAGGTTACGTTAACACGAAGCACACCATTGTTTTTCTGGTGAAATTCGCTACCTGTCTGATGCGTCACACACTCCTTTCCGTTAAAAAATAAAAATAAAAAACTGATGCGAAATCGAAGATAACAGCATTCAAATTGGCCACCGTGTCAATGAAAAAACCTAACGTGCTTCCAAATTCCCCACAGTTTGTGTCTAAGACTGGATCATTGTCTACCGGACCCTCTTGATTTTATACGGGTATTTGTTTATTCCTGAGACGCCCCCTGTGTCGCCCTAATGAAGCGAGAAACCAAGTGCCTTTGTGCCGGATGTGCACGTTATTTCTTCGGTGAACGACATCAGCAGGTATTGTTCTCAGTTATTTCTAAAATTCAAAATTTGGTGACTCTTTTTCGAAAAATAAAACGCATTTCAAGAACATAAATAAGATTGTGTGTGCGCTCGCAAAGCCATCTCTTGTAAAACCGGAAACTTGGAGGAAATGTACAGTATAGTACTGTAACGCCTTTCTGCCTGTCATATTACTTTTCTAACCTCCAGGGCATCGTCGCACGAGGGACGGAAGGTCAGCAAAGGCCACGATGTAGAAAAACTGTTATTGAAGAAAGTAGTAAGGTATCCACTTGACTGCATCTCTAATATGCAGCATTGCTGATGCGTACGCCTCATAATCTCAGACCAAATGCAGTACTTATTCATATTCTCATTTTGCCCCATTCACCTTATGTAGTGTGTTGCGTACATCACGGGCGTTGAGGAAATACAAACATGTCACCTAAAATGCATTTAAATACGTTCCATACTGAGGATCTTAAGCATATCTCTCCATCAGCACATTGTCTGTATGGATCACGACATACGCACGGTTGTACTAGACTCTGAATAAAATAATGTCTCTCTCGTACAAAATTACCCTGCTCCACCAAGGAGAAGGCTGGACATACAAGATTTCAAAGCTGAAGCAAACAATACACACTGGTAAGCTCTCGCTACACAACCTCTACGGTTACGCGAACATGACCTTCGAACGATCTTTTCTATAGAGATACAATAAACATAAAAAGAAAAGAAGGAAAAAGGTAAAAGAAATAAAACGTTCAATTCCGAACGCTTTTTCATAAACGGAGCACTGATCGGGGGCGTTTGAATTCCGTCAGTTGACGCTTTTGCTGCTATTGTGATACACCAGCGAAAACATACAAAAAGGGAACGAATAAAATATACGAAAAACCAACGAGGCGGAAACAAGTTCATGATCGTGGAACGGAAAGCAAATCGTAGTTTCCCCTTCACTATACCGGTCACAATATATGGTTAATTACACTGGGAGAAGGAGAATGGTTCCACTGCGGCACAAGAGGTGGTATATAAGCGGAGAACACTTCTAGTGGGAGCATTAACTGCCTGCTACACTTCCCAAGTGACAACATGAGGTCCCTTGTAAGTATTCTTTACAGTCAATAACATGGCGTCTCCTCCGGTGCCCTTTGCCCCCACTCCTCACCGGTTCTTCGGTGATATGTAGAGTAGCTTTCCTCTGGCGTGCATGACATAAGTACTATCTTATTTTTAATTTTGTCCCATACTAGTGAAGTGATAGTTAAACCGTGGCAAAGAAGTCGTCCAAAGCCGTACAGCACTGGTGTGCACAGAAAAACAGAAGAAGTTCTTAGATTCCTTCTTCTCTGTTTTATAAATGAATGAGTACCCGAACATCTTTGGTCGACAAAGATGTATGTCTGCACCCTGATATGTAACTATAAAGAGTTTGCAGTAACCTGTGGGACAGCGTTCGTATCGCTTGTTCCACACAGTTCTTGCACTTGCCTGCCCACGGTAAGTTCTGCAACGTGTTGTTCTACAGTTTTGGTAGCAGAACATGAAAAGCATTGAATTGTCGGAAACAATCATAAGAACGGCGTGCTTCACTTCTTTTTAGATCGTTCTTGCCGTTTTCTGCCTGATGGCCACCATGGCATCTGCTGGCTACTTCGGAGGCTACGGTCTTGGCTACGGAGGATATGGCGGCTACGGAGGATATGGTGGCTACGGACACGGCTATGGCGGCTACGGTGGATACGGCCTTGGATACGGCGGTTATGGCCGCGGTTTTGGCTACGGAGGCTATGGTGGATACGGCGGTTATGGAGGTTACGGCGGATATGGTGGCTACGGTGGATACGGCGGTTATGGCTACGGCCATGGCTTCTACGGATAGACAACCTTGTAATTATTACCCCAGAATTAAATTATTACATCGCATTTCTTCGTCCTCAATGTGCAAATGTGTTTATTGCCATTTACTGGCGGGGGAAACTTGAGGAGGAAAGACTCAAGTTTGAGAACAGAAGTGCGACCAGTGTTGAAGTGTTACCATTTACTGGCGGGGAAAGGGCAGTAAACTGGAGGAGCAAAGGCTCAAGATTGAGAACGAAAGTGCCGCAAAAAAGTAAGCAGCTACAGTGGTCGAGAAAAAGAAAGAAAAAGGGCAACACTCGGATCCGTCAGTTGAAAGTGGATGGATCTCTCCTAGTGGAACTATGCGCGAGAAGTCTGAAGTGAGTACCTTTTAGCATAGTGGAAGATAGCATGAAAAACCTGCAAAATCAGTATCAGCTGACAGACCCAAACATCCAAAATATGTAGTTTAGAGGCAACATCACTTGGAGTGCATGTTACCCTTACACCAGCACGTTGGGGTATAGGGGATGTCAAAGTTCTGAAAGCTGTACCTTGTTTAGGAAGTGCCCAAGAGACGTGAAATTTTCCGAAAATTTTCAATGGCTAAAAGATCTGTTTTTCAATACTCATAACATGAAAACCAGAGTCTGGGGGACAAAAAACGACAACACAGACAAGGTCTCAAGGTCTGTGTTGGCTTTTTTCCCCCAGTCCCGAATTTTTATGTTATGGATCTACACCACCAGCTCGCTTGCTGCCTCTCTATCCTCTGTTTTTCAAATTTCCAAATACAAGTTTTGAAGAGAAAACGAAACGGGCCACCAAGCCTTCTTTTCAAGATTTCCTGAGGTTTGCAATGAGAGACTCTAAACCAGCACCGGAGTCGTGTTCGTGATATCCGGCCTAAAATCGATAATTCATTGTAAAGTGGCGTTCTCTGAGTATTCAAATGTTGGACAGTAGAAAATCATGACTTGCCATTGAGCGCCGCTTGCAGCTGGCTTTAAGTAACGTCCAGGGTACATGACATGCAACTTAGGATGGACTTTCCGCCCGAAAGGTGCCTCGAGCTCCTATTCACACGCAAGGCTATGACAAATTTTCCTTTTAGAGTCGATGCCAAGAAACGTGAGCCTTCCATGGCCTCATTGGCGTGGTCATGGACTCGTATCTGCCTTGTACTCGCCACATTACGCACCTTGAAGCAAAAATGCAGCAATTGCACCCTGCATTTCAACATCTTTCTGTCTCAGGATGGGGCTGTTGTCAACGCTCCCTTCTCGCACTTCACACAGGTTTGGTGCGGGCGACTGTGCTTTACAGCCTTCCGATCCTGCACAGGATTTCCAGAACATCATTAAATACCATTCGAACCATGTCTGACTGAAGCCTTCGTCGCTGCCTTGGAGTTCTAAGAATGGCTGAAACACGACAAATCCTGGCTGAAGCTGGTGAACTCCCGAATGAGGTTCTACGTGAACGTCAAACGGCAGGGCACATCCTCCGTTTGCGTGCGCACAGACCCCATCACCCGCTCCTCAGGAGAATTCGATACCGCCCTGAAAGCGACTTTCACCGAGTGGCGCAGAGGACACGCCCCAGACTCACTGGCTTCGTAGCTAATGACGTAACACCGCCGGAAGACCCCTGGTCTCTGCCGATACCACCAATCTTCATAAGACTTCTGAACCTTCTGGAACGAAGAGATCAAGATCCACATTAGATCCTTTGAGCCCATTTTGATGCTCTGGTTGAAGACAAATTTTCTACTTCTGTAGCAGTACACACAGATGGTGCCTCCAGAAATGGCAAGTCTGCCTCGGCATTGCAATACCATTCCGAGGCGTAGCGCAAGGACGACGCCTTTCGTATCCAACCTCATCAACAGCTGCGGAACCCTATGTCAACCTATTCTTTCTGCAGGACATCGTTGATCTTACCCCGCGAGAATGGGCAATGTTCACTGACACAAAATGTACAGTGCAACCTATTGAAAATAGAGACATACGAGGGTCATCCGCACCAGTTATGGATATGTTAATGGCTTACCACAATGTGTACGAAGCAGGGCACAGGCTGATTCGCAAGCGCGTTCCAGCCTATTGTGGTGTCGTGGGGAATGAACAGGCTGATAGCGCCACAGAAGTAGCTCTCCCGTCTTAGAGACGAACGATTATTCCACTGTTAAAAGGAGACCGTCGTTCCATTCTTTGACATCTAGTCACACTCCTGGCTTTCCGCCAATGGACAAATGACATTCTGCACCCATCAATGCTGAGTTGATCCAACGCTCGCTTTGCGCATGCCTCGAAACAGCTCTCGTCAATGCGCTGCATTAATTCTTCGGATGCGACTCGATGTGGTTTTTACATTTCAGTGGCATTACCGCTTGAGACAAGTTGACTCTCCCAGATGGTGTCACTACGGTGATATAGAACAACTAGAGCACACTCTTCTTCATTGCCCACGCTACCAACCTTCACGAACCACACTCTCCGGGTCTCTTAATCAGCTGGACTCCCGCCCCCGCTCTCTATCAAAATTGCTTGGTCGATGGCGAAATCCTACCCACTAACGCTCTGCCCTCATAGCTCTTTTGATTTTTTTGTACACCATACAACTTCGATCCTTACTATGAAGGGGCTCATTATTTCATTCCCCACATCACCACCAGCAATGGAGAGGAGTGTCGCCCCTGGCGATGAAGCTCCCCAATCGCCATTATTAAAGTTGTTGTAGAGCCCTGGACCGGTAACCCAGAAGATATGTGGGTTCGAGTCCTGGCTAACCTTTTGAGTGACTTTCGTCTTTCATTGCTGTTGTTGTGTGATACCCTTCCCTGCTTCGTCATATTCGAAGATATATTGCCTTCTCACATCTAATCAGCCACTTTACATTTGTTGGTTACTTATCCAGTACTTCAGTTGTTTACTTATCCAGTTATTCAAAGAAAAATAAACGAAGTTCCTACAGAATTCTCATGAGTTACATAACACTTCGCATGCAGCTTGCCCGACACGAAGCGCTGCCTCACTGTCGATGCCGATCGGCAAGCAGACGTTTTCCTGTGAATCGCTCGTTGCTTTTTCCCACATTGAGATGGTGGATTCATGTATCACAGTGTGGAAAACGTGGTGGTGGTAAGAAGGGGGGGGGGGGGGAATACGGTCTCCGCGGTGAGTCCGCGTTCATCCCCCAGAGCGTTGCGTAGATTACTATGCACATTTCGAAATTAAGACCAATGGCGTCACATTACGCAAAAGCCTGTCTAGACAGCGAACGCCTTGGTTGGTATGGGAAAAATCGGCGCGACTCTTTACGGTACTTGCGGACTGCTCGCCTTTTGCGTGGAGGATATGATTCGCACATGACGAAATGTTTGCAAGTGTGGATGTGTGGCGTTTCGCAAAAGATCGCTAGACTCACGGGGAACATACTCAAAAACAACGGTGACAATTGACAACCGTGGTTAATCTTAATGTTCATTGTAAATTGGAGAGAGAAAAGAAACGATATTACTCAGCAATATAATCAGTTGGTATCCAGAATGGAATCGACGCAACTGTAGCTCAGGTTACCGTCCCTTCTGGCCATGTGGACGGAAACCGAATTCTGTGTTCCTTCGTGTGTTTTTCAATCTCTGCAACTATCACTGCAACTAAAGTTTATGTTCTGCCGCCGAGGCACATTAATATAAGAATGCAGAAATTATACAGAAACGAGGAAAATGATGTAGACATCAGCAAATATGCATTTCAACAGATAGATAAGACGGTGTAAACGGCGTAAAGTGTCGTCCGGAAATGACAACGGTGATCTTTCGCTGCTTCAGCCATGAGGTACGTTTCTGCCACCTGAAAACACAACCGAAACTCACGATGCAGTGGAAACGATACGGTACAAAAATGCCATCTAGAAGTTGTTGCATTTTTTTTTCATTCCGAACTCATTGAAAAAATAGAAAAGAAAAATGTTATTTTCCGGAACTTACAAGTTTTTCTTTCTTCGAGCATTTACATCGCTATAGTGCCAACACGTAAACACGTAGCAATACTCTGACGTGGACATCATGGAACTTTCTTGATATTATGCATTGCAAAAGCCTCCTTTTTCTTTTTTTACTCTTTTTTTTTTGTGAACATGCCCCTAGAGAGTTTTGAGCAGCCGATATCTGGGACAGAGACAGTACTTCGAATAGTCTCGCTCCAAAATATAGGTCACTGCTCGCCTGTTGGCTTTTGCTTCAATCTACCTTGGCCGAATCGCTGGATCTTCCACTTTACTTGATGCATGTCCATTTTATGTGATCCTGTATAGGACGTTATAGTTTTGTAGGTTTTCGTCGCTTCTCTCCTTTTTCGCAACGTCCTGTGACTACGAAAACAATTTATTCTCTCTATAGCTAATGTCCCGATCATTACGAAGGAAATAAGAGATTGCATGCATCTAAAGAGACGCAGGGGAAGAAAAGGGTAAGGTCGTGTCCGCTGCAGGCGACGGCTTCGTCCCGGCTGAAGCTGTATTAAGCACAGCGCAGAGTACCGTCTAGACTGGGACAGTGTCCGTAGACAGTGTACCGGGTAGACTAGGACAGTGTCGATCGTCGGGTGATAGTTGTATAACGCGTACGAATACTGACCGTTGATGAGACTGATTTTCGTCCTGGAAAGTATAATACGCAGCGAAGTGCCAAGTCTGTGCGAGTGCGCGTTCTGCAGTACTGGAAGCCTGTATCATCGAGGAAGCACCTCAGTGAATCTCTACCTGAAGTGGGCGTCGCTTTTCCCCCATGCCGTTCACATGGGTCATGGTGCAGTGAATTGCATTGTCGGAGTTTATCCGTACAACGTCTGGTGTACCTCAAGGTTCCTGCTTTGGTTTGATGGAATCAGAATAAAATAAAATGTTCTTAGTTTATGTTACTGCAATTCTTCTTCTATGCATTCTATTCTATTCTATTCTGCAATTCTATTCTTTTTGCAATGCCTTGTACAGTCGGGCAGTGCAACAGCCACTGACGGAATTGTAAGCGAGAACGGTGTAGCCCGGTTTCACGTCAGATCAGACAGGGAGGTACCATCGACATCCTGCATTTTCAGTATGTTTTATGTTTAGAATCTCATTGTATATGATGATAAATAAGGGTAAAACGAATGATTTATACCGGATACATTTTGCGTGAAAAAATCGAGAAAATCCCGTCCTGAATTCGAGTGCTTCACATGTGCCGTTTTTGCACGTGCATATCTCCTGATTTTTTAAATATATTCTTGTGTTTTTTTATACTTTTTATACTTACTTTTATACTTTATATCAAGGACAGCATGCCGAGCGCAAATTTTGACGCGCAAGTGGAACGCTGTGTGATATAAAAAATCGCGGTTATGCTCTTTCGCGCAATTTTGTTCCAAGTTCGACGCGCGATTTCTCTGGCTGTAGATGCCCCTCATTGGTATACTTGGCATCAGCTTACTAAGATTTTAATGCTCGTTCATTTATTATACATATATCGTGCGTGTACCTCCTACAGGTATCAGCTGAAACAGGCAAATGTTTAGGTATATTTCGAACAAACAATGATTTTGGGCGTCCGTTTCTCGAAAAGGCCCCTTTTGATTTCATTTATATTTCGCCAGGACATAGCCTGATGTTCGATATTTCGACTGATGTAAAAACAAGAAAATGTGTTTCAAAAGTTGCACACTGGCGACGAGCGCGTGAAAACGCGGCGCTACTCTGCGTGCGTACGTGTCGGAGCTGGGCTAGCGGTACTGCGAGATAGCCGCTCTCTCTTGATGTCTCACAAGAAAGGAAATAGAGAACTGTGTGTAATCATGAGCTATGTTCCAATGCACTTTCTGATGTTTTGCTTTGCCACACATGCGAACCTTGTATTCCAGGTTATGCAGTACATTTACCCATTCCGTTTTCTTTTGCATTCGAAAAGAAGACACGTCCTCGGATAGATGGAGTAAACTATGGACGTGCTCTAGGTGCTAGGTGCTAGGATCGGAACATATGTTAACGTGCTTGCCACATCACCTAAAGCATGTCCATTTACTCCATCTACTCGAGGACGTGGCTTGTTTTGGAATGCAAACGAGAAATGATTGGGTAAATGCGCTGTATCGTTCGCATTTATTATTATTATTCCCCCCATTCCACCAAGCACTGGGGTAGAGTATCGCCTGTTGCGATGAAACTCCCCACTCTCCTAGGCCGAAAATAAAGTTGTTGTTGTTATCGTTCGCATGAGTGCAAAAGCAAAACATCGAAAAGTGGAGTCCGAGAAACCTCCATAGTCCGTACCGTGGACAGTGAATACAGAGAAGTGACGGTTTCATGACAGGGAGTGACGTCATTTGTCATCGCCATTGCGAAATATTGTTTCGGCTTTCGCAGTCTTGTATGTACATGTACACAAACTACCACTTTTGATTACACACAGTTGTCCATTTCCTTTCTTGTGAGACATCGACACAGCGCCGCCATCCCGCGGTACCGCTGGCCCACTCCGACAGGTATGCATGCAGAGCAGCTAGGCCGCGTTTTCAAGCGCTCGTCCCCAATGTGCAGCTTGTGAAGCAGCAGAGGACATATCTAACACCGGGTTATGTACTGTCAAAATATAAATGAAATCAAAAGGGGCCTTTTCGAGAAACGGGCGCGCAAAATCCTAGTTTTTTTTTTAAAGATACCTAAACGTTTGCCTGTCTGAGCAGATACCTGTAGAAGGTACACGTACGATATATATATCAAATGAATGAACATTAAAATATGAGTAAACTGATGCCAAGTATAGCAACGAGGGACCTCTACAGCCAGCAAGATCACGCGTCGAAGAACAGACTTGAGCCAGAGCATGTTCGCCATTTTTTATATCACACAGCTGGCCAGAGTCATACGACCCTATGGCTTCAGGTAATTTTGTGCTTGTTTATGGTCATTTTTGGGTCTATTTTGTTGTTGTTGTTGTCACTTTTCAATGTGGAGTGGTTAGGTTGGACACCTCGTGTTACTAGAATTGCATTGGTTCATCAAGCAACAGCAACTTTATTGTGAGATGATGAATGGGGAGTTTCATCGCCAGGGGCGATACTCTGCCCCATTGCTGGTGGTGATTCAAGGAATGAAATAATGAGCCCCTGCACAATAAGGATCGACTATGGTATCCAGAAAGGTCAACAGAGCTTTGAGGGCAGAGCGTTGGTGGCTGGATGTGGCCAGGGACCAAGCAATTTTGTGAGAGAGAGGGGGCGAGAGTCCAGCTCGTTAAGGGATCCGGAGAGTACGGTTCGTAGTATGGGCAATAGAGAAGAATGTGTTCTAGATCTTCTACCGCACTGCAGTGACAACATTGGGGAGAGTCAACTTGTCTCAAGCGGTAACGCCACTGCGCCGTAAAAGCCACATCGAGGCGCATTCGATGGACTAATGCGGCATCTTGACGGCATCTTCACCAAGTGGTTGAATGATGGCAGTTGAAGAATAGGCACCAGCGGTGGGATTCGAACCACACCCCCTGATTGCCGGTCCGAGATCTTACCAATTACATCATGGTTATACTACAACGTTAACCAAGTAGATTTAATTATACTGTTTTACAAAAAATTACTCTTTATAACTACTGCAGCTCAACTGCATAGGACTAGTAATAATACAAAATTATATGTGCATGAACATCTGAAGTAAACGAAGTTGGTACTGCCTTCCAAGCTTTTATTCCAATGATTCGTGACACAGCCCCATTGCTTCTTTATCCTTTGCAACATTGGCAGGTAGCTGAGCAGAAGCTTTTCCTTATTTGTGCGCCTGAAATCTTTAGCGTTGCAGGGGTGTATCCTGTAAGAGACCGCGAAACACCAACTGATGAGCTAATCCTCATTGTAATAACACCAGTTTGTTTTTAATTTATGTTTCTAAACCGCTCTGCGTCTCGTTATACGGAATCGCGGTCAAATGTCTGTTGTCAGTGGGAGAAAAGAGAGAGAGAGAGAGAGAGAAAAAAAACGACTTTACTCCGGTATAATCAGTTCGGATCCAAAATGGAATTGACGCAATTGTAGCTCAGGTTATCATCTTTCTGGCTTTTCAAACAACCACCGACTTCTTCGCTCCTTCGTGTATTTTTCAATCTCTGGAACTAACCGGCCAGGTTGAAGTTGTGCCGCCGAGGCACGTTAAAAAAAATGTGCGAAATGCTACAGAAACGAGGAAAACGGCGCAAGCCGTTTATCGCAGATACGTATTTCAACATTAGGATATTCTTCCCCACCCATTTATGAAATATTCTTACTTGTAACCAGTGTGTCGAACGTTCGGGTTCGGTTCAGGTTCGGGTTCGCGCTGCTTGGATTTCGTTCCGGTTCAGCCACGCCAAACATCGAACCGGTTCAGAAACCGGTTCGCAGCCCCGAACCGGTTCGTGAATCGGTTCAACGCTTCAATTTTATATCTCCCATAAAACTGCTTTTATGAGAAAATGCTTGGCTAATAACTTACTGCTGTTGTGTGCATTGACGTTTTTAGTGGTCAGGTACTCCCTTTAGCGAGAGAAGGGAGAAATGGATGAACACTTGCAAATAGCGTCTACGCTGATGAAGCGGTGTAGTCCTGCTAAATCTGTTTTTTCACACGCACAGTTCCACAACATACACTTAAAGGAAGCCTAATAAGATGGACAGCATTTTACATAGACGACGGTACACACCGGCACACTGCATTCGCAGCGTAAATCGATCTGAAAGTGTACTGCAGCATGTCGAAAACAAGTCTGCCAGCCTTGCTCTGTCCGAGCTCACAGCAGTGTACCAGTTAATCCATAACACAAAGGCAATGTGTCACGACACAATTACGCTACCAGTAAGCAGAACTACATTTACTTTTCAAACCACGACCAATCAAACAGGCACCGTTGTGCGTACGCTCCTTCTCCACTTCTCATGTTTCTGACTTGTTTAATTTTAACTGCTCACGTGTAAAGAGAAATGTTGGGCACTTCCTCAATCACATATTCGTCCTATAGAGCTACACAACTGGCCTACTCCATTCCTGCTTCATTCGTCCGCGTGGGGCTTCCTCTCTGAAGAGCAGACGCCGCAGCGCGTGCGTGGGGCGTTAGCCGCGGCGCTCACAGGCGCTACTGCGATTCAACGGATTAAAGAGACGCTGAAAGCATACTTACTATATGTCCTCGTTTGACTGATAGGTGAAAATTTGCGAAATGCATGATATGGAGATCAATGCGTCCTCGTTCGGGGATTGAGAGGCACTTGAACCCTGATGCTGACTTCTTTTATGTCCGAACCGTTTTGTTGCGGACTGGTTACCGCTATTATTTGGTTTGGTTCTGCTCCGGCTCGGGTTCAACAGTGTCATGAAAATTGCGGTTCGGGTTCAGGTTCGGTTCCGGCGAAAATAACAGTTTGGGTACGGTTTCCGGTTCGGGTCCGGGTTCGGTTCGACACCCTGCTTGTAACGCATTACACGGTATATTCCCAGCTTACTATCAGAAAAAAGCAGAAAGCATCCTTCCGAGAGACGTTGAGAGGGATAGCCATTTAGGAGTGAAAGGACATGTAAGATTAAAACTACTGTGAGTCGACCACGAATTAAAAGGAACACACACCCTATACGCGTATACTATACGGACATGGCCACGATGTCCTCATTTTCATCAACTCAGTGTGCTGAAGGGAATGTGCGGATTGAATTCCAGCAGGTGACGCACCTTGTGACCGTTTTTGCTGCTATTGTGACACACCAGCGAAAATATACAAAAAATGAACGAATAAAATATACGGAGGACCAACGAGGCGGAAACAAGTTCATGATCGTGAAACGGAAAGCGAACAAGAAAAATGAAAGAAAAAGAAGGAATTGTACTTTCCCGTTCACTACCGGTCACACTAAATGGTTAATTGCATTGCTAGAAGGGAATGGTTCCACGGCGGCACCAGGGGAGGTATATAAGCGGAGAACACGCCTAGTGGCAGCATTGACTGCTTCCTGCACTACCCGAGTGACAACATGAGGTCTCTTGTAAGTATTCGCTACAGTCAATAACATCGCGTCTGCTCCGGTGTCCCTGTCGGTGTTCTTGGTAATACGTAGAGTAGCTGTGTCTGGCTTGCATGGCATAAATGGTACAGCTCACTTATTTTCATTGTTTTCCCATGCAAGTGAAGTGATAGTTCAACTGTGGCGAAGAGGTCGTCCAAAGCCTCACTGATGGGCACAGCACTACAGAGGAGGTCTTAGATTCCTTCTTTTCTGTTTCATAAATGAATGAGTAAACGAACATCTTCAGTCGTCTGAAACAATGATGCATGTTCGCACTCTGATATGTAACTGCAAACCATCTGCAGTAACCCGTGGGACAGCGTTCATACCGCTTGTTCCCCACGGTTCTTGCACTTCCCTGCCCACGTTAAGTTCTGCCGCGTGTTGTTCTACAGTTTTGGTAGCAGAACATGAAAATCATTGAATTATCGGAAACAATTATAACGGCGTGCTTCACTTCTTTTTAGATCGTTCTTGCCGTTTTCTGTCTGATGGCCGCCATGACATCTGCTGGCTACTTCGGGGGCTACGGTCTTGGCTACGGAGGTTATGGGGGCTACGGAGGATATGGTGGCTACGGACACGGCTATGGCGGCTACGGTGGATACGGTCTTGGATACGGCGGTTATGGCCGCGGTTTTGGCTACGGAGGCTATGGTGGATACGGTGGTTATGGAGGTTACGGCGGATATGGTGGCTACGGTGGATACGGCGGTTATGGCTACGGCCATGGCTTCTACGGCTAGGCAACTTTGTAACTAATACCCCAGAATTAAATTATTACATTGCGTTGCTTCGTCCTTTATGTGCAAATGTGTTTATTGCCATTTACTGGCGGGGGAAACTTGAGGAGGAAACACTCAAGTTTGAGAACAGAAGTGCCAAAATAGATAGTGGGAAAAAAAGGACAGCAGTTGCCTGTGCAAGTTAAAAGCGGATAGATTTCTCTTTGAGCGGAATGATGTGCCAGCAGGTTATAGTGAGTACATTTTAGCATTGTGGAAGATGGTGGGAAAACCCCGCAAAGTCATTATCACCTGGCAGACCCCAAATGACCTAAATATGTAGTTTAGAGATTACAGCACATGGCGTGCCGTGTTACTGTCACACCAGCACGCTGGGGAACAGGGAAAGTCAAGGTTATGAAAGCTGTACCTTATTTAGAGAAGTGTCAACTACAGACGTAAAATTTCCACAAATTTTCGATGGCTAAAAAACTATTTTGAAATTTCCAAACGCAAATTTTGAGGAAAACACGACATCGGCCAAGAAGCATTCTTATTCTTGTAAGAAGAGCAACATTTCCTTAGGTTCGCAGTGACAGACTCAAGCCCAGCACCGAAGCAGGTGTTCACTGCTGGTTTTGAGGATATTTGACACCCTTCCGTATCTTGTCATATTCGAGGATATGTTCCCTTTTCACATGTACACCAGCCAGCTTACATTTTCCCAATTCTCTTAGTTTGTTCATACATTTATTCCGTAACACTGTAGGTTATTAAAAGGAAAAGAAATAAAGTTCCTGCAGAGTTTTCATGAGGTACAGAACATTTCGCATTGTCAGCAGAATTTTCGCGTCAATTTGCTGTAATGCGTATTGTCACCCGTACCTAACAAACAATCAACTTACAAACAATTGTCCATTGGAATTTATTGTCAGTGTGCATTGCACCCATATACTATGACCTCTACTAGAAAACGGAACCAACAATTAATTCGGTTATTTGTTCCGATTGTTTTGATTTTTCTCTTGGTTTGTAGTTACTAGATCTCAGATCTTAATGCTTCTGTGACAAAAAACAACAAAAAAACAAAAAAACACTGCGAACATCACATTTTGTCTAGCATACATACATACATACAACGGAAAGCAGATCTAAGCAAATTATTGTGGAATCAAGAAGGTACATAATAAATAAGACACTACAAAAAACATGGTATTACCAGCGGTACAGGAAAGTTTCGGATGCAATAATAATTACCTGATTAATATGCCGTTTTAAGTGCATTGCTTTGAGAAGGATCAGCGCCCGGAGCACTGGACACAGGACGAAGAAGTCATGCAGTGCCACCTTAACGCAGCAAAATTCACTCCTGAGCATGCTCGCCCATGTGGCAAATAAGCTGAGCATGAGTGAGCCGACAGCTGAGTGGATACTGAAAGACTCTAGATTATTGAAGGTGCTTTGTGGGTCAGACGGACGAGTGCCACTACACTCAAAGAAAGAGGGGGAGTCAAACCCTCTTCTGGAGTCAAACGAATACCTCCTCCGGAGGCAGTAGCTGCCCCTGTGTGCAGTGGAGCTGTTCGACCCTATGGCCCCAGGTCATTTGGCGTTTGTTTGTGGTCATTCTTTGGACTCTGTTTTACGTTTTAGCACGAATAATAATACAAAATAACATGTGCATGGGCACTTCAAGTAGACAAAATAGGTATACTGCCTTCCAAGCGTTTACTGCATTGTTTCCTGACATGCTACAGGCCTACTGCTTCTTTGTCCTCTGCAGAAAAGTGGAACAGCCTTTAGCCCTTAGGCTTTTTCAGAGCCGTTGAAAAAGAAATCGAACCATCACGGACCTCCCGCCATAATCTGGACGGGAGGTCCAACGTCTCTATGACACTTACCACAGGTCAACAGGTCCCCGTCAGCCCTTCCAAACGCCAACGGGTAGGGAGCCCTTCCTCTGGTGATCCCAACATTCCACAGATCGTGAATGTTCCCGACAACACCATGGACACTTCGGCACCGCCAGCTCCTCAGCAGACAGATGCGATGAACGATAGCAACCTTGCCACTTCACTTCATGACCCGTTCACCACTGTCACCTACAAGAAGAACCGAGCCGGCGGTATTCCCATACTGTTTCGACCAGCAACTACTGACTACTCCTTCTGGAAGGTGAATCCTAATGCGGTCGCTAGTGAGATACGCCTGCTAACCCAACAACAGGTTATGCACCACCGTTTCCACCGAGATGGTTCTCTCTTCGTCTCCGTACGGTCCGAAGCAGCCGCCCGCAACCTTTTGTCTGCTAAGTGCTTAGCTGGCATTCCGGTGATACCATCCATACCCCAATCGTACGCCAGAAATATGGGCAAGATATATGATGTTCCAAGGGAGTATTCGAACGACGACCTCGTGCTCTATCTTAAAGACGCAGGGGTTTTATCAGCACGGCGACAGGTTCGGCATTCCCTAGCAGAAGATGGCAGTGATGTGTTCACCCCGTTACGGAGCGTTATCCTGACTTTTGAACCTACAATCCGTCTTCCTCCCCGAATTGCCCTTGGGTTTCAGACCTTCACAGTCCAAGAGTACATAGAAGGCCCCATACAGTGTTATAACTGCCAACGATTTGGCCATATTGCACGAAATTGCCGAGGTTCTACACGGTGTGGCATCTGCGCCGGACCTCACCGGAGATCAGACTGCAACAACAAAAGAGAGCCAAAGTGTGCTAACTGCAAATCCAGCCATCCCGCATCATTTTCTTTATGTCCTGTCAAGACCGCCGCCACCAAGAGGCACCAAGACCGAACCCTACGACTTCCGTCTGACGCTCCTAGGGATGCTAGTGCCACACTCCCGTCTCGTACAAATGCACAAGAATTTCATGCACTACCCCCTCGATCTGCACCAGGTAAACGAGGGTCGCTGAACAGAGTCGCGGCTACGCCTATCACAAGCGCACCGCCTCCTCGTCCATCAAGACAGATTACAAACACTTACGCCAGTGTGACGGAACCAGCACCCTCATCAGCCCCCCAATATATGCCTCCTCTGGGACTCTTCTCAGCGGTACTCGCTGCCCTTAAGGCCATTGTCTCTGCTTTTCCTGGTGCGTCGCAACTGCCCGAGGTTCAAGCGCTTCTGGCACTGGAGGCATTATCTTCGCATCAGCATGACGGAATTGTATAAAAACGCCCTGGCCATGCAGTGGAATCCTCGAAGCCTGCGTAACAAGCTCCCAGATTTTAAATTACATCTCCAACAGTACAAGTTCCCTTTCATAGCTATATGCGAACACGGCATGGATTGTACACATCGTGTTAGTGGATACACAATCTATCGCTCTCATCATTCCCCTGAGAGTAGAGCAGCGCTATACGTTCGCAATGACCTCGTTGCTGCACCCATCGGCTCAGTTTGCCATCGCTCTTATGATTACGTCACATGCAGGATCCGCCTTGGCCCCATGCTGTTAACGGTCGTCAGTATCTACAGGGTGTTACCCTATAAAAGTCTACCCGTGCAACTATGCCGTACTCGCCAATTACTCAATGCAGGTGGCACATTGTGCGATCTTCATATAAAGCTCATAAGGACATTTAATCTTGGTGAATTTCGCAGTGATTAAGCGCCGCAACACGAAGTTATAACTCAAAACCTGAGATTCCCGTAGTCAAAACAATCAAGATGGCGGCGTTCAGAAGAGCACTTGCCATGCTGCTCCCCAGACGACGACGTGTCGCATATCCTGCCAGCCGGATGGAACTGCAGTTTTCATTTCGCTTTCGTGTAACTGTCGTATTTTGCTCAGAAGTGAGCAAGTGAGGTACGAAAAATGCCGGCGTACTCAGCAGACGACACCCAAAAGGGATGTCGTCTGCTTACTGAGAGGCGCCATCTTGGCTGTTTTGCCTACGGGAACCTCACGTTTTGCGCTATAACTTTGCGTAACGGTGCTCAATCACTTCGATATTTGCCATGGATGAATGTCCTTATGAGGTTTATACATAGGCAACACATTGTACCGCCTGCATTGAGTAATTGGCGAGCACGGCATGCCGACGCGGGTAGACTTTTATAGGGTAACACCCTGTATATCTATAGAGCACGGCATGCCGACGCGGGTAGACTTTTATAGGGTAACACCCTGTATATCCGTCCCGCGGTACAGGTCCCGTGGAGTGACCTGGAACGCTTACTTGGTTCTCTGGAAGCCCCGGCGCTTGTGCTAGGGGACTTCAATGCACATCACTCGGCCTGGGGAAGCCGAAGGACGGACAGTAGGGGAAGGAGGTTGTTAGAGGCAATGGAGAATAATAACATGTGCCTGCTGAACAACCGCGAGCCCACTTACATGCGATCCCCAATGTCACTTGATGTATTGGACCTCTCGTGGTCCTCAACCGACATAATTCGCCACTTGTCGTGCGCTACGGACGTCGACACTAGAGGTAGCGATCATTTTCCTTTATATATTTCGCACGACAGACTGCCCCTCTCAGCAACTGCTGGACTGATTTCTTTCACAAACTGGAGACGTTTTCGTGCGGGCCTCAGAACATCTGTGCACACCGGTATGTCCCCAGAGGCTCTCTCTCAAGCAATTACCCGCGGTATTCAGGACGCGGTGGTCATGTCTAAAAGGGTAACAGGCCATATCGGCCATTCCCTCGCTATTAATCACCTTAGAGCATTACGTCGCCGAGCAGAAAGAACGGCTCGTCGGACAGGGCAACTTACGGACATTGTGGAATACCGCCGGATGAAAGCTAAAGTAACACGAGAACTTAAAAACGAGGACAGGAAGCGTTTGCGTAAGTTTTGCCACCACCTTTCACCGTTCGATCCGGCCACGAAGATCTGGCGGACAATCCGATCTCTGAAGGAGGCGCCCCCTCAAAAGAATCCTCTCGCGGCCTTGGCTATCGTTCAGCGTGTAGACGAGAACACGCTTGCGACGGACTTCTGTGTGGTACTAACGACTCCGGCGGCTGCCTCGACCACGCCCCTACACCACAGTTTTGTCTACAGTTTGACGGCTGAACTTCACCACGACTGGCCCCGTCCCCCGGAAGTTATGGACCGCGACTTCACACTAATCGAGCTAAAGGCAGCGTTGAAGCTTGTGAACGCCAGCTCGTCCCCTGGGCCCGATAAAATCACCTATGCCGCCCTACGAAACCTTGACGGGCGGTCACTCCAAGCTCTCCTTCATGTCTATAATACGTCTTGGCAACAAGGATCTTTACCACATACATGGAAGGAGGCCTTGGTTGTTCCCATCCTGAAACCAGGCAAGCCCCCAAATGCCCTATCCTCCTTTCGCCCGGTGAGCCTGACAAGCTGTGTGGGGAAACTGATGGAGAGAATGGTTTTCCATCGCCTCGACTGGTGGCTCGAAAAACGACGTGCGTTCCCTCACGAAATGGCTGGATTTCGTCGCCACCGAAGCTCCATGGATCCAGTTCTCGACCTAGTCTCTACAGTTCAACATGCTCGAGCCCATCGACGGATCGTCCGATCGGTCTTCCTTGACATCAAGCGCGCCTATGATACCGTCTCGCACATTTGTGTGCTGCATGCCTTGCGCTCGTTTGGAGTATCCGGTCGGCTCTTCATCTGGCTCCAAGACTTCCTTACGGACCGAACTGTCGCTGTCCGTACGTCCCAAGGCCAAAGCCCTCAGCATCCTGTTCCCCAAGGAGTCCCCCAAGGAAGCATTCTCAGCCCGACACTCTTTAACGTGGTGATGGCCGGCCTACAATCAGTAATTCCTCGCAAAGTGTCGTTCTCCGTGTATGCAGATGACGTCGCCCTTTGGACAGTAGGAAAATCACGCCCGGCTCTCCAGCGCCGCCTGCAGCTCGCTTTAAACAACATCCATACGTACCTGACGCACCTCGGGATGGACCTTTCACCCGAAAAGTGTGTCGAGCTCCCTTTCACGCGTAAAGCTATGGCCAATTTCCCACTTTGGCTTGGTTTAAAGAAGCTAGAACCAGTACGCTTTCACCGCTTCCTTGGCGTGGTAATCGACTCGGACTTGCGCTGGGCTCGGCACATTAAACACCTTGAAACTAAAGTGCAGCGATGGCTCCCCGCAATCCAACATCTTTCTGGCCCAGGATGGGGCTGTGATCAGCGTTCCCTGCTCGCGGTTCACGCGGCATTGGTAAGGGCAACTGTGCTTTACAGCCTTCCTATTCTGCACAGGATATCAACAACTTCATTAAATACGCTTCGGTCCCTGTTTGCTCGAAGCCTTCGTCGATGCCTCGGAGTTCCAAGAATGGCTGAAACACGACAAGTACTGGCTGAAGCTGGTGAGCTCCCGATTGAAGTTCTCCGTGAACGGGAAACGGCTCGGCAGTACCTCCGTTTGCGTGCTCACATTCCCGCCACCCGCTACTCAGGAAAATTCGATACCGCCCTGGAAGCGACTTCTATCGAGTAGCGCAGAGGACACGCCAGACTCTCACTGGCTTCATAAATAAGGACACTATACCGCCGGAAGCCCCCTGGTCTCTACCGGTACCGCCCACTTTTGTACGCCTCCCAAACCTTCTGCAAAGAAGAGATCAGGTCCCCCCTCAAGTCCTCCGAGCCCATTTTCATGCTCTGGTAGACGAGAAGTTTTCTACGTTTACGGCAGCATATACTGATGGCGCATCCCGAAACAACAAGTCCGCCTCAGCCTTCGTCATTCCATCCGAAGGCGTCGTGCACGGAAGACGCCTTTCACATCCAACCTCCTCCACAGCTGCGGAACTCTATGCCATCCTTTTCTTTCTACAACACATCGCTGATTTTCCACCCCGGGAATGGGCAGTCTTTACAGACTCCAAATCTGCACTTCAAGCAATTGAAACTTCCGGCATACGAGGCCCATCCGCACCCCTAGTCACAGACGTGTTAATGGCTTACCACACTATCTACGCCGCAGGCCACAGGCTAGTTCTCCAGTGGGTTCCAGCCCATTGTGGTGTCGTGGGGAACGAGCAGGCCGACAGCGCCGCAGAAGCAGCACTCTCGTCTCGGAACCGGACCCGTATTGTTCTGCTCAGAGGAGACCGCCGTTCAATTCTGCGACGTCTAGTGACACCCCTGGCTTCCCGCCAACGGACAACCGACATTCTTCCCCCCTCTATGTTGAACAGAGTTGATCCCACGCTCGCTTTCCGCATGCCACGAAACACATCTCGTCAGGATGCTGCATTAATCCACCGCATGCGCCTCGATGTGGCCTTTACAGCTCAGTGGCGTTACTGCTTGAGACAAATTGATTCTCCCACCTGCTGCCACTGTGGTGCTCTTGAGGATCTGGAGCACATTCTTCTTCATTGCCCTCACTACGAACCTTCCCGAACCACACTCTCCGAGTCTCTTCGTCAGCTGGACTCTCGCCCTTTCTCCCTACCGAAATTGCTTGGTCCCTGGCCCAATCGAGCCCAGCAACGCTCTGCGCTCGAAGGTCTTCTGACATTTCTGGACACCATCGGACTTCGATCGTTATTGTAAAGGGGCACGTTATTTTATTCCCCCCATTCCACCAAGCACTGGGGTAGAGTATCGCCTGTTGCGATGAAACTCCCCACTCTCCAAGGCCGAAAATAAAGTTGTTGTTGTTGTTGTCCTCTGCAGCATTGGCTGATAGCTGAGTGGAAGATTTTCTTTATTTGTGCGCCTGAAATCTTGAGCGTTGCATGGGTGCATCTTGTAAAAGATTGTGAAGTATCGACTGGTGAGCTACCCCTCTTTGTCGTCATAACATCCTTTTGTGGTCGATTTATGTTTCTAAACCACTCCATCCTTTTAGTCCGAATCGCGATTAAATGTAAGTTGTCAGTGAAAGAAAAAAGGGACGGTTACACAATTGTAGCGTGATTCTTAGCGTCGGCTGTGTATGAATCAGCGTTTCATGGTTATGATTGAAATGGTTCATCATCATGCGATGTCTATCTACCAATTCGGTCGAGCCTTCGTAGCGCCACCCCCACGCATTATGCGCTCTCTCGCACCAATCCGTTCTCTCCGCGCTTTCCCGTCTCCCAATTCATGTTTTCGCACACTTGGCCTGGTGGTTGAACCTATTCTTTTCTCAAATGTTTTATCTTACGTGCACAAGTGAAACCGCGTTGTACTGTTGGTTGAACTATTCTGTGCGGGGGTTACGTGAAGCGCGTTTTTAGCTGAAGCTCGAACCTCATGCCGCGTATCTCATCGCGAGAAACGCGCCATAGTACGCTTAGCGCCAAATTTCACTCGGATAACCGGTTCGTTGCGCTTACTCGAGTACGTCAGCGGTCTCTTGATATTTCGCGGGGACGACAACGTGGCAATCACATCGTGGCGTGCGGTTCCACTTTGACTCTGTAACATGTCACCCGCGTCCAGATTTGGAAAGATAACTCACGTGCATGTTGAGATCCGCGTGTAAAATTTTAATACACGATAATAACCTTTCTATTGCTCGACTCAAGATCACGTTTGTGGACCGCTTGACGGCCAAGATTTTGTGGATGTTGGATAAAGCGGCGTGCCGTTCACAATAAACGTAACACGTCAATGGCAGTCGACGAGGTCGGAGCTTGGGGTATTTCCAATCCGCGTACCAAGTTTCGTCCCCCTACACTGTAAAAACAGAACTTGAGGGGGGGGGGGGGTGAGGAATGTCGAGGTAGCTTGCCGTTGTTGGCCGCATTCAAGTGGGCATCGTCACGACTATAGCCAAAAAAAAAGGAAAGTGGGAGAGGGGAGTTGAGGACTTCAAAGTGATGCATAGGCAGGAGGACCGATACTGTTGGGACGGAGGCACACTGTAGGTGAGAGGTGCACCAGAGTGGTCTTTCCGCTAGGCCCGTTTCTTGAAGAAAGCGCACGAGGCCGCGAGTTTTTGAAAGTCATTCCGCACAAGAACCTTCGGGGGAAGAGGACGTCCGTCAGTATGCCAGGCCTGGCGTGGGGAAGATGAGTTTCCCGCATAGTATGGTATGTACGGCATTCTGTCAGTATATGCCCGATAGTCTCCGGATGATTACAGTGTCCGCAACTGGAGTCCTCCCTGGAGCCGATCTTGAACAGTTGCGAGTTCGTGAACGCAGATCCCATGCGTAATCGATGGAGCATTGTCTGCATACCACGGGGAAGATCTTTCGTGGGAAGAGATGGTCGGTGATTCTGCATGATGTCCTGTATGCCAGGATGACGCACCTTAACTGACTGTTTGATGACCATGTGCCTGTCAGTGTCGACCCTCTGCATGGGCTGCAGCTGTGGTGTGCTGAGGAAGCTAGCTGGTCCGCTCGTTCGTTGTCTCTGATGCCGACATGAGACGGGATCCATTGGAGCGTAAGCTCACCTCCGGTTAGCCTATGCTGGGCACACGACCTCCTTATACATTGGGCTAGGATGCTACCACACATGGGGTTCATCACGTTGTTGAGGGCACTTCTGGAGTCCGTAAGCAAAACGGCCTTAGTTATTCCGGTGACTTGAACCGCAGTAGCTGCGTGTAACAAGGCCAGGAGTTCGGCCGTCGTAGATGAGATTGGGTAACGAATTGATTTCCCTTGCCAGGCCATGTTCATTGACGGGATGTAGTACGCCCTGATAGCGCTCTCGGAACGGCGGTTAATGGAGCCATCCGTGAACACCAGAGTATGTGTGTGATAGACGTCGCTTATCAGGTTCTCAGCCGCCATCCTGGCCACCAGGGGGCTGGACTCGCTCTTCTTCCGTAGACCCGGGATGTGAAGCGTTGTTGCGGGCACGAATTCCCGCCACGGCGGCGTAGGTGGACTAGCTGGGAGCCGAGGTAGAGCCCCCCTGTTGGCTAGAGAGCTGGTGGCACTAGCCAGGCGTCCTAGGGATGTGTGTCTCCTTTGCTCGAGGTCGGTGAAGAGGGAATGCTTGTTGATAGATGTTGATGCGTTATCCAGAAACTGGAGTCCTTTGAGCTCATAGTGGACGCTAACAGGCTTTTCCTTAGCTTCCAGGTACGTTTGGGTGACGCTAGAGAAGGCTGGGAGACCAAGCACAGTTCTTATTCCGGCGCGATGAAGGCGCTCAAGGGCCTGCCATTGTGTAGGCGCGATGTCTACGCATGGCGCCACGTAGAGAATGCGTGACAAGATCAGGGCTTTGTGAAGGGTGAGCAATGACCGCGCATTGCAGCTCCATGATTTACCGCAGATTCTGCGAAGCAGATTGAGCGTTTTCTTTCCCTTGCAGATAGTCTCGTTCACTTGCTCAGACCAGCGTAGTGTGCTATCGATGGTGACACCAATATATTTACATGACGCGCATCTTCGAATGGGAGTGTTGTTAATGCTGAGGCTTGGGAAGTCTTTGCCCACGTACTTTCCACGGGGAATGCAGACCATGCATTTTTACTTCTCTGGCGACGCTTCCAGCCCTCTCGCAAGCTGCGCTGCGTTGAGCCCGTTCAAGGCAATATCCGCTGTGTCACGAACTTTCTCCTTGTCCGTTTCCACGATGCGGAGGCAGATGTCGTCCGTGTAGATGGTGAGATGAAGGGCGTACAGTGTAGGGCGGATTCCTCGGTGAACCCCGGCCATGATTTGGTTGAATAGTATAGGTGATAGAACACTGCCTTGTGGGACTCCTCGCTCAAACTTCTTCACAGAGCTAATACACCCGCGGACGGAGACGTCAAACGTTCTCTTGGATAGAAAGTCACATAGGTATCTCAGCAGGCGGCCAGTGACTCGAGCTGCTTCGAGCGCAGCGAAACATGCCGAGTGCGTTACCGAGTCGTATGCCTTCTTCACATCAATGAAGAAAGCGAGAGCAAACTCATTGGACTCTCTCGCTTGCTTCAGGCTAGTAGCCACTTCAGTGATTGCGTCAGACGCGCTCCAGCCCTTCCGAAATGCTGTAATGTGATCTGGGAAGCAATTGCCTCGCTCCAGGACCCAGGCCAGCCTTTTGTGAATTATACGCTCCAATAATTTGCCAACGCACCAGGTTAAAGCAATGGGACTTGGACTTCACCGCATAGCACGCTCTTAGCCAATCACCATCCCGAATGACATATCGTTGTTGTCCCTTGATTGGTTAAAAACCGGAGGCGTACGACTTCTTGGAACACTTATACAGTTCCAAAAAATGCGTACGCCCCGCGTTTACCACAAATCGGGAGTGATAAAGGCATCATTCCGTGCAGTGGTTGCCCTTCCCCATGCTATATAGTGAAGTTCTGTTTTTAGAGTGTACAGCAAGAAGCGAGCGAGAAATGGCAGTTCAGCGTATTGTGAATTTCCATTATACAATGGGCCTGGAACGCTTGGATGATACACTATACAGGGGTGACGTGACGCGCGTTTCTTGGGAACGCCGACCACGCGTTCTCGCGCGGGTCTGCCCGCAGCAACTGATGCTGTAAAAGCGACATTACTCACCTTTATAATCAGTTCGTGTCCGGAACGGAATCGGCGCAAATGCAACCGATTATCATGACTTCAGGCTTTTTGAACGACCACCGATTTTTTTGTTCCTTCGTGCGTTTTAAGCTCGGTTCACATTACTGCGTTCCAATGCGTGCGAATACGTGCGCATGAGGGTTGCCGTGGTAACCGACGTGTGTTTCGCCCCGCATATAGGACAACATAGGCAACCATACGCCCTGCTCCAGGTAGAAGAATAATGTCAACGTATACGCATGCACTCATTGGAACGGAATAGTTTGAACAGCATCAGCTGCTAAGGGCAGACCCACCCGAGATCACGTGGTCGGCGTCCACAGAAAACGCATGTCACATGACCCTCTCAGACTGTTATCCAAGCGCTCGAGCAACACCACCTAGATATAGAAAACATCCTTACTCGTCGACGTGACGTAACAACTGAAAGTCAGCAAATCAAGACTGTGTTTTCAACGCCCTAGTCAACCGCGAACGTGTTTTCAGCAGTCGTAGCCATGGAGGCAAGCCAGCTTCAGCCGCATGGGCAGCCACCGTCGTCTGCGAGTAGTGAACATACCCGCGTGCTGAATGGGAAAACTAAATAAAGTGCAATACGGTCCCATATTTTCCTCAAGACTAATTTTCTGGAAAGCGTGTTATACTTATTGCAGCGAACTTCGCAAATTTGAACCTGTAGACTATAGTCTTCAGGTTCAAATTTAGCTGCAATCATTTGTAAGTTCTTGAATTTGCAGAATGGCGCGAATCGCACTAGCAGACGAATTCTGATTTTATATGCCCGCGGATCGAAGGAGGGAGAGGAGGCACTGAGTAGGCCTTTTCTTGGCGTTGGTTCGAGATTCATCGTATAACGCAAATTCCCATTAGGGTGTACTCCCATTTCTCGCTCGATTCTTGCTATACGCAGACGAACTTGATACGCAGATTGGAAATGCCCTTGGTTCCTGCCTCGTCCATCGCCATTGACGTGTTACGCTTACTGTGAACGGCACGCCGCTTTATGTAACAACTACAAAATATTGTTCGTAATGTGATTCACAAACACGACCTTGGCATCAAATGATAGCACATTTATTCCTCTATCAGCTATTAAAATTTCCCATGACTATCCCAATTGGCGCGGGAGCTATCGTTCGAAATAGGACACAGCTAACATTTTACAGCGTCAGCTGAAAATACGCGTCACGTGACCCTCGTAAGATGTAATCCGACCAGCAATACAAAACCGTTTACGTAACCCTTACTCGTAAGATAAAACATTTGAGGTATTAATAGGTTCATGCGTTACACTCAGTGTGCGAAAACACAAAGAGCGGAGAAGTACTTGAAGTACCACATACTCAAGTGCATTTCTCACTAGTTGTACTTCACTTAAAGAACATTTCAATTTGTGTACTTTCTACTGTACATTAAGTGCTTTTCTTCGGTGCTTTCCTTTCAAGTTCTGACGTAGGGTAATGTGGGGCTACTTGAAGACGGGGGCAAGTTGAGGACAGTTTCGGTTTTTCGCGTCGCATTTTTTTACCAATAATTGTTTTTCGTCTGTGACACCAGTGTGAGCACAGTCGTTGTCTGGACTTCAAAGTGGCGTGTTGTTTTTCTGCACGTGGCTTTCTTGAAAAACGTCAGGCGTGTTTCTGCAGATGTGGTCGAGTTAAGAGGAGCCTCTTTTTGTCCTGTAACTAACTTTTGCGAGTATTTGGTTCTAATTTGCTCACTTCTGGTCCTCGGCTGATAAAATATCACCTCGTCGTTATGATGCTGTGTCACTGCCCTGTGTTTCCATGTCCATTACTCGTGGCTGAGTGTTTCCGCTCTAGCAAATAAAACACAAAATTGAAACCGGCATTGCTGGGGAGGCGGAAGACAGTGGCGCTCGTCGTACACTCTTTATTGCTTATGGTTAGACGCCACGGAGAATTTGCTGTTGTCTCATGTTCATGTTCTTGAGTTAACAGAGGCTACATGTGATCTTTTCACATGCCTCGATGGTACAGGCGGGTACGTCAACCCAGTTACGGTAATGATGAACTCGCCAATGCAGTCGCGGACATAAAAGGCGGGATGTCTTGCCGCGAAGCAGCCAATATGTTTTCTATCAACAAGTCAAAGCTTGAGCGATATGTTAAACGGTAAAAGAAGACGCCTCATGTAGCAATTGTAGACCAGGGAAGACCTCCTGTATTTACACCAGAGCAAGAAATGCACCTTGTCTCAAGATTGCTCCAGCTGGTCGAGAGGGGATTTCCCCTGACACCAAAAGATGTTCGCGCCGCAGCATTTAAGCTTGCTGTGGCTCTTAATGTGAATCATCCCTTTAAAGAGTCCGGTGAGGCTGGACGAGACTGGCTTCGAGGATTTCTCAAACGGCACAACGAGCTGTCAATTCGCCAAGCTGAAGGATTGTCACGAATTAGGGCAGCTGGTTTGACAAAGGAAAGAGCGAACACCTTTTATGACCTCCTGGAGAAGGCTTTGACGGAGTTGAGCTTACATGGTTACCCGCAGCTTATCTACAACATGGATGAGACCGGGTGCCCAATGAACAATCGTCTGGCCCAGGCGAAAATTTTTTTAACTGGTACCAGTTGAACTGTGTTATCGAACAGGGACCAGTTCAACCAGTCCCAGATCAACTGGTACCAGTTGGGACAACTGTTCCCTGTTCGATAACACAGTTCACCCAGTCCCAGTTGCAACCGGTCCCAGTTGAGACTGGGACCGGTTAGAAACCAGTTGTGCCAACTGGTATCAGTTGGCCCAACTGGTTTCTAATCAGTCGCAATCTCGACTGGAACTGGTTGCAAACCTCATTGTTGAGCTGGGACCGGTTGAAGTGGCTTCACGTAGAGCGGCCTGTTCGGACAGAGGTTAGCTTGTATGTAACCGGTGCCCCTTTGCAGGATCGCTGTTCCCAGCAAAGGCAGATCCAAAGAACTGCAATGCAAAATTGTATTTTATTTGTAGTCAAACATTACACATATTTTAATGTACATGTGGTGTAACTATAATGTAATTAAATTATAGCAGTAGATGAGCTACAGAGTTACGTGGAATAGATAATACTTCATGGTTGATTGATCCCTTGCTTGGCTGCCTTGTGGACATCTTGAATCATTCAACAAAGTATTTGAGATGTTCTTAATAGCACACGATGGATCGATATTTTCCTTTGAGCCCCAGCAGCTTAAGGTTTCTGGAAAGTTGAAAAGGCACAAGTGAATATGCATTCAAGTGCAAACATGGAATTGTAATGTGTGCCGGGACAGTCACTGAATTTGAGCAGTCGTGGCCCTGGAAAGTACGCGAATCTCTCAACATTTCCGTTGTGCAGTAATTGGACCTTTCAACTAAGAGATTCGCCGGCTTTCGGGGGCAATTAGTACTACTCTGGCGCACTACGTTAGTTCGACAACATCCGTGGTGTGAAGGATCTAAAACACGAGAATGAACGAAAAAAAAAAAGCGAAAACAAAAACATGAATGAAAGAAGTTGCTGGTAGCGTTAACATAAACCGGATGTTACTTGTAAAACGGCATGCACTTGCAGGTGCTACGAATGTGACGCGGAACAAGAGAAGAGGTTCTAGTGGAAGTAATATTTCTAAATGGTGCACAAAGGATCGAAAAGCACTTAAGAATATAGTACTCACGATATAAAGCGGTCTCCACAGTTGCAATCGAGCTGTAATCCTATAGCACCCACCCTCCCGGCCGCTGGCGCTCATTGTACTGTCGTAACTTGAAGACAAATCCTTTAGATTACAAACCCAACGCCTATGTCACACATCACGCTAAGAGCATAACGGGCAAAAATCGCTGTACACGCACGCTGCTAAGCAAGCGACCGTTGCACAGTAAACGCATCATTCATCGCGGGTGCAGGAACGCACAAAATACAAATATAAGAGTTCCAAAATAACTTTCGTTAACAGGAACTTTACCAAAAATTGAAATATGATTACTTCTACTAATAAAGTTACTTTCTGATCGTTTTTATAACTTCGTTTTGCAATCTTCATATTAACCTGTCCTGGCACTGAAACCGAAACTTCCCCCCAAATATGTAAACTGGTCCAGTTCGAACTGGCACCACCTCACTTCCAGTTGCTACCAGCCCAGCTTGAACTGGTACCAGTTCACTTTCCAGTTGCCACCAGCCCAGCTTGAACTGGTTGCACACAGTGCCCACTTGCCACAAGACCAGCTTGAACTGGTACCAGTTCACTTTCCAGTTACCGTCAGCCCAGCTTGAACTGGTACCTGTTCAATTCCCAGTTGCTACCAGTCCAGCTTCAACTGGTACCACAAAGTGCCCAGTTGCCACCAGCCCAGCTTGAACTGGTACCAGTTTACTTTCCAGGTGCCACCAGTTTGGTACCAGTTGGTTCCAGTTGACCACAGTTGGTGCGAACTGGGAACGAGCTGGTACCAGTTGACTTCCCAGCTCAAATTTTCGTCTGGGGGCCAAGGTGCTCGCAAAAAGAGGTGAGAAGACAATGGTTGCAAGAACACTGAATGAGAAGGGTGAAAACGTGACTGTCATTGTGGCGTGTAATGCCGCGGGAATGTACATTCCTCCCATGGTGGTGTTTAAGGGGAAATGGCTGTTGTCAGATTGCAACGCAGGCATGCTACAAGGGTCGGTGGTCGTCATGTCGGACGCGGGCTACAGCAACGAAGAATTTTTTTTTTTGCGGTGGCTGAAACACATCCAGGCTCATCGCAAGCCAGGCGGAGCTCTGTGGATCCTAGATGGTCACGTAAGCCCACGTAAGCCGCACGAAGGACTTGGACGCCCTGAACTACTGCATAGAAAACGAGATCGTCATGTTATGCCTCTCAAGCCACACAACACGTGCCCTGCAGCCACTGGACGCATTTTTTTTTTTTTCAAACCATTTAAGCACACCTACCACCAGCTCCTCAACCAGTGGGTGCGCTTTCATCCAAATGATGCGTTCACCAAATCGAAGTTTGGTAACATTTTGGGACAGGTGTGGGCTTCTGTGACTACCCCCGCTAAGCTTCGAGCGGCTGTGAGGCGACAGGAATCTTTCTGTTCAATCGATTGTGTGTGCCAGACCATAAGTTCGCTCCTGCGCAACTGGAAGAACCCCCGTGAACTCTGCGCTGCAACGAGTGGTACGTACGGAAGCCAGCCACAGCATAGATGGTACACTCGCTGCTCCGTCATCGCCCGCAACTGACGCGCCTGCTGATACAACGACTCTGTCAGATTCCTCGACCTTAGTACGAAATGCAATCCCCTTATACCAGCGAAAATTCCCAGGCTGACAGGCCGGAGGCGAATGCAAAGTAGCTTTGTTGTCACATCTCCAGAAAGTGTAAGCGACGTCATCCGACGAAGGGGCAAGAGCACACGGGGTGAAAAAGGCAGTGTGCCCTCAAAGCGTGGGAGAGGTAACGTTGGCGAGGCGCGCGAAGCAATAGTACGGGGGCAATGCCAAGCAGCAGTGCAAGACAGGACGACGATCCAAACAACTGTGGATTTTGTGGAAAAAAACTTTTACGCAGCGTGCTCCTCCAAGCACACAAACGGGGTCCAGTGCATAGTCTGCAAGGTGTGGTACCACGAAGTGTGTGTCGGAACATTTGGCGAGGCTTCCTTCACGTGCGGGAGCTGAGCGTGATGGAATTTTAGTGATTTCATGAGCGTCTTCAAGTTTCCCACACCAAGTTTTTTTATGTCCTCAGCTTACCCATAGGTTGGGATAAGTTGATGAAAATATGTTGCATGTCGTTTTTGGCCTGTACCAAATAAATATCTGGTTTAGCGCCACAGTAACTTGTGGATCATTTCTCAAGGGTTTGGGAATTCCGTTAACGAATTATGGTACAGTTAGCGAATATTCTGGCTGCTATTAACAAAATAGTTGAACTGTCTTCAACATAGGCCACCCTACCCTATACCTATTTGGCAATACAAACGTGAATGTTGGTCGCAAAATCATTTCTTTCGGTTATAATGCTAGCTAGAAGCTTTCTAAATATAACAGTCGAAATATAATTACCTCACGTTTTATTACTACCAAGTGTTGAAATATGCAGCGGTACAATCTAAATTTGTAATGTACTTGATGAGTATAATTAAAGCTGGTGCGCGGACAAGAAAACGCAGATGAACTGAAGGTGCGATCGGAACAGTGGGTGCCGGAAATGCATATAACTGGAGTAGTTCGTTTTGAAACAGTCGGAAACATTAAAAAAAAAAAAAAAGAGAATTTACTCGGATTTTGCAACCGGCTGCGCGCTCCCGGCTGAATTCATGCAACAGTATTCGGACCGACGTCCAGTGGTTTATCCAGAATCCAAAGCACGGAGGGGTGTTGGAAAAAAACTGGGGGGGGGGGGCATTATTATAGTTACGTCGTTACAGCCTAACATATCATTACCGATATGTGTCTAAAGTCTAAAGCTGCAATCGCAAGGGCACCCCCCGTAGGGTATACACAGGTGAAAAAGTTACAGGGGTGTCACTGGATATTTGGGGGTGTAGGGGGGGGGGTCTGGATAGATCACTGCCGACGTCACTAGAATTGGTTATGAAGGCAGGCTGTCCGTCACAAAATACGATCTTCCGACTCGCAATCTGCTGCCGAACAGTCGCTAGGAACATCTGCGTTCATGCTGTCGGTGGTATCGAATTGCAACCAGCCTAGCGACGCCGTCAGCCGAGCGATTGGGAATCTCGCCGGCAATGCTGATTACGTCACCGGAAGAGGCTAAGCAGGGAACGGCCCATTTAACCGGAAGGTGGCAGTTGGTTTACAATTCGATGTTTTTCATGTTCTATGAAAAACACGAACGAATATTGCAAAACTTATTGGTGTTTTCTTATGAAAGGCATCCCCAGGTCGGTATCACATTAACTTTATAATTCCGGATACCTCGCGGACACCACCTTAAAAGTACTTCGCAAAGGACTTTGTATTTTAGCTCTGGTATATTTGTGGTATGGTGCTTTGTACTTTACTTAACGCAGAGGAGCTGCTAGATACTTGGTACTTTACTTCACATAGAATTTTGAGGTACTTTGCCCATTAGTGGTGATGTGACACGTATCATGCGAAGGCACGATCGGATTGGCCGGTAGACACTGTATGATTATGAAACATTTCAATCATTGTATTGTAAGTTGTACTTGGGGGGATGAAGGAAAACGATACACAGTCCAGTCTCGCTGTAGTGAGTACACGGTAAGCCCAGGGAATTAAGCACTCTTTGGAATAAATGTTTAATATTTGGAGTGTTTTTGAGCAGAAGCTGCATTTCATCAAGTGCAGGTTCACTGGTACCTATTGTACTACAAGCACCATTAAGCAGTGGCCCACAAACAGCTGACTGTGAAATCAGGTTGTACTGTGTAACGGTCCGTTCATTTTTTTTTTTTTTTTTTCAGTCGCGGGAACTATTTCGTCAAGTTGGATTTCTGCTGCCGAGGCACATTAATAAATCAACGCTGAAATGATACAGAAAGGAGGAAAATGTCATAAGCCGTCTATGGCCGATATGCATTTCGACATTTGGTAATTTTAGCCACCCATTTATGAAACGCATCACACGGTAAATAATTCTCAGTTTGCTGAAAGAGAAAAGCGCAATGCATCGTTCCGAAAGGCTTTGAGAGGGATAGCCGTTAAGGCCAGAAAGAACATGTAAGATGAAAACTACTGTGATTCGACCACAAACTAAAAGGAACACACGCTCTCTAATACGCGTTTATTACCAACATACCCACAATTGTCTTCATTTTCATCAACTCAGTGTGGTGAAGCGACTGCACGGATTGAATTCCGCCAGGTGAGGAACATTGTGACCGCTTTTGCTGCTGTTGTAACACATCAGCGATAACATACAAAAATGAAAGAATAAAATATACGAAAGATCGACGAGGCGGAAACAAGTTCATGACCGTGAAACTGAGAGCGAACAAGAAAAATTGAAGAGAAAGAAAGAATCGTAGTTTTCCGTTCACTGCCGGTCTCACTAAATGGTTAATTGCGTTGCGAGACGGGAATGTTCCACTGCGGCGCAAGAGGTGGTATATAAGCGGAGAGCACTTCTAGTGGCAACATTCACTGCTTCCTACGCTACCCGAGTGACAACATGAGGTCCCTTGTAAGTATTCGCTACAGTCAATAACATCAAGTCTGCTCCGGTTCCCTTGCCCCACATCTCGCGGTTTTTTGGTTATACGTAGAGTGGGTTTCTCTGGCTGGCATGGCATAAATGGGATAGCTATCTTATTGTTAGTTTTTCCCCATTCTAGTGAAGTTATAGTTCAACCGTGGCGAAGAGTTCGTCCAAAGACGTATAGCACTGATGTGCACAAAACAACGCAGGACGTTCTTTGATCCCTTCTGCTCTGTTTCATAAATGTACAACTAAAACAATGATGTATGTCCGCACGCTGATATGTAACTGCAAAGCCACCCGTGGGACAGCGTTCATGTCGCTTGTTCCGCACAGTTCTTACACTTCCCAGCCCACGTTAAATTCTACCGCGTGTCGTTTTACTGTTTTACCAGCAGAACATGAAAAATCATTGAATTATCCAAAACAAACATAAGAACGATGTCCTTCACTTCCTTTTAGATCGTTCTCGCCGTTTTCTGTCTGATGGCGACTATGGCGTCTGCTGGCTACTTCGGAGGCTATGGTCTTGGCTACGGAGGATATGGCGGCTACGGAGGATATGGTGGATACGGAGGGTATGGTGGCTACGGACACGGCTATGGCGGCTACGGTGGATACGGTCTTGGATACGGCGGTTATGGTCGCGGTTTTGGCTACGGAGGCTATGGTGGACAGGGTGGTTATGGAGGTTACGGCGGATATGGTGGCTACGGTGGATACGGCGGTTATGGCTACGGCCATGGCTTCTACGGCTAGACAACTGTGTAATTAATGTGCCACAATTAAATTATTATATTGCATTTCTTCGTCCTCTATGTTAAAATGTGTTTATTGCCATTTACGGGCGGGAAAAGGGCAGTAAACGGGATGAGGAATGCTCAAGATTGATGATGATGATGATGATGATTGGTGTTCTTATGGCGCATGAGCAACTTAGGCCATAACGCGCCAAGGCAGTGTTAGATGAAGTACCAATTGGTTAAAACAATAGTACGTTAAAACCAAAACATTGCGAATGGTAAAAAAACTGAATGATACAATAAAAGGAATGCGTAAGGACTTCTGAAATTACAAGTCAGTTATAAAGTCAATATCCGTGAAAAAGCTTAGAGCTCTACCAAAGGGTAAAGGGGGTCGTTGCCCAGCAATAGTGCTGGGTGAAGTGGCAGATTATGTCGGTAAAATTAATAAAAGTGGCGACGCCGGTGGGATGCGTATGAAGGACATTTAATGAGGACGTGCAGCACGAAGAGGCGCACCTCACGATGGGTACATTGGGGTCGCTCTTCTGCACGAAATAAGCAACTGTGTGTCAGATGCGTAAGTCCAGTTCTCAGGCGCAATAGAATGACTTCGTGCATGCGATTTTTAGAATCTTGCATACATTACCTATACTACCTAGCAAAGCCTACGTAGCTATCTAGCTATACCTACCAGCCAGATCTTATTATTTATATACACGTTCCAAAACTGTTGCCATTCCTGATTTACTGTCCTCCCCAAGGCTGATCTCAGGTCCTGAGTAGGAACATCAAACGGTGTTATATCACCAAAAAGTGCAGCTGCTGCAGCAGTGTCTGCTAGTTTGTTGCCGGGTATCCCGGCATGACTGGGTACCAAACAAAAGGATAATCTAAGGGATTTCCAAGAGGACTCGCTGTTGGGCACGTTGGCGACTAGACATGAAGAAAAAATAAAGCGCGAATAGACACGACGAAAGCAGAGAGGACGGGACAGGCGCTACTCCAACGAACAGTTTAATGATACAAAAACCAGTACGCAGGCGCACACCCGCCAAACCAGACCAGTCACTCTACCTCGGCCTATAAGCGCACGAGCTCAAACAGACACAATCGCTACCGCCTCGACAACATCCTCCTCTCCCCCGATAACAAAGACACAGAAGTTTTGCTCACACACCGACTGCCTCTATCCCCGATAAAAAACGCTTCAGATAACTCCCGCGCATCCTTATCTCTGCTCTTAGCTAGCACGACAATCTGACTAAATAGCGGAGTGCACTTACATTTGGTAACATGCATAGGCAAATGACGTGTGTCCGCACTAGACAAAGACCTTTCATGCTTTCTGGCCCTGTCGTTAACACACCGGCCGGTCTGGCCAATGTATACCCTATCGCATGTAAGCGGGATATCGTAAACTACCCCCACCACACAATCGACGTACTGGTGCTGATGTCTCTTGTCACAAGAGACTTTAGGCTTACTACGATCAACTTTCGAACAAAGGCCCGAGAGCCTGCAAGCTGCCGAGAACACCATAGGCACACCGTACCTATTAGCTACTCTTTTCAAATTGTGCGATACTCTGTGCACGTACGGAACAACCATACATCTAGTAGAACCCCTCGCAACTTCCCCGCTAGGTTTGCGCACCTTGCCTTTGACCTTTTGGAGAAGGCCTTCGGCGACACTCGCCAACACCCCTGTGGGAAAGCCAGCTGCAATCAACCTATCAACCTGGGCCGCGAAACTCCCCAACATAACGTGCTCACAAGACTTCTTTAAAGCAGATTCCAAGCAGAGCAATGCAATAGCGCGCTTCACAGTCTTAGATTGGGCAGAGTCAAAAGGCAACAGGTCCTTCCTTGCCCTCGGGTGGCAGGCCCAACACAAGCGATTCTCCCCAACACGGATGTTAAGGTCCAAGAACTGTATCCGCCCGTTCGCCTGTAGTTCTGACGTGAACAACAACCCTTTGCCCCCACAGTCAAAATGTTGTAACACAACACTAACAATGTTCTCATAGCAATTATCAACTTAAGAAACTTAAGTTTGCCGAACATTTTGCTGAACATTTGCTGCACATGCATTTGCTGAACATTTGTGGGACATTGGTAGTTTGCTGGGTATAGCGTGTTATCCGAACGCCTGCGACCTAGCGAAATGTAATGCTTCAGCCCTCAGACTCGACTAGAGACCGTGTGACCTTCTAGATGCGACTGGCAGGCGTCAGCGGGCTCACAGCTGCCTATAGCGAGCATTACTTGGCATTGCGCAACACCGGTGGCGTAACGCGGGCCAGAAAACAGTCCGTACAGTTACTCAATCTACAGGAGAATGCGTGCGGGAGAGGAGGAATGCGGAAGAGAGACTTCAGGCGCGCGCTTCTCACAGAGTGGAGCGATGTCGCCCTGAAAAATTTATGGCATATTAGTTTCTCGGCGTGAAGAACAGTTTCCAGCAAGAAAAAAAAAGGGGGGGTTCTGCAAATTTCATAGTCCCTTTAAGCATCTTGAAGCAAAAATGCAGCGATGGCTCCCTGCAATTCAACATCTTTCGGGCTCAGGATGGGGCTGTGATCAGCGTGCTCTTATAGAACTTCAAACCGCTTTGGTACGAGCGAATGTGGTTTGCATCCTTCCGATCCCGCGCAAGATTTCCACAATGTCATTAAATGTCATTGGAACCCTGTTTGCACGAAGCCTTCCATGCTTGGAGTTCCAAGAACGGCTGAAATACGGCAAACCCTGGCTGAAGCTGGTGGACTCCTGATTGAGGTTCTACGTGAACATGAAATGGCTCGGCACATCCTTCGTTTGCATGCGCAAAAACCCCATCACCCGCTCCTCAGAAGAATTCTATACCGCCCTGAAAGCAACTTTATCGAGTGGCGCAGAGGACACTCCGGAGCCTCACTGACTTTGTACCTAAGGTCGCGACACCGCCGAAAGTTTCCTGGTCTCGGCCGGTACCGCCCGCCTTCGTAAGTTTTCGAAAAGATCAAGTTCCACCTCAAGTCCTTCCAGCCCATGAGAAAGAGCAATGTTCCAAGAGAAATGTTCTACTTCTTCAGCAGTACGAGATGGCGCCTCCAGAAATGACAAGTCTGCCTCGGCATCCGTAATGAACGTTTTTCACATACGCATCGTATTCTAGCGGCTCTCCAGCCAACCACGCTCCGAGCGTGTCAAAACAAATTCACGTGTGTAGCACAAAGGATCAAAACCGGTCTGGACTGAGACCAACGAGCTCACGCGGGACGTGGGGCCTCCCCACTGGCCCCAGTTCTGTCGTCCTGATACCGCACCATCTAATGACGACTGAGATAACCCTCTTCGGCGCCTCAAGGTCATGCGCATAAGCTGTTGTGAAAAAGGTCCATACCATCCAAGGCATAGTGCAAAGACGATGCCTTTTGCATCCACCCTCATCAACAGCTGCGGTACTCTATGCTATTGTATGCTTTCTCCAGCACATCGTTGATCTTACTCCGCGAGGACGGGCAGTGTTCATTGACTCAAAATGTGCACTGCAAGTTATTTAAAATAGAGACATACGAGGCTCCTCCGTACCAGTGACGGATGTGTTAATGACTTACCACTCTGTGTGCAAAGCAGGACACAGCCTAGTACTCCAGTGGGGTCCAGTGCATTGTGGCGTCGTAGGGAATGAACAGGCTGACAGCGCCGCAGATGCAGCTCTCTGGTCTCGGAGACAAACGAGTATTGCACTGTTGGGAGGCGATTTCTAGAGAGGCCCCTGGCTTTTTCCAATGAAAAAAATGACATTCTCACCCCCATCTATGCTGAGAAATCTGTTTTGGGGATGCCACGAAACACCTCTCGTCAAGGGGCTGCATCATTTCATCGGATGCGACTCGATGTAGCTTTTACAGTTCAGTGGCATTACCGCTTGAGACAAGTTGACTCCCCCAGATGCCGTCACTGCGGTGATCTAGAAGATCCAGAGCACATCCTTCTTCATTGCCCACACTACCAGCCTTCCCGCGCCACACTTACGGGGTCCCTTAAAGCTCAGCTACGCCGATTTTCGAATGTTACAGAATGGAATGGTACTCACAGGATGTGTTCATAAGGGAACACTGATTATGTATGCAAAATAGTTATCTCAAACTCCTCGCGGTTTTCCGAAAAAGTGAATTTTTAGTTTCACTGACATCCCGTCTTGTGGCCCGCAAACCCTGTGTCGACGACACATTCGTGGTCTGCCCGCGCTCTGGCTTGGCATGACTTTTGGCTTGGTTTCTTCCGCCAAGCCGGCCAGACTCTTCTGCCGAGCCGTCTGCTACGCAGATTCACATTGGGGCAGTGATAAACAGTTCGCTATTAGGGAGCCAGTACATTTCTGGACTTCACTAAACCCACGAGGAACGTGAGTTTTGCTTCCTTCGACTGCAACGCCTTTGCTATGCCAGTACAGACTTCCTGGTGCGATTCGTGTTCTGTGCTGCGTGCCGAGAATGCGTGAGCGTTTTGTTCCAGTCTGCAAGAACACTTCAGCATGCAGTTCCAATGTTTCAAACCACAATTTTCCGGAAGGCGAAAGAGAAATCTATTGACTGCAACAATCGGTTACAACTTCGACTGGGTGCCACCTTCGAAAGCAGCGATTTGATCTGTTCATCTGGCTCATACGAATGTTACGGAAGCAATGCGCAACTTGTTTCACAAGGAGCCGAAGATGTCTCGTCCGGGATGCTGTGCCAACCTTATCTGCAGCAGGAGATTGCAGGGGCAGGACTAGGCAGCAGATAAAGGTAAGACCCGTAATGTTAGACAAGTCAGTCATGCGGTGCAAATTGCATCACGTAGAAGAGAAAAATACGCTATCTGTCAGTTACTGCTTCATCCTTTAGAGATTATGCCCCAGCGGGTGTATTCTCAGTACAGATTTGGAATTGCCTTATTTGTTAAATGATTTCGCAGGCATTCTGGCACCACCGAAAAGCTTGCACTCCACGTCTCAACTATCACCGTCTGGGTTTCAAGCTGAAGGCTGTCACCAGTGCCAAACAGACGCCTCTTCAAAGTTCATCTGTTTTTGTTGACGGAATAGTGACACCTGGTACTGAGACATTTCATTTTCTGATTAATCAAGTGCATTCCATCACTTGTGCTCGACTTCTTGTGTTCGTATACCCTTGCTGTTGCTACCTAGCTTAGAGCAACCATGCCTGAGGTGCCAGCGCTTTCAGAGTACATTTAAGCAGTATCATCGTATCATATGCACGGCAGCACATCTTGCGTATTTTGAGTAAGGTATAAATTCAATGTTGGCTCAGCTGTTGTGTTTTGGTCACAAATAAGGTGTTCTTCCAAAGCGCTCAAGGGCAGTTCAAGCAGTTTCATGTGTGCAACAGCACATACTTTTTCTCAGTTTTGACTAAGGTAAATCGAAATCTTCCAGTTCATGTCTTTCGGTCATAAATTATGTTTTTCGAGACATTCAAACAGCATCATGTGTGCAACAGTACATACTTTATCTCAGGTGAAGTAAGGTAAATCTGTCCGCCGTGGTGTTCTGGCAGTGCTGCAGAAGCTTGTGTTGCATTCAAGTGGTATCATGTATACAAAAACTTGTTTTATGCCTTTCTGTAGCTGCTGTACTAATATTGTGAGTACAGAGACATTCCTGCAGAACATATCGGATCATCTTGTGTGCTATTGTTTGTATCATCTGCAGCAGTATATTGATAATGTTAATTATTCAATGACTTCAGCTAACATTTACCTTCTTACTTCCAGGTAAACCTGTCACACAGATGCCCTACCCCTTGGTATGCATAGTTCAAGATTGTACCGAAACAATCCACCTGGAGCATTATTCTTCAATTGGCAGTGGCATTACTATCACAATACACCAGATACTGCATGTCTATGGTGCGTGTACAATGCATCAAACCTACTCTCAGGTACAGGCCAGCTGGTACGCAATTACAACATGAAACAACTGACACAGAGACCGTAAAGTCATGCCTTTTCCTCCGCGCCTCGGGTTTCATGTTATTATCCTCCATTGCAGCTCAATTCGCCTGTGCTGTGCAGCATGAGCAAAAGCATATATTGTTTGTGGTCACATGACACGGAACATAAATACAGTGAAACCTTCCTATGTTGGACACCCGCGGTGCAGCCGAAGCGTCTTCTACTTATGGAGGTGTCCGAGTTACAGAATATGACGGCAACAAAAAATGGAACAGGTCATAGCTGTGAGAAATGTCCCCCTTCTTCAATTTAAGGTCCTTAGTGGTACCTGATGGTGGTGCCTGGTAGTGGTACCTCTGCCCACTCTTCACTGATAATTATTACTGATTTTAGTATATTCAATTCCGTTCAGATTCTACTCAATGGCATTATCTCTGGAGCTTTTCGAGCAGCAAGGACTTTGTCTCTGAAGCGTCAGCCCACTTCTCATAGCTTTGGTGCAGTGCTCGTTCAAGGGCTCTAGACAAACTGAAGACAAGTGCTCACATAAAGAATTACAATGTAGACTGAGAGCACTTGTTTTTGGACTCTAAAAACTAAAGCAACAAAATGCTGAGACCAGTATAGGGGAAAAAAGGGGCAAAAGTCAAGGCCACTGGCTCATTTTGGGTCTTTTTGGTGCAAAGATGGGCCGACATTGAGGTAATTTGGCCAGGGTTTTGTCCGACTTTCCAGGGAAAACCCTATCCTACTTCCAAGATAGGGAGGTGTCCAACATAGAGAATTTCGTCCCCATGTAGTTTCAATGGGAGCCTGCCCGTGCAATGAAATCATGGGGAGTTGTCCGAGGTAGGGAGGTGTCCGACTTTGGAGGTTTTACCATACTATAAAGCATTCTACATCATGTAATCTAACAGTTGTTCACGTTTGGATATTTTAACCATGAAATTTACCCTGCATGCACCATACCATGTCCAAACACGAACAACTGCTAGAGAGCAGCATGTACTGTTTCTGTATAGCACTTATGGCTTGCGTCCTGTGATCGGAAACAGTGATGTCTTTTTTTCTGTTACAACCAGTAAACTACAGTAAAGATTTAGAAATACTGTGTCATACCATAAAGCGCTATGGGAAATGGCAGTTTGAAAAACTTGTCAAGACTGTCATTAGAATGGGGGACATGTTCTACGGTGAAATTTTTTACAGTGTGTGCTGTACCACGTAATGCATTGCAGGCCTACCACAGTATGGTAACGCTCTGAATATTGATTTGCTCAAAAAAGGAATGTGTGCGTTTCTTGTACTAACTTCCCCTTATGCAAGGTTGTAGAAAAAAATTTTCAGCTAATGGGGGGGAGAGGACATCATTCTGGAGTCTCGTTGACCTACAATGTGTCGTGTGTGAAGGTCATTTTGAACAGTGTAGGTGGTACAAGACTGTGTTCCCACATTCTTGGCAGTGTTGACTAATAACCATATTAAAGTAGAGGGTACATTTGTTGCTTCATATATTTGTGTCATGGCAAAGTATGTAGAGATACATCAGTCTCAACATGCAGGTGACAAAACTGCATTTTATGCCTAAACTATGACAAATAGTTGTCTGTTCAGCACCACTAATCATGTGCCGGCCTCCATGACATGTATGTCACATTCCAAAGTGATTAACATGTCCCATAGATATGTGCAATGCTGAAGATGACTGTGTACCTTCTATGGATTCTTGATTCAAGAAAAGTACTGTGTGATTTGCTAAAAGCGCCTGGCTGTACCTTCACAATTCTACATAAAAATACGTAAAGTTTGCCGAAGGAAACATCATGAAGGTCCATAGCGAAAAACCCTGAGACGAGGGATAGGAAGGGACATACACAATGTCTCAACATAGCGTGTTTATGTCTCTTCTTGTATCTCCTCTTCAGGTCTCGCCATCATGGACTCTATCACCAGCTCGCTTGCTGTTGAACCGTTCTTTCAACGATAAGGGTCATTTTCATGAACTGGATGGCAGCCAACATGCTGTCAATAAAAAGAATAATGGAAGGAGTTCAATATGATCCTTAGGCTGTGCGTGGTCATTGCTTTCTGACAAATGGTGACTTATAATTTCAGGACAGTGCCTGCAGTGTTAGTATTCTTGTGTTCTCACCCTTGACACCCATTGTGTGTCATCGGTCACCTGTAATCTGCTAATATGCACATAGCTAAAACAAAGTGTATTTGTATTTCTTTGAATACAGTTGTTACGGCACATTGGTTTTTACATGTGCTTTGAAAAATATAAATAAAAAATTCTCTACTCTGCAAGTCTCCTGTCAGCTCTACAGAGCAGCTTCGAATTTCACTAGAAGCCACGTGTGAAACCTAGACCAAACTAGTGGTGAAGGTCCACATAGGTCATAGATAGATACTACGTGTATTATTATTATTAGATCATAGGTCAGGCTTAGGTCCTGGTTGGTAGCAACGCATTTGAATCTTATTAAAAATTGGTGCAGGAGGTGACCAACATAACTAAATACACCAACTGACTCTCACAAATTTGGTGGTGTTATACTTTTGAAACAACATTAATACGCTGCAGTGGTCTTTTCTCCTTTGTTCCTTTTAACCTAGAAATATTAGGTCTTCGGCATCACCAGCACTAGTTGCTGAGCATGCAGTTATTTACGTTGAGCACTGCAGTTTCATATTTGTTTCTCTGGACAAGCAAGCCCGCTTCCCCATTTTGATAAGAGTCTTTTAGCTTTGACAGGGCATTTGTGGACAAGGAAAACATTTGGACTACTGTGTATTTTGCTATGAAGTGCACCGTACAAGGCAGAGGACACCATCCACCATTTCCACCAAGGTTATTAAATTTGTGATAAAGTACATATACCTTTTGTCACTGACTAATTTGGTGGCAAAGTTACTTGAGTGGCAGTTGTGCAATTTTAAGCACATGTTTAAAAAAATAGGATATGGGAAGTGCTGACTGGTTGAACATGTGGAGTACCCAATATAATAATTGGGGTTTATGTCGCGAGACAACTGAGTGTGGAATACACAGCACAGTGTAATGTTCCTTATTCTGGCAACGTCAGCATGGTTCAAGAAGTGGGAAATGTTGCACTACCCTTAATAACACCTGTTGGGCCCAGCAAACAGGATACACATACCCTGATCTGAAGACACTATGCCTAACTCAAAAGCAATATGAAATCGACAAGTAAGTGTTTATTTGCGAAACTATTATGACTGAAATATGGCCTGTGTGGTATAGAACAATGCGCAGACTCAAGTAAACATGCAAAAAATACGTATAAGGGCTCTCTACCTACATGCCGCGATGCGCTCTACGAGATAAACAACACACTACAAAACTACATTCAACACTTTTTGTGCGGGACAACTCTAATGAGCACTTTCATATAACCGACGAATGGTTCAACGAATGCAGTTCGAGTGGTCACGATACATTCCTACGTCGTTCATTGCAGTCGCGCTATGATGCTACACAATATATGTATCTCGTGTAACAAGCCTGGCAATCGCATGATGTACATGGGCAGAAATACGGCCTTCTTTCTTTGAAGGCCAGTCCTCTGCAGGTATATGCTCAAACAATCACCAAGTCTCACGTTGTTGCTCAATCGCTCCCATTCCTGCACTTGTAGTAAAAGCAGCAAACGGGTTGACGTGAATGGCAGCTGAACGGTTGAACTGCGAAGTTCTCGAGCACATAATCACAATTTCACGCCGAAAATGATGTTGAGGTGAGTTTGCGGTTGTTGTTTCCATCGTTCAATAGTTCTCGGGATTACCTCGGACGAAGCGCTCGTCGTAGCCGGCGGCCATAACTGGATTTCCTCGCAAACGGGAGAAGACGCCAGGGAAGTGAGAGAAAGCCTCAGCTGTCATCCAATCAGACGCACGATTCTCTATCTACGTAGATGGAGCAGGTTTATCCCATCTACGTCACAAAAATGGCTGCGCCCATGGCTTGTTTTGGTTTCTTTGATGAATTAATTTTCGTAATAGGAAGACAAAATTGAGAAACGAAGGTGCGTTCCGGGGGCAGTTGGATGTGCTCGTTCTGAATATCACAACCGTTTCAACACATTGGGAAATCGGCGTAGCTGACCTTTAATCAGCTGGACTCGCGCCCTCCCTCTCTCGCAAAATTGCTTGGTCCCTGGCCAAATCCAGCCCACCAGCGCTCTGCCCTCACAGTGCCTCTGACCTTTTTGGACAGCATAGGACTTCGATCTTTATTGTGAAGGGGCTCATTTTTTCATTCCCCACATCACCACCAGCAATGGGGTAGAGTATCGTCACTGGTGGCAGAGCTCCAGTCACGATTATTAAACAAAGTTGTTGTGATATCCTCTCCTGTTCTGGCCATGTGAACAACCAATCATTTTTCCGTTCCTTTGTGTGTTTTTCAATCTCTGCAACTAACCAGCCAAGTTTATGTTCTGCCGCCGAGGCACATTAATACAAGAATGCAGAAATGATACAGAAACGAGGAAAATGATGCAGGCATCAGTCGTCTCTTGCAAATATGCATTTCAAGAGATAGATAAGATGGCGTAAATGGCGTCAAGTGTCGTCCGAAAACGACAACGGTGGTTTTTCGCTCTTTCACCATGAGGTACGCCTCAGTAGTAATAGGTCTGGTCCAGTTAGCCCATAGCAATGCCCCCCCCCCCAGGCCCCTAGCAACGACCAGGTGCGTCTGGGCCGACTTCACTCGCGTATTTTTTCCCGCGCCCGGCGGGCGGCGCGTGTGCGGAGGGTTGTCCGCGCGCTTATCCGTGGGCGGCGCGTGGCCGGAGGGCTGCGTGTGCGCTTACCCTCGCACATTTTTCAGCCTGGGTCGACTTCTTTCACCATTTTTCCGCCTGAGCGGACTTCACTCGTAAATTTTCTCCCGCTACAACAGGTGTGCAATAGGCGGTTTACATGCAATGAATTGCCATACACAAAAGTGCAAGTGAAAATATATTTATTAAAATCAATAGTGTCGGGAATTATGTTATGACTCTGTGTGAAGGAGAAAAACCCAGCCAAAAAACCTGAAGCAGAAGAAACACAATACGATACTCGTAACAAAGGTTATACTTATTACATGTATAATGCTATAACATTGAAGGGGTATCACACATCATACACAATATTTTTTATTAATGATAATTGTGGAAGACAGGACAGAGAGCCTTAGGTATAAACCCGTTTAATGGTAGAACAGTAAGAGAAGAAGAGATCACGCGATGGAGCTAATCGTCGTCTTCAGAATGGGCAATAATGGCAGGTTTCTACAGCCTGCCCCCCCCCGGGCGAGGTGTCGTGGTGCCATGAGGACTCGAGCTTGTATATGTGCTGGATGGCGCGTCTTATGAGCTTTTGCTCAGGGGTTCATAACAGGCATACTCTGACTCTACCGTCAGAGCCTGGAAGCGTACGTTCGACTAACCCCAACTTCCATAAAAGTCTGTTGACGCCAGGTTCTCTGATGATGACCACGTCCCCGACGTCGACGTTGCATTGACCTTTGGTCTTTGAGTGATGCGCGGAGCGGAGTTCTGTCAAGTACTCTTTCTGCCATCTTTCCCATACAGCGTCTATGTATGCGTCACGTCGTTTCCACATGGCGTGCATCGTCTTGTTCGACTGTGCAGCATCTTCCAGCACTTCTGCCGAAGGGGTTGAATTCGTTGCTGGTCTGGAGAGCAGTCGTCTTCCGATGATCATAGAGGCTGGTGTGAGTGGGACGGGCACGGCATCGTCGCTATACACGAATGTGAGGGGGCGAGAGTTAATCATTGCCTCCACCTCGGTTAAGAGGGTTCGCATTTCGGCAAAATCGATGAGTCTCCTTGAGAGGGTCTTCCGTATGGCGTTCTTCACTGAACAGATCAGCCTCTCATAAAACGCACCCGACCATGGGGCTCGTTCCACAATGAAGTGCCATTGGATGCCCCGTGCGGATGAATGGTCTTGAACGAGTGGATCTCTCAGGACATTGCGGATTTCGTGCAGTTCTTTCGCGGCAGTTTTGAATGTTTTCGCGTTGTCGCTGTACACGCTGCTGCATATGCCACGTCGAGAGGTGAACCTGCGGAATGCCTGGAGAAACTTTACAGCTGATGTGTCCTCGCAGAGTTCTATGTGTACTGCTCGGGTGACTGCGCAGGTGAACAGGGCTATGTGTGCTTTGGTGAAGTACTTTCGATTTTGGCGCAGTGTCAAGGGGCCGGCGAAGTCTACCCCTATCACTTGGAACGGGTGACTTCTGGTGATTCGACCGGCGGGTAGTTGTCCTTGGACTTCTGTGGAAGCTCGACTGTTGTTTCTTCTGCAGGTGATACAGCGTCCAAGTATCTGTTTGACTCTTTGGCGAGCACGGATTATCCAGAACTCTTCTCGGAGCTGTACCAGAGTGTCACGGACGCCGGAATGGAATACACGGTGATGAGCGTCGGTGATCAGGAGTTTTGCGTAGTGGGAGTACGACAGTATGAGGGCCGGGTGTTGCTCCGAGAAGGCCTGTTGGCTGGCACTCAAGCGCCGGCCTAGTCTTAGAATGCGGTTGCTGTCAATCAATGGTTGCAAGTCACTTATCTTCGATGTTGTGCGTATTGGCTGGTCTCTAGAGAGGCAGTCTAACTCCACGGGGAAGCTCGAGGCTTGGACGTGTCGAATCCAGTAGCACTGAGCATTTTCTATTTCTTCCGTGCTCAGTGGGCCTCGGTTGGTGTTGCGCCTCGCATTTTCGGTGAATCGAATCACCCAGGCGGTGACCCGGTGAAGCCGGTTGAGGTCGCTGAAGTTTTCGATGGGAATCAAGGATTCCTGAGGTGCAAGCGTAGTTAGCACGATTGGAGTGTCCGGGAGGGTGTCGTCTGACTGTGCTACGGTCAGTGCTGTGTTTTCGTGTGCCGGCCAAGCTTCCGGAGCTTGTTGTAGCCAGGATGGCCCTTGCCACCATAGCTTGGAGCTGATTAAATGCTGCGAGGTAATGCCTCTAGTCAGCAGGTCTGCCGGGTTTGACGAAGACGGCACATACGACCAGTTGTTCTGTCCCACATTGTGCCGTATCTCTCGGACTCTGTTTTCGACAAATTGGCCTGGCTTAGTGGCGCTGCCACGAATCCATTGGAGCACGATGGTCGAGTCGGACCAGAAGTGGTTCGTCGTCGGAAGCTTGAAGTTCTTCTGAAAGAACTTCGCGATTCTGGAGGAGATAAGCGCTCCTAGAAGCTCCAGACGCGCGAGCGTCACGGTTTTGAGAGGAGCTAGCCGGGACTTTGAAGTGAGCAAGTGTGTGGTAACTATACCTGTGTCGTTCACGATACGCATGTAGGCAACAGTTCCATAGGCAAGAGGACTTGCATCCGAGAAGAAGTGGAGCTCGGCGCCGTTTGTGATAGATGCGCCTGGTGTGTAGCAGCGTGGCAGTTGAATGTCGTTCAGACGTTGCAGGTCGGTGTGCCATGCCTGCCATTTCGTCAGTAGGTCTTCCAGTAAGTTGTCGTCCCATGCGAGTTGACATTTCCAGGTTTCCTCTAGAACGATTTTGCTGGTTACTGGTCACGGTAGGACGAGACCTAGAGGGTCGTAGATTTCGGCTACAAGCGTTAGTGCCTTCCTTTTGGATACCGGGTTCTGGTTGTACTCTTGCGACAGGGACTTAATCGGCAGTGACAATACGTCCTTCTCTTGATCCCATGTCACTCCTAGTACTTTGGTAGTGTTGTTGATCAGAATGGCGTTCGGCTCGTTCTTGAAGATCTCACGGAGTTTCGCGCTGTTGGAACCCCATTTCTGCAATGTCATGGATGCCTTGGCGAAGATGTCCTGAAGTTCTCGATACGTCTGACAAGCATCCTCTTCGTTAGGTGCACCCGTTATGACGTCGTCTACATAGGTGGCGTCTGTCAGTTGCTCGATGGCTGCGGGGTGTTCTTCCGCAACACAACGAAGATGGTGACGTAATGTTGCTGCTAGGAGAAATGTGCTGGGAGCTGTCCCGAACGTCACCCTTGTCATGCGCCATGTCTCGACGTCAGGTAATGGCTGATCCGACGTTGGTGGTGTAGAGTACCATAGGAAGCGGAGCGCATCTCGGTCTTCCTGGCGAATGGCGATTTGAAGGAAAGCCTTTTGGACGTCGGCAACTAACGCAATAGGATGGAGGCGGAAGTTCAGGAGTAGGCTGAGTATGCTCGGGTTGAGGTTCGGTCCGGGATCGAGGTTGTCGTTCAGCGATCGTGTGAAGTCGTCATGCGAAGAGGCATCAAACACGATCCGGACCTTGGTTGTTATCCTGTCCTCCCGAATTACGGCATGATGAGGCATATAGTAAATATGAGCTTGATCGTTGTTGTGGGCATCATGTGATACTCGTTCTGCCACACCAGAGAGTAGGTATTCGCGTATGGCGGTGTCGTACGTGGCGGCTAGATCGGGAGATTTCAACAGTTTTCTGGTGACTTGCGCCAAACGTCGCTCTGGTGTCTGTCGGTTTGGTTCCATGGAGACGTTTGCGCGCCATGGTAGCGACACCACATATCATCCATTATCCAGCTTAATGGAGTCTTCAAATTCTTCCAGTACGTGACTGTCTTTCTGTGTTTCGGTCGCCGAGATGCCGATACTGTCCAAGGTCCATATACGATCCAGTACCCACATAACCATCGACGTCCGAAGGATGTCCCCAAATGGTCCTGTCGTCCTGGTCGGACAGTAACGTCGTAGGAACATCCAGAGGATGTCAGGGTAATCGTCCGACTGTCGTCCATCATGGATATCTTCCAAAGACATCCTTGGGATGTTTGAAATTAATCCGACGTGGACAATGATCTAACACGGACACAACGAGAACATTCCGAGGTATAGAAGAGACCAGTAGCATAGATCACCATGAGGAAATATGTTCTATTGCTCCACGCGTTCATGCACTATGTGCCACGCACTAGACAGTACAAGTACATGAAAGTGGTGGTTGTGTAGCGTGTGCGTTGCTCACTGGGTGTGTGTTAAGCGTGTAGTATTAAGTAGTGTGTTGCTCAACGGGGCAAAAATACTGACAGAAAGCGCATATGCCTGTCAGAAGTTATCAATACAAAACGTTATCTTAAAGGAGTACAAAGGGCCATAAAAATGTTCAGGTTAAGACGTCTGATGAAAGTGTGTGTGTCATTTTATACCGAATAGCGCGAAAGGCTTTGATGTGTACAATTTGTTTTAAAAAAAAGAACTCACATAAACAGGACTCCGCACGTTCACCCATAACGAGGAGGAGGAGGTATGATGCCTCGTCACCGCTGGCGTTACAGGGAGCACGCGTTCTGGTTCGCCGGTCAGTGGAGGTCAGCGCCTTGTCCCTTTGCCGCCTTAAACCAGTTTTGCCAGTTCTCCCCGAGAATTGGGAATAGAGGAGCGGCCGAGCCAATAGCAATGATTTTTCAGAACCCCGAACAACCGAGTAGCAGACGACAGCGGGGTAGCAGACAACATGCATTTCTCTGGAGCAATTAGCGAGCGTGATACTTCTAGCTTCAGCGCGAGGTTCCAGGCAGATCTTGTACCGCCGTTGCGCACAGTCGCTTTTTCCCGCGTACTTTAAATTAAATATCTGCGATAATTATGACTCTGTGTTGTGAATTACTACTGATGGTGCGTCTTAGTGGCCTACTTAACAGTTATATAGGAAGAAAACAGGGCGTTAAAAATGACTTCAGTGCTACTTTAAACACTAAACGTTAATGTTCTTTAAAAACTGGCATAATTTTGCTGGAGCATGAGGAACTTGCAATTTTAAAAGATTTTAATTTTTCAAATTTTCTCAAATTATGCGTCATTATTTTTGACGTGTTGACATACATTTTGAGGTACATTCCAAGAAATGCATGGAAAATTAAATAACTTCAAATGGATTACGGTGATAAAAGGATCACATCAAGATATTTAGAAAAAAAAAACCTTAGCAGCATCAATTTTGGGGATATTACGTGCCGTCTCTTGTCGCAAGTCAAATAATAATCGATTTATAATGTTCATATTACCCATACACAAAGCTCCACGGAATTCTGAAACCGAAACTCTCTATAGCGGTAGTCCGCTCTACCTATGCGGTATGAAGAATGCAAGGAATCCCCATCGATATCAAGTATAGTATCGCGAGCGCCGCCATTTGCAGTTGCCGCCAAGAACAGTTTAACCGGCGCTTCGTCCATCGTTTCTGCTGCTTTTTTGATCAACTGTGAGTTTATTTTGATGCATATTTGTGAACAGCTAGATTAGATTTATGTTATACCCAACTCGCGGTTGAAATTACCAGGTTCAGTTCTTCAAAATGCCGAATGTTAAAGAGAAAAGATATGCTTACAACATGGCTTTGCGAAAGTGCGAACAGACACTTGATGTTATCAATCATGACTCCAGTGGTAGACTTTCTTCAACAAGTACTGTTGAGCCGTTGCCGGCACCACATAAAGCTGGCACTCTAAGTGATCCATCGTTCCCGGCCAGCAGCGAGATCAACGTGTGTGCGCCGATTGCGTCCCCACCTGATGCAACGGACGCACCGTTAGACAGCTACGATAGTGCCCACGAAATTTATTCCCCCAGCAGTGTGAGCCATCGGGATTCGTTACCATCCAGTGCAAGTGATGAAAGAGGCCCCGAGGATGATCCTGACTTGCTGACGGGTATGAGGACATGGGCAGTAGAGTTTAACATTACTCACGTCGCGCTAAGTGCCCTTCTAAAACTACTGAAGAGGCATCCTGCTCATTCCGAGTTTCCTACGGATGCCCGCACACTCTTGGGTACTCCGCGTGGCACAGCGTCCCATGTTTTGACGATGGGTAAAGGAAGGTATTGTCATTTTGGGCTGCGCCACGGTCTCCTATCCATTTTGGAAGGCAGGAGTGATATACCCGCTGTGATTCCGCTCAAGTTAAACGTCGGCGGACTTCCGATAAGCAAGAGCAGCAAGCTCCAATTGTGGCCAATTCAGTGCCTCGTAACGGTTGGCACTCTTGAGGTGATATTTCAAGTTGGTGTGTATGCTGGAGACGAAAAGCCTGAGCCTGAGAGCCTGAGCCTAAAGTCTGAAAGCCTGAGCCTAAAAGCCTATCACTTGTTTTTGATGACTTGTGCAGCCATACATGCAATCAAGTAAGGCAAGTGTGACACGTGGTCAAAAACATTTCATCCACACAGATGTTTCTTGTTGTACACTTCATCGAGAAGAATGAGGTTGAGATCGTCCCTGCGGGTTAGGTCAGCGGCACAACTTGCAAATGGCCGAGGGTGGCATCGCACAAGGTTTAACAGATGGTCAAAAGGAGCTCCCCTTCACAAGACTCCTGGGATGTCTACGATGTGGATGTTAAGGGAGTCTTCGGTATGTTGTGGCTAACATTTTGCTGTGCATCACCGTAAAACTTTCCCAATTAAACGTATAACTTTTGCTCCCAGACAGTAATAGCGCGTAAGCACTTCCAATTAAACGTAACTGCTCAACAGAACAACGAGCCTTGTACTAAATCTCGGGCAGAAGTTATGACACTTTCTAAATCGATCCTTGCACATAGTCACCTATGAGGAAGCACGGGCCAAGCTAAATCGTCTCCAATACACGTCTGACATCACCAGTGGCCCTGACGAAAACACACGAAAGAGAAAGCGGTGTCCACCACAGCGCTACTTGACAGAGTCGTCTGAGGAAGATGTCGCAGACAAATGTATTTATTTTCCACTCTTTATCTTCATGCTGTGCTAACAGGTATTTTGTAACACAGCAGTTCACCTTTGGCCTGTTCTCTTTTCAGCAACAAAGAGAAGGCGTACACGCCCCCTGCTTTCGGAGTCAAGTGATGACTCTCTCTCTGTACCTGATCCGCCCCCCATCCCTGAAACATTTCCACAAGCAATCTCAACAAGTGAGCCAAGTTCAGTGCTTTTGGGACGGGTAATTCCAACGTTACCTTATGGCTTTAAGGGATTTACTGCTATACATAAATATTGTGATAAAAAATCAGCTGGCTTTTCTTGCAATGTATCATACAAACCATGAACGCTCTCAAAAATGGTTTCATATATTATTATTGGCAATTACCTAATAGGAAGCCGACCTGATGCATCCACATCAGCAGATGGTCATCAATTTGTCGGATTTTCATCGCAGGCCGAGGTGGAAGGTACGTATGAGAAGCATATACTCACGTAGCAATATCCGTCAAAATCCCATGGCCAAATCTGTTGCCTACAGATGTCAAATTAAACGCATACAGTAATTAAAGCTAGATAATTGTAAATAAAGTAAGTATAGTAATGTAATTGCAAGGGCATGCTCAAAAACATAAAGATGACGCAAAATCATGTTCATCTGGCTGTTGGTTTTCAGCATACGAAGACCAGAATCCTTCTCTGCCCTTTGATGACACCTCTCAACAACAGCTACAACTGAGTCGCATGTCTAATCCGGGGTCCTTGACACCTTCAGCTGTTCCATCTCCACTCACCGGTACCTTTGTCCACCATCCTACTACTACTACTAAGTCAAACTAGCTATTACGATGTAGTAAGTAGCTAGCTATTACTTGTAGACACAAGTAGCTATTACTAACTATTTGGTAAGTATCTAGCTGTTACATGCATATTACTAAGTCAAACTTGTGATTGTGGTCAGCATATGTTTTGGGATTAGGGAACGTTCTTTTTCTGTCTTCCATTACATACAGAGACTCAGCAACCAAGGGAGGTGTCTCGACAGAGGCGACAGCTTAGGCAGCAGTCTTCCGGAGACGGTATGCATACTGTTCCTAATGTATTCATGTGTAACACTTCGTGTAGTCAAATGTGGCGTGCCTTACTTTGCACCATGATGGACATGTCGCCTGTGAGGTATTCACTGGTCTATTGTTTCAAAGAATTCCAGAAACAAGTCCTCAGGACCCTCTACATGGTGCGTGTGGCCCAACAGCAGCATGGTGACATGCTCCAAGAACTGTGCAGCCGCAAAACGCATTCTGAAGATTATGCTCGCCCACCCCCTGGCACTCATTGCTTCCCCGTTCGGAACATCAGCCCAGCTTGAAGAGTTTAATTCATCGCTAAATGAGAACAAAAAGGAATGCCTTGTAAGATTTTTGTCACACTATCAGAAACTACACTTGTGTTGCGTATTACTTGCGTGTGTATGACTACAGAGTGTGAGGTCACCACAGCTGCATGATACTCACTGTGCAGAAGTATTGCGCTGCTAGAGTCGTACATAGACTGGGACTTTCGGAATCAATATATCACGAAGATGTACACCATTGCAGCACACATTGCCCAATTCTTCCAATTCGTACAGTTGTTAACCTTGTGATGCGCAGGTCAAAGAGGTAGCCCAACTTGGAGGAAATGAAGTGGGGGCAGCAACCCGAACAATTTTGCAGTACCTGATGACTTACGAAGTTGCAACTGAATACAGTTGGAAAGGACAAAAGGGGAAAAGAAGTTCTGCCTTCTTCATTTTCCTGGAGTGATTGTTCGTGAGTGTAAACCAGTTTCTTATGATTTGATTCAATAGGGGTCTAACCAGTAGCGTCGGAACTATTTTTCCACTGGGGGAGCGAAAAAAGGAGCTACCGTAAACATCATCGTCATCATCATGACTTATTTTCCTTGAGGGCTCATGCTGGCGTTGTACAGGGTTGCTACATAAACTGTAAACGTGCTCCCAGCAAACGACATGTGCATATTTGTACAGTAGATCTAAAATAACATTTCAGAAGTGTTGTAATTAAATAGCGCTTGGTGGTGGGCTAGTTGGTATGAGTTCAGTGCGTCCGGCTTTTTTTACTTCTGCGCAGTGCCTAGACCTCGTGGCAAGTAATGTGTAAGGAACTTCGGGCACTTTTCCCCGGGAATCGTCGCGGTATGCTCTTGTATGGGGACTGGAAGCGAATATCGTCTGATCCGCAAGCCTTCTGCGAATAAACCAGACTTTTCTGGGGCGGTCTGGAGCTCAGCAAGACTGTGTCCCTTTGACTGGGTGTCACGCTGTCGTTATCACTCCAGGGCGGCTCAATAAGAAAAGCCGGATAAATTACAACAGCGGGTAACTTTGGACACCGGTACGGTGGAAAGTGAGGAGCCAGCAACCAAGTTAACAGATAGAATATTTTACTATGACAGGTGAACATATACATACGTAATATGAAGACAACACGCAAGCTGCGATACATATCTCTTACCAGAGGTGTGGCTTTCTCCGATGTCTATGGCGTTTGATAATCCTGTAACGCTGCTGCAGGCGAGGCCTTGATGGCGCTCCCTCGACGTTGCCACTGCCGACACATGAACACAACACCGGTGCGACGTTTCGTCTCAGTCCATCGCACTTGTCGTACTACAGGTCTTACACACCAACTCGAAGTGGGCACCCTGGCCACAACGGAATGAAATCTGTGGCTGCGCCTCGCAAACCGCCATTATAACAACCCTCTGTCTTCAACCGGGCGGTTTCTTGACATCCTTATTTCCCCCAGATGGCTGGTGTCTTGCGTGCCTTTCGCTATTCCCGTTTGCGCCTCTGTCCCCCCACCCCACCCCACCCCACCCCACCCCGTGGATTGAGTCTAGTAATGCTCGCGCCTACCGGTACACACTTTCTGACTGATTTATTGCACTTCGCACCAGAAACCTTGCCATGGTCAACTCCAGAACCCAGTGAACCGGACATCATTCGTATGTAGCTCTTCTCAAACGGTCTCCGCACACAGTGACAGTGGTAGGCTCTCTGTTTATTCCTCTCTAAATTTATGGCCGCCGAAAGAACACGGGCCATTCCGTTAGATCGTAGAACATCACGACACTGGGCTGACACTGAGGGAGCCGTGCTCCCCCATTCGTAAATGAGGGGGAGCCGTCGCTCCCCTTGCTCCCCCTGTTCCGGCGCCCCTGGGTCTAACAGTAGGTCTGCTGGCGCTGTTGTGAGTAAATCATACGTAATAATTAGCAGTGTGCGAACATTTAAATTTTTGAATAAGATTTGAATATAAATACTTGGACATAATACAATACTGGTGTGGACACAATTACTGTATTACTGAAAAATACAGCACTATTCGATTGGACTCTGAATATTCGGTTTTGCACAGCCCTACAAATTTTCCATTTTCTCTGTTCTGTCATGGAATACCAGAAGAAAAGTTAAATTCGTGGTACTTCAGTGAGTTTGAGGATGTTGCTTCAAACAAATGGATGGCAGTCGTGGTAATGTCCACACTGCTTGCCTTAGTTGGCCTTGCAGGGGGCATACAATGTCAAGACTAACACAGGGGAGGGTGCAGTCACGTTCTAATGTGCCGGGATGCACACATTGGCACATATGCGACCAACACATAATTATGAAACCAAAGTCTACAAAAGAAAATGTTCAATTCTATACCACTTCCTGTTCTACCGGTCTCTCATGCAGGGATGAGTTACACAGGTTCTGGGACACCTCTCTTTCTTGGAGAAATGTGCTGTTCCCATGTGCAAGAAAAGTTGCCAGAGGCAGATCAGTCGTCAAGTCTTGTTTTTTTTTTCTGTAATGCGCTTTGCGGTACTTACGGAACTCTTATATTTCAGAGGCAATAAGGAGGAACAAAAAGTTGACAAGTGCAACGAAAGACGAAGTCGAAGGTGCCATAAAAAACTGGTTACGCCATGCCACTGAGAGGGTTAATGCAAAAGCTCCACGTTGACAGAAGAGACTGTCATGAGACTGTGATATCCTGTGTGTTCAGTTGTACCCCTTTAATGAAAATTGGTCCGTTTAGCTCGGAGACTTACCGCTTAGTGTTAGCAGGGATCCAAAGACACTGAGCCTATTTTTGTTTCTTCCTTTATTCATTAAATGCATTTCATTAGTCATCTTCTTAGCTCTTGGAACTGTAGCAAAATTGTTAATAGGGAAGTTGTAGAGGGCCTCAGATTCTGTTATTTGTGAATATGTACTGCCATGGCCACCATTAATCAATCACTCGTTCCCGTGGCCTCGCTTCGATAAGCGCCCGACTATCGGAGAACAGCGGAAAGCAATTGTGCTGTCGGCTCTCACTTTGGGGGCGGTCGGCTGCAGCAGGTATGGTACTCTTTATTGACAACACCTGTAAGAGCAGTGCCCAGGCACAATGAAAGAAGCCCCCAGGAAATTGTCCACGAAAGTCCCAGATAAGCAGTCTTCTTTCATTGTACTTCAGCCGGATTTTTTTTTTCACCCTGTTCAGCCGGGCTCACAACAAGTGATACTATACCAGCACCCGGCCATCCCCCAAAATAACAACCGACCGGTCAAATGCTGTTTTCGCTGTGTTCGCTGTGGAGAGACTTTCGGAGCCTGGCCATGGATACCGGAGGTTGGTTAACATAGCCATCACAGCACACCCCTTTGTCTTTTTCTGACTCCGAAAAAAAAACACTTCTAAATCTAAAAGTACCATGTGACAGTGAGCTTCAGCACTAGTTTTCCCAATATATTTTTAACGAATGAACACTTTTTGGAAAATGACTAATTAATCTCAGTTAATGGGTAAACAGAAATGCTAGGCTGAGGGTCTCGGGACTTGTTGAAGTGTGACATTCTTTTTAAACGATGGGTTACAAGCATACCCCTTATGTGTGTAGCACGATGTTACACCATGAATCTAGTCATTAACCAAATAAAGCCATATTCTTGTTAATTTGTGTTGACAATTAATGTTCGGAATGCGGCGTCGACGCCTATATCTCGTACTCCTCCGTATTAGCCGGCATGACGTCAAAGAGCGAGGGAGTCCAGCACGGCCGCAAAGTCCAGTACATTGCGGCTTATGAGTCTCATATGAACAGCAGGAAGACCTGGAAACGAAACTGGACTCCCTTGAATCATGTGGCATGCCGTCTAATGCGGAGGAATGCGATAAGAGATCCTAAAAATGTCAGTAAGCAACGGCTGCCAGTTGTCCACAAAATGTCTTTTAAATGACAGATGGGATGCCACACGGTTATCCTCTGGATGTCCAAAGATGCTACTGGGACTATCCCGAGAACGTCTCATAGATGTCATCCGGATGATAAAAGATGTCTTTGAGACATCTCATTGTCCAAATTCAAACGTCTTATGGACGTTTAGCAGATGTCGATGGTTTGCTGGGTAGTGTGTGGAGCTCTCCTGAGCATTGGGATACAATGTTGAGCACGGCGATTTGGTGACAACTAGTCGTCTTGACGGAATAGGCCGATGAATAGAGACCCTGTAGCGTCCAGCCGAGAGTGGTCTCAACGGCTTGTACTCCTTGGTGTAGGTGGTGCGTTCGACCGGTGGCGAAATCCCAATAGTGGTCGGCGCCGATCAACAGGCTGATTGGGGCAGGGTCGTCTGGAGCGGTATAGTATCAGCGAGCACAAGTCCATACGTCTTCATTTTCTCCGTTATTTCCGTTGACGGAGCGTCAAGAACCTGCGAACAGATTCGCTCGACTACCAGCGCAGTGATGGTTTGTTCTTCTATGGATGAATTACCGAGTATGTGAAGCTCGACGACGTTGACTGGCTGTGGGCGACTCGCAGTGTGCTCGAAGGATCCTATCGAGATAGTTTCGGTATGAAGATGCTTGCAGCGCAGTGCATTAGACAGTCCGGTCGAGATGAACGTTCGCTGGCTGCCGCCATCGAGGACTAGTCGCGCGTGTAGGGCAATGGTGGATCCTTGGCAGCGTGCAGTTGCGGTCTGAAGAAGCACTCGGTAGTTGGATGGGACTACTGTAGCCTTCAAGTTAACGGTCTGAGTGGCTTCATTAGGACGAGGACGGTATGAGGGGCCACACATGCTGGATACGTGCCTACCAGAGCAGTTTTTACATTTTGGAGTGCCTCTGCAGACTTTAGCCGAGTGGTTCGGCTTGGTACAGCGGTAGCATCTATGTTCAGCGGCTAGCATCCGTTTCTTGTCTTGAAGAGGTTTGGTCTCGGTACAGTCTGAGGTAAGGTGCGCCAAGCTACTGCAGAAGATACACTTCTCGCGTCTGGTGGTGCTCTGCAGGGTCGTCAAAGGATCACGAGAGCTTTGTTTGAATCGGGATTGAAATCCGAACCTTAAACCACCATTTCCAGAAGGAGCTTGGAACGTGTGATGGTGGACCTGCTCTTGGTAAGTTATCTCGTTTCCCAGAAACGTTAAGAGCTCTGAAAGCGCCAATAATGGCAGGAATTATGTTGTGACTCAGTGTGAAGGAGAATAACTCAACAAAAAAATAAAAAATAAACAGAAGACATACAATACACATAATAAAGAATATGGGAAGCTAAGCTAAGCTAATATTCCAACACGACAAAATTAATCAGTTTCTTATGACGTGAATAGCACATATGCAAGGAAATAACGAGAAACACGATTAACAGCTAGCACTAATAGAGAGCCAAACCCATGCATCATCCAACACATAAACAAAAGATACATACCGGAAAATAATTGAAAAAAATCTATCAAAACAAGAAACATTACAAATTTAATATTGTGACCAGCACAGAGTTAACGCTGAAGAACAGAGAAACACTCTAAACGGCGCATCATCCAACACGTAAACAAATGATACACGCAGCAAAATAATTGAAAAACAATCTATCAAAACAATAAACATGCACGGACTTACTGCTGAACAGCAGAGAAACACTCTAAACGGCGCATCTGCCAACGTGTAAACAACAGACACATGCAGGAAAATAATATCGAATCAAACTATCAAAACAATAAACATTACAAATTTAATAACTTGAAATGGGAATAATCTATCTTTTGAAGTATCATAAAATCATCCTTGCGACATAATCTAGTCGAACAATGTACAATTTTCAACCTATTCAGTCACTATAAACATTACCTTCGATTGTGTTTATGCATAGTGCTCATTGTATAGTGGTTAAACATTTCTGATGACAGTTGTGTGATTCGATTCTCCCAAAATCTGATTGCGTTTGTGTGCCGCGTGTTACGATGATTAGAATTGCAGACTCCGTCTGCGCGTCATGCGAGCAAAATCCTTCACTTGCATTGCATCACTTGATAATAGATTCCTTTCAACATATATTGTCAACTGTCCAACTGTTCGGGATATACATACACTGTGCAATTTAATTCATAAAATAAGCTTTCGCAAAAGATTAGTGATCCTCTTTTGTAAACAAAGATTGATGTAACATGCCTCTAAATTCCCATGACCGATTCTTCTTCTACAATTCTATCCTTCGGACGTCGATGTTGTATAGAGTGTAGTCGTGTAAAACCTCTTTGATTGTCAGCGCTGATTCCATGCGAGGATCCTTGTACGTAGTGTGGAATAATCGTCTCCTTAGCAATCATTGTGTTCAATCTAGCCATACTAATAAGCTGTTTTCGATGTGTAGAATTCATTACATTGATGACGAATATTACAATTATTATTATTTCAAGTGCAAGTGCACAAAGTGCAAGTTGCTGAAGCAATACAAATACGACGACAACGTATCCCATGCATTAATCAACGCTGAATTCAAGCGCCCAATAATAAGACTAAAGTATTTGATGCCTTCTGAATTCATCAATCAAGACAACAAGCGGAAACTTCAGAGTTTTGAATAGAACAACTGTAATAATTTATCGAAATAAACAAGTGTATAAACTACAGCACAGCGTCCACTACAGCGTCTGCACAATTATCTTCTTCTACCAGTTCTTGCAATGATGTCGAATGAGCAGAAGTTCAATTGTCGACAATATTGAACTTCTGCTCATTCGACATCATTGCAAGAACTGGTAGAGGAAGATAATTGTGCAGACGCTGTAGTGGAATATATCACGTGATAATATTTTTATGTACTTTCCATTTCAACTGTTTGGTGTAATTTCAACAAATCCGTAACGAATCGTGCGAGATAGAGTACTTGGATATGATAATTTGATCTGATTGCTTTCTTGATTAATGCAATCCCCGTTGCAATGATTACAATTACCGGATTAAAAGCATTAAAAAACAGACGAGGACAGACACTTTTATTTGACATGAGACGCACCTACTATAAAAGAGCTCAAAAACTCCCTCTCTTTTTCCGTTAAACCAATGGACGGACAGCTGACACATCTGGCTCCTCCCTCTGCGATCAAAAAGGCTTCAAAAATTTCCCTCTCCCTACTATCACGGAACCGTGTCTTTATCTCCACTCCAGTAAACACAGGATGACAACCACAGTGTTGCACATGTGCAAACAGTGTACCAGAACGCTCGGAGAGGTTATACCTATGTTCCCTTAAGCGGGTGTTGACGTATCTACCTGTTTCGCCCAGATACGAAGCACCACAAGATAAGGGAATCTCATAAATTACCTCATTGCGACACCCGACAAACTTATCAATATGTTTTATAGTACAACCCGCCCGGTCACTCTCCTGTTGATCACTGACAATGCCAGGAAGAGAGGATAAATTTCTACCACCCCAAAAAACCACCATTACCCCTTGCTTCTTCGACATTTTCTTCAAATTGTGCGAAATTTTATGAACGTAGGGAATAACAGTCACATGCGAAAACCCATCCCTGAAACGAGGGGCTTCCGAACCCAAACGCTTCAAAACCTTAGTACACACATCCACCAGCAAATCCTCCGGAAACCAAGCATCTCTCAACTTATACAACTGGGCATCAAAACTAATCTACATTTCGTGAAAGCAAGATCTGCTGAGAGAAGATTTCGCGCACATCTGGGCCACGCCCCTCTTGACCAACTTTGACTGATTTGAGGAGAAAGGCAGGACAGGCTTGACAGATCTCTGTTGGTAGCGCCAGCATAAATGCTCTTTCTTTAGGATCAACATTAGGTCCAAATATTGCAAGGCGTCATCTGCCATCCGCTCAATCGTAAAACGGAGGTCAGGAGCAGCACACTCAAAGACATTAAGAACCGAGTCAACAATACCGCTATCAGCTTCCGCTACAACCAAGTAATCATCAACATATCCAAAAGTCCGCTTTACCGGTAGCCCCCTTTCCCCTAGAAGACGGCACACCTTATCGTCCACATCAGCCAGGAACAGATTACTGAGCACGGGGGCTATTCTCGACCCAATACACACACCTGTTCTCTGAGTCCACGCCTGCCCAATAACCTGTACCATGGTAGATTTCAGGTACTCTTTTAACAACCACAAAAACTGATCTACAGTGCAACCCACTCTGTTCTGAAAACCCACTAATCCCGCTTTATCAATAGCTCTCTCAACAGTTTCCAAAATTCCCACAGTCGGAAGGGAATAGAACAGATCGGTAATGTCGAAAGACCACCCCAGAACATTGCTACCAAACCCCCCGCCTTCAGCCACTCAACAACTTCAATAGAATTCCGAACCATGTACGGATCCACAAGGGGTAGCTTGTTAAGGTAGTTACAAAGGAAACGGGTAACAGCTCCTTGCCAGAGGAGGCTTCAGATACAATCGCCCTGAACAGAAACCCCTCCTTGTGCGTTTTCAGCGTGAAGAAAATTTCCAGCCACTCCCCCGGTGAACCCCCAATGGTTTTGAACAGCCCCGACAAGCCCCAATCCGAACAGTTCCTCAAAATTTCCTTCTCCTTGACCCCCAGACCAGGGTCTTCGAATAGCACGAAGTTCTTCCTGACGGCATCCCTCTCCCTTTCCTCATAGCTCACTGTGTCCAGCAGCACGAAAGAACCAGTTTTGTCGGACTGAAGAAGCTTCACACCCTGGGAGCGCAAATCCCGGATCGCAGCCTTGACTTTCCCCCGCACCGAGCGGGCCTGGGAGCCTTTAAGAACATTGACAGCCTTTGAGGCAAAGTGAGATTGCTCATCCTCTGGGAGACGATCCCCCACCTGCGGGCCATTGCCAAGAGGTGGACTGGGTTCTTGTCCTCCGAAACGGTGTACTTCGGACCCAACCGAAGAAGTTGACAAGTTGAATCCTCAACCGAGACTTGACCCACTCGCACACCCGGAAGCCCGGAGTTGGTGGGCCGCGAGGCACATTTCCTGATGTCAAAAAACATGAACCGCCACAAGCTTTCCTGGAGTGCGAAGGCCAAATCCTTAAGGTGCTTGAACGCCGCCACCGAGGCGAACCCTTTGCCCCAGATTTCCCTGGCCAAATTCCTCTCCAGCTGCCTGCCAAGCCAGACCTGGTGATACAGTTCCGCTCAAAATGCGAGTGATCCTCCGGCGATTAGAAGCCGACGGTCGGCTACAACCAAAGACTCCACGGAACTCAGGCGGTACTGTGTTGTATCTAAGGGTACATTTATGCTGCAGCATCGCTGCTGGCACATGGCACATCGCTGTTTGGCGATGACGAAACAAACACATGTATCTCTGTGGGCGCGTTCATGCTGCAGCATCGCTGCTTGCCAAAGATGCACGCCATGATCATCGCCACAACAATGCTGCCAAACATGTTTGAACATGCCCGGGGACTACCTGACTTCTGGCGATGACAGGTCAAACACAGAGCTTTCTGTTGGTGCATTTACCCTGCAGCCTGGCTGCTCGCTTATCCTCGCCGCTGCTTGCCGCTCTGCTCGCTGCACCTAGGAATGTAAACATGTTTGTCTTCCTGGTATCATTGATGACTGGCGTCTTGAAATCCGACCTGCGATTGGTTGTGATGAAGTCGGTTTCCTCCTTCCCACTTTTCCTCGTTTCCATCCTTCCACAGTGAACGCTGCTAGGCGACTGATATAGCGAAAGCGAGCAGCATCTTGAGCAATCTGCAGGGTAAACGCACCCTAGCGGTTATGCGAGCAGCGATGTGCTTGAAGCTGCAGCGAGCAGCGATGCTGCAGCATAAATGTACCCTAAGGCAAGCTGAAATCCTTCTCGCCCTGCAGAGGAGCACCGTCGTCAGTTGTAACGTCTGGATGAGGTGAGCGACGGTGGTCCAGAACGATTCGTTGAACACAGACGATACATACGGAGGAACTGTTCGGATTGGGGCTTGTCGGGGCTGTGCAAAACCATTGGGGGGTCACCGGGGGAGTGGCTGGAAATTTTCTTTACGGTGAAAACGCACAAGGAGGGGTTTCCGTTCAGGGCGATTGCATTTGAAGCCTCCTCTTGGCAAGGAGGTGTTAGCCGTTTCCTTTGTAACTACCTTAACACGCTACCGCTTGTGGATCCGTACATGGTTCGGAATTCTATTGAAGTTGTTGATTGGCTGAAGGCGGGGGGGGTTTGGTAGCAATGTTCTGGTGTGGTCTTTCGACATTACCGATCTGTTCTATTCCCTTCCGACTGTGGGAATTTTGGAAGCTGTTCAGAGAGCTATTGATAAAGCGGTATTAGTGGGTTTTCAGAGCACAGTGGGTTGCACTGTAGATCAGTTTTTGTGGTTGTTAGAAGAGTACCTGAAGTCTACCATGGTCCAGGTTAATGGGCATGCGAAGGACTCAGAGAACAGGTGTGTGTATTGGGTCGAGAATAGCCCCCGTGCTCAGTAATCTGTTCCTGGCTGATGTGGACGATAAGGTGTGCCGTCTTCTAGGGGAAAAGGGGCTACCGGTAAAGCGGACTTTTAGATATGTTGATGATTACTTCGTTGTAGCGGAAGCTGATAGCGGTATTGTTGACTCGGTTCTTAATGGAGAGTTTTAGCAGACCGTTGATAACGTGGCTTGCGTCAAACCGTATCAACCGGATCCAATCAGTGGATAAGATTCTGAGTCACGCGCGCCTACGATTGGTTCCGATAGACACGATAATCTTATCAACGGTTTACTAAAACTCAGTAATGTCTTTGAGTGTGCTGCTCCTGACCTCCGTTTTACGATTGAGCGGATGGCAGATGACGCCTTGCAATATTTGGACCTAATGTTGATCCTAAAGAGAGAGCATTTATGTTGGGGCTACCAACAGAGATCTGTCAAGCCTGTCCTGCCTTTCACCTCAAATCAGTCAAAGTTGGTAAAGAGGGGCGTGGCCCAGATGTGCGTGAAATCTTCTCTCAGCAGATCTTGCTTTCACGAAATGCAGATTAGTTTTGATGCCCAGTTGTGTAGGTTGAGAGACGCTGGGTTTCCGGAGGATTTGCTGGTGGATGTGTGTACTAAGGTTTTGAAGTGTTTGGGTTCGGATGCCCCTCGTTTCAGGGATGGGTTTTCGCATGTGACTGTTATTCCCTACGTTCATAAAATTTCGCACAATTTGAAGAAAATGTCGAAGAAGCAAGGGGTAATGGTGGTTTTTTGGGGTGGTAGAAATTTATCCTCTCTTCCTGCCATTGTCAGTGATCAACAGGAGAGTGACCGGGCGGGTTGTACTATAAAACATATTGATAAGTTTGTCGGGTGTCGCAATGAGGTAATTTATGAGATTCCCTTATCTTGTGGTGCTTCGTATCTGGGCCAAACAGGTAGATGTGTCAACACCCGCTTAAGGGAACATAGGTATAACCTCTCCGAGCGTTCTGGTACACTGTTTGCACATGTGCAACACTGTGGTTGTCATCCTGTGTTTACTGGAGTGGAGATAAAGCCAAGGTTCCGTGATAGTAGGGAGAGGGAAATTTGGGAAGCCTTTTTGATCGCAGAGGGAGGAGCCAGATGTGTCAGCTGTCCGTCCATTGGTTTAACGGAAGGAGAGGGAGTTTTTGAGCTCTTTCATAGTACGTGCTTCTCATGTCAAATAAATTTGTTGTTAGTGCGCCTTCCGTGTGTTTGTCCTCGTCTGTTTTCTTAGCGCTTTTAATCCAGCATGCAGTACGAACAGGCCCAATTCCACATTTTGATTACAATTACATCTGGTCTAGTGTATTTCAATTCTTCGTTAGTAAACAGAATGGCGTAAATGCAGGCTAGCTGGTGGATAAATTCCATGATAGGCAAGCCTGAGCGATGGGTCCCTATTCCCCTCTCTTTGTCTTCCCTCGCACCGTCTACATGTTCATGAAGTTCGTTGTTATCAATTAAACGTCTTGCTGGTTGCGAGCCTTCGTGTTTGTGTTTGTTTACGTACCTTGCTTATCGCTCAGGCTTGCCTATCATGGAATTCGTTAGCAAACCTCAACAACTCCACCATCAATCCCATCGGCCCTTCCGACGTTGACGTGCAAATATTTTTATAACTATTGTAGATTCGGCATACAAGTTATTGCACCTTCAATTCCGTAATTTGAACCACATCTCCGAATACGACCATGTCTAAAACGTATTGAAATGCTGTGATAATAGAATCATTTCGCTGCTCTTCTTTTTCGAAACAGCTTGCTTTTTATCATGTCCTCCCACGACCTATGGTAGCGAGTACAAAATCCGTCCATCTCTTCGCTGAAACTTCCTTGTTTGTTCTGTTTTCTAGCTCGCTTCTACATTTAATTAAATCATATTTGTGCTCATTTTATTGATAAAAAAGTATTATGTTATCTGGTTTAGAATATTAATAATATCCACATGGCCACACCGACCCTCCATATCTTGACTTGAGTGGGGAGCGAGTTTATGGCCTTCAACTACATTGTGTACCAAGACAGCGGGAGAATTCCCCTACCCCCTGAGGGGGAGTAGGAGAATTCCCCTACTCCTTAACGAAAGTGTACGGGAACTTTATGGTTAGCGGCTTCCCTCTCTCACTTCGAATCCACTAGTGGGTCTTGGATGAAAAAGACATGTTTCTGTGATGTATTCACGCTGCTTGTTTAGAAAATGTTTGCCTGAATTAATTACTGCTTTGACTTTGTTTCAGATGATCACTCGATTGATATTAATAAAAATATTCTACTAGTTGGGAAGATATTCTTGAGATGTGTGTGTTGATTTCCTCTGTAGAAAACTTTTACATTAATTTACATTTCAGATGTGTTGTTTGTTTGTGGCTTGTGTGTGTAGAAATTATTGTTGCAAGTTATCATAAAAAATGATGTAATTAAATTTGTTTCTCGTTTTCGAATGAGTATTGTTTCTACCACGGATCAACTTGACTTTCTCTCTTTGCTTCAGATGTTCACTCGATTGATATTTTGTGAGTTCAGAATTATGTGTGCATGAGTTATTAGTTGTGTTGTTGATTTCTTGATTGATTAACAATAATCTGAAATACATTAAATTCACAATGTTTCTCGTTTTGATTGAGTATTGTTTCCGCCATAATATTTCTCGCTTGCTTAGATAATATTTGTCTGAAACCAGTTTGCAGTGATATCGATGTCTGTTCGTAGATTTTTTTGCTTGCTACTGTTTGTTTTGATAGAATTCTCATTGTGTTCTTGAGAATCGAATAATACTAACATCTATTTGCGATAGTTGATCAATAAAAAATTTCGCCGCTGTGCAAACTTGACCAGTCCTAAGAATATTCCCCTTTGGAGGAAGAATGTGAAAGAGAGAGAGAGAGAGAGTCCCCCACCCGTTAGACTGACAAAGGACGTGCGGTTTCTTCGCTTTGGGCTGTATAGAGAGAGAGAGAGAGTGACCCCACCAGGCTCAAGTAGAAAAGATAGATAGCTGGCTTGGTTGTACTGCGTGTTGGATACCTCCGTCAAGGTAATGTTCATAGTGACTGAGTCGGATGAAAATTGTACATTGTTCGACAAGATTATGTCGCAAGGATGATTTTATGATACTTGAAAAGATAGATTATTCCCATTTCAAGTTATTAAATTTGTAATGTTTCTTGTTTTGATAGTTTGTTTCGATATTATTTTCCTGCATGTGTCTGTTGTTTACACGTTGACAGATGCGCCGTTTAGAGTGTTTCTCCGCTGTTCAGCGTTAAGTCCGTGCATGTTTATCGTTTTGATAGATTGTTTTTCAATTATTTTCCTGTGTGTACCTCTTGTTTTCGTGTTGGATGGTGCATTGATATGGCTCTCTATTAGCTGTTGATCGTGTTTCTCATTATTTCCTTGCATGTATCTATTGTTTACGTATGGATGATGCGCCGTTTAGAGTGTTTCTCTGCTATTCAGCGTTAGCTCTGTGCTAGTCGCGGTATTAAATTTGTAAGGTTTCCGTTTTGATAGATTGTTTTTCAATTATTTTGCTGCATGCATCTTTTGTTTACGTGTTGGATGATGCGCCGTTTAGAGTGTTTCTCTGTTCTTCAGATTTAACTTTGTGCTGGTCACAATATTAAATTTGTAATGTGTATTGTTTTGATAGATTGTTTTTCAATTATTTTCCTGTATGTCTCTTCTGTTTACGTGTTGGATTATGCATGGGTTTGGCACTCTATTAGTGCTAGCTGTTGATCGTGTTTCTAATTATTTCCTTGCATGTGTGCTATTCACGTCATAAGAAACTGATTAATTGTGTCGTGTTAGAATATTCAACTTAGCTTCCCATATTCTTTATTATGTGTATTGTATTTCTTCTGTTTCATGTTTTTGCTTTCTTTTTTTAGGTTTTCTCCTTTACACTGAGTCACAACATAATTCCTGCCATTATTGGCATTAATAAATATACCTCATCTTGTAGTTTTGTGTATGGCTATCCTTTGTATATCTATACTTGCATGTGAACCACCCACCGCACGGCTGTTGTAAGGAAAAAATGCCTGTGAAGCTTGCCCAGGTGTGATGGTAGCATCGCTTGGGTGTGTTGTCAGTGTGCATGTCCCTACTTGCGTGTAATGCGCCCACCACACAGCTGTTGTAGCGGGAAAAATACGAATCAAGTTTGCCCAGGGTGAAAAATGTGAATGAAGCCGGCCCAGGTGTTGTCAGTGTGCATGTCCCTACTTGCGTGTAAACCGCCTATCACACGGCTGTCGTAGAGAGAAAATAATATGAATGAAGTCGGCCCAGGTTGAAAAATCGCGAATGAAGTCGGCCCAGGTGTGACGGCACCATCGCTTGGTGGGGTTGCCGGTGTGCGTGTCCCTACTTGCATGTAAACTGCCTACAACATGGTTGTTTAGCGAAAAAATTATGGATGAAGTCGGTCCAGGCGAACAAAAAATGTGAATGAAGTCGGCCCAGGTGTGACGCCATCATCGCTTGGTAGGGTAGCCGGTGCGCATGTCCCTACTTGCATGTAAACCACCCACCACGCAGCTGTTGTAGCGGAAAAAAATACGAATGAAGTCGTCCCAGGCTGAAAATCGCGAATAAAGTTGGCCCAGGTGTGACGGCACCATCGCTTGATGGGGTTGCCGGTGTGCATGTCCCTACTTGCATGTAAACCGCCTACCACACGGCTGTTATAGCGAAAAAACTTGTGAATGAAGTCGGTCTAGGCTGAAAAATCGCCCAAGAAGTCGATCCACGGTGAAAAATGCCCGACGGTAAACGAAAGCCCTCCGCCAACGCCACTGATCACTTCATAATAATCTGTTTAATTTTGGCTCATTGGAATATTCAACTTAGCTTCCCTATTGTGCTTGAAGTTACATACATTTATCAGAACTTTGTAATTAAAACTCCTTTATGATGCTCACATATAATGTTAGATAATAAAACTTGTAATTTTGATTGCAATCGTATTGATTAAAGGTATCCTCTTTGATCAAATGTGCTACCCCATTTTAGTTCTGATTCATTGAAAACTTGTATGATTATCATTAATAAAAAATATTGTGTATGATGTGTGATACCCCTTCACTGCTATAGCATCATACATGTAATAAGTATAACCTTTGTTACGAGTATCGTGTTGTGTTTCTTCTGCTTCAGGTTTTTTGGCTGGGTTTTTCTCCTTCACACAGAGTCATAACATAATTCCTGACACTATTGACTTTAATAAATGTATTTTCACTTGTACTTTTGTGTATGGCAATCCCTTGCATGTAAAGCGCCTACTGCACACCTGTTGTAACGGGAAAAAATTTACGAGTGAAGTCGGCCCAGGCTGAAAAATGAGCGAGGGAAGCGCGCACGCAGTCCTCCGGCCACGCGCCGCGCACCGATAAGGGCGCAGACAACCCTCCGCACACACGCCGCTCGCAGGGCGCGTGAAAAAATACGCGAGTGAAGTCGGCCCAGACGCACCTGGCCGTTGCTAGGTGTTATCCAGAAAACCTTTCATTGCAACAGTATATGAAGTGGGCGACGCTTTCTTCTCATGTCGCTCGCAGGTGGGTCATTGTGTAGTGGATTACTTGTCGGAGTTTATCCGAACAACGTCCGGTGTACCTCAAGGTTCTTGCTTTGTTTGATCTAGGTAGAACAAAATAAAGCGTTTGTAGTTTTTATATTACAGACATTCTGTCTGGAATGACTAGTAGAGGCGGGCAGTGCAACAACAACGGAAGAAATTGTACTCCAGAACGGTGTAGGTCTTATTCGCGAGTGGAGCAACAAAAGAATTAATATGTCTCAATATCAAGCGGTGTTGCCTTGCGTCTTGTTGCCGTAGCCAACAAAACGTATCATGCTCTTTTATTTTGTACGCCACACCGTTTATGCCTCGCTTGGACTGGTACACATAAGTATTTTGTCGTACAGCCGCACTGGGGACTGAGCCCCTTTTGCAGGAAACTTAAGCAAATAAATAAACCTCTCATTGTACTCGCTGTGAAATCCATCTCTAACTGGGAATCGTGCCGTCGTCTACATCTGCCGTAACATAAAGCTCCAACCAAAACGTATTAAACGCTTGGCATAAATAAACTTAACTCGTCCTCGTGTTCTGTATGCTTCTGTTACACGGGGAGCATTATACAAAATATGTAACCAATTACTCTAAAGGTAATTACGAAATAAGCTCAATAGAGAAGCAGTTTTCGTCATATTAAACTAACTTTCTAGCATTTCAACAATTAAAGGTAACGCAGATACCCCACCGGTGGGGCCAGCTACATTTCACCCTTTTTCTCGGGACCTTCCACTCAACCCTATACTATGGCCATCTTATGTTCCACCAACTCTAACGTATCAGCAGGCTTTTCTCGTACAATTACAGTGATACGTATTCTTGCCACAGAAAGCACGACAAATCTTCGCACAAGCAATTGTCCATTGGAATTTATTACCGGTGTTCATTGGAACCGGTCCTAACACTGACCTCTCCTGGGAAGCAAGATCAATAATTAACTTTGCTTAATTTTTCTGAATTATTGGGGTTTTCCTTCGTTTGTAGCTACTTAACTCAGAGCAGATAATGCTTCTACGACAAGAAAAAGCAACAAAAAACAAAATGAAAAGAAAAGTCTCACTGTAGGCTAGGCATCTTCTGCGATTCTTTTTGCCATATTCACAACGGCAAACGCATCTCCTAAGATACATACTTGGGCATCGAGCAGTTACATAATGTATTAGTCACTGGTTACGTCAGAAAATGTTATTGCCTACCGTGTTAGAGAATTTCGAATCTAACAGTAATTGCCTGGTCCGTTGACGATTTCAGTGCATTACTTTGAGAAGGATAAGCACGCGAAACACTGGACAAAAGACCAAGAAGTCATACAGAGCACTAAACGCGGCAAAACTCACTCCTGAGCATGATCGCTCATGTGGCGAATAAGCTGAGTGTGAGTGAGCAGACCGAGAGCTGAGTTGAGCGGATACCGAAAGACTACATTACTGCAGGCACCTTGTACCACTACACACTCCACCGGAAGAGTATCACTATACACTCTAAGAAAAAGGGGGGAGTGATAGTGACTCACCTTTGGGGATTTAAATCCTGATGCATATATAACCCCCCTTGGTATCGTACCCCCTCTGTGCAGCAGGGCTGTTTCACGCTTGGCAGTGTCTTTTGGCCCTATTTTTTTCCACTTTTCAGTGTGGAGTAGCTAGGTTGGACAGCTAGTATTACTGGAGCGGCACGGCTTAACCAAGTAGCTGAATGATGGCAGTTGAAGAAAAGGTACCAGCAGTGGGGTACGAATCACACCGTCTGATTGCCGTTCAGAGATGCTGCCAATTAGACCAGGGTTACGCTACAACATTAACCAAGTAGGGTTAATTATTCTTTCACAGAACAATTACTCTTTTTTACAACTGCTGCAGGTCATCTGCGCAGCAATAATAATAATACAAAATTACACGTGCATGGGCATCTGAAGTAAGCGAAGTAGGTACTGCCTTCCAAGCGTTTATTGCAATGTTTCCTGACACAGCCCTACCGCTTCTTTATTCCCTGCAGCATTGGCTGGAAGCTGAGCAGAAGCTTTTCCTTATTTGTGCGCCTGAAATCTTCAGCGTTGCAGGGGTGTATCCTGTAAAAGACCGTGAATCACCAACTGATGAGCTACACCTCACTGTAATAATATCATTATCTGGTTAAAGTTTCTAAACCACTCGGCGTCTCTCTATACGGCATCGCGATCAAATGTAAGTTGTCACTGGGAGAAAAAAAACGACATTACTCACCGGTATAACCAATTCGTATCCAGAATGGAATCAACGCAACTCTAGCTCAGGTTATCATCCTCTCTGGCTTTTTGAACCAGCAGAGAAGCAGAAAAATATTTCGGGAGGAATTATATGGGAACCTTACATGGGGAGGAGAATTTCACCCTCGTTTCCCTTTCCCAAAAGCACAGCCAAAGGTACGGATTCGCGTACACATTCTTACATGTAAGTCATTACACGATAAATTCCCAGTTTGCTCAAAGAGAAATCCACAAAGCATCCTACCGAGAGACGTTGAGAGGGATAACCATTTAGCAGTGAAAGGACACTTCGGATTAAAACTACTGGACTTTGTCACGATTGTCTTCATTCTCATGAACTCCGTGTGCTTTCTTTAATCAATTCCGGATTGAACTGATCACCTTGACCGCACCGTGACCGTTTTTACTGCTATTGTGACACATGGCCGAAAATATACAAAAAAATGAACGAATCAAATATACGACAGACCAATGAGGCGGAAACAAGTTCATGATCGTGAAACGGTCGACAAAAGCGAAATGGTGCTGACAAGCTGGTGCATAACTGCGAAATAAACCTGAGAAAAACAGCAAAGACGAATTCTCGAGAATTTGTCTGTACTCCTTGTCTCGGGTTATTTCGCAATCTTGCAACGGAAAGCGAACAAGAAATATCGAAGAAAAAGGAGGAATCGTAGTTTTCTATTCACTACAGGTCACACTAAATGGTTAATTGCATTGCGGGAAGGGAAACGTTCCACAGCGGCACAAGATGTGGTATATAAGCGGAGAACACTTCATAGTGGCAGCATTCACTGCTTGCTACACTTCCCGAGTGACAACATGAGGTCCATTGTAAGTATGAGCTACAGTCAACGACATCGCGTCTGCCGGTTTTCTTGGTGATATTTACAGTAGCTTGCTACGGCTGGCATTGCATAAATGGGATAGCTATCTTGTTTTTAATTTGTTCACATGGTAGTGAAGTTACAGTTCAACCATGGCGAAGAGGTCGTCCAAAGTCGTACAGTACGGATGTGCACAACACAACAGAGGAGGTTCTTTGATCCCTTGTTTTCTGTTTCATAAATGGATGGGTACCCAAACATCATTAATCGACCAAAACAAAGGTGTATGTCCGCATGCTGATATGCAACTATAAAGCGTTAGCAGTAGCCCGTGGGATAGCGTTGATATCGCTCATTATTTTCCACAGTTCTTGCGCTTCCCAGCCCATGTTAAGTTCTACCGTGTGTCATTTTACATTTTTAGCAGCACAACAAAGCATTGAATTATCGGAGTATAACAGAAGAACGATGTGCTTCACTTCTTTTTAGATCATTCTTGCCGTTTTCTGTCTGGTGGCCACCATAGCATCTGCTGGCTACTTTGGTGGCTATGGTCTTGGCTACGGAGGATATGGCGGGTACGTAGGATATGGCGGCTACGGACGTGGCTATGGCGGCTACGGTGGATACGGCCTTGGATACGGTGGTTATGGCCGCGGTTTTGGCTTCGGAGGCTATGGTGGTTACGGTGGATATGGAGGTTACGGCGGATATGGTGGCTACGGTGGACATGGCGGTTATGGCTACGGCCATGGCTTCTACGGCTAGACAAGTTTGTAATTAATACCGCAGAATTAAATTATTATATTGCATTTCTTCTTCCCCCATGTGCAATTGTGCTTATTGCCATTTAGTGGCAGGGAAAGGGAAAAGTAAAGGAAAGGGACAAGTAAAAGTAAAGGGGATGAGGAAAGGCTACTGCCGCAAGAAAAGAAGCAGGGCTCGACAATTGTAGCTGTATGATTGTCGAAGGGAGAGTTAGAGTGAGAAAAGGCAACAATAGGCTGGTGTGAGTTAAAAGTGAATTGATCTCTCTTCTACTCGAATTATGTACGAGCACGTTACAGTGAGTATATTTTAGCAAGGTGGAAGATGGCGTGAAAAACCTGCAGTGTTATTATCAGCTCACAGACAGTCTAAACATTCACGCCTTTCGGCACCTATGTGCACCTGCGGTAGTAGTGGGGGCCGTACAGCATCTCGGCGAACAAACACATGTGTGGCTGTGTGGAGATCTGGACTGACAATGATGGGCCGGCGCGTGGGAGTCCGTACAGCTGGGAACGTAGGTCACGGAATGTCTCACGGAGGTGGTCCACGTACGACGTCATGTCGGGGACGCGCGGCGACGTTGGAGAAGGGTATGAAGAAGGCACCAGGAAGGTGAAGAGGACAGCCGTAAACCAGTTCTGCGGCGCTGCAGTGGCAGCCCTGCTTGATTGCGGTGCGAATGCCCAGCATAATGAGGGCAAGGCGCTCAACCGAGGATGAGGAACTGTCAGAAGCTCGCAAGGCAGACTTGAGCTGACTGTGAAAACGTTCTACGAGTCCGTTTGAGGCTGGATGGTAGGCTGTAGCGCGGATGTGCATAGTCCCGATAAGCTTGTACAGCTCGTGAAACAGAGTGGAGTCGAACTGGCGGCAACGGTCGGAGGTGATTGTTGAGGGTACGCCGAAGCGTGAGATACATATTTCGACGAAGGCTCTGGCAACGGTCTCAGCGCAGATGTCGGGAAGGAGCACAGCCTCAGGCCATCGGGTAAAGCGGTCCACGCAAGAGAGGACGTACCGAAAGCCTTTGACTGGAGGTAGTGGTTCAACAAGATTTATGTGGATCTTGTCAAAGCGGTGGTCGGGTGGGATGCACTTGGCCAAGGGGGTTATGCTGCGTAGGTGAATCTTCGCTCGCTGGCAGCAAGGCAGGAACGTGTCCAGGCACGGAGGTCAGTGTGCATGTTAGGTAGGATGTAGCGTGCGGTAACGAGTTGTTACGTGCCTCGTACGCCTGGGTGAGACAATGAATGGAGGGCGTCGAAGACGAAGGGCCGTGGCGTCCCGGTGGACACATCACACCACAGTAGGGAGGTCGAGCACGTGAGTGGCACTTGTTGAAAGCGTGCGGAGGTTGCCGGCGACGTCCGCAGGGCGGAGAGCTCGTTGTCGTCATGCTGAGCTGCGGCCATGGCGCTGAAGTCGATGTGCGGTTATGAAGGGATCGCGTCGATGGTGAGGCGAGAGAGTGCGCCCGCACCAGCGTTGGCTTCTCCAGAAATGTGGCGAACGTCGACCGTGAACTCGAGGATGTCGCTCATATGTCGAGTCCCGCGCGGTGAATGGTTGCACGAAGCGGTCTTGAGGGCAAAGGTGAGGAACTTGTGGTCAGTGTTCAGCACAAACGTGCGACCTTCCAGGAAGTGGTGGTAATGCTTGAGAGCCAGGTATGCAGCAAGTAGCTCGCGCCCAAAGGTGCTGTACCTGGACTCAGGTGGTTTAAGCTTGTGGGAAACCCAGTGGCCACCATGCCCCGTCGTGGCGTTGCTGTAGGACAGCGCCTACGGCAATGCTCGAAGCGTCGACGAAGAGGGCAGTCTCTGCGTCCAGCCGCGGATGGTGGAGGAGAGCAGCGTGAGCGAGAGCCTGTTGAACACGGTCAAAAGCTTCGTCAGCGTGCGGGGTCCACGAGACGTGCGTGGAAGAGGGTTCTCTTGGGCGAGAGTCCAGGAGCAGGTCCTAAAGGGGCTGCAACACGGCAGCACAGTGGGGAACGAAGCGGCGACAAAAGTTGCCCAAGCCAAGGAAGATGCGATGGGAGCGACGGATAGTGGGGCGTTGGTAGTCCTGAATGGCCTGGACTTTCGTTTGAAGAGGCCGGATACCGTTGGCATTGATGATGTGGCCGAGGAAAGTAAGCGATGTAACTCCGAATTCACACTTCCCGGCAATGATGACCACGTCGTAGGCTTCGAAACGGGCGAAGACATGGCGGAGGTGGTCTTTGCGCTCTTCCGGCGAAACACTGGCAACAAGAATATCGTCCAGGTAGCCGTGCGCAAAGTCGAGGCCGCGCAGGACTTGATCGATGAAGCGTTGGAACGTTTGTGCGGCATTGCGAAGACCAAAAGGCATCTGGACGTACTCAAACAGACCGAAAGGGGCGGTAATGGCGGTCTTCGAAATGTCGGGTGGTTGGACAGAAATCTTGATGAGGTCAATTTTGGAGAAGGTGGCAGCTCCATGTAAGTTTGCCGTGAAGTCCTGGATGTGGGGCAGTGGATATCTGTCAGGGACAGTCACAAGGTTCAGGGCGCGGTAGTCTCCGCAAGGACGCCAGTCTCCCGAAGTAGATTTGGGAAACATGTGGAGGGCAGAGGACCATGGGCTCGAAGAAGGCCGAATGATACCATAGGTTCCAACATGTGGTCGAACTCCTTTTCGGCGATAGCAAGACGTTGGGGTGCCAGGCGTCTCGGGCGGGCGGATACCGAGGGGCCCTTCGTGACGATGTGATTGGGCACCGTATACCTGGGCGGGGTAGTGGCGTGTGTCTGCCGTGTGACGCCAGGGAAGTCCTTCAGGATGTCGCCAAAGGGATCTGCCGACGGGAGACAGATGGTAGGGCTGACGATAGCTATGGTGTAAACACTACCACGTACGGCGAGGGAGGTTGCCTTGTCAACGAGGCAGCGGCGGCGGAAAATCAAGCAGGAAGTCAAAGAATTACAAGAAGTCCGCTCCAATAATGGCATAAGGAAGGTCGGTGCTGACGACGACCCATCGAAATACACGCCTGAGACCAAGGTTGAGAGTGACTGAGCGCTGACCGTAAGTGGCAATCTGGACGTGGTGACAGATTGCAGAATGTACTCGGGTTTACGATGACGCTTCTCACTAGGCGTTGGAGGAACGATACTGACGTCGGCACCGGCATCCACCAAGAAGCGGTGACCAGAGTAACGGTACGTGATGAAGAATATGCAGTGGCCAGTGTCCTCGAGAATGGTGGCCGTTACTAGCCTGGCAGGTTGGTTTGAGAGTAGCTGCATGGTGGACGGCACCGACGGGCGGCGGTGCCAAAGGAGTGGTGGTACAGCACTGTGCACACTTAACAGTAACACGACCTCAGTACAATCGGTGACCCCAGTAGAAAGTGCGCTAGGGTTCGCCACAATGCGAGTAGTAAACATGTAAGTCGAAACCTGACCTTCATGTTTGCAACTTGCATTGTCGGGAACCATTGCGCACTTTCTACTGGGGCCACCGATTGTACGGAGGTCGTGTTACTGTTAAGTGTGCACAGTGCTGTACCAACACAGAGCAGGACTGTAAGGCTGCTGACAGGGGAAGATGGTGCGTTTACGACGAGCCCTGGATGTCAGAAGCTCATCTGTAGCGTGATGCGACATCCCGGGTGGTAAGCACTTTGGGGGCGACTTCTCCGGCCAAGTGGGCGATGGCAGTGTGTAGCTGCAGAAGGCGGGCTGTCAGAACTGTGATGGGCTGTTCTGACATAGTGCCGATATCAGAGGCGCGAGAAGGGTGGGGCAGTCATGGTCCACTCAGAAATCGTGTTCCACAACTGTTCGAGTCACCGAATTTGTACCAATTCGGGTCAAAATTGTACACCGGACTGAGATCTTCGTTGTCCAGGTCACCAAATTGTAGAGCAATTGGGACCACGACAACCGTACTCTACAAATGAGCGACGTTTAATGCCAGATGAAAGTACGTGCACGAACAATGAAACCTCGGTGCACGGTCGAGAGAACGTGCCACAGAACATCGTGGTGAAGATGTGGCAGGGTGCCAGGCAAATGGGATGTGTCTGTTGCAGGCAAAGCCCATAGCGCGCATTAAATTCATCACTTTTTCACGTGATTCCCTACGACCTCTTGCGCGTGCCTCGAATGCGAGATCGGGGCCACGATCTTTAACTTTGACATCCTGATCGTTATCGTTATAGTTAAAGCTCGCGCCATACAAAGCTGTTTTGGTATAGGCTCGCACAAGAGCTCGTGGCGAATCACGGACGATGGTGGTGGTTGTGGTGAAACGGCTCGCTTTGAATCAGGGACGAAGTGAGGCATTTAACGCGCGTTAAGGGCTGTTTGTACTTAAAACGGCAACCAGCAGAGCTCGTGCAGCGTTGCAGGGCGCCATCGGGCGCTTACGGCACGCTGCGCAGTTTTTCGTGTGCTGTTTAAGGCCTAAACGCATGGGACGTTTTCCCGACGTTTTCACGGCGCGCGCTCGGCGTGCATGTGACATCGGAAAAGCCAGTTCTTCATCGCGCGCGGAGAGCGTACGCCGGTATTCTCCGACTGCAGATATTCGCCCGCGTCAGTGACGCGTTAGCAGAAGTTACGTTTTCAGGCAACCAATGAGAGCTATAGCAAGAGAAAACAGGAAAAATAGTGGACAAGCTCTTCCGTCCTCCGCCACATGGTTCTGTTTGGCACCCGCCCAACCATTATGGCGGCACCGATGTTTGAAGGAAACGAGATGTTGATTCTTGAAGTGTCCAAGCGTCCTGCATTGTGGGACATGCGGTCTAAAGATCAGCCGAAGAAAAACATGCTTTGGGGTGAAGTCGCGGCCGCTGACGGATCGGAAGGTAGGTGTTTTTCGTACATTGAAGTTTAGTACCGCTGTACACATATACATAAAGTAAACACGTGCTAGTGTTGAGCACTGCGCACTGTTGAGCACTAGCGCTAAGTGTTGAGTTTTCTCTGTTTTCTCTGTCTTATGCCCATTGCCCAATCATCTCCATTATTATGTTCTCATGTCTTTCTGTTCGTTGCGCAGTCGGCCAAGCACAAAGAAGGTGGAAATCGCTTCGCCACCAAGTCATTTGGAAGTGGAAGGAACGAGTTTGGAAGTGGAAGGAATTTGGAGTTGGAAGTGGCGTGGAGGATGTAGTCGATAGGAACTGGCCGTATTTTAGCCAGATGTCGCCATAACAAGAAGGTATCTTCATTTTCTCGAGGAATTTGTCGGCGTTCGCATATATGCAAGTCCTTACGCTATATTATAGAGTAATACGATGTTTGTGCATTGCATGGAAGCCCATGTTGTAGTGACAGCTAGCAGAGCATTAAAATCGTGGATTTGACATATGACTGCTTCAGCACATGTTTTGATCTTCAGACATAAACACCCCATGACAGCGTCGCAGGTATTTCCACAGTGCTTGAGGCATTACTGCTTGATATAACGACATACTAAAGTGCTTAGCTAAAGGTAATTTGATTAATGATTTGATTTGATTTGTAATTAACTTACAGCCATGACCAACAATCTGTGACAGGAACTTGATTTGGCTTCACCTATACACTCCCGGGCTGTGCAAGGTAGTTAGGCCTTAGGATAGACTGATAGTAGCAATGAAAGCTGTCGGCATTCTGTTCGCGTAAGTGCCGCCGTGGAAACGTTTCGTCTGAGCGAAGTTTTCACACAAAAATGTGAATCGTGCGTATTTGTATGCCCGAACTAATGTCAGTGAGTATGATTTAGGGCCACAGTTAAGACTCAAGTTGATAGTGCACAGTGCGGGCGCATACACGGAGTACCACTATATGGGAAGCATACTGGCCTATACGTCACTCGTGTGTCTACACATATTCTGAGTGCCCCACACTCACAAGCACTAATTTTTGCGCATCTGCGAGTGGTGGAGGGGAAATCGGGACGTCGGGTATGATGGGGCGCTTGACGACATGTTGCTCCTGTGAATATTGTTCGGTCAACCGACTTCGTAGGGCACCTTGCCGGCGTACGCCTTCATGTCAGGCGCAGACCCCGAAAAACCTGCTGGAACCACGACAGCCAGACCGGACACAGGTCCGCACCAGCGAACTTTGTTGATGTCACGCAGCCCGCATTTGCTAGGTCACCTGTCGGCGATGATAATGACCGGATAATATGCAATGGATATGAAAGCTGCTACTTCCCGTTGTGGCATTTTATCTGCTCGAAAAGACGTTACGGTGTCGTGGTGTTGGTGGTTTATTGTGGGAACGGAAGATACGTCCAGAAAACAGAATTGCCGTCGTATCGAATGGAAGCACATGGCGCGTCAGCAGCCTGGACATATTTGCTCGCGTGGCTGAACGCTAGGCTCCTTGTGATTCCCAAGTGCAGGAATTCAGGAATTTGTCAAAAAAGGGCGCAGTCCGCCGACTTGAGGTAAACAAGCGTACCACAACAAAACTTGGATGTCGCATTGCGTTGGTGCGGAATGTCACACGCTAAACTGCTTGGCGGCTCACGATTATTTAGAGGTGGTCGAATGGCGAATAGAGTGGTCTAATGGCGAACAAGTTCGCGATGTCTCGTTGGCACACCACACCAGAAGGGGTAGCGGTAGTAACTAGAGGTGTGCGCGGGGGGTGTTTAAATCCCGACCAGCATCTGGGTACCCGCGGTGAAAATTGCGGGTACACCCGGATTTGCCCACAACTATTCCGAAGAAGTAATGTTAACACTGTAACAGATATATTTCGCGCAAAGCAACATCGAGGTATTACTAACATCGCGCTCATCATTGATTGCATAGGTAAAATTCAAAGCTCTTTCTCAAAGTTAGCTAGCAAGTATGAACGTTCTTGACGACCCTTTTTATTAAACCTCAGAAAGGACTGGTATTAATTTTGCGTGGATAATGCGGATATACCCGAAAAACCTGCTGACACTTGCGTGTGCACCCGCATTTTACTCGCTACACGCAGCGATGCAAATTTCCACCCGTAAATCAGAAAAAAACTCTGTGGGCATGAGCGGGTTTGGGCGGGTATAGGCGCATCCGCGCACACCTCTAGGATAAAAATGAAGTCCTGTGAATCATGCGGGCCACATCCACTACACTGAAACAAACAGTAACCAAGATATGGACGCGATGCCAATTGTCACTTCTCATGCAGATTCCATGCCTGATATTAACCAGGAACATGATAATGGAACAGCGTACAGACGAAAAGCTCCCCCTATCGATGTCGTTCCTTACTCCTGTTATTCATCATCATAAAAACCAAGCCACAGCCACGTTTACACCCTCGCTACGTCATCGGTTTCTTCTGTTTTTCCTCTGTCTTAATAATGCATGTCAGTCTATCACGACATCCTGCTGGCCTTTTATCTTTGAACAATGAATGCGCGGAATGTCGTGCAGCATAATTGGCTTACCGCTGTAGTTCTTTTTTTATTTAGTTAGTTAGGAGACCTTGGGAACAGCAAGGTGACACACTGAAAACCGCGCTTCTCAGCAATGCACTTTCAGATTTTCTATCATCGCAGCTGCCGGCTTCGCGCGAAGGCGCACAATCGGCTAAAGGAAGCAGCAGCGAGAGAGGAGCCCGCAGCTAGTACACAGTGCTATCACCTTTTTCACCTTGACAAGCTTATCTCTTGGCGGCAACCAGCAGGCTATTTTCGTCCCTTATCATGCTGGAAGCTGAAAAATCAGCACGCCGGATGAGCGGCGATTGTCAGCGGCAGTGTTAAATTTTTGTGGATAACTTCCGAAAACCGCATACTTATTAGTGAAACGGTGTGACCGAAATCTGGGGCTTTCTGCATGAAGTAATAAAATACATTTTCCTCACTTTGTAGATTTCTCTCGGCCTAATGAGGTCAAATGTACCGAGTAATGGAGTGCAATGATGCACATTACTGATTTAGGTGGCAGACACTTCTTAGCTAACACGTTACAAGCTTCAACTTTTTATCTTGTCAACCGTGCCGTTGTCTTCGTTTCAACTTGACAGTATCACGTACAACGGCGTGTTTGGACATCGAAACACTCGCTACACTTGTTGTTACGCTCCATAAGTCACCGAAGACGACTTTCAACACCGTCAACTTAGACACTGTCCCTCAGTGACCGTCGCAGTACCGGAAGCACATTGTTCATGCTTGAAGTTGTTCAAGTAACGCAGATATTTTCGCATGCTCGTGGACGCCATGGTATCACTGACCCAGAGGGACGAGCAAAAGAAACCGACCGATAAGTAATGTATAACTACCGATCCGCACCTCGCATGTCTCTCTCGAAAAATGCAGTTGTACCCGTAAAACTATTTATTTGTGTATTCCGTGTATCCAGCATTGCCCGCAGCGTATGGTTGACCACCAACAACAGCTTTTTCTTGGGCAATAGTCCACAGTAAGATCCACTTTAACTGACCATTCGGCCATATTATGTCAGAATAACGCCACGCAAGCAGCTTCCATAGATTCCGGCAGTACTTTCGCACACGTACGCAGTTGTCAAAATCAGGTTGCGAGGTCTACTGCTATAGCCTGTATCTCCTTCGTGACACCCGCTGTAAAAAAGTTCTCCAAGAATCCAAGTCTACATATCCTAATGTACCTGTCGTCCAAAGAATTTCTACCTACCATCGGAACTGTCGGTTCCCTGAATGCACGAAGTTGTCGAATGCACGTGAGGGGAGCTACTTCTGCAGCCGACATCTCCCACGTAAGTCGCGTTATGAAAAAGTTCTCCCGAATTTTGGGACTACATCACTTAAGGTACCTGCCGTCCAGACCATTTTCCTGTAGACGCAAAACTGTCGGTTCCCTAGCAGTCACCTTTTGACTTCCCCATAGAGAACAATGTGTTAGCGATAATCATTGGGGAACCAAGACGAATGGTGCTATCGCCATCAAATTTTGTGAAGGTAGTCACCATGAACCCTTCACTTCATATCCCGGAGAACGTTGCCGTGCTACGTACGCGAACAGAATTATAGGCAACATTGTCTGCCGAATACATGTATTTCTAAAGGGCCTGTGCTTCAAGCTTCCCCTGATGCCCAGGCGAATGTGGTGAAGTGTGCTTTACGTTTTGGCACAGACTGTTGGGAATGTGTACTAACTTGAGTTATTTAATATTATTTGGAAAGCAGTAGCCGTAACTCTGCGGAACAGATGGCAGAAATGCAGGCAAGCTGGTGGGAAAACGTGAACTATCACCAAAGGGCTACAAAACTAAGGACTTGAATTGTCTATGTCTTTGTCCCTTTTTGTGTGCCCACACTCAAGCCTTTTTATGATGCTGTAACTGCACCTTGCCTTTTTCCTCTAATCTTCTTGCTTTCTGAGTCATAGTGCTGGAGTCTGCTTCCTCTTCTAAGTGTCATTGCAACTCTCATCAGCACTAACACTCTTCTGCTCTCCAAGAACAGAAATTCCAGCACTTACATCATTTTCATCGGCCAATCCACCACACTCCTCTCTCACCACATTACCGGAATCACCTTAACCATCCACAGCTACAGTCCTTCAACAACACTCTTCCTTTTCAGGGCAGCGGGAAAGAAAAAGGAAAGAGGATGAGGTAGACGGCAATTTGGTGACTGTACGCGAGAAGCTACAAAGTAATACAAAGGCCAGATGACCATGAGCATTTTGCTCTTTCACTGTGCACCGAGATGAGGAAGTGCCCACCTGGCGCCGTATTTGAAATGAGAATTGAAGTGATGAGAATGGTGCGTCAGTTCATAGGACGCAGTTTAGAAGAACCAGTATAAAATATCACACTATAAATGAATTGATTGACCGGAAAGTGTACGTGCCTTTTCCTCGAAGACGATAGTGTAACACACTGTGCGTTATGTGCAATTATGTGAAACTATGAAAATTGTGCAAAGCCACATAATCTAGTCTGAAAGATCTGTAAACATTTAATGGTAATTTGGCAAATAAACAGAAATGTCAACATATGTACAGAAATATTTGCATCTCATTCCCAAAAAGAAAGCATGCATTGATAATGTTGAAATTAACAAAATGAACACAAAAACACAGTACACTATAAAACATGCATAATATACAGTCGCAGTATACCCTCTTGTTGAATATACATATACAGTCGTGCCTCGTTAATATGGACACTTTCTTCCCCGACCAAAATTGTTCGTAAAGGAAATCGTCCTATTATCGAATACCAAGGAAATAACAAAAACAACGATGAAAGTATCCTGAAAAACTCCCGAACTAGTGCCTGTTTCCAGGTATACTTGGTTGTACATAGATGTTAGTTTAGCAAAACATCGGCAACATGTAGAGCCTGCTGCTCATCGCAATTGTAATAATAGCCCCCTTTCATTTGATACCGTACATAATAACGAGACAAAGATGCATGGACTACATATGGTTTGTACCTTGTTGAACTGTCTATTGTCCGAAAGGAGAGTTTCCCTATTAACGAGACGATAATGCATTGAAAAAGTTTGGTTCCCACAAAAATCATCCATAATTTGAGTTGTCCGTATTAACTGGTTGCATATTAATGAGGTACTACTGTATACATGAAGTGTTTACTGTGATGCTGTGCTCCACAGTCACATGCCACCAGCTCCACACAGCTCCACCACACATTATGCTCCACAGTCTCACACAAATATGTCCCAATTAGGTGATCCAGTCTGGAGGGCTACGATGTGCCTTTGCCCACTGGTATGGCACTGCACCAGCACGGCTACTAAAATACTTGCCAAAAGTATCCCTGCAGGAAACACCATCTCTGCTATGATTCCTGGCACGTGTGAGAGCTAAAGAGTCGAGCTCAACACCCTGCACTTCAGTGCGCCATGCTCCGTCGGCAATGTTTCCAATGCAGTCCTTCTCATCCCCATAACTGTCGGGAAGTTGGGAGTGCTCCAGGAGGAAGCTGTGTAGCACACAGCTTGCCTTGACAACATCCGCATTTGCTGGATCTAGATTTATAGTCAGCAGCAGTGTTCGCCAACGTGCAGAGAGAATGTCAAAGGCATTCTCATTGCAGTTCCTCGGAAAAAGGCGGTCATAAATATGCTGATCATTATTGTATACACTAAAGTGCATGTGTTATATGTACACAGTATAGGCAATACTACTGACAATATTAAAACACAGAAGCAATACCACTTTTGATGTTATCAGATCAAGAAGCACTAGCGAATATTGCCCTGCAGGACCCTTTTCCAAGATAAGAAAACATTAACATTAAAAACAATGTCGCACAATCAGACACGCTATAATAGCAAAATAAATACGCATGTATACAAATTTTGAATTAAAGGGTGTTTCTTCCAAACTGCATTATACCCTGGAAATACATACGTCTTCCGTTTGTTAAAATGACAACTATTTGGTACCTTGCACTGCTGAGCCTAAAGTTGAAGACTCTCTTTTCGCTTGTCAGCTCACGGGCAGGATAGGGCCGTATGAAATTTGTCTGTAACTGAAAGGCCTCATCCCCAATGAAAACACGGGGAGCTGCAGTGCTTGTCTCAGGTAGCAGTGACATTCCAGGCAGTCCGAGAGTCCCAGCTTCCAGGTGGTGACCTATAGTCGAGGATTTCAAGACCCCCGAGTCCCTCTGCCGGCCCTCAGCACCCACATCGATGAGTAGAAATGTGTACTGACTGTCAACGACAGCCATGAGTACACTTGAGAATGTACCCTGCAACAGTGTTAGATGCTACATAAGTAGTGGTGTCCACATTTACATTTCATTATCTGGTTACCTTATAATTGTAAAACAGGCTGTCTGATTTCTTTGGACACGTGATTTTTACATACTTTCCATCTACTGCTCCAGTGCAGTTGGGAAAGCACCGTCGTTTTTCAAACCCCTTTGCAATGGCTTTCCACACAGCTTCTGTGGGGGCTGCAATTCCATTTCAAACAAGAAAGTGGTCAGAGATAACTGCGAAGAACTCTAATCTTGTCGGTTCCAATACCTGCACGTACAGGTCCTTAAGCGTATTCCAAAGGACGGAGCATGTCAGATGGATTGCATCCCTGGCAGTCTGTATGCCCACTGTAAATTCCAGGGCCACGTCTTTGATTCTCATCCTGGATGACAAGTACCTGTGAAATCATATTAAGAAAGAAATTACATATATAAACACAAAGGATAGTGTCAACAAGCAGACGTTTACGTGCACTTTTGTGTAAACGTTTTGCGTTATTACCTGAATGTCAGTGCCAGGCGCTCGGCCGATGGGATCGGCTCACTGCACAGGTACTGCTGTTCCAGCCCTTCCCCCACGAGGCTACGCAAATAGTCAAGTCTCTCTGGAGTCATCCGGAAATACTTGCACTAAGGCATAAGGAAATGCACTAAGGCATGCAAAGTGTCACCAGAAAATGACAGCGGTGGTCATTCGATTCTTCACCCTGAGCTAAAAATGTTTTTGCCAGATGGAAACCCAACCGAAACAGACGATGCACAATCGAAATCGGTAAATAATGCCTTCCAGAAGTTTTCTACCTTCCTTTTGCTTCGAACTGATTGAAAAAAACAAAACAAAACAAACCAGTCTCGTTTCTTTCGCCTACATCACTAGTGCCAGCACAGTCTATACTTGGCGTCTGTTCCAAATATCGGTGGATCATCGCCTATTGAGTTTTGCTTCAATCTTCCGTCATTGGATCGCAGCATTTTCCACTTTTCTTGCCATACATGACCCATTTATGTGATCCTCTGTAGGGAGTTATAGTTTTGTAAGTTTCTCCTCACTTTTGTCCTTTTTCGAAACGTCCTGGGTCTACGACACTGGACTTACCTTGTCTGTAACTAACGTGCCGATCTATGCGAATGAAAGAGGTTCAAAGACTTTGCGCAAGAGTAAAGAGACGAACGACAACGAAAATGCCCCAGCTCTGTTGCTGCAATTGTTGATTTCATTTACTTACTAAGCATACCAACAGACGAGCATCTGCAATCTCGTATCAGCCGCAGACTGCCGTTTCCCGTCTGAAGCTATTCAGCGCAATGCAGAGAATCGGCAAGGCCTAGGACTGACGACATCATCGTCCCTCGACGACATATCGTTGTATAGCACGTCCAAATACAGACCGTTTTATTATGAGTCTGATTTCTCAATCAGGAGCGTGCTTTCTGCTGGGAACTATCATACGCAGCGAAGTTACAACTCTGTGCGAGCGCGTGACCTGCAACACTGAAAACCTGCATCATCGAAGAAATGTCTCAGTGAACGTCTAGTAGAAGTGGGCAAGGCTTTTTACATCGACAGCTGTTATGGGCTTAATTTCATGAAGATCTTGTCCCGTACGTCGCATCGCTGAAACACAGAAATGAAGAAACGAAGAAGAACCGAAGAGAAACACAGAAGAGAAGAATCGAAGAAGAAGAGAACAACGTTGCAAGACACAGCTCGGTCATTTCGCAGAGTCACGTTTGCTCTGGCGTTGGCCGAATTACGGTCCGTCCTAAGAAGTATACGCCTCCTGAAGAGGCATATCGCGCTGCACAAGCGAATGCATCACGACACCTTATAAACGACCCTTAGCGAACCATGCATGTAGCGACAAACGAGCTCAAATAATTGATTTTGATAATTGATTTGATATAACTTGCATGATATCGGATCATCGGATTTAAACCCCACAATGCCCCACCTTCTGTTTCAATTATACAGGGTGTCCCACAAAACGTGTCACTGAATTATAATAAAAAAACTACACCACCTAAAATCATGCGGTCAGCGGTATTTGTTCTTACTAGGTTTTTTCCACCTCCTGATGTGAATGTCGTGTAACGTAAGTTTAATTATGTAAACTTTCGCGAACTGAAGTCGGAAATTTGCCAAGTAAATGTCACTTTTTTACCCCACCAATGTGAAGAGCGTGTCTAATTTACTCAAATTAATGATAACTGACAGGGATATTCAGGGGCTATCCCATCAGAACAAATAGCCCAACATCATGCTCTACGGAGCTAGCGCGCTACAAATTTTTCAGCGTAATCCTTGTCAGTCCGACGAAAGGAGGTTGGAAACCCAGCCCGCTAGAACCCGGCCCGCTCGAAACCCAGCTAGATAACACAGGTATGGCTTATCGCGTCCGACTTTCGCTGGGATCGCACTTCCCCTCTCCCAATTATAGGAACTGCCACTTTTTCTACTATCACTTTGTGGGCTGCGTTTGGAACCTCCTTTCGTCGGACTGAGAGCGATTATACGCTCAAAAAGTCGTCGCGCGTTATGGTTTGGTGCTACGAAAAGCATGATGCTCGGCAATTTTTTTCGATGGGATAGCTTGTGAATATCAGTGTTAATTATCATGAACTTGAATGAACTCGGCACACTCTTCATATTGGTGGGGTAAAAAAGTGACCTTTACTTGGCAAATTTCAGAGTTCAGTTCGCAAATATTTACATAATTAAACTTACGATACATGACATTTCACATCAGGAGTTAGCAAAAAACTAGGTGGCGTAGTTTTTTTATTAAAATTCAATGACACGTTTTCTAGGACACCCTGCATACCTTTGGAGGGTACAGAAAAGGTACAAAGTGCCGATTTATACCTCCAACCATGCACAAGGGTATAAAAGAGGTATGAAGCAGGGATAACGTAACATATTTATACCTCATCATCACGTGTTTATACCTTGTGCATATAGCATACACAACCGAGGCTATACCTCCTAAGGTATAACTGCAGGCTGTTTATACCTTCAGCGTTTTTATACCTTTACTTGCACCACGTGTTGAATCACATAATTTTCTTTTGTTGAAGCGGTATCATTTAAGATAAACAGTAATTTGTTTAAGAAACACAGACTTCGTTAGAGTTGTATACTACAATCTACAGGTTGAGTTTATGACTGCGTTATATGTGTACCTGCAATAATTAAATCATGCCGTTCTCACCCCTATGGTTGTCTGCCAGGCGAAGGTTACTCTATAATTTGCCAAGTCTCCAGCCGCATATCAGTAGCCGTATATCAGTATTTGTTGTCCTTCAGATGTCGATGTCTGGATTTGGTCGATCCAAATTGCCACACTCGCGGAACGGTATTCCTATTTGAACCTTTTCTTTTTAATTTTCTTTTATTTTATATTTCTTCTTATATGAGGAACTCGTATGGCGTACTCGAGCGTTGCTCTCAAATAGTTTGCGTGTGTGAGTGTATCTGAAAAAAGAAAAATAGAATGCCTTTCTTCCATCAAATGTGATTCCAGCTCCCTCTCCTAAAAATTTCTCGCAAACTGGATTAGAATATGCCTTTGTAGAGGTACAGTTTATGTGAAGTAGAGGTATAAATTCTAGACCTCCACTATGGTATAACCTTTCCGGATGGTATAAATCTATACCCTAAGAGGTACGAGGTATTGCTTTTATACCCTAAATGGTATAAATTTTTCTAACAGTGTGCAGTGAACCTCATGGTTAGGAATTTCGTTTGATGGAAGCAGGGGATAAAATAAGAGGTTCTTACAGTCCTTATCTGCAATGACTATAGGCCGGTTTCACGTGAGATCAGACAGGAGGTCCCATCGACATCCTGGATTTTCATTATATTTAGAAGCTCATTCTACATGATGATCAACAGTGGCAAAATGAATGATTTCTACCGAATAGTGTTTGTGAAAAAAAAAAATAATAATAAAATCGAGCAGATCCAACCTTGACTTCGAGTTTTAAGTTTTACCATTTTTGCACGCGTACATCTCCTGACTTCGGCCTGACTTGGCCATCTCCTGACTTCGGGTCGCCATTTAAGACGGCGAGCTGCTGCGCTTTCATTTCACACCAGAACTTTATTTATGATCTACATGTTGGGAAGCTTAGCAAGCTGTAGAGGAACGCCACCGTGCGGCGTGTGCGGAAAACGGAGCGTGCGGCAGGAAAATCTGACGGAATGGGGGGTAGAGGTATGTCTCGGGGGGGGGAGGGGTATGTCGGCCCCCCCCTGGATCCGCCCCTGCGTGAAGTTTACAAATTTTTCAACTGTGAAAACCCAGGTGCAAGCCTAGGCCTCACGAAATTTTACAGCCTACGTCCAAAGAGGGTGAAAATAGATACCCGACAGGCTGTTTGTTCGTGCACTTACTCCGCAGACTTCCAGTTATGTCTGTGTACCGTGCAAGATAGTGGTCGTTCTACAATAACAGCCGAGCACATCAAGTTATATATGATGTGCGAACTGAATACTACATCTTGATTTCTTACGCTTTGTCTGTATTGCCCTGGAGAAGGGGATTTATCTCTTGATAAAGTCGGCATTGACGTGGACAATGTGAAAGTTGCTGTGTGGGAATCCCGAACTCATCTAGTCAAAAAAGAAGTTCCAGCAGTACATTTCCTCTGCGAGCTGAGGAACTGGGCTGTTTCTCACATTTGTCATAATTACAGACGTTCAGAGGAAAGCCATACGGGAGAAAAAGACTAATACACCTTCCAAGCCGCACATGACGCATTTTGATTCTGAAAACCGGCTCTACTGAGAACTGAGCAGTAGCTCTACCACTAGGGAAAAAACATATTTCTATATTCACATGCGCTGTAACAGCTGCCACGGAAACGTACAGTTTTGGTGTGGTGAGCGAAGACTTGTTTGAGCACGTCATATACATCCCGGGTACATCCTGGCGATATCACAAATTGGATGTTAGGATATCCATAGGAGCTCCACAGAGAGCCCGTCTACGTAGAAAGTACATCCACGCGACTGCTAAATTCCTACTGTTTTCACATCCCAGGACCATCGCACAGACATCTATTTTGGATATTTGGATGTCAGGGGATATTTTAAAATTTATGCTATTTTTGTGTGGGATCAATTTTCGATTGATTGTCTACTATAGCAAATTAATGCCGCACACCCCACTTGGCGAGTGCCCAGCGACCTTTCGGCCATAATCCAAGACCGTTAACAAATGTGTTCTCACCATATGAAGAGCAGGCTCCCTCGGCGTACGCGGATTTCAAGAGATACCAGAGGAGCATATACGGAAATACAAATTGTTGGAGTACGATCATTAAGTGTAGCGTGGCATCAGTGCTATTCCCGATAGGGCCTACTCAAAGTTAGTGGCGAAGCCTTGTGACACGTAGGGTCACAAGTCTTCGGTGGTTTCGTCCCTTCTTTCGAGAGCTGAGAAGATTTGTTTGTCGGAGAAAGGCAAGAAAAAACAAGCAGCAGCAATCACTTCCGATTTAAAAAAGGACGGATACACATGTAACTTTGTTCAGAGAGTCACCCGTCGTCAAGCTCGCGGTCTCCGAAACCGACCACGTCCAACTGACGACCAGCCCTGTCAGACTAGACGAATCACCATGCCATATGTGAAGGGAATCAGCGAGTCTCTGGCACGTATACTAGCGAAGGAAGGAATACGTGTGTCTCACAAACCCGTCTCAACAATCGGACACTATATACGGTGGCCGAAAGATCGCCCACCGAAAGAAAAAGCACAAGGTGTAGTATATAAAATCCATGCACCAAATGCAGCGCATCATATATCGGCGACTCGGAGAACAAGGAGCAGTCTAAACAAGGACAACGACACAGGAAGGCACACAAACAGAGGCTCCACTATCAACAAGTTTTTACTGAACAACACAAGCACATTTATAACCAATGGTATGGAGGGGAAAAGGGGCAAAACGGAACACACGTGGGGGCCATATAAACACGAGGAACAATCAGGTCTAACTACTCACTTCCAGCCTTCAGTCTGCATTCCAAGAACCCAAACTCTTCCCTTGTTAGCGATATTGACGGCTCACTGACACATTTATCAGACCCATACTTCATTATCAAAAAGGCCTCGAAAATATCTCTTTCATTCTTGGAGTTAAATCGTCCTCTAATCTTTGTTCTCGGAAACTCCGGAACGCGACCGCAGACCCTGACGTGTTCATGCAAGGTACCCCCATCCGTTTTATTTACACAATTCTTATGCTCCATTAAACGTTCATTTAAGCACCGGCCAGATTGGCCCACATAAACCTTATCACATGAAAGTGGGATTTCATAAACAATAGACCTTTTACATTCCACAAGAGGACACCTATGCTTCTTCTCGCACTCTAGTGATACCTGTTCTTGATTCGTTAACCTAACGAGTGAAGATAGCTTAGAAAAAGTCTTAAAAACTACAGGTACGCCGAACCTTCCTGCCAATTTTTTTAAATGATGCGACGTTTTATGAATATATGGAATCACCCCCGGTCTTCCGTCCACTCTTATATGGGAACTCTTTAGACCCTTAACCTCTGTAAGCAACCTACGGAGGATCATCAGCAGTACCTGCCGAGGAAAACCAGCTTCTTCAAGGCGGTTCAACTGTAGCACTACGCTTTCAGACATGATATGCACACAAGATTTCTGGAGGGCCTTCCTAACACAGGTCAATCCTATCCCATTCTTTACTACTTTTGAATGGTTCGACCCAAAGGGAAGCTACTCTAGTCTATATCGGCGAGACAAAGAACTTCCCCGAAAGGCTACGGCAACATAAGAATGATGTACGGAAGTCGGACATCGAACGAGCAGCAACTGTCAAGTTCGAGACTATCCTATCGACTTTCATAACGCCTGCATCATCGACCTTGAGGGTAATCAGATCAAAAGAATGTTTGTAGAGTCCTGGCATGTACAATCCACACCTGGAAGCCTTAACCGATCTGAGCGTTACCCAGCGTATACCCAGCGTATAAGTCAGCGGCCTCCGTCACGTGACTGAAAAACAATCCGACGACTCACGAAATTCGAACCACGGCAAGAACGCTGCTGCCAACGGCCACTACAGTCACCCCTGAGGAAGGAGCCGAACTGGCTCCGAAACGTCGGGTATCCCCGTCCTGTACCTTGGTTGGAGATTTTCGTTACTATCATAGTTCTCACCCAATCAGACACACTTGTGTCGAATATGTTCACTTTCACTGTCTTTGTTTCACTGGAAGTAGACGTTGTTGCTGCATATGCCTGAACAGAAGATATAGGTTCTATGTAACAGTACCTCCTGGTCCAGGATGGAGCATGCCTCATTGTGCTCCACGTTTAGCAATTTCTTCTCCAACCGTAGGGCCTCGACGTTGAGTCACAACGCATGCTCCCTCCTTAAGCTTTTTTTCACCCAGAGGAACAGCTGTGCAGGTGTGCAGGAACAGCAGCAATTGTAATTTCTCTTTTTCTATTACGACGTGGTGGTGGTGGTGGTGGTGGTGGTGATAGGGCTTGCCGTTGTCGGCCTCACGTATGTGGGCAACGTCACGACTCACGCCCTGGGGGAATGTGCGTCCTGGGCCGACTTCTAAGGGAACTGTGCCGACATATGTCTGAAAGCGTCTGAGGAAAACCCAGGAAAAACCCCAGACAGCACAGCCGGCACCGGGATTCGAACCCGGGTGCCGACGTGCCATCAGGGAAGTAGTACATTTCTCAGACATTGTTCAATAAACAAGTGGCGAATGGTGTGTACCGTAACATTGTCATGAATCATGAGTCAGACAACCAGAAACGACGACGAAGCCGCTACAAAAAGGCGGCCTTGAGTACTAGCAGTAGAACCATAGTAGAACTAACAGTAGAAGGCGAATTTACTTCAAAGTGTGATAATGGTACCTTACAGATGGGATATGAATGCGCTGACGACTTTTTTTTTTTTCTCGCTTATGGAAAAATACACATGTAGACTTTCAAACTGTTATGCGAGAGGGTGTTCTCCACAAAGGCACATTTGTTTTACTTCCTAGAAGACCTCAACTAACGAATGAGCTGCAGCGGAGTATGGTGAGGGAAAAAAATATTTTTTCTCGTTTAAGGAAAAATACACCTGCAGATTTTCAATATGTTACAGGAGAGGACTTGTTCTGCAAATGGCACGATTTGTTTCACTTCCTAGACGACCTCAGGTATGTGAAAATATTATCTGAGAAGTGTCATTTTTTACGAATGCTCGATATTTTCGATTGCTTAGTTAAGCAATGAACACAGGTGAGCTTCAAATGTTTATGTGAAGCGAATCTCTATACAGTAGTTTATGAGCATAAATAATCTCGGGCTCCTGAGAAAATGGTAACTTGCCAAAAATGTATCGTAAACTTGGCCTAAAACGCGCTCCGTTCTTGAGCTCTTACGACGTCACCAGATTTATTCTCGTTCCATATGTTCTTTGGGAAGCTAGATGGACCCTTCCCCTCTAGCACCAGACAAAGAAAGCGCAGAAATGTCGTCTGTACGTGTCCGAAGGACGCGCGGAACGGACAACACTTTTTCACATTTGAGCCAAGTTCGAGGCGCCCCCAATGCTCAAGAAAGCAAAATCTCGAGAAAATAAGTTTATGTCCTACATACACACCCATAAGGGAATGCATACAATTTTTTTCAGCAAAATCTAAGAGGGTCGAGCTACACCTCTGGCTGGTTTCGACTGGAATGGCCCAGCGCTGAGCACACATGCGACAGGAGTGTTGTGCGGACATGCGAATGCCGACGACGCTGACAGGGGGGGGGGGGGGGGGGGGGGATCTCAGGGAAATCTTCACTATACAGATGCCGCTGTAAAATAAAGGTATTGACTGGGAAACTAGGAAGCGGGGGGTGAGGAACAGCTTGATGTCAATTGAGAAACAGTGACAACGAAAGGGGGATAGGAAAACGCGGCCGCACAACTAGCGCAGAGCTTAAAAATCGTGCATTTGCGATATATATTGCTAGTGCCTGTAACAGCGCTGAGATTTCGGTTCTAGCGGACTCGACCCCTCGCGGTTGCGCTCTGCAACTTTGTAATGGGCTAGTTCCATCTCAAATCGAACAATCCGGTACACTTGATGTCTCGAATGAACGGGAAAAAAATATATGTTGAAGCCATCCGTGAGTTAGGAGAAATAAACGCTTTCCGAATTCTCTGCGGTGCGCGGTTCGGGAAATAGGAGAGGAGGAAAAAACTGCTTCTCATAAGGCGACGTCGTCGCGAGCGGGTTTGAGCGTTCGCTACAAGGCCATTTCTTCTCGCATTATAGTAATTTCTTGGTCTGGCTTTAGACCGCTTAGGGCACAATAGGATCCTGCGTTGGCAGTGCTGTGTCCGGTTTTGTTTGTCTACAAAAAAATATCAAAGTTGACTCAAAGTGCCGAAAAGCACCATATTCACTGCAACTTTGCGGATGATGTACAAAACCGATAAGACTGAGCTTTATGCCGTTTAATTTGTCATTGATAGGGCTATCGAATGATGTATAATTTGTTGCTCTACTCTGTAAGGAACGTAAGCGATACCTCTTTTAGTAGCACCATACCACCGAAAAATGACGAATTTCGGAAGCCATTATCTAAAAAACCCCACCAAAAACTTGCCTCGAAAATTTTATATGTTGTAGGCAGTTCCTTAGACTATGCACAGAAGAAAAATCAAAAGTCGGACTTTATCGGTAGGCGCACTGTGAATTTTTTGCCAGCCCTATACGCGGAGCGCATTCAAGCCGTGGCACCGTGTCCCGCGTGTTGCAAAATTGAATTTTCCGAAGGGACTTTCAACTTCTGTCTTCATATAAAAAGTAATTGCTGTCATTTGAAACCATTCTGAGGTTTCAAGGTTTCCTTTTCAAGGTTCTGAGCGTTTGCGTTCATAACAATGGTGTAATCGCTGAATCTAGATTGTGGAGCAACCAGATGTGCTCGCATTTTTTGCGGGATGTCACACATGCATTGCAAGTGCTGGGAGCCCGGGAAGAACAGAATGATTTTACATCTTTGTAAGAGGCATATCTGTTCAGGGTTATTCTAAACAAGCATATTTACTGTACGCATTATGGCAGCAGGGACGCAGTGACTTCCAGTATTCTTTGAAACATTTCCTTTCCTACGGCCACATTACCTCGGACGGAGGAGATTGCACTGAGGAAAATATTGTTGTGTAGTGCCATACGCACACACTCAAAGCTAATTCATGGTGCCTTTTGTGAACCTTGCCGAAACAGCCCGACTGGCGCCGCTGTCCAATATGTTATTCGGTTCGACATGCTGCGACCTTGGGAAGGTCCTGATCGCATTTACTCCCTGACGACACCTTGCGCAAAGTTTCGGCTACACACAGAAGACGGTTCACTCACTTCTCGACTACAGAAGTGCAGGGAGTGCCCTTATACAGAGTGTGCGAAGACATCTGCATTACTGTAGTGTGTCGTCCTGCTTTCACACCTACCTCAATGGCCTCTTCGTTGTACAGTGCTGATCGTGTGGATTTCGCTGACTACCGCCTCATACACAAGAAAAAAGTGCTATAGACAAAGGATTTTCGCTTTGCTTCGGAGATCGGCGTAGCTGCCATAAAGACTGTGTTTCCAGCAGATCAAGCAGAAGGCGTAACAGAAATGGGCCAGCTATGCAGAAGCTGCTTCAAGTACTTCACAGCAAAGGTGGCTGAATCACAACGCGCAGCAATGTTGCCCACGTTTGAAAGAAAATCTGACAAGAACCTGCCATCAAAAGTAACATTAAGGAAAGCGGCTTCCACAACGGCCTAAAGCAGTTCATGACACGAGCACACTCATCCACCCGGAATGCTCTGCATAACTTACGTTACCTTCTTACCTTCGTCACCTTGTCTTCTTCGCTGTCAAGTTCTTGTTATTCTGTGTACTGTAAATATGCTTCGATATGATCACCGTGGACAAATATACCTCTTATAAAGACGCAAAAGTATTCTAAAGCATTCTGTTCTTCACGGGCTACAGCACTTGCAATGCATGTGTGTCATCCCGCAAAAAATGTGAGCACATATGGTTGCTCCACAATCTACATTCAGCGATTACAACACTATTATGAACGCAAGCGCTCAGAACGGTTTCAAATGATAGCAATTACTTTTTATGTGAAGCCAGAAGTTGAAAGTCCCTTTGGAAAATTCAATTTTGCAACACGCGGGACACGGTGCCACGGCTTGAATGCGCTCCGCGTATAGGGCTGGCAAAAAATTCACAGTGCCCCTACCGATAAAGTCCGACTTTTGATTTTTCTTCTGTGCATAGTCTAAGGAACTACCTACAACATATAAAATTTTCGAGGCAAGTTTTTGGTGGGGTTTTTTAGATAATGGCTTCCGAAATTCGTCATTTTTCGGTGGTATGGTGCTACTAAAAGAGGTATCGCTTACGTTCCTTACAGAGTAGAGCAACAAATTATACATCATTCGATAGCCCTATAAATGACAAATTAAGCGGCATAAAGCTCAGTCTTATCCGTTTTGTACATCGTCCGCAAAGTTGCAGTGAATATGGTGCTTTTCGGCACTTTGAGTCAACTTTGATATTTTTTTGTAGACAAACAAAAACGGACACACCACTGCCAACGCAGGATCGTATTGTGCCCTAAGTGGTCTAAAGCCAGATCAAGAAATTACTATAATGCGAGAAGAAATGGCCTTGTAGCGAACGCTCAAACCCGCTCGCGACGACGTCGCCTTATGAGAAGCAGTTTTTTCCTCCTGTCCTATTTCCCGAACCGCGCACCGCAGAGAATTCGTAAAGCGTTTATTTCTCCTAACTCACCGATGGCTTCAACATATATTTTTTTCCCGTTTATTCGAGACATCAAGTGCACCGGATTGTTCGATTTGAGATGGAACTAGCCAATGGCGCGGTCAACCTATTTTCACTATTTTTTCTAGATTGATTGTGAAAGTTAATTAACGGCTGCACTTATTACTATACACCACTACCTCTGAGTAGACCGCATCGGGAATAGATATATTCAACGACTGTTTCAAAAACAAACCGCGAAGTTATGAAATTTCTGGTCGGATTCAGGTGACGCACCCTGTATGACTAACTCAAAAGTAATTCATTAACATTTAATGAGTTGTTTCCGGGGAAATGTGAGGTAGCAGAATTGGAGCCAGTCATTATTTAAATCCAGCCTCTTTTATAAATATTCTCAAGCAGGAGCGTACCCTCTGTGAAATATAAATCGCTAAATTTTGCAAATGACCCGAAACCACGCTTGTCGAGCGTAACAGGAGCAACGGACGTTCGCGTCGGAGGGCCAAGTACTTTGTAGTGGTGGAGTTGGTTGGAGTAGGCGCTGATCTGATGGTCAGATACACCGTTTTCTGACCGACCGAAGTCGTCCAAGGACGCACGATGCTCCCTGCGATAGTTGTGACGCTGCCCGCCTGAGCGTGGCCAACTACGGCAAGCAGTTCTGTGGCCCAGATAAGCCGGAAGTCATGCCGGTTCTGCGCTCGAGAAGTGCGTAGTTCTAGTTTCGGATTAGTTTGCATGTAAAAATTTGCCCATTTATATATCACAGTACGCGTTCGTTTCAGGATTTCTTAAGAGAAATGATGGATTCCAATAATGATTGACTCAAATCCTGCTGCCTCCCACTTTACCGAAAACATCAAACTAATGAATATAATTAATGAATCTTAGATGATTAGTCATCCAGTAGTTACATCCGCCTGGCCGCATAACTCACATGTAAAAACATCATTGTGCTGTTTTCATGACTTTATAATAAAAAAATCTGTGAGATGCATCGGAAGTTATCTTAGTTGATTCACACTTTGAACTATTAATAACAACACACTGTACTCTATTAGTAAGGTAGGCCTGAAGCCAGAAGAAAATATAAGCCCCAATTTTTCACGCACATAACTCATGTAATAGTACTGTATGATGGTAAAGCAGAGTAAAAAAAGCATCACCTGTGGGTGCATCATTATCAGAGAAGGACGATAACTCGAACTGAATGTCAATCAATCAGCTTGCAGTAGCGAAAATCATGATTCAACAAGATACTATAAGTCACATGCTTCAGAATCATTATACAAACAGAAGTTAGTGAACTACAACTATCGCACTTTTGAAGACATGCAGTGGACCAGTCTCGCGGTAATTCATGACGTGTCAGGGAAGCTTGTCGTACAGCAGACACAGAAATGTAGCGATAGTGGGATACGATTTTAAGGCCACTGTACATACACCATCAGGACATTGTAATTTACGCTCAGTTTAGAGATGAACGAGATTTACAATCCCGTCGGTAATCTAACTTAATTCGATCCATTGATTATATAGCTACGGTGTATGTGGGTATATATCTTCGCCAGTATTAAAATTCGACCATATACCGAACGGCCCCGACAATGTGGAGAGACCTCGGATTGGTCTTTTGAAACAATCTCTCGTGGTGACTGGACAATTTGCGGAGACCTATGAGAGAACCAGATAACGGACGACTCTAGCTCCTTTTGTGCTGGTGTCAAGGTAACGGGATCTTTCATTCCTCGATGAGAATTTGTTCACTTTAGTAGCCTTTAAGCACTTATTAAAGGAAACAGCGTCGTAATCAATAGTAATCAGACCATAACTGCTCTCCAATGACGGTATGCTCACAACACCCCTAGTGCTATTGCTGATGAGTTTCCCAAATTCATTTGGGCACTGTAAATTCGTACTGTAAGTGCGTGAGCACCTTAACCTTAGTGCAGAGTTGGGTGCATCCTTAGAATATTTTATCGTGTATTTAACCTGGTTGATGAACTCCTTAATTCTCAAACGCATGTCCACCAACAGATTGTTTCGATGTTTAAAGTGAAGTACATCGTTTTTCTTTATGAGCTTCTTCAGGCAAAGTTCACACTTAGCCCAGCAGACTGCCTATTCGGCTTCGTGTCATATTTCCTTGAATTGGAAGATTTTAATCACAAATCACTAAAACATATCTCCCTATATTTTTTCTACTATGAATCAAGCAATACGTACGCTTCCGGGAAAGCTCGGATAGAAGAATAAATCCTTGCTTTATATAGGGCACGACCTGGTGCTAGTGGTTCACGTGATAGAGAAGCTACCTGGCCGTCCTTCACTTCGTACCAGTGATTTCCCCAGAAATTCACTACTGGGGGGGGGGGGGGTGCCGAGCTTTCAAGGGGGGGTCATGCTTGGTGAAGGTTCCACTTACGGAATTTTTCTGAGACACGGAAAGAATCGTGGCACAACGGTGACATGTCTGCACAGCTTTCCTGGTTTATTTGTACGTGTTATTACTTTAGAACACACTACATTAGAATAGAGATTCATTGTGAACGGCATTTCAACAAATTAAGATGCATAATCACACGACCGGCAACGATAAGAGACTACCATCTTGTCAACGAACACCTAGCAATCAACGGTGAAAACTTTAGAATACCTCGCTTGGTTGAGCTGAGCGCAAATGGCTGTTGATGATCCACATTGAGTTTGCGTGCGCGCACGCATTTTTGCTCGTACATACGCACAATATATGTATTGCACAGTCACTTTCAAATGATTTTGGACAAATGCATGGTACGATCATCTGCATGACTGTGGTCCTACAGCCCAAGTCTGGCAGCACAGGATGTAATTCGCTGCGCCGGACTCAATACCAGAAAGTGTTGGTGGCCGAGCTGGGTGGGGTCACCTGAGAAATTTCAGGGGGGGGGGGGGTGTTGCAAAAATGCACGGAGGGTGTACACCCCCCCCCTGAGGGGGGTGTAGGGAAATCCCTGCTTCGTACAGTGACATTGGGGACGTAAAGAAAAGAATTCATACCCCCGACTACTAGCTCCACAACCCTTAATTCCTGAACATGACCTTCGCAAGTGGCTGCCCAACAAGAACCCGAATTGAAACCTGCATTTGTGCAACCACATTCCGACAATCGGACAGCTGAAGGAGGGCCGTAATTCTGACAGGTAAGGCACCACGTTACCGCTTTCGCTCTTGTTGTAACGCGACGACGAAAAAAAAGTACATGTGGAACCGACGAGGCGGAAACAAGTTCATGATCGTAAAATAGGCGAACGAAGCTGAAAAATGGAATGAAATTAAGGAACTATACTTATCCGTTCGGAACCGGCCGCTCTAAGTGGTCAATTGCATTGTGCGAGAGAAATCGGTTCAACTGCGGGGCGGGAGTAGACTGTGTATATAAGCGGAAAACACTCCCAGTGGCAGCATTCGGTGCTTGCTACACTTGGCTACAACGCAGCCTTCTCGTTGACACCATGAAGTCCCTTGTAAGTGTTTACTCTCGCTATTTTTTCGCCATTCTCCATTGGATCTGCTCCGGCACCTTTGCCTCTGCTGTGCATCCATGCATGCGTTTTTTTCCGTCTCGCCTGTAGTGGAAGGGATAATTGTTTCATATTTAATTTTCTCCTGCCAGTGAAGTAGCGAACCAGCTGTACTTTAGTGTACCAGTGTGGGCTTCCTCAGAAACCCCGTAGCACCGATCTGCAGAAGCCAACACATGAAGTTCTCTGGGCCGTTTCCTTCTGTTCGATATATTACTGAACGGTCAGACGTCTTGTACGACTACCGCGAATGTCTGAAGGTTCATATGGTAACTGTAAAATATCTGCCCTATCCGTGGGACAATGTGTGTCACTTCGCAGTTCGCTATGTTGTTCTCGCACTTGCTGGCCTGCGTTATTTTCCACCACGTGTTGTTTCATATTCGTGCGAGAGTAATAATGAAAGCAGGTGAATATCCAAAAAATGAAACAACCATCTTCATCTCTCGTTTTAGATTGTTCTTGCTGTTCTCTGTCTTTTGGCCACCATGGTATCTGCTGGCTACTTTGGTGGCTATGGACTCGGATACGGACACGGCTATGGCGGCTACGGCGGGTATGGTGGCTACGGTGGTTATGGTGGCTATGGACTCGGATACGGACACGGCTATGGTGGATACGGCGGTTATGGTGGCTATGGACACGGCTACGGTGGATACGGTGGTTATGGTCGCGGTTTCGGTCTCGGAGGATACGGCGGATACGGAGGCTACGGCGCTCACGGTTATGGCTACGGGCATGGATTTTACGGCTAGGTGATTTTGTAATGGATATATCAAAATTAAATTATTGTGTTGCATCGTTTCACCCTATTCGTGTGCACATGTGTTTTTTTGCCATTTAATGGCGCAAAGCGAGGAGCGGGAATTATGAAATATCAGAAGGCAAGATAACCACCGAGAGAGAGAGAGAGGGAGAGACAAGAAAGGCAGGAGAGAAAAAATAGTCAGATTGGATGTGTTTGTCACAAGACCCGAGTAGCAGAGGCGTTAATCCGAAGTGCGGTACTAGGTAAGTTCCTCTTTAGGATTACAGACAACGGCTTAACGAACATGCTGGCTCAGCAGCTACAGACTGACTACAACGGGTGTAAACATAACCTAATAATGAGTTTTAGTATATCGTACGCTGTGGCCCTTGCGTGCGTAAGGAATAGCGTTGTAGTTCTCCACAATGCGCAAAGCTCTCCACAATGCGCGTGCGCAGAACCACCAGCGGTATCCCTTATGCACGCAAAGGCGATAGCGTACAAGATATACCAAAACCCACTAATGCCGGTAGCAGCATCCGGCGTGGTGTGTTATACCCCTGTCACACGGGCATTTTCGATCCTGCTCAACCGAACCTGCTTGAACCCAATGCCGATCGGATGGTGCTACACGGCCGCTTCCAAGCAGGATCGAACTTTGATCCTGCTTGACTCAAGACAGTTCCCATAACAGGATTGATAATTTCAAGACTGCTCGACGGCCGCCATTTGCATCCTCGACCCCGGTGAACTGTCATAACTTAAGACGGACATGCGCGCGAAGCTACAAATGATGCTTACATCGGTATACGATAAATTACCGCTAATATCGCTGTTATATAGGAAACGCGAAATTAATGAGTTCCGTTTATTCATTTGCACAGGTCAACCATTCAATGCGCATTGAAAGTGGCCGTGTAGCAGCGTCAAAACTCGAGCGTGCTCGGGAAGTTCAATGCAGATCGGATTCGAGAAGGATCGAAATGCCCGTGTGACAGGGGTATTACTATACATCAGATTAAGATACCACGCTATACCACGCAGATACCACGCTTCAGATTAAGGAAGTCCAGATTAATTGAGTCCAGACCGTTAAAAATGTGTCTGATGTAGAGAATGCTCCACATGTTGCACGTTTTTTTTTTAAATATTTTTCTTCTTTTTCTTTTTTTGCTCCGTGATGGTTTTTCGGTTTGTTTGTCGGTTCAACCAACTCCTCATCTTTTACCTCACCGAAGCGCGGCCATTCAGTGGGTTGGTATCGTACTAGACTTCTGTGTAGTGCTGCGAAAATATCGAAACTTTGGATATCGATAAATGCCGACATCGTAAAAAAAAATAATGGATAGAATCAATTAAAATATCGATAATTTATCGATATATCGCTATTATTTTAAAAAGAAATATCGATATATCGATGTTTGAAAGGCTGTCACGGCATTACTTGAACAATTAAAAACAATTGCCCAGGGTTGTTTTATTATCTTCCGTGCGTGTTACCGCTGAGGCACGTGACGAAGGGGCCCACGAACAACGTGGACTACGAGGACGTATGAGGGCCGTACGTCGTCAATTACCGTTACCACCTCTGCAATGAAACGTCAAAAAGATCGAAGGTCAACATCCTTGAGCTTGAGGAATGATTGACACAGAGACGGAGGACACGACACAGACCGGCTCCAAAACCAACAGACAGACTGTATACTGACATATTGTACATGTGGACATGGGACAAGGATAAGAGGAGCACAACGAAGGCAAATGGATGGATGCTATCCGACTGGGTAAAAGTGGTTTAAAAGGGTCAGTCATACTCTCGGACATAACACCTGGCTTGCTCACGCCGCCCTGAAGGGTCCGCGATGCGGCGTGTCTACATTTTAGCAAGGGGCATTCTGTCAGAAAGATTGGGTAAAAATTAGTGCAATAATTTAGTGAGAGCAGAGGATGCTGCCCTCTTCGGATACTCACCCGCTAGCCTGCCTCCTTCTTCTTTGTTCCTCGAGGAATGGTGTGGTGTGGTGGTGGTGGAGGTAGGATGTACAAAGGAAGAGCAGCGAGGTCTGCCTGCTCAGACAAGGCGGCAAGTTTCACATGTTTGTGAAAGAAAAAGGATAGAGAGGGTCAGCAATTAAAAGAAATGAGAAATGAGAAATGTTGAAAGAAAGAAAAAGTAAGAAGAGAGGGAGAGAGAAAGAAGCGTTCAAGACAGACCCTCACCGGAGGCGAAAGCTAGAAGCGCGTCTTGCGCTTTTCGACGGATGTGGGTGGTACCCTGCAGGCGCAAAATCTCGTCTAGAGAGCAATAGGGAAGTGATAGGGCTCTGAAACTCGCGGCCAAGGTGTCTCTGGCTGCTTGAGCTTGAGTACAGTCAATGATGACGTGCAGCAGGTCACCGAAACAGAAACAAGTCCCACAGCGTTGCGATGACGCGAAGCCCAGTTTGTAGCGAAAAGCGGGTGTCCTATCGGACTTGCAACGGAGACTGTGGAGAAGCGTAGATCGCTTGCGGTTGAGATCCTTCACGGGAATTGATGTTTACGGAGACGGAGCCACGCGAGGAACACAAAGTCCACGGTTTCCAGTGCCGCGTACGTTGTGCGCTCCGTGAACTCGTTCTGCTCATTCCGATGTGTTGTTAGGCGCGAAATATAGCCCCGGACGTTCCACAAACTTTTAGAGACTGTACAAAGGTTTCTCCCTAACGTGCATCACACCTTTACAGGAAATATCGGCATCGTGTTGTTTAATTGCCTCCCGAACCCTTCCTTACAACTAAAAAAAAACAAAACCAAGAGGGAGAGAGGAACAAAAGCTGTCAAGTTTGATTAATAAACTCGTTGACACGCTCTTTTTTGTTTTTCGCATCCTGTTTGTGCGCCGCCGAATATACTAATATTTCTATCAGCATGCGTATCGATATTTATAACGTTGTAAGATCGATATTTATATCGATTTGAATAGTGATATTTTTTATCGACAAATGTCGCAATTTTAAAAGTATCGGTAACATCCACTGATCTCTATGTATAAAGGCTGGATCGCGTATGGGAGAGGGGCTCGTGGGAGAGAGGTACGCATTCGGGCCGCCATGTTGGTGGGCCCTAAAACGCTGTGTGTGCCCATTGGAAACAATGGGAGGCAACAGAGATTGTGAGTATTTATTGCGCTACAGGCGCTGATCATTGTTTGTCGTCACGCGATTTTGTAAGGTGCCAGTATACTGATGTATCCTAACAGTGTTTCGCAGGTGCCCTGCTTTTCGATTTTTAATAACGTTATGTTTTGCATTCCGAAACTAGACTGTCACTGCAGTGCAGCGCTGGGAATTGTACTACAGCACGTTTCAGGGCCAATATTTCAATGAGAAACGATGTGAGGTTAACAACAACCATGTATATAATATCCTGTGCTGCGTTCTGGACAAAAATTTTTCCGTCACGAACGGTCCGGGAAAAGATATACTCGCATGACAGAAAGATATCGTTCTGTAGACTCTCAGCCGTTGTTTTAGCCGTGTATGCGCTTAGTATGATTTATATCAAGCATCGCCGCAGAAAGAGTCTTTTAGTGAACGACATGGGTGCCATGCCTCGCACATATGGACACACCGCCAAGCAGCTCAAATAATTACTTCACGCAATTCGTTCGCGCTCGTTAGAACAGTTAGTCAGGTAGTGATGTAAGCTTAATCAATTAACTTACTTAGGAAGTGGTGACACCTGCTTGAAACACAGGACTTATCTCTTTTTGAAGTACAGCCCTTCTATGTTTGTTTGTTGCTTCCTTCATTTGTTCTGCGTATTTGCAGGCGCGGTTGTGCCAAACTGAATGTCCATCCAGCACTGGCTTTGTCATGCTTGTTATGTGGAGCACGTTACAAAAAATGCAGCTCCACATCTGAAACACCAATCAGTATCATCGTCATCTAAAAGGGGCACCGTTGTGAGACCAGACACGCTTTCTGGAGATCTTCTATGGCACTTTCCGCAGTTTGCACAATTTTCTTCAGCATCGAAGTCTCTCATAGGAACCACTTTCATTAACGACTCCCATCTTACCCTTTGATGTGCAAGGGCCCTCTTGCACTACACACGTATGGTCTGCAAATTGCAACAGAACGATTTGGAGCTTGAAACAGTTGTGCTTTTGTCATTTTGGACCTCGTTTATCCTGTCTGTGAAGCGTAAACAAAAAAGTCTAACACGATATGCTTTTGTAAAGAAGATCACTGATGATGAGTAAAGAGAGTATACATTTTTCAAGTTCAACATTTATTTCTTGCACTTATGCATTTCAGGATACAATGAACGTGCAGGAAGGTCGCAAAAGACTACATTTATTGTTTTGTGACCTTCCTACAATGACAATATATATTTTAGGGATGACAATGGACAAGTACACTCTCTAAATTTGTAGCACTCAATTTTAGGTTGGAATGAGCAAAGAATAGCAACTTCCCTCCTGATATTTTCTCATATACGCTGAATTTTAAATTTAATGTGATCAACGGCAGATGTAAACATAATCAGTACCAGAGAAATGCATCCTCAATAAATAAATTTCTTCTTATAGCATATATGTGCATGCCTATTAACTGAAACGTTCCCGTTATCACAGTTCCCTGACATGTTTTAATTTCTGAGAGTGTACTGTAGAGGCTGCTTAGATCTACAACAGTTCACACAAGGTATTATATACTGTGAATGCCTTTAAAAATCCCATGTGACACATATGCTTTTACTTTCTGGAGGTGCTGTGGTAGTCAAAGTTTGTGGGCATTACGCAGGTTAAGCACCCATTTCTTGAGTATGTCGAGGCAGCTGTGAAGTAACCTGTATTGATGATTATTCCAGTTTTTATGGTGCATCGACAACAAAGGCAAGGCATTGCAAAGGCAATAAATGCATTGGACAAATGTTAAAACATCAGTTTAAAACATGGCTCACAATCCCTGTATCTTCTAAAAATTGAAAAGATTAAAACCTATTCTAAAAAGAATATGGGGAACTCTTCTAAAAAGAATTATAATTATTATATTGCTGGGTGAAGGAGCCTAAGGTGTGTTTCTGATGTCAACATGTATGAAAATGTGCAAATTTGAGAGAGGCTAACCACAGTGCGTGCACTGAGGTGGTTCCTTCCTGTAAAGTAGAAACCAGTGGATGAGGAACTTGATACTTATCTGTACACCCAGTCGTATCACACTGCACAGATTATTCACTGGGTAGTCCACATGACGAAACCTGTATTGACGAGACACCACTTTTGCCTTAAAAACTGCTACAAATAGCACGGCACGCTACAAATTATTATTATCGTAACAAGCTGACGATACAGGTGAGACACAAGGCGTTATCCAAGTCGCGCCACACCACCGTCACGTAGCATTCTGTGTCACTCAAACCAAGGCAGAAAACAATACCAATACATGAAAAAATGTGACAATCTTGGTCTAATTACGACGTAATACCGAACTTGTGCGCGAAGGTAATTCAAAGAAATGAATGTGTCACTTACTTCCGCAGAGAACACGGTGTACCATGCTAGCAATGCATGCAAAAAAGCGCTCGAGTTCTCGCACATATATTGATGACAACACTACCAGTGTACTATAACATGTTCTTTCAAGCACATTATGCACTCAAACTGTATTTGCCACCAGGTAACATGCAAGTGTGCTCGATTGAACCTCGGAAGAGCGATCAAGCAACCTGCATCCAGTGCTCGTTTTGAACAAAAAAACACTTCATAATGGTCAACTAAATATACAGAATGGACGCCTATTTATTCCTTGATAGAGAATTACTCACCTGTAGAAATTTAGGCCCTGTATCCTTGCCAGTACGGTTGGTACGACCGTAATTGCAAGAAGTTGCCATGATCGCTGCGGCGACTGTTGTGGGTACAGTAAGATGGCGGCCGGTTTCCTCACGCTCGCGCTCCCCATCCGCGATCCAGCCTTTTACAATCGAGATCAGTGGTAACATCGCATGCATAAAACATCGATAAACCTGTTGAACCAGGGTGATGAACGTGTAGTATAATTTTATTGTTAGGAAAAACACACGTGACCTCTAGCATCGGGCCATTCGTTAGACGACAGCTGAGTAGCTTTTTGCTTTGCTTTTTCTTTTCTTCTTTTTTTTGTCTCCCTGCACTCTAAGAACAGAACTTCACCGCATAGCCCGCTGTGCGCCAACCATTGCCACGAATGGTAGGGTTATCGCTTCTGATTCGAAGCGAATTCTGAATTTGGATATATGAAAATTTCCACAAAAAGGCGAACGCCCCTCTCTTTCTTCGAATCAGAAGCGATAACCCTATCATTCTTGGCAAGGGTGGCACACAGCGTGCTATGCGGTGAAGTGCTGTTTTTAGAGTGCGGGTGACGTGGTGCTCTTGCGAGGATTCCCCTTTCTCATGTGTTCTCTCCCTCTCTCCTGCTTTGGCGGTTCTGGGTGGTTGTGGATTCTCGTTTGCGTTGAGTGAAATGAATAACCAAATGTTTCTCTTGCATAAAGTGCTTTATTTTTCGGGATAGGTATTTCCAAATCACAAAGATGCAGTCTGCTGTAGCTGCGCGAAACACGAACATTATATGAACATTCATTGTTTCTGAAGTACGAGTGATATGCCGAAGCAACTTTGTATTCACTGATAGCTGATGTCTCACGTGGACGGTTTCACAGTAGAACAACAGTATATTGACTGCACAGGCACAGACATTCATAGATCCAGCATGACAGAGAACATGTCCATATATCGCTTTGCTGCTTGTGTTGGCGTCTGGTTGAGCCGCCATAGAGGAACTTGCGCAGCTGGTATGCCGTAAGATGAAGATGCTCCAACCACTCACCATGGCTTATCCATGCAGATGCTTTTCGGAAGCAGATATGGGTTGAGTGCTTATACCTGAGCAAGAAAGATCAGAACAGGAATCAGAAATGTGAAAACAAAAAATTCTACCTGCCGAAATGCTGCGTATATGCCACAGGTGTTGTGCTACGCTATGCTAAGCGGCAGGATGCTATAGGAACAGACTTACCTGTCATCGAGTGGGCAGAGGAAAAACGCAGTATTGGTCCTTCTTGAATCGTTGTGGCACCGAGCAAGCGAAGCTGCCTTCCACTTCTCTGTCACTGAATTGACTTCCAGAAGTATCCAAGAGGCCCCGAGTTTTGCAGAGTCAATATCGACAATATGTTAATGGAAGGACGCTAAAAACCATCCAAAGCGGTACCGGCATAGATGCTTTGCTTGCGTCCCTGCCGCACGCGCTATATATCGAAACTTCACGCCCAGCTGCTCCGGCACCGTCGACACGGCGTCACGGTGGTGGTGGTGATGATGGTGAAAGGGCTCGCCGTTGTCTGACTCACAGATGTGGGCAACGTCACGACTGGCACCCTGGGGAATGTGCGTCCGACTTCTGAGGGACATATGTCTGAAAGCGTCTGAGGAAAAACCCAAGACAGGACAGCCGGCACCGGGATACACGGCGTCACCCGCTTGCGCGCGCCAGGGAAAGTTCATAATTCCAAACCGACCAATCAGCGCTCGCATACCGGGGGAGTGGCCACAGGTGCCAATGGGCTGGTGGGGACATAGCTGGGCGAACTCACTCATGAGGGCCCTCATGAGTGCCCCTCACCCTCACCTCACGCCTTTGAGGTGAGGGTGAGTGAGGGCAAGCCCGCGATCAGGCCATCCGTGAGTGCACTCATGAGGTTCTTACCCTCATAAGGTCTCATGTGAGTGCACTCATGAGGTCTTACCCTCACGAAGTCTCCTGTGAGTGCACTCATGAGGTTTTGCCCCTCATGAGACCTCCTGTGAGTGCACTCATGAGGTCTGAGGGGCGCCAGGTCTGTGTGAGTGAAGTCACTGGTGAGGCCTGAGGGGTGTGAGGTCAGTATCAGTGCAGTCAGAAATTAGGTTAAATGACGCTTACGAGACGTGGACAAATTCTGAAGGCACTAGTGATATGGTTCCACCGATCCAGCTACCGGCAGAGTGTACTTTAAAGGGCTGGTGTTCCCGTTTTTAGCAATTTCGTCTACGTCGCGCTGGGAACACAGCCAAGCGACCTGAACTGACGGATTAGTTGGGGAATTGGTTCCAGCGACCTAACTACACGCAGTGTGCACTTTAAAGGGCTGATGTGCCCGTTTTTAGCAATTTCGTTTACGTCGCGCTGGAAACACAGCAAAGCGTGCTGAGCTGACGGATTAGTTGGTGATATGGTTCCAGCGACCCAACTACACGCAGTGTGCACTTTAAAGGGCTGGTGTGCCCGTTTTTAGCAATTTCGTCTATGTCGCGCCGGGAACAGTGCAAAGCATCCTCAGCTGACTGATTACTTGGTGATATGGTTCGATTGACCCACCTACACGCAGTGTGCACTTTAAAGGGCTGGTGTGCCCATTTTTAGCAGTTTCGTATATGTCACGCTGAGAACAGAGCAAAGCGTCTTGACTGACTGATTACTTGGTGACATGGCTCCAGCCACCCAACTACCGGCAGGAGCACTGTAAAGGGCTGGTGTGCCCGTTTTTAGCAGCTTCGTCTACGTCGCGCTGGCAACACAGCCACGTGTCCTGAGTTGACTGATTACTTGGTGATATGGTTCCAGCGACCCAACTACAGGCATGATGCACCTTAAAGTGCTGGTGTGCAGGTTTTTACCAATTTCGTCTATGTCGCGCTGGGAACACAGCAAAGCCTCCTGAGCTGATTGATTACTTGGTGATATGGTTCCATCGACCCACCTACACGCAGTGTGCACTTTAAAGGGCTGGTATGCCCCTTTTTAGCAGTTTCGTATATGTCGCGCTGAGAACAGAGCAAAGCGTCTTGACTGACTCCGTAGTTGGTGACATGGTTCCAGCCACCCAACTACCGGCAGGGAGCACTTTAAAGGGCTGGTGTGCCCGTTTTTACCAATTTCGTCTATGTTGCGCTGAGAACACAGCCAAGTGTCCTGGGCTTTGTTGTGTTCCCAGCGCGACATAGACGAAATTGCTAAAAACCGGCGCACCTGCCCTTTAAAGCGCACGCTCTCGGTAGTTGGGTCGCTGGAACCATATCACGAAGTAATCAGTCAGCTCAGGAGGCTTTGCTGTGTTCCCAGCGCGACGTAGACGAAATTGCTCAAAACGGGCACACCAGCCCTTTAAAGTGCACCCTGCCTGTATATGGATCGATGGAACCATATCACCAACTAATCAGTCAGCTCAGGACGATGTGCTGTGTTCCCAGCGCGACGTAGACGAAATTGCTAAAAACGGGCACACCAGCCCTTTCAAGTGCACCCTGCCGGTAGTTCGGTCACTGGAACCATATCACCAAGTAATCAGTCAGCTCAGGACGCTTTGCTGTGTTCCCAGCGCAACATAGACGAAATTGGTAAAAACGTGCACACCAGCCCTTTAACGTGCACCCTTCCTGTAGTTGGGTCGCTGGAACCATATCGCCAAGTAATCAGTCAGCTCAGGACGCTTCGCTGTGTTCCCAGCGCGCCGTAGACGGAAATTGCTAAAAACGTGCACACCAGCCCTTTAAAGTGCACCCTGCCGGTAGTTCGGTCACTGGAACCATATCGCCAAGCAATCAGTCAGCTCAGGACGCTTTCCTGTGTTCCCAGTGCGACATAGACTAAATTTGTAAAAACGTGCACACCAGCCCTTCAAAGTGCACCCTGCCTGTAGTTGGGTCGCTGGAACCATATCGCCAAGTAATCAGTCAGCTCAGGACGCTTCGCTGTGTTCCCAGCGCGACGTAGACGAAATTGCTAAAAACGGGCACACCAGCCCTTTAACGTCTACACAGCCAGTGGTTGTGTCGCTGGAACCACATCATGCGTCATTTGACCTCATTTCTGAATGCCCTCATACTGACCTCACATACCTCAGGCCTCACCAGTGACTTCACTTACAGAGACCTGGCGCCCCCTCAGACCTCATGAGTGCACTCACAGGAGGTCTCATGAGGGGCACAACCTCATGAGTGCACTCACGGGAGACGTTATGAGGGTAAGACCCTCAGGGCTTGCGTTTGTGAGTGCCGTGAGGGTGAGGGCGAGTGAGGGCCTGTGCTCGAGAGGGCGGTGAGGTTGAGGGCGATTGAGGGCATGTGTTTGTGAGGGCCGTGAGGGTGAGGGCGAGTGAGGGCCTATGCTCGTGAGGGCGGTGAGAGTGAGGGCGATTGAGGGCATGTGTCTGTGAGGGCCGTGAGGGTGAGGGCTAGTGAGGGCATGTGCCCGTGAGGGCCGTGAGGGTGAGGGCGAGTGAGGTTTCACCAAAATGCCCACCTATAGGTGGGGATTGAGAAATCGAGAAATTGAGTGCATAACGAGCGGATAACGTGCACCGCCCGTTTGGGACAAGTTTTCCGAGCATAACGTACACATTAGGGAGTTTTAATACATAAGGGGCACTATTCTCGTCAAAATAATCGACCTAGATTACTTTGTGTCTCGCCTGTCACTGGACGCCACGCCACTACAGCCAATACAAGAAAAACAACTTTATTTTGAGATCATAAATGGGGAGTTTCATCGCCAGGGGCGATACTCTACCCCATTGCTGGTGGTGATGTGGAGAATGAAATAATGACGATCGAAGTCCTCTTGTGTCCAAATAGGACGAGCGCAGAGCGTTGGTAGGTTGGCATTGAGCGCAGAGCGTTGGTAGGTTGGATTCGGCCAGGGGCCAGGCACTTTTCACCAAGCCAAGGAACCAAGCAGAAGGGGCGAGAGTCCAACTGAGTGCAGGCCCATTCCCACTACCGGGCGGGAGTGCAGAACGGCGCCCAAAACGGCAGAAACGTCACTTGAGTGTCACCGGACAGCCGTTTTCCAGCTGCCTCGGCATCTGCAAACTGAGGTGCTGCACAAAATAGACACAGCATTCTATGAAGCACAAATGTCGTTGTACTCAACATATGCAGACGAATAAAGACATTATGACTAGTGATATTACTCAGTATACCCTGTGCCCTCAAGATGTGCTTGTCTTGCCACGGTACTCTGCCATCTGCAGTGAAGTAGTTTGCGAGCTGTACTCACATTGCGGCAGCCATCCTGTTAACATAATGTGGAGATAGTGCAATTTTCCAGCTGCGTTTAATGCCTACCTTTTTGGGTTACATCCAACACCCATTCTGTCTTCCATGCCTGGGAATGACCCAGCTTCTGCTCGCCAAGCTCAACAACAACTCAACATTTCCTTCAAGGTCCTCCATGTCCGTGTACCGTGGAGGGTTGTGTGTAGCAGCAGATATTGGCGATTCTTTGAGCAAAAAGTTGTGCAACACAACAGGTGCTTGTACGATCCTGTTTGCACTTTTCACTGAGGCCTGGAATGATCGCCTGAGAATACGCCAACGTGCTGCCAAGGTACCGAAATAATTTTCGAGTAAAGGACGTGCACGACTGAGGCGGTAATTGAAGGCCTTATGGCGGTACTGCAGCATTCCTGTATGCAGAAACGAGAGGAATCAATTCATGTTAAAATGTTGAAAACTGCTGAATATAAGGGTAGGAATTTTGAACTTTCTGCACCTCTTTTTAGATATGGACGCATCATGTATGGCTTCAATGGAAATACCTGATCTCCTGCGATGAAGTATGGCGTGATGCCAGCAGAACCAACTGGCCGTACAGAGGGAATGCCATGTGTGTTGTTGTCCAAAATTTCCTTCAGGAGCGACCTTGCAAATATAAAGCCATCACTTTCACTTCCCATATGTGTTCCCATGTGTTGGCGATGATTTTGCTGCCTACCAAGAAGTTGAAGGACGTGCCTCGCACGGAACTGCCTTCCGCTAGGAACGTGAGGATTAATGTGCCATATGGTGAATTACGTATAATCATCTTTTGTAACCGGGTACAAACCTAAGTGTCAGCGCCAAGCGGTCACTCGCTGGGATTGGCTTTCCGAAACGATGTGTCGGCCCTCGTGATTGTCGTTTGCACCAGTCCCAAAAGGAGTATCGAATGTCCGTGGTAGCATTCGAATGAAACTGAAGTAAAAATGCTATATGCAGGCGGCATTTGACATCTACAGCGCTAGCTTGTTACTTCCTCTCTGAACAAAGACACGTCTCTTGACCGAAGTCTTGGCAACAACTCTGACGCCTATCCTTCCACATCGCCATAGCGTAAGACGGGTCGTACCCCGTAGCGTCGCTAACTCTGGTTCGTTTGCGATCGCCTTTTCCTCAAGATGAGAGACACCGTTAACAAACGCACCTGAATTGTAGCGAGCATGTCGTTGTCCTCCATATGTATCCAAACAAACAGGAGATCTGTCGTCGCGAATTTGGAGTCTCGCGGGTCTTGTTCTCTTCGTTAAGTCACGAGAAGTGGCTCCCGCTCGTGTGGACGCTCTCCTGCAATCTTCTGAGACTCCGTTGGCCATTCCCCGTTGTGCAAGCGCAAGCCTGGTAGTGGGAACTAGCCGTAAGAGATCCGGAGACTGCGCTTCGAGAAGTTTGGTCCTCAACCAATAACAAGAACAACAACTTTATTACATGATGAACGTGGAGTTTCATCGCCAGGGGCGATACTCTACCTTATTGCTGTAGGTGATGTGGGGAATGAAATAATGAGCCCTTTCACAATAAGGATCGAAGTCCTATGGTATCCAGAAAGGTGAAGAGAGCTTTGAGGGCAGAGCGTAGGTGGGTTGGATGTGGCCAGAGACCAAGCAATTTTGTGAGAGAGAGGGGGCGAGAGTCCAGCTCGTTAAGGGTTCCGGAGAGTACGGTTAGGCTGGTAGCGTGGGCAATGGAGAAGAATGTGCTCTAGATTTTCAACAGCACCGCAGTGAATGCATTGGGGAGAGTCAACTTGCCTCCAGCGGTAACGCCACCGCGCTGTAAAAGCCACATCGATGCGCATTGGATCAACTAATGCGTCATCTTGGCGACATCTTTGATGACATCGGCATCTCGACGAGAGGTATGTCGAGGCATGCGGAAAGCGAGCGCTGGATCAATTCTGCTCAGTACGACTGGGGGGAGAGTGTCAGCAGTCCAGTGGCGGCAAGCCAGAGAAGTCACGAGGCGTCGAAGTACGCTCTCTCTGCACGCAAGTACGCACAAGTACGTACGTAGTGCAAGTACGTAGTCTCAGCAGCGCAATACGCGTCCGACTCCGAGACGAAAGAGCTGCTTCTGCGGAGCTGTCGGCCTGTTCGTTCCCTTCGACACCGCAATGGGCTGGAACTCATTGGAGAACCAGCCTGTGCTCTGCTTCGTTGACTAGGTTGTAAGCCACTAACACATCCAACGCCAACGGTGCGGATAAGCCTCGGATGGCCGAATTTTCAACTGCTTGTAGTGCAGATGTAGAGTCAGTGAACACTACCCATTCCCGCCGGGTAAAATCAACGACGTGCTGTACAAAGAAAAGTATGACAGATAGTTTCGCAACTGTGGATGAGGTTTGATGCGAAAGGCGACGTGCTTCCACTACGCCTCCCTCCGGACGGGATGACCAATGCCGAGGCGGACTTGCCATTTCGAGATGCGCCATCGGTGTATGCTGCGGCAGACGCAAAAAACTTCGCGTCTACCAGAGCATAAAAATGGGCCCGAAGGACTTGAGGGGGAACCTGATCTCTTCATTCCTGGAGGTTCAGAAGACGTACGAAGGCGGGTGGCACAAGCGGAGTCCAGGGAGCGTCCAGCTGTGTGATGTCATTAGCTATGAAACCAGTGAGAGCCTGCCGCCTCTGCGCTACGCGATGGAAATCACTATCAGGACGATATCGAATTTTGCTGCGAGGCGGAGCCCGTTTTGTACCGTTATGCACATGCATTATTGGTACAAAATAGGTTCCCGTTTTCAACAAATCAGGGGCGAGAACGTTGTCATTTGGCATGATGGTTGGCTAGGAGCGTGCTATGTGGTGGAACTCATTTTTAAGGGTGCATTTCTAGCGCTTTTCAATGTAGGTGCGCCGCCATTTGGGAAGGTGTTGGTGGTTGTGATGAAACTGCTTGCCGTAGTCGCCCACGATCAGGAAGGCAACGTCACGGCTATCGCGGCATGTCGTAGAGGGAGTTTCAGTATATAGAGCAACGCAGAGTCTTGGCCCAATACTGGCGGCACACTGGGAATGCCGTTCCAATATTGGACCACTATTCCCAAGATTCAGCCAATATTGGCTCATGATTGTGCATATTGGCCTAATATTCACAAGGCCCTGTAACGTTGGTTCATCATTGGCCATATTGGCATTTCCCAATATAGGTTTGCATATGTCCTTCTATGTTGTTCCAGCCTCAGAACATCAGTTCTCTTAGGTTAGATACTCGGAATACTGACATTTTTTAGCAATCTGGAAAATCAGAAATAATAATTTTCCCACATTAAACAAGAATCAGCGAGGTATGCGCAGTTTTACCAAAGCTGAAAAGTTGACACTGGCAGCCGTGTCTCCAAAGCGAGGGAATGGATCCGCGCCAGGTTATCACTGTCTGGGGCGTAACTCGCTTCCCTCACGTCCGATTTCGTTGAAGTTTTGGGTCCGTATTGCTCGGGCTGTTGTTTCCAATGCAGCCCCCAATAGACGGATTATCTCTGAGGAATAGAAGAATTAGCCATTGTATAGGGTACACCACTAGAGGGCGCTACGAGCGACGCTTCACCACTAGGGGCCGCTGCTGTCGCATTCCGCGGATGACGTCATGCTCTTTCAGGGAGCATGGTGAGAGATGGCGTGGCGCATGGGATGGCGATGCGAAATAGAGCCCCCTTGTGCAAGGCTGTGGTGGCGCTGCAGGCGACAGGACAGCCGCTCTTGGTGGCGGCAAGGGCCCGAAACTCGCCAGTTCCTTTGCGGGATAAAGTGAGGCGCTTCATGCGTTTCACGTCATCGGACGTCAGAAAACGTCACAAATTGAACGTCATGGAGACATCCGGTGGCTAGTGATTACTGATTGGTTCCCATGAGGATGAATTCGTTTCCTGAGCGATGATTGGCTGTTTTCAAATTTGTTCGCGAGCGCTCGAGCAGGCGACAGTGCGGCGGCTGTGCTGGTTGGAACCGGCGTCCACGGAGTCGCCGGCGTCCGTTTCGGACGGCTCGTGTTGTGTAGCGGTTGTGTTGGACTATGAGTTCTGATTTTTCCTGTTTAAAAACGCAAGCTGTATCATGTGAGCGTCCTCGAACAGTCACAGCTGCCAGGGAAGATGCCTGCGCAACATTTATGCTCTACTTCTTGGTGTAGAAACTATTCGAGCGTCCGAACGCCTCGTACCCGGTACCTGGTCAACGACTGCCGAGAGGTAAGTCATTTGTCGTTGCTTGTTGCCTTACAACACCGCATTCACTTCGTGTATTGTGAATAAGTTGCTTAACAGTTACCGGAATACGCGGTGACCGAGACAGACAGCGTAGCTTTGCAGATACGATGGTAGACTATATTTATTTTCGTGAAACAATATCATCTAAACGTTATGATTAAATACCCGTTCACGTCGTACCGTATAAAGGTATGACGCTACTGTAAGTCTGATTCTTGGTGACTTCGCTCGACAAGTTTCGTCAGACGCGTTGACTTAGTAGCTGTTCTGTACGTAGCGCCAAAGCCAACATTGTCAGGCTAATCGGTCTGAATATATAATTGTGAAGTAGCGCAATAAAAGGTATTTTTCGTACTGAGGTCGCTCATCACACTCCATGACTGCGAGCTTCTCACAACCCTACCACCGTTCTTATTTTTCGCGTTCAATAGCACCTTTATTCTTTCTATTTACATTGCAACTTTCACATGCATAACCGTATATCTGATACCAATTGTTTTCATCTTGCAGCCACTAAGCTCCAGTTCCCAGTAGTAGCCCTTGCCAGAGGCAGTTCGACATCATCAGGCTTCTTCAAGCAAATTCTGGAGCAATATTAAAGGGACTATGAAATTTCCCGAACCCCCATACTTTTTTTCGATGGAAACTGTTCTTCCCGCAGAGAAACTAATATGCCACAAATTTTTCCGGACGAAATCGCTCCACTCTGCGAGGAGCGCGCGCTGGAAATGTCTCTTCCGCGTTCCTCCTCTCCCGCGCATATTTCCCTGCCGATGGTGTAACTGTACGGACCGCTCTTGGGTTCCCCGTTACGTCACCGGTGTTGCACAATGGCAAGTAATGCCGCGAGCTCGCGCTGTGGCTGCCGCCACTGCCGAAATCTGCCGATCGCGCGAAAGCTGCTGTCATGGAGATTTCCACTCCCGATGAACACATACGCGGGATCCTACGGCGCATGCTCCTGGCGGGATTCCTCGGCTCGGCAACACGTCACGATGACGTGTTGCTGAGCCGGCCGTGGTCGCGTCAAGTTACCCGTTGTGTCTTCGCTCGGCAGCTCCTCACGGCGCGGCGCCAGCTGTCCTCCCTTCGCCGCTCCGTTTAAATTCGCTCCCGAGAAATCCGCTCGCGCGACGAAAGTAAAATTTCGGTTCTAGACTCAGAAAAATGTCTTCTTTCGAACGAAACGAAGAAAAAAATCGTTTCATAGTCCCTTTAATGTCATCCTGTGTACGTCTTGCTTGCATAACCGTATGTCGCACAATAAAATACTTCATGTGACAAAACAACCAAGGCTCAGTCGTATTCCTGTAACTCCCACTGCATTCCGACAAACGCGAACAAAAAAAACAGTGCATGGAAGAAAAAAAGGAACAACAAAAGAGGACGGGAGGCAGAGCAGAGAGGAGGAAAGTAGTAAGAGAGAAACGGATGACACGTCATTTACGTGATTCGCGACATAATCAAAAAAAAAAAAAAAAACTAGGGTGGCTAGTCCTCAGTCATTGGTCGAGCTCCGGAGGTCATGTGAGTTTTCTGCTACAATAGATTTCTACTACAGCTTCGTACCCCTGGTGGCGGCTCTCCACGGCGTTGTTATGGCCTCGTGACCGCGATACGCGGTGTTTGCGGCAAAGGGTTTTGGGTCCAGCGTTGTGTACCAGTCTATGAGTGAGTTTATATTAATCTCACTGCGCTTATTGTTCAACAGATGGTTGTTGTTTGAGAGCTCAATTGCTATGCTGTGAGATTGGAGTGTACGGCACGCATACGGCATACGACAATGTAAATAAATTGATATAAACAAAAGGACGTGCACGATAAATTACGCCACATTATTCTTCCAGTGTTGCTAGACTTTGCATTACAAAGGCACTTTCGCGAACCAGTCCGTTCACAAACAGCCGTGTGCATCCCGTCGTGTATACATTAGACTTGGATACTTTCCTTGTAATTGCCTAATAACGCTTTTGCGACTCGAGCGCGTATATTAGCACGCTCCAGACTGGCGCAATATTATTTTGGTGATGCTGCATATGTTCAGACAAGAGTGGAGGAAAATGGTTCCTGTTTACTTTATTTACTTCAGTATATCATTCTCACATACTAGTTTAAGTTTAATTAGCGGTTAGTAATACTGCAGTATAAGCAATTTAGAACACTACAGTGCTGTAAGATATATTGTAAGCACCTTATGGCTGCAGGTACACTGGGTGGATATCAGTAAAATATTAGTGCCTTCCTTTCTGTGGTGGTCACTGTCACTAATAGGGATTCAGTTAAGTGTTGTGGCAATTCCAATGTAAACAGTCATCTGCTATATTGGAAAGTGAGTGATTATGGTCAAACAAGTCTCAATAGACATGATACCTTCTACCATACCATCTGTGATTCCTAAATGTCAGTATGACAAGGTATGAAGAAATGTTAACGTAGTGCATGTTATCCAAAGCAAGTTCTTCCACATCCCCCCCATGTACACACACTCAGGAAGAAAAAAAAACGTGTCTTGGGTTTGCCTCTGGTAACATAATTTAACTACAGAAATGCAGATATGTGCAATCAAACACATTTGCAAGGAAAGCATGACGATCATTGCAGTTGCAACAGTCATGTCAGTAGGTCATGCACACCTTGGTATTTTTTTAAATTTCTCAAACATTTCCATATCTATTATATTCAACGTGCTGAACATCTGGTGTGCAACACCTGATATCCAACCAAAATCTGAGCCAGTATTGGGTCACTAACACACCGGTGTTACATGAGCAACACTAAGGGAGACGACATGTCAACAAGTTGCAAACCGCTGTTCCATCTTGCACATTTGTCATACTCATCTAGGTATTTTTGAAATTTCTTAAACGTTTCCACAGCTTTTATATTCAGTGTACTGAACATCTTAGTGTGCATCCTGCAGACCGTATGTATCAATATTATATTACTACATGCGCAGAGGCAAACCCAAGACCTTTTTTTTTCTCTGTGTGTGTGTGTGGGGGGGGGGGGATGTGGAAGAACTTGTTTCAGATAGCATGCACTATGTTAACCATTTATTCATCCTATTCATATTCAAATTTGCAAAATATCTGTGTGCATGACAAATGTGCAAGATGGAACAGCGGTTTGCAAATTATTGACATGTCATCTGCCTTATTGTTGCTCACGTTACACCGGTGTGACCTTGACCCCATACTGGCTCAGATTTCAACTCGATATCTGGTGTTGCACACTAGTTGTCCAGCACGTTGAATATAAAAGCTGTGGAGATGTTTAAGAAATTTCTGAAATACCTAAATGAGTATGACAAATGTGCAAGATGGAACAGCGGTTTGCAACTTGTTGACATGTCGTCTGCCATAGCGTTGCTCATGTTACACCGGTGTGTTCGTGACCGAATACTGGCTCAGATTTTGGTTCGATATCAGGTGGTGCACACCAGATGTCCAGCACGTTGAATATAAAAGATATGGAAATGTTTGAGAAATTTCAAAAATACCAAGGTGTGCATGACCTACTGACATGACTGTTGCAATTGCAATAATCGTTTGCAAATGTGTTTGATTGCACAACAACAACAACTTTATTTTGACCTTGGAGAGTGGTGAGTTTCATCGCCACCGGATTTTTGATTGCACATATCTGCATTTGTGTAGTTAATTTTTGTTACCAGAGGCAAACCCAAGACCCGTTATTTTTCTGAGTGTGTGTACATGCGGGGGGATGTGGAAGAACTTGCTTTGGATAATATGCACTACGTTAACATTTCTTCATACCTTGTCATGCTGACATTTAGGAATCACAGATGGTATTGTAGAAGGTATCATGTTTATTGAGACTTGTTTGACCATAAGCACTCATTTTCCAATATAGCAGATGACCGTTTACATTGGAATTGCCACAACGCTTAACTTAATCCCTATTACAGTGTCCACCACAGAAAAAAAGGGACTAAAATTTTACTGATGTCCACCCAGTGATTCTGCAGCCATAAGGTGCTTACAATATATCTTACAGCAGTGCAATGTGTTTAATTGCTTATGCCGCAGTATTATTAACCGCTGATTAAATTTAAACTGGTGTGTAAGAATGATATACTGAAGTACATAAAGCAAATAGGAACAACTTTCCTCCACTCTTGTCTGAACATATGCAGCATCACCAAAATAATATCGCAAGTCTGGAGCGTGCTAATATACGCGCTCGAGTCGCAAAAGCGCTATTAGGCAATGAAAAGGAAAGTATCAAGACTAATGTATACACGACGGAATGCACACGGCTGTTTGTGAACGGACTGGTTCGCGAAAGTGCCTTTATAATGCAAAGTGTAGCAACACGGGAAGAATAATGTGGCGTAATTTATCGTGCACGTCCTTTTGTTTATATCAATTTATTTATGTTGTCGTATGCCGTATGCGTGCCGTACACCCCAATCTCACAGCATAGCAATTGAGCTTTCAAACAACAACCATCTGTTGAACATTAAACGCAGTGAGATTAATATAAACTCGCTCATAGACTGGTACACAACGCTGGACCCAAAACCCTTTGCCGCCGACGCCGCGTATCGCGCTCACGAGGCCATAACAACGCCGTGGAGCGCCGCCACCGAGAGCGGCTGTCCTATCGCCCGCAGCACCACCACAGCCTTGCACAAGGGTACCCTTTTTGGGGGGTCCTCGAAATCCACCATTAAAGGGACTCTGACCAGAAACTGTGGGAGCTCTTTCGTACCTGTAGTCGATAAAGCACCCAACAAGGACTCTCCATGCGAAAAATCACGCATTAAAACCCCACGGTTTCTCTAAACTCGAATTTTAAACATTCGACTTCATCCGAGTGCAGCACGCCTAGCGTCAAACCGAGAAAACATACGTTTATATAGAATATCCACCCCGGTCCACCATCAAGATGACGTCAACACGGGGGCCACTCGCAACACCCACAATTGGCTCAAACGCGTCACGTGGTCACGCAATATCTGTCAATTTCCTTCATGAAATGGCATTTCTACGTTAATATGTTTTTGTTACAGAGCCTCAAAAAGAAAAATATACCCTGCATTTATCACCTGCAACAGTTTCTACGATTTTCTTTTCAATCTGTACACGGCGTTCGATATATGCTTCCGTATCCGGTCAGCTGTAATGGATGCCGTATGCCGAGCTTGCGAACTGCGAACTTGTGTGACTCCCGGTTCATCCTCTTTGTTCGGGTCATTGGGTTGGTGTTGGAGTTGGTCACCATATTCTGAACGTTTCACCTATCGTTGCGGTGTACTGTTCTTGATCTGCTGCGAAGCGATGAACCGCAACGGCAGTCACTCGCCTCATTGAACTTCTGTCTGCTGCATCTCAAAGGAGCATGGGGACCTGATGATACCTTCAACTAAAGAAACCAAATGTGCTCTCGTGTGGTCCTGACGGAAAAGTAGTATCAACAAGGTTAGCACATTTATTTTTCAGTTCCAAGTCTACGTACTGAAAACCATGCAGGTGCAGTCGATCATTCTCGTAGCTGTTGTGTAACGCGTATGCTTTCTTACATATCCCACAGAACCCTCCACTTTTTCGACCAAGTTATCGTTATGAGATCCTTCTGATGGCCTTCTGAGGCTATGCCGCTCCGAAGCATTGAGATGACGAAGCGTCGTGGTAGCTGCACCTCTGCCTTCGAAAGATGAATCAGTCATTCCACACTGTGCTTACTGGCTTTGTGTAGAGTCTGGCAAATCCGACAGACTTGGACTGCCTTTTTCAAGAAAGTTTGAAATGTAAGTATGTGTATATTGGTTTCACATATCCACCACATATTGAGCGTGTGTATGATTGTACTCTATATGCTACAGCGTATCAGCGTACATTATTATTCAACACGTAGTGTGGCAAACTCGACATCAGTCACACAAAGCCAACAATTGCCTTTTCTTTAATTGCTTATTTTTGTCATATCATGTTTTTGTCTATATCTCAATTTACCAACCAACAAAGTATATTATTTTAGTATAATCGTCTGATATTTAACAAGTCACAGTTTTACCATGGTTTTGGCACACTATAGCCCGAGTTGCTTATGCGTCATTAAATTGAATCATCGTCATCTTCAACTGCCATTATTCAATTGAAGTGCCAGGTGGATATAATGATATGGCAAGATATATTTTTTTGCTGTCATCCTGGAATTGCTCATTTCAGAAGAATAGTCACCGTGAAGTTTGTTTTCGTTTTCAGAAACATTAAGAGGACTAAAACCAAACACTTTTCTTTCAGAGCATCCCTTATGCACCTGCATTTCAATTCCAATCTGTATTACAAGAATGACACCACTCAACAGAGATGAACATCTGAAAGTGAAAGAGCTGGAATGAAGATACGTTAATCTGTGTCAAAGGTTCTTAGTATGTGTGCGAGTCGAGGACATAGGTCTCAAGCTTATTCCTGTCTTCAGAAGAGGTGACAACTATGCTCCTTCTATCTATTAACCAGCTCCACTTTTTAGGGTTCCCTGTAAACTAATGGAGCACATCATGTACTACCACGTTGTCAACTAAGTTGACTCTGTCAATTTCTTTTTTTAAATTCCAGCATGGCTTTAGAAAAGGGTATTCAGGCAAAACTAACGTAGTGGAATTCGTTCACAGCATTTCAAACTGTCTTGATTTCTGGGTCCATGTAGATGTAGTATTCTTTTTATTTTGTAAGGGCTTTTGACACTGTGCTCTACGCTCGCGTGTTGGCCAAAGTAGCCTAATTAAAATTTGATCCTGCTACCTGGATATGCAGTTTCTCAACTAACCGTAACTGTGGCGACAACTCGTGAGGAGAACCTATCATATCGCCACCATGCAGCATTTGTTATATTACAATCGCTTCACATTTTAATCTAGTCAAAAGCTAGGCCTTTTGGTGATCGGTCTTGTATAATTACGTGCCCCTCCGTTATGTAACACCACACTGGGTTCTTCAACCTATGAGAGAGAAATAAATATATTGCCAAGTAAATTGTCTACAAGGCTCGTTATTCCATTTCGCCACACTACCACAAGCAATTGTTAGAGTAGTGGCCCAGGGTATGAAGCTCGCCACTAATCATCATTCAAACAAAGTTCATAATGTAAAATGCTTTACTCAGAACACTGGCTTAACACAACAATTAAGAATAAAGAGAGTAAACGTTTCATTGCCTGTCCAGGTGGCATCATCCCTCCAACAGAGAACAATCAAAAACAACATCAAAGGAGTCAAATCGGTGGTCCGCATTCCTTTCATCCAATGTATTTCATACGCTATTTGGAGGGCACTGTGCCCATCAGGCATTTTGACTGTGCATATCAAGTTGAGTGCATAGAATCTGATGCAACCTACATTGGCGAGATAGACAAAAGACGTGGGACAAGACTAAAAGAGCCAGTTGCCAGGGCTACTAATGCTTAGCTTAACTAAACAGGACCGAATCAGTCTACCACTGCTGTCCTAAGGGACATATATTTTGATGGTGCAGTAACCTTTGCTCATGACTAGCGATGGGACCCTAGAAAGTTCTTAGAATCCTGCTTTATCAGGCGTGATGCTTCAGCCTGTAATACATACCGTGGCCCCCTATCGGATGTGTAAGATTCCCTCTTAGATAGGCTGATGTGCTCATCTTTGGCCTCTGTTGTACTGATGATGCCACCCGGATAGGCGACAAAACGTTTACGCTCTGTTTTTATTCGTTGTGTTCAGCGGTGTTTGCAGTAAAGGACGCTACATTATGAGGTTGTCACCCGGCTTTTGGAATATATTTTCAAATAAAGTTGTTTTACAAAGCTCAATACATTGCAGAAATCATTCTTGTTGCCTATTGTTTTGGGGGTGCCATTCTAGCAGTCACATGAAGCACTGAAGGGCCAATTTAAAAAGTAAAGGCAGTCTGATTTATGTTCTTGCTGACATGGCACAGCGTATGTACGAGGTAGCTCCATTTCAGAAGCCTGAGAACACTCAAAGCAATTAGTGTGCTAGCATCAGATATGGTGTACAGCATTACATATTTGCTTTTGCTAGGGCAACTAAGAAGGGTGGATAGAAAGGCAGTTACAACCTGTTTCCACAAAAGACACTCAGATTCATTAGCAATTTCCTCTAAGAGAGCCAAGGCTTTTTCTATATTACTAGAACATGGGTACCTGGTTATAAATAACAACAATTCATCTACCAGAAGTCAGTGTTTCACACACCCTGCTTTCCATCAACACTATTAAAAGGTGTGACCCCCAAACCTGCACAAAATTCCTGGAGAGTCTTTACTGGACACTGTTGCTGTCCCTCTCACCAGGTGCTCCCTATGAACCCGATTCACAGTTCTGGATGCACTGCCTGAGCTAACTTCAGCATGCTTTCCCAACACGAATGGTATATGCTATGAGGAGTGTTGTACTTACTGAAAGCAACATGAAATGCTGTACCTTGACAGGTAACGTTGATATCCTTCTTAAGACCGTAGAGAGATGTTCCTTGCTCCCTTTCTTCCAAATCTTACTATCAGACGCAAGCCCACTTGCCACCAAGAGAATGAGATGTGCCTCACAGTCAGTGCAATCAAGGGAATCAATCACTGAGGCTCAGAAAAGCTGTTTTCCATCGGGATCTGATCCAGCACTGAGCCGTGAGTAGCCCCATGAAAGTACCAGGGTTTCTTCGAATTTTAGATGTGCCAGCATTTGTTTTCCTCCCCTCCTTCTTTTTATGTAGTAGCTGATTACTTTAGCCTTGTACTGCTTTGGAGATTGTGGAGATGATGTAAGAGGTGGAACTAGGCTTTATGCAAAATGAGGCAAAGTGTGACTATGTACAAATCTTCTGAGAATGTCTATGTATCATTCACACAAAGAGAGGATACGTGTTACATCTTTTTCCGGTTTTGATATTTATTTATTTATGAATATGTCTCAAAGGCCATTGCAGGCATTACATGAAGGGCGACATCAACATGGGTCACTTAACAAATACGGAAGTTACAAGGAACATACATATTTGGAAGACAAGACTCTATTTTTTGTTCGTTCATCAGTCTTGCTCAAGAAATTGTTCACTGTAGCAATGGTACACAATGTCACGAAAGGAGTGCTCATCTATCGTTCCGCAAGGCTCATTAAAAAGGACTAGTGTTGTGTTTCAACACAACATGTTGAACTCATGAACCATGCATCATCCTGAGAGCTATAGATCATCCTAAATACAGATGCTGAATTATTTTAAATGTGATAGACGAGCTGTGCGAAGAGGTACCCCCAGTTAGGATCTTGGGTACTTGAAGCCTGTGGCATTTTCTGTGGGAAAGGCTTGCCAGACCCTCTTCACTGCACAGGCTGGGATGACCATGATCTTGTTTTTTCCAAGCTTGTGCCATACTCACCTTGCAAACTGGCGATACGCAGTGTATCTGCATCGTCTACACAGATGTACATAAAATATAGTTTAGGCAAATAGGTAACCGGTTACAGTACAGTGTGTGTGCATTGTCATTTCTACATGTACCTGAGAGTAACTGCAGTTTACCTGCCCACACCTTGTACATTACTACACACGCTGTGTTCTTTTAGAACCCAAAATTGTTTTGCTTTTCACTGAATCGACAATCAAGAACACTCAATATCTCTAAAAACCTACGCTAAAACATTATGCACAGGGCAATACATAAAAACGTGACTCAGGACACAGCACACTGACAATTACAAAACTGCCTATATTGGTTTTCTCCAGTTCAGAGTCGTGTACTGTATAGCCTTTTTATGTGCTGCGCCCTGTACTGGAGTTTTTAACGACTCTATTGCAGGACCAAACCAGTTTTGGGCGCCCAAATTTTAACATCGTTCGACAAGGACACATGTGACTTACTTGTGAATACAGTCGCTCATAGGTTCGCGCTGCCCACGGAGTTCAATATGCGACCTTCAGGACAGTCATATTGAAGAATAGAAGTTGGAAATCTTTGTGGGTTGTAATGCACTCATACTGCAGTCATTCGGCAGTGTTTTCGAGCTCCTTGCAGCACAAGCATTCGATCTCCTTCGGCATTATGACACACCAGCCACACCGGCACCATGAACAGCAAGTGCGCATTAGATATCAGAACACGAAATTTGTGAGAACGTTTACATGTTCGATCACAGTGTGCGTTAAAAAGCTCATCGCTTACCTGAAGACAGTCGACTCATGCTGTTTGCTTCATCTGTAACTGATGTTCGTAGAGCTCTAACTTCGTCTCGCATTCGCGGCATCGGCGACGTTTCGAAAGCCTACCGAGCTGTTCAGCACGCAGAATTTTCTTCTCGATGTCTCGATCGCAGAAAGGTCAGAAAGAAGTTCCGGGCTCGAAGTCTCCGCATTTCTGCCTTCGACGTCCATATTGAAGATCGCTTTCCGGACGGATGCCGGCGCTCTCACAAACTCACTAACAACAGAACTTCCGGTCCGGGCGCCCAATGAAACGTGGCCCTCGTGACTTCGTCACACACACGGAAATTGGCGGATGTCCAGTGCAAAGAGGCTAGATTTCGGCCCCGATTGCGCGAGTTGAGGGGGAAAAGCGAAGCCGGTTTTGAGCTCCCTGTTTGGCAAACTTTGCCTCCGCGCACAGCCAAAATATTTCGCGTGTGGCTTGGAGGCATATTATACCTTCGTAATAGATGCAAACGAAATATTTGTCGAACTTCTGGTCAGAGTCCCTTTAAGAATAAACGTTTAAGAATAAAACATTCAAGAATAATCCGCTTAAAAAATACACGGTTAAAAATATATCTCGTAAAATAAACAGCTTACTATCCCCTCTTAGAGATCACCGTTTAATAATCCACCATTAAAAATAAACTGTTTCAAAATCCCCTCACCATCTAGCACGGCGGCGGACTGATTGCAATTTACGCCGGGTTATATCATATGTTATGTTATGTTAGTTTAGTTTGGTTTCGGTTAGTTTGGGATACACTCTAAAAACAGAACTTCACCGCATAGCACGCTCTCTAGCCAACCGTCATCTCGAATGATATCTTTACCTGCACTGATTTGTTGAAAACGGGAGGCGTACGCCTTTTTTGTGACAATTATGAACAGCATAAGTGTCACAAAAAAGGCGTACGCCTCCCGTTTTCAACAAATCAGTGCAGGTAAAGATATCATTCGAGATGACGGTTGGCTAGGAGCGTGCTATGCTGTGAAGTTCATTTTTAAGAGTGTAGTTTAGGCTAGTTTGGTCCTGTGAGGTTAGGTTAAGCCCCTTGCTTGCAGTTCACCTTGATTTGGGCCATACGACATGACTCTAGCAACTGTAGGGTGGATTTGGGGGGATTCTGAAACGATTTATTTTTAACTATATATTTTTAACCGTGGATTTCTTAGCGTTTATATTTAAACGGGGATATTTCGGCGATTATTTTTGTGCGTTTATTTTATGCGTATATTCTGGGAGATATATTTTGAACAGTGGGTACTTACGCGTTTCGGTTCGAACCAAATGGCGTATCTGCAGCATTTTTCAGTACGGCTTTTGTATTGTCTTTGACGCTCAGGATTTATACAATTTGTACAAGATTTGGCAGGGTCTTCTATGATTGCAGCCTTCATGGTATACGTTTCTGCACTGTGTTGAATGTTTTAGGTCAATCGCATTACACGTTTTCGCATAGTCTTTCATGCCCGTGGTTTTTATTGTATGGGTATATGCTTTGTGTTAAATGCTCAGCGTCTATCATGGTACAAGTTTTTGCATAGGTTTCGCATACGTTGCTTAGGTTTTTTTCTGTTCTTCTTCCCCTCAAGTAATGGGATAGGGTGCTGCCTCAGCGGCCAAACACCCCATTACATCGTCATTACTTATTTGTTGTTGTTGTTTCTGTTACATGCTTGTGGTCTTCCTACATAGAGGGTGGCGCACACATATTTTTTTCAGATGTAAAACTCATTCGTACATTTCATCATTTTGAATTTTTCGTTAGGGTGCTGTCAACCTCCCTACTGACTTCCCTTTCACGGACAACGTAGATGAATCGTGCAGCCCATCACTGCAAGCAAATGCCACAGAAAGAGAAGAGAACAACGAGAATAATATGTAATAAACTGAGAGTACACATAATAAACTGACTGACCGCTATGTCTGCCCGTACAACTGACATCGGAGAATTAGGTTGCAAATAGAGATATAAATTTAATACTATATGCATTTAAAATACAGATAAAATATCAAAGTAAATATACAGAAACATGGCTGGTCATTGGCGAAAGTGGATTGCCATTATTGGCCAAAAATATTGGACCACTATTGAGCCGGGTTACAGTTGCTGTATTGGGTGAATATTGGCAATATTGTTTTGCCAATATTGATAGTAGCCAAGTAGTGGTCCAATATTGGTGTGCTGCCTGGGGTCCTCATCCATGAAAAGTCGTAGGTCTCGCAGCTCAGTGACTTCAATATCGTCTGATTGTCCCGCAAGCAGCTGATTTCATTTTCGGACGTGGAAGCTTCCACATGGCGAATTCAATAGCGCTCTGCATGTTGGACTTCTTTTTTTTTCCTGGTAGCTCCGCGAAGCAACTTTGGCTATGAACTGCGTACAGACGTGGACAGATGCAGAAATCACAGCGGGAAGGAGTGTGGGACAGCAGAGTTAGTGCGCGTCCTGGGCTGACTTCAGGAGGGAACTGTGCCAACATTCGTCTGGAAAGTCTTCGGAAGACACAGAGAAACCCTCAGACAACACAGTCGGTGACAGGATCCGAACCGGTGTCACCTCCCAGTCTCGGCGTGAAAAGCGATCATCTTAACCACTATGCCACGGGAGGTCTGTTGAACTTCATTCGCTGAAAGTGAACCTGTGAGCTTTGTGGTTCCCCTCGTATTCTTGGTGAACTACATAATCCAGGCTGTCACACGGTGAAGGAAAGTTACTTTGCTGGATCGTTCCGTATGCAGGATTGAATTTGAACTGGATGTGACGGTCTGCAACACAGTGTGGTCTACCTCGAGCTCCTTTGTATCAACAGGACTGTTCAATGTGGGCCACTTGTTTGAGGGAGCTTGTAGCTATGACGGCTCGTTCTACCACAAGTGCGATACACGTAATTGTCTTGGGGATCAGGTCCGCTGAATTCACGTCAGTGGCCATATATCGCAAACGATATTGTGTCATGTTGCGCTGTAGTTCAAGTACACTATTACGCACAAATGGTGTCTTGCGGCTTGGGTCTCCTCTTATCCAATGTAGCGCGATGGTGGAATCGGGAAAGAAGTCATGCTGCGTTTCCAGTTTGATGCTGTTCTGCAAATATTTGGAGAGGCGTGCTGGCATTAGTACGCCTAGTAGCTCCAGCCGTCTGTCGTTTGGAGGAAGTCGAGCAAAGCTTGCGTGACGCACCACTGACGGGAGTACCGCACAGGGCCAAGTATAAGTAAAACCGGAAGGTCAATGTCCGCGGGTCCCAGAGCAGTCAGGTGTCTTTGGAGTGTGCCGCAGGTAGTGTTGTAGCGTCTACAGTGCAGTAGTAGATGCGCTGTGCCTGCTTTTACCATGCAAGCTGCGTACGCTGAGGAGTTCAGTTGGCCCATCTTAAGCAGTAGTGACGGTGTTCGGGCTACGTTGATGGTGGGATCGCCAAGCTGTACTCTGCGACTTTCTTCACCGACCCATCCATCGCTAAATGCAAAACAAACAATTTGAACAAAATTGCATTGAATTATGTCACAAATTCGTTTTTTTTCCTTCCTGCGATGAATCAACTGATATCAACGCTTGCTGGAAAACTAGAATAGAATTCCATCATACATGAAGCCTGAGTCTCAAAAGGGCAAAGAAACATACACACGAGGACTCAGGCTTCAAGCATGATGTAGTTCGTCCACACTCTCAGAAAAAGGGTGGAGCAGTTATACCGTTTAGGAGGTAACCGGTTTGTCGCATATGTTATGCCCAAAAGGTTGCAGCATTACATCCCTAGGGCAGGTGTAAAGTTGTATCCTATGCCAAGAGAGTAACGTTACCACATGCATCAGGTAAATATGCCTCGTCTAGGGAGGAAAGTACTGAGCTGAAAAAAGTTTTACGGAACACCACACAGGTGTATTTCTTCAAAGAAATGACACGAAGGCAGCGAATGGGACTGGTCGAACTTGCAGACATGTGACGGGACCACAGTTACCCAGCCACCCATCTGTAAGTCTATCCAGTCACATTTGCTGTTAGCATGTCACTTTAAGGAAGGAATACAGTTGTGCAGGGTTCCGTGAAATTTTGCCCAGCACTGTACTTCTATGAATGCCTCTAGCATTAGGCAATAAGTACTATTCACAGTAATGTCACCTAGCTACACAATTTGTCATCCAGCACAGCATTATGACACAGACAGACAGAGATGTGTTCATTGACAAACTCTTTATGTCATCTTGACGATAGTATAGATCAGCAGAAAACTACATAGCATACAAAAATCACTGAAAACTATTTTAACTAGTCACAATATAGTTCAATAAAGAAAGCGTTGTGCGCTTAACAATATAACTCAACAATACGTTTCTATGTTGTATGGTGTACAATACAACTCTTATTGTAGGGCAAAATGATGGACAATGTAAGATATTGAGAACTGAAGCAGCTACATTAATGGTCGCACATCGTGGGAGTATGACAACGACCAGGAGCTACGAATATGACAACATTCTGTGCATGTGGAAAAAAACTAAACTACATCATGTCATCTAAGAGCTGTTCATCTACAGACATTTTTACTATGAAATTTACCCTAGATGGTTAGCGCATGCATAATACTAGTTAAAGTGTCCGAACAGTAAAGCATTCTGAACATTAATGTCCGAACATGGAGAGCTGTTAGCTGTTCCAGGACGCAGTACAGCTATCTAGGATTTGCCGCACAAACCCACATCTATTTCATGCAGCGGGCGACAACAGTATTTGTTTCTGTCCATCCTGGATCTCCATTGTCATGCATTTACCATGCCTGGACGAGAGGATCCAGTATGGCCAAAATGCGTTGCATAAGACAATGAGTTTGATCCATCGTACATACAAAGTGGATATGCAGTGTGCCGTTAGTTGTGATAGGAATACCACTCAGTTGAAAAATAATGAAAATAGTGGTCCAGTTCAATTGGTTTGGTTGTAGTCCTTTGTTGATCACAAACATACCTATAGGGAGGGCACGTGCACGACAGATTTATAGATAGATAGATATGGATAGAAGAAAGAACAAAAATATTGAGCGCGAGTTAGGTAAGAATTCGCATGATCCCTATACTACCATGCCGACCATATCAACAACAGTAGCGCATAAAACATACAGGGATATCAAATATCAAATTAAAAACATACCTATAGGAAGGGCACACACACGACAGATTTATCTGGAAGTAAAAAAAAGATATTGGGCGCGAGTTAGGTAAGAATTTGCATGATCACTATGCTACTGCACACCAAATCAACATTGGCACATAAAACATATAGGAATGCCGTTATACATATATAGTGTCAGAGCAACAGCGACACAGGCTGAAAACATCTTTCAAACCAGCAAAATATGCTGCTGTACACACGACGGTCCTTGAACGTTACCCTTGAAGACCCTGGAAGAAAGACACGTAATTTGAGACGATATATTGTGAGAGCTTACATTTACATGATGACTTAGATGAGAGTTGGAATTAGCTTACTGAGAAAAAGACAAAGACTGTGCCGCAGTTGTAGGAATAACGCTGAGTGAATATACCCCTGACGGGGGGAGGGAGGGGATATGTTTATTATATAAACCACCCTGACGGCTCTGGAAGAAAAACATGTCATTTGTAGCCGAAGCACCGCAGGCGAAGGATTTACATTTATACCTTCCCCCCCCCCACCCCGAAAAAAAAAACAGAAAAAGAAGTGCTGCTGTTGTACGTATGTCACTGCTTCAAAGTGCTGCTTTAACACTGTTTTAATACTGTGGACGAAGGACACATTATTTGTGGCTCAAATACAAGAGCTGAACCAATATTCAAATTTATCTTACTCAAAATACACAAAATGACAGCTGTACGCGTGATGCTACTTCAATGAAGATTCTGAAGGAATGGAGTAAGAACACTTCGTATGGCATGCGGAAGCGATTCAACCATACCTATTTCAAAACTGACGAAAGCATAGGACCAAGCTTCCAACTTCCTGAGAACAGATCGGTCCACGTTTGTGACTTGATATGTACTGTTGGACTGCAAATATTGGAGCAAATTACTTTAGCGTCTCATACGACCGTGAAACGTGACAGTATATGACATTTTCCTAGTCCGATGTGCATGCGTCCATTGTGATCAACACATCCAATAAGAGTTCTGAAAACACAAGGACAGTTTCAACCTCCAAATATCACAAATCACAAGAGCCATGGAAACCTAAGAGCATAAATATGTCGACGCACAGGTCCGACATCTCCGCAAATGCAAATACACGCTGTCGCGCCAATACGCTAAGCTCTGCAAAGAAAGAAAGCACCATCCCATACGGTGAGCATTTCACAACGACATTACAATAATATCTGCACACCCGTTGAATTCGTTGCAGATTGCTGCAGCCCAACGTCTGTTTACTTTCCGTGCCGCGACCGCGATTTTTGCTCCTACATTGCCTAATCCTAGAATGAGAAAGCTTTTGTTGTTACAGACTGTTTGATTCACAAGCTGAGCCTCTGAATAAAATGCAATGTAAGAACATAGACACTTACCTGGCATAAACCAGCCATCTTGATTTGAAAGCGTTTCGACCAGTCTCGGCAGCAGAGACGCACGGACAGGCCGCAATGTGGCGCCCCGTTCCGCCTCGTTTTGCGTTGTTATATCCGTCTAAAGGTAAACGCCCGTTAAAATTACGGCATTTTGTTACCATGTAGAGACGAATGTCATCCATCGCCACTCAGCAAATCTTCAAACAGTTCTCACTTGTCCGCTTCTCGATGCAGCCCACTGCACCATTCACAAAGGAATGCCTACTTACAGCTCCCTGTTGTTGTGGTGGTAACTTGAGCTGTTACACCCTTTTCGATCTTAGCCATCAGAGCGCATGTCTGCAAGGGTGGTAACGACCAGAGTTACCACCTTTTCACACCCTATTGTGTTTGTATTGTAACACCTATATTGTAACACCCAGAATGTCTATTGGACGTACCAGTAATATCCAAATTTCTAAGACCGAGAGGGACGTCTAATTATCATCTACTATACGTACTGTTAGCACGTTGAAATCGGTGGAGGTCTATGGAACGTGCATTGTACCTGTATTCTAGACGACCACTGTGCATCCATCTAGCAGGTGCAATGTATGTATAATGGATGGTGCAAACTTATGATACATTTATGAGACATTGTTCCAACTGCCTATCAAATGGTAATTTTTGTTTAGTGCTAGAAGCACTTGAATAACTTGTGACAATGCAGGATATTTGGAAACAAGTCAAAGCATTACGTTGTTTTTTTCATTGTTCGGGTCCTGCTCTGTGGGAGGAGTTTTCGTAGCACTGTGCCGCCAACATTGGAAACCTGTTGGCTTTACTCCTCCACACAGCAGGTAAAGACATCCTAGACGATAGCCTGAATTACAGACACAATGTTTGGTGGGAAGAGAAGTTAGAAATGTAAGTCGGTGGCTTGACCCAGTGGCGACGTATGTATTAATCGTGCAAACGCATCCTCATCACCGTTACAAGTGTCTTAGGCACTCACAACGTACAACGAACGCACTCCAACTGTTTGTATGTATACATATACATGATGTATCTGTGGTAAAGGTAGCTCTCCTGCTTGATGAAAATACCCATAGGGAGCATTCAAACGAAGACTACCGAAGGATGCTCGCATGTTACGTATGGGGGATAGTTGTGCCCAAACCCACACCAAGAGGGTTGCTCACCTTTCCTGAAGGCTACTGAGAAGCCCCCATACAGTTCACGGGAGGCAGCGGTTATGCGTTGCACTGCAGTTTAGGCATTTAAAGCGGACGATCGAGGCTCAAATGGGTACGAGAGGAAGAGCGCGTCAGTTGACTGGCCGAATTTGCGGGATTTGGCATCTCGCAACACGGGCCGTGTTATATGTTCGGTTGCAACTGCATGGCTATCCCGGAGAATGCCATAGTGCACATCTAGTATATCGCTGCATATTAGAACTTCAGTAGCTGGATTTTTAGGAAACCCTTAAAAATCGATCGTAGGCCCGTAATAATTCTAATAAATGTCCTATAGACATTCATGTGCTTTGAGCTGACATCTAATGGATGTCACAAACGTCCAGTAGTTACGTCCATTAGACGTGCTTAGTTACAGGTGTGGATGGGTTTTACATGTTGATAGTGTGTCCATGGAATGTCCAATGGATTAAAATGGATATCTATTAGACGTGCGCATATCCAGGACTACTCGTCTTATGTATGTTCATAAGACGTTTCTGGTTATCTGGGATATGCCATGCTAGCTTGAATGAGGCAATGCACCCTTCTTTTACAAGACACCACCTTGTATTAGTGCTTCAAATGGTTCCGTACAGAAGACGCCTGGAGATACAGAATTTCGCACGGAAATCTACAGATGTAAAGAATATAATATACATCCCAGTAAACCATAAACGTCTTTTAGACATACCGGAAAGATCCAAACATCTAAGACATTTGGGATGTCTAGTAGACATCCGGATATGTCCAGCTAACCTGGAATGGATGTACTATGGATCGTCGGAAGCTCATCCATAACTGTATAAATGGATATCCTATGGATGTAACAGCTGGACATTTGTCCGGTGGACGTGCCTGTGAGGCATTGCGACGTCTAATATATGTCTAATCGATGTTCCTACCGGATTAACATACGATAATATAGATGTATGGTTACTAAACGTTGTTTAAACGTTTGTTGGAATTCAATAGTTATTTTTACGTATAGCGCTAGAAGAAAGCGAATATATCTTGCGAGAACGTGAGAAATTGGAGAACGAGTAATAGCAAGTTTTTCCGTTTGTTCCCGTCCTGCTCTCTACAAAGTATCTACATAGCACTCTTGCACCAACACAGGAAACCTGTCGGTTTGACAGGTCCAATCAGTAGGTAACCTCATCATAGACGACAGCCTAAATTCCTAACACAATATTTGTCAGCAAGGAATATCAGAAATGTTAGCGGTCAGTTTGACTCATCGCAGACGTACGAATTAATTGCAGAAACACATCCTCGTCACCGTTACAAACGTTTTCGGCTCCACTACACTTAACAAACATCCCGCAACTATTGGTATTTTAGTATATGTTCCATCCAGTACGCCAACAGAGGCTACTGAGAAATGCCCAAGCCGTGTCAGGTGGGGGACGGCCACGGCTACGGCATTTGCGCTGTTCATGCACACAAAATAGCTGAAAACGTAGATTTGCAATCTGGTCTATATATTGTCGTATGTTAATCCGGTAGGAAGATCGATAGTACGTATATTAGACGTCGCAATGCCTCACAAGCACGTCCATTGGATGTGCAAATGTCCAGCTCTTACATCCAGAAGATATCCATCTATACAGTTATGGATGAGCTTCCGACGATCCATAGTACATCCATTCCACGTTAGCTGGACATATCCGGATGTCTACTAGATATCCAAAATATCCAAGGTGTACCATCCTCTAGATGTCCACTAGACGTTCGTGGTTACTAGGATACTCCAGAATACTCCCTCCACAACCCGTACACTTTCATGAACGTGACCTTCGAGTGTGCTTTACCCAAGAAGAACCCGTATCGAAACCTGCATTTGAGCGAACGCATTCCGACAGTCAAACAACTGAACGGGGGCCGTTTGAATTTCGACAGGTAACGCAGCTCGTGACCGCTTTCGCTTTTGTTGTAACGCGACGACGAAAAAACACATATGGGACCGACGAAGCGGAAATAAGTAAGTAATTGAAGTAACAAGAAAGTAATTGTTCTGGGGCTGGCTCTCCGGTTCTTTCGATGATTGCCCTTTCCCAACGGAAACAAGTTCGTGATCGTGAAAATCTGAGGGTAATGTAAAATTGAATGAAAATAAGGAACTGTACTTTCCCTTTCTCAACCAGTCACTCTAAGTCGTCAACGGCATTGTCCGAGGGAATCGGTTGCATTTGCAGGGCGGGAGTAGGTATATATTAGCGGTAAACACTCCTTGTAACAGCATTCGCTCCTTGCTACACTTCGCTACAACACACACGTCCCGCTGACATCATGAAATCCCTTGTAAGTGTACTCTCGCTTTTGGTTCCATGGTTCTCCTCCGACACCTTTACCTTGGTTGAGTTTCTCTGGTTGTGGATTAGTTTTACCCGTCTCGCCTGGTGTAGAAGGTGTAATTGTTTCATACTTGTTTCTCTTGTCAGTGGAGCGATGAAGCAGCTGTGCTGTAATATAGCTATTCCAGTGTAGGCTTCCTCAAAAACTGCGTAGTACTCACCTGCGCAAAGCAACAGACGAAGTTCTTTGGGTCCTTCCCTTCGGTTCGATAAACTACTAAGCGGTCAGACATCTTTAGTTAATCTCAACTGCCATGAATGTCTGCAGGCTAAAATGTAAAATGTAAAAGATTTGCCCTAATTTGTCGAGCAGTGTAGGTATCGCTTCCTTGTTCGCTAAGCACTACTTCCACTTCTTGGCCCTTCCTTTTTTCTTTCTTTTTCAATAAACATATCTCCCCCCCCCCCAATTTTTTAATTCTCACAACGTGCTGTTGGGTATTCGTGCACGAAGGATAATTAAAGCTGCTAAATACCCAATAAAGAATGAAACAACTGTTTCGTCTTCTGCGTACCCGACTAATAAAAGGTGGTTGGTTGAACGTGAGGGAACCGACGTCACCACTCCAGGTCGAATCCTTGTGCCGGCTGGGGTTTTTCCTGGGATTTCCTCAGACGCTGTCAGACATATGTCGGCACAGTTCCCTTAGAAGTCGGCCCGGGACACACACTCCCCCAGAGCGTTAGCCGAGTCGTTGCCCGCGTCCGTGAGGCTAACAACGACGAGCTCTTTCGGCAGCACTATCACCATCACCACAAGCGTAGATCCCACCTCGCATACAGAATACTCTCAAGGACGCCCAGACCACTGAAATTGGTTCACTACAGATTCCGACTGAACCTGTATGTCTGTTCTCTCTTGTGTGTGCGTATGCGTTTCGGTGCTGCTTCATTCTACACCACATGTATCGGGATGGTTGAACCACCAGACTGCATTAAATGCAGAGTAGCAGAGGACACTGAGCACATGCTGTTCAGCTGTGAGTGATTTGCAGCGAGTTGTGAAATGCCCAGGATCAGGAATGCACAGACACGACAATGGCCTTCTTGACCTCAAAAGAGTATCCAGTGACTGGCCACCTGCATGTCGACATGTGTTCGGCTCTGTGATATCCCTCCAAGAACATTTCTGAAACAAAACATCGTTCCCGAATCCTGGTAGCGAGACCCCGCCACCCCAAGCGTGCTGGGGTGATAGGCCCAATGCAGACTTCGGCCAACATACCCATAATTTTCTCTGTTAAGCCAAACCAAAGCCAATCAAACAATCTTCCTCTTCTTTTTTGTAGATTATTCTTGCTGTCCTCTGTTTGTTGGCCACCATGGCATCTGCTGGCTACTTCGGAAGCTATGGTCTCGGACACGGACGGGGCTACGGCGGATATGGTGGCTACGGACACGGTTATGGTGGCCACGGACACGGCTATGGTGGCTACGGCGGATATGGTGGCTACGGACATGGCTATGGTGGATATGGTGGTTACGGACGTGGTTTCGGCTTCGGAGGCTATGGCGGATACGGCGGTCACGGCTATGGCTACGGGCATGGCTTTTACGGCTAGGTAATCTTGTAATGAAGACATCGAAATTAAATTATTATGCTTCATTATTTCATAATATTTGAGTGCTAATGTGTTTCTTGTCATTTCATGGTGCGAAGGGAGGAACGGGAATTACCTGATAAATCAAAAGGCAAGAGAATCAGTGAAAGAGTAAGACAAGTCCGATTGGGTGCACTGCAAAAAATATTCCGTGAAAAAAAACGTGAAAATGTATGGCAGTTGTATTAATTGTGAACACCGTGAAAAAGACGTGAATGTGTTTTCGAGATATACGACACAAACTCGTGAAATTCACATGTCGCCGTATTCCTACATTACGTGTTCACCCCATCGTGTTCTTGTTGTTTAATGGTTCACCGTTATTATGACGGGATACTGTATTATAGAAACATGCACCAGCCTGCAAAAATTACTGTCTATCATTTTATGGAATCGTGTTCGACCAGTATCATTATCAGACACCCACACCACATGTGCTGTGTTCATAAAACAGTATATTCACTGAGGTGTACAGTGCAGTAACTTCCTGCAGAACGGCAGCTTGCAACGGCTCCTGAAATCAGAACAAAACATGAAACTAGGAACATTGAGTGTAAGGCATAAGAAGAGACAAGACATCTTTATGTATAAACTGAAGTGCTCAACACACAGTTTGAATCTGTGCACTTGAAAAAGCACAATGCATGTACGTAGACAAAGTACGGGAAAGCACAGAAGTATATCTGTTGTGCCTACCCTGTAGTAGCTTACCCTGTTCAGCTTATCCTATATCAAGGCTCACAAATATGGACTCAAAACCACAATGGCAAATGGTTAAGAGTATGAAATTTTGGGGAATGGTGACCAAATAGAAATAATCAGTACCAAATTGCAGACCAAGAAAGGGCTAAAGGGATACCTACATTTCAACTTTACCCCAGTTTGCAGAAGAGTGATAGAACACGAACAGGCATGCCACTTAATCTTTTTTACCATTGTGGGTGCTTTGTTCCTTTTTCAGGGCTGATGTGTCCAAAACAGCTGTGAAATAAAAAGGAGGGCATTTTTCAACAATCCTAATTTGTCATGCTGTACCAGGTCAGGTGTTGGCCTGCCTTCCCAGCTACATGGGCAGGTCGGCCAGCTGTTCATGAACTAGATAAGGCTGCTAATTTTCTTCTGCCACCGGAACTGGCACAATAAAATTTGCAAACCTAGCTGTCCACAAGTGAATGTATGATAACCCAGCTGCCCAATAATGCCACGTTGCCTAGAGCAGCACCAGGTTTTTCAGTATCTGTGAAATCAAGGAATAAAAAGACAGAAAAAAGAAACATTTGAAACACATGGCCGTAAAACTTATTGTCACCCCACGGTAACTATAAACAATACAAGCATGGATACAGCGGAGTAGTTGTCGACTACGTCATAACGATTTATGATACGATGAGTGTAATACATGAGAACGCATACCGTTGCATGAATTCTAACGTAAGAAACGTTGGTAGCAGGTACTGCACATCGTAGTTGAAATACACTCCGAGCTGAAGCGCCAATGCTTTCTCCACGCTCCTTGCACTTAACATTTTGTCGTTGTCCAAGGGAAGAACAATGCCTGAGAAGTGTAGCAGTGATGACACTATGAGAGAGAGATGTACTATAAATCTGTTGCAGTGGCTGCAAATGTTTTGAGAGCCCATGTTGCAGCTGCAGCACAGACTTTTGTTTTGTGACAGCATACTTTCTTTCAGTTGCACAAAACAGAAATACGTTTTACATAAAGCAGAAGAGATGGCCACTGCGAGGTGCCAATAGCAGGCAAAGAAGACTTCCAGGAAATGGAAGCACTCATACCAATAGCAGAGGCGTGCTGTTGGGGGCACACTGCACAGCTGTTTGCCCAGCTCTGTGCTAGAGAAAGTTTGTATACCTGACTCAGTAATGCAAACAATTAAACAGTCATATAATGGACATCAGACACAAGAAAATATGCAACATTAAACGGAAACTAAATATATAATCAAACACATAAACATAAAAAAAGCACTGTGCACTCGATACTTCTTACAAAATTTTTGTCTGCACTTTGCTATATCACTGACAGACAGGAAACAGAGATAATGGAGAAAAACGCCTGTGATTGCCTAATTGCTGCCATTAGAACTGCTTGTCAGAATTAAAGTTCATACACCCTATACTGACACAACCTTCAGATGTCAATCATACTACCATCATCTTTGATATTTTCTTTTTCATGTGTGTCACCAAGAAATATGTCAATGATCATATTATCACAGAATAACTCTCAGAATCAAGATGATGCATGGGAACTTACAGTGTGGAGCGAGGTGCGGACCTCATAGTCTGCATTAAAATATGCGCAGACCGGCTTCAATACAAAGATATGTTGTCGTCCTGGGCAGCCATTTTCATCGCAGGTGCCCTATATGGGCTGCAGCAACTTTTTTCTGTGCGGCTTCCATTCCAGTCTCCTTGGGTACATGACACAGATACGTTATGTATATATGAATGTATTTTGAGGTGCCTTTGATAGTCATAAAGGTATATATGAGGTAATTTGCATGCACAGCAGAGTACATACTTGTTTGCTGCTTGCTTCTTGTCTGTATATGCCCAGACGCTGTTTGGTAATAAACTAGAGAAAAAGATAAGGCCACAAAAGTATTAAAAACAGGGAGTATACAACAAGATACCTGAAAAAGAACGGTGTTGTCTGCGTCAGAGTAAAAGCTGTGTAGCAAAAAAAAAAAAAAAGTTTTGTGCTGCTACACTGTCACTTGATCAATCGTTATTCTTCCCATTCAAAGCGGGCTCTTCTTGCTGGTGCGGTGCCGTTACTCGATACCCCTGTTCATATCAGGCGATGTCGTTGAACGATACTCTGGCGTGTATGGGACAAGGGAACATACGTCTCGGCAACGCTTTTACCAACATTTCTGCTACTGTTCTATCCACATGTTTGTTTCATGCACTCTGTATACAGCATTGATATATGCCTCATAAATATTGCAAACACTTTAAAATTATATGAACGACGGGCGTACACAATGGCATCATTGCATCAACGTTGGTTAAACGAGATCAAGGGTCCCTCGACTTGGAATTGCGACTCAACTCTCTCTCGACAGCGCTGTCAAGCATTTCTAAAATAAATCTCGCATCCCGAATTAGCCTTATTAATAAAAAGGTGTAAAGGATGCTCAATCTCGGTTGAGCGTTCAGTCTCGGTTAAACGGCGGTGGTGAACTCCGGCCTATTTCAAATGTCTACGCGGGTGAACGCACACCCTTCCACTAGTCCCAGAAAATTACACATTGCTCATTTCAGTGGTTTGAGAGGGAAATTTCAAGAACATGCATAGCTGCGACATGGACACTGTGACAGTTGAGAACACAGCGGAAGGCGACAGCGTTCCGTTGAAGAAGGCGCCATTCACTACGTATTTGGTAACACACAAAGGTGGCGCATGTTTCCCTTTATTCTAAAAAGCTGACAGCATAAAAGGCATAATAAGAGTTCACATACCTTCGAAATCGCATTGCAAAAGCCCACAAGGGCATGCACAACTTTGGCGGTTTTGACAGTCGGGGCACACTTGCGTTCCTCACATGGATGCCGGTTGCTGAAATGCCATACAGATCCAGTGCGCATGCCCAGACTCCTCCTTCCACGCGAAATAACAGGAAACGCGTGTGGTTTGAAACACGCGCCCGTTATTTTCGCGGTGATATACCCGTATTTTTCACGACTAGTTTTTACAGTGTGTGTGTGTTACTACAAAAGAGAGACATGAGTAGCGGATGTGTTATGCCGAAGTACACTATACTAGGTAAGGTCATTTTAACAATTGCAGGCCATCACCAATGATTATCAGAAAATAAAGTTGTTGTTGCGGACACTGGCGTGACGATCATGCGGGCTCATTAGCTACAGACCGACTGCAAAACGACGTATATACACATCGATGGCGTCCCATGGTCCCTCCCTGGACCAACTTAGCTACCTCGGCGTACGTTGTCCAACGACTTTCTCTCCGTCGTGTCCTCGCGCTCGCCATCTATTACCCAGTTTTCGCATCCTCCCGAATACGGCAGTTCAACTAGCAATTCGCGTCATTGACAAGTGGTTGAAACAAGGCGTGAGACTAGATAAGGTTACAACGCACGTTCTCAGGAGCGGCTGTTCTGGGAAAAACTCATAACGGGAACTCCAGCGGATAACGTGCACTGAAACCTCAGGAAACCTTAGTACACTTGTTTTTCGAGTATAACATGCATGCTATGCACTTGAAAATGTGGTGCGTACATAGTAGATAGAATAAATTGACATCTACGAGTGCGCTCCAACAAGTATCTTGAAATAACTTATTGACGGGCAATGATAACGACCCAGGGAGCACATGATGGTCTAGTAGATGTTTAAGTGACGTCTAAACAAACAGAAAAGGAATGTCTATAGAATGTTTAGGCCCTGGACCAAATGTCAATTATCCGTCCACTAGACGTCAAATATCACGTCTAATATTACGCCACCTAGCCATCTAGCCCTATAGACATCCGATGTCTATGTACCTAGCCGACATTTAGACACCAGATGTCTGGAACTTGGTCAGACACCTAACCATGTATTATACATGAAGTCTGCGGCTAGATCAATTTTATCCCTCCATTCGCGAGACAGATATAGGATTATACATTTCCTGTACCTTACTTTAGCCACCCTTAGACGTACTTTATACCGTGACTAGTCCTGCTACCGTCATGGCATGCATTCATGCAGGCATGTGATACAATTGATAGAAAACATGAATCTCAGCATCAACATTTATTCACAGTAAACCACACACCAAGTCTATGGTACAAAACTCAATCTAAAACTGGATTGACTTTGCTGCCCAACAGGTGTCTTGTGTTTTGACTGATGAGTGTTGAATTGGGTGTAGCGTGTTGAAGGCCACCGCATTCCTTTCTTCCAATGAGTGATTGTTGATGCTGCAGCGCTGTCTCCAATGACTCACTGTGGCTAGAAAATAGAACAAAACATGCAAGAAAGCATTATGTAGCCTGCTAGTTCTAACTAGTTTGTTTAGTGGCTATGCACAGTCTTTCACGGAATGTTTGTCTGGCCACATAGAGCGAAAACGGTATCAACACTGATCTGATAGACCCATTGTCGCGGAATGTAGATGTATCACAGTGTAGGTACGATATATTGTAACCTACGTCATTGGTGTTATCTGTGTGGAGTGATGCGCACCTTTCGATATTCCTGTATATTAACCACATGTGTATCCATTTGTTTCTGCATATTGTAGTGTGCTGTAGTTGAGTTATCAGAGTTAAATGTATCTCGTACGCCAGACAAAACATGCCCTTCTTCCTATGTTCTTGAATATTGGAGATGACCAATATTCTTAAAGAGGGGGTGGTGTCGCGGAATCGGGCAATTTTCTCCTTTTTCGGCGGCATTTCTGTCATGTTCTAACGACGCCCGAGGAGCCGGACCCGCGTGGCCAGAGCCAAAGTGGCTAAAATTGTCGCCTACACATGGGTCCGTTTGCTCGGAGAAGGGTTGTGTACAATAGAAGTATTATTCTCAGTCTTGACGGGACAAGCACTTAGGCAGGCACGTAGACGGTGTAAATTGGTACCAGCCGTTACTGACGGCTTATGTCGTCGCCACCTATTACAGAGTTTTGATGGGCTTCTACCTGTGTAACAAGAGATTGCGGAAGTCTCGTAGCTGTATGAAAAACACATGTAGCGGCGACCCTTTGGACACCCGCAAATAGTTAAGAGTCAATGTCTCCGGTGGACCTTAGGGGTTTCCTCCTCCTCCGTTGTTTACCAGTTGTGTCCCTCCGCTTCTGTGATCAATTAAAGCGCATTGTAGCAAGTGTGTGTTAGGCGCCAGAGGTATGCGACGTCGGCGACTGACAAAGACGTCAAAGCCATGCGACACCGAATAAAACTCTTGAGGACCTCTGTTTCGGGGCAGTCGGGAAACATGTGAACAGAAGTCAGACGTCTCAGCACCAGCTCCCCAAAATTCAATTTCAAAACATTTATTCCCCCTGCGATGGTTTGTCAATATCGCTGAGTGAAGTGAAGTGTGTGCCGTGATAATCGATTTGGGCTTTGTCTACTAGCCACACCAAGAGGACCATCTGAAGACTGCCATCATCAATTACTGATCAGCTAAGACTTTGATTCTATTTCCTTCCTTATACGTATCAGGACTCTAACCGACCTGTGATTTCGATGTTACCGTTGTCGGTTTTCCCTTTGAACAAATATTAACCATGCTGTTGATAGTGTTCTCGTAATTCTAGATAGAACTTGTTGCGTTAATTAAATTAGTTTCTGTTAATGTTACTAGCATCTCTCATTTGTCTCACTGTGTGGCGCATGGGGACGTGTGTCGATTGACATAGGGCAGCCCGACCACTCTTCTTCATTTATTTGTCCGGAACGCTGTTGCTAAGTGTCCGCTGTGCGGCCGGAAAACTTTCGCCGGTGAATTCGTCTCACCTTTATCCAGAGGTTAAGGACGGAGGATATTTCACCTGGTGCGATTGCGAGTAGGTCCCAGTGGTATAGCATCCCGGGAACGCACCAGGTTTCCGTGACAACCATAAAGAAAAGATGCTGGACGTACAAAAATCACAGGACTGTTACAGTCACACAACACTAATTGCAGCAACAGACGAAAATCTGTGCGTGACTACCTCATGTGGACGATGCCGGGATCTCAGGGAAACGATGCTCTAACAGCTGTCGCTGTGAAAGAAAGCCGTATATGGGGTAATTACTTTTATCCTTTACATAACTTTTAGTTGAAAAAAAGCAGCATGGATGCCGCGTTTGCAACTGAGTTATATGGCTAGGTGGACTTTCTCTTGAAGGAAGTACGCAACTACAAGGTGACTAATTCCCTATGATTTACGAACCAATTCTTTCATTAGGGATTTAAGGAATAAGAGACTCGTCTTGTTCCATTTCTCGTTTAACAAAACCCGAAACGTACACATGAGGTAAAGTACCCAATCCTAAAATCGCTTCGACCAAGAGGCAGGAAGCCCAACACTGATTTCTGAGGGCCACGAGATTTGGAGTAAGGGAGATGATTCGAGTAGGTGCCGATCAGCTATCCAGATAAGCTGCTCTCCAGTTCACATTAGCGTCTGTCATCGTAGATGATGTGCGCCTTTTTGATTTTGGCTCATTTGCATACCGAATTCGGCAATGCATATTTTACAACACAGGCTCTTGATTTTCAAGAGACAGAATAGCTTTCAATGAGGATTGTTTCCAGTTCTACTATCTTGCTTTTGTCCAAAATTCCCTAATTAAAGAGAACTATATTCTATGATGATAAACTGCATACTGCTGGTCTCGTCTCTTCCTACAATTTGTCGTTATCAGTGATGGAAGTGCTTCGAAGCGTTCTGGCACAACCATTCGCGCGGGAAAAATAGCGTTTCAGCGGAGGTTCACGATCCACCACCACAGGGCCCGGGTGTGCACGGTTACTAATTTACAATGTGGAATGTGCGCTCCCCACGTTAATTTCGTTTTTGTTGTGTCTTGGAAAATGTTTCATTCAACATAGAGGCGCGAGATCGGTGACTCACAAGCCTAACCTGCTTCCGAGGAGTCTGTGCATAGTGGGGGTGAACTGAGTGTGCACATAGGCAATGTGCTTCGTTGCCTAAGAGCTAAGCAATCCTCAAAGCTAGCAAGTTACAGTGGCTGTCGGAAATTGGTTTAACCAACATCTTTAGAGACACGGCAAGCTACCCTGGGAATCACCTCGTGCCTCTCAGCTCGGATAGCGATGAACGTAGAAGCAAAATGCAAGCGAGGTGGTGTACATTGGCAACATGTCTCTGAACTGGAGAAAACAAAATGAAGAACGCAATCGTTGATACATCAATGTGACAGGCGTTTTCCCGTGACGGGCACGACCTCGCCTGGTCGAACAGGCGACTGCGAGCACTCCATGATTGGCGCAGCACTTCCATCACTGCACTATGCAAAAACAATATCTGTGCTGCTCTCACGACTTCGATACAAAAATTCTGTACAGGGTAGAAATAAACATTGTGAAAATTATAAAAGACAATACATAGCAAGAGCTGTATCACCACGTCAAATTATAAGGTTTATTCACATGACGTCATCCGCAGGAGACCGCGCCACTGTCGCCAGCAGGCAAATCATGGAGGAAGGAAACACAGGAGCGGCCCTTCCAACTTATTTCCATTGGGACGGGGGTGCCAGCTTTCGCATTGCATTCTGGGATGCTCCTGTCTACCATGTGACCGGTCACGTGACCCCAAGCGCATGCGCAGGCCAGCTGCCAAAGCAGACGACGGGAGTCGTGATTGTCTTGCAGCATATCTGCATTGTGATGAACGCCGCGCGTCCAGTTCTATTTGTGTGTGTTCGGAGGTTTACTCTTGGTTTACTCTTCTACTACGAGACTGGTCACGGTCTGCAGGACAAGCACGCTGGACTAGAAACATCATTCGTGGCAGCGACGTTTGTGTGACGATGTGGCCACGTTTTGCGTGTTTGTTGCTGAAGTGGTAAAGCATGCCAGTAATCAAACTTGTACAGCAATGGAGGATATCAAATGAATCTGCAGCTGTAGCACAGCACCAGCTTGCAAACGAACGATTGAAGATGACTCTCTCACAGACAGGGGTACGAAACAACCGATAAGTAAGTACTTACAAATGAAACGTTATTCCCGTGACAGAGCTGCTTTCTGATGAACGACAGCCGCAACCGCGGTAAGAGCACGTTAGCAAAACGTAGTTTGGTGCTCCCATTTTACCCACATGACTTTAGATAAGCATAAACCCACGGAAAGCAGCGCGAGCAACAAAGAGTTGTCTAAACCAAACTTTAGAGAGGATCACGTGGTGAACAGGAAGTAATGGCGGTTCTGACAGAAGCGACCGCCAGAGGGGTCTCACGGAAATCTGTTCGAAACGGCCGCTCCTGTGTTTCCTTCCTCCATGAGGCAGATGGGCTGCCATCGGCCACCATATTGTAGGTCCCATCCAAGCCGTTACCCATATTGTACTCATCGTACATCTGGTGTGTGAAACTTGTTGCTCTGTGATTTGTAGCATATCCAAGCAATTTCCATGTTTTCGACGTTAGTAGTCACCTAAAGAGCATATGGCAGCGAACGAATGCGAGGACGTAACATTGTGGGACCTATAGTGTGGCGCTGAGGTGACGTCCGCGAATAAACCCTATAGTAACTCAAATCTTGCAATGCTGCCAGATAGCTGTTTTGGCGAAGTGAGACGGAATGACATAGTCACACTGTTCTCCATACAATACCATGGATGTTTCAAAACGACTAAGCAGCACAGAAATACTAGTTCGGTACCTTTTGAAGAATATTCTGTCTGCTGTTCGTACATGTTGTGCGGTTCTTTAGCAAGCTTCTGGCAGCCCTTTCTTCCACATCGCACTTGCCTACTGACTTTCACAGGATCTGAAACAAAGTTCGATTTCGTTAACCACACGACAGCCATGTGATTGGAAAGCAGTTCGAGCCTTCCACCAACTGTATTTGCAATACTTTGTTGACAAAAAATTTGGAGAGGCTCCCTCTAGAGTAAGAGTAGGGAACAACACAGTCACACGTCAGAGAACCTTACCTCACGGGGAACTACAGATGGCTAGAGTCAAGCTTATGTGCAAATAGATGTTTCGTAGGGTTGGTTACCACTATTTTCATATCCACCGATGCAAAGTAGTCCAAGCATCTATAAAAAGAAAAATACAGTTGCTATAAAACCATGATATGCAAACAAAAGTACTTGCGCAAAATTTTCAGTTTGTGGTTTCACATCCACACTCTAAAAAATAAAACTCCTTTTTAGGTGTAATTGGGTTGTATTTCGGGTGTATCAATTGTTTTACTCCCTTATTACACCCTCAGGAAAAAGAATACACCCTGTTTTTGGTCTGAAATGGGTGTAATATGTGTATGTCCCGCTCTGCAGGGTGTAATTTCGAGAATTGGTGTGAAAAAGGTGTAGTGGCCATCAAATTTCTAACGTTTCGCTACGACAGGTCTGGCAACAGTGTGCTGTTTACTCTGTGTTCTCCAGCTATGGCGGTTGGAGTTAGTTGTGGAAGTTTTCGTGTTCTTTGGGGAGGTCGTTTGGTGAACTACAGGTCATTTGACCATCTGAGTTTAGTATGACACTGCAAGGATTATGGTTCCGGGTCTCGAACGGATGCAAGCAACGGATGCGCCGTGCCCATCGGATCGAGTAACTTGTCCGAGCGTCTTGCTGCAGCGTGCTTTTTGGTAAGTGTTGCCGGTGTATTTTGTCTTGTCTGGTTGATTGAGGTGCCTTTATAGGGACTCTGACCAGAAGTTCGACAAATATTTCGTTTGCATAAATTACGAAGGTATAATATGCCTCCAAGCCACGCGCGAAATATTTTGGCTGTGCGCGGAGGCAAAGTTTGCCAAACAGGGAGCTGAAAACCGGCTTCGCTTTTCCCCCTCAACTCGCGCAATCGGGGCCGAAATCTAGCCTCTTTGCAGTGGACATCCGCCAATTTCCGTGTGTGTGACGAAGTCACGAGGGCCACGTTTCATTGGGCGCCCGGACCGGAAGTTCTGTTGTTAGTGAGTTTGTGAGAGCGCCGGCATCCGTCCGGAAAGCGATCTTCAATATGGACGTCGAAGGCAGAAATGCGGAGACTTCGAGCCCGGAACTTCTTTCTGACCTTTCTGCGATCGAGACATCGAGAAGAAAATTCTGCGTGCTGAACAGCTCGGTAGGCTTTCGAAACGTCGCCGATGCCGCGAATGCGAGACGAAGTTAGAGCTCTACGAACATCAGTTACAGATGAAGCAAACAGCATGAGTCGACTGTCTTCAGGTAAGCGATGAGCTTTTTAACGCACACTGTGATCGAACATGTAAACGTTCTCAGAAATTTCGTGTTCTGATATCTAATGCGCACTTGCTGTTCATGGTGCCGGTGTGGCTGGTGTGTCATAATGCCGAAGGAGATCGAATGCTTGTGCTGCAAGGAGCTCGAAAACACTGCCGAATGACTGCAGTATGAGTGCATTACAACCCACAAAGATTTCCAACTTCTATTCTTCAATATGACTGTCCTGAAGGTCGCATATTGAACTCCGTGGGCAGCGCGAACCTAAGAGCGACTGTATTCACAAGTAAGGCACATGTGTCCTTGTCGAACGATGTTAAAATTTGGGCGCCCAAAACTGGTTTGGTCCTGCAATAGAGTCGTTAAAAACTCCAGTACAGGGCGCAGCACATAAAAAGGCTATACAGTACACGACTCTGAACTGGAGAAACCCAATATAGGCAGTTTTGTAATTGTCAGTGTGCTGTGTCCTGAGTCACGTTTTTATGTATTGCCCTGTGCATAAGGTTTTAGCGTAGGTTTTTAGCGATATTGAGTGTTCTTGATTGTCGATTCAGTGAAAAGCAAAACAATTTTGGGTTCTAAAAGAACACAGCATGTGTAGTAATGTACAAGGTGTGGGCAGGTAAACTGCAGTTACTCTCAGGTACATGTAGAAATGACAATGCACACACACTGTACTGTAACCGGTTACCTATTTGCCTAAACTATATTTTATGTACATCTGTGTAGACGATGCAGATACACTGCGTATCGCCAGTTTGCAAGGTGAGTATGGCACAAGCTTGGAAAAAACAAGATCATGGTCATCTCAGCCTGTGCAGTGAAGAGGGTCTGGCAAGCCTTTCCCACAGAAAATGCCACAGGCTTCCAGTACCCAAGATCCTAACTGGGGGTACCTCTTCGCACAGCTCGTCTATCACATTTAAAATAATTCAGCATCTGTATTTAGGATGATCTATAGCTCTCAGGATGATGCATGGCTCATGAGTTCAACATGTTGTGTTGAAACACAACACTAGTCCTTTTTAATGAGTCTTGCGGAACGATAGATGAGCACTCCTTTCGTGACATTGTGTACCATTGCTACAGTGAACAATTTCTTGAGCAAGACTGATGGACGAACAAAAAATAGAGTCTTGTCTTCGAAATATGTATGTTCCTTGTAACTTCCGTATTTGTTAAGTGACCCATGTTGATGTCCCCCTCATGTAATGCCTGTAATGGCCTTTGAGACATATTCATAAATAAATAAATATCAAAACCGGAAAAAGATGTAACACGTATCCTCTCTTTGTGTGAATGATACATAGACATTCTCAGAAGATTTGTACATAGTCACACTTTGCCTCATTTTGCATAAAGCCTAGTTCCACCTCTTACATCATCTCCACAATCTCCAAAGCAGTACAAGGCTAAAGTAATCAGCTACTACATAAAAAGAAGGAGGGGAGGAAAACAAATGCTGGCACATCTAAAATTCGAAGAAACCCTGGTACTTTCATGGGGCTACTCACGGCTCAGTGCTGGATCAGATCCCGATGGAAAACAGCTTTTCTGAGCCTCAGTGATTGATTCCCTTGATTGCACTGACTGTGAGGCACATCTCATTCTCTTGGTGGCAAGTGGGCTTGCGTCTGATAGTAAGATTTGGAAGAAAGGGAGCAAGGAACATCTCTCTACGGTCTTAAGAAGGATATCAACGTTACCTGTCAAGGTACAGCATTTCATGTTGCTTTCAGTAAGTACAACACTCCTCATAGCAGTTACCATTCGTGTTGGGAAAGCATGCTGAAGTTAGCTCAGGCAGTGCATCCAGAACTGTGAATCGGGTTCATAGAGAGCACCTGGTGAGAGGGACAGCAACAGTGTCCAGTAAAGACTCTCCAGGAATTTTGTGCAGGTTTGGGGGTCGCACCTTTTAATAGTGTTGATGGAAAGCAGGGTGTGTGAAACACTGACTTCTGGTAGATGAATTCTTGTTATTTATAACCAGGTACCCATGTTCTAGTAATCTAGAAAAAGCCTTGGCTCTCTTAGAGGAAATTGCTAATGAATCTGAGTGTCTTTTGTGGAAACAGGTTGTAACTGCCTTTCTATCCACCCTTCTTAGTTGCCCTAGCAAAAGCAAATATGTAATGCTGTACACCATATCTGATGCTAGCACACTAATTGCTTTGAGTGTTCTCAGGCTTCTGAAATGGAGCTACCTCGTACATACGCTGTGCCATGTCGGCAAGAACATAAATCAGACTGCCTTTACTTTTTAAATTGGCCCTTCAGTGCTTCATGTGACTGCAAGAATGGCACCCCCAAAACAATAGGCAACAAGAATGATTTCTGCAATGTATTGAGCTTTGTAAAACAACAACTTTATTTGAAAATATATTCCAAAAGCTGGGTGACAACCTCATAATGTAGCGTCCTTTACTGCAAACACCGCTCAACACAACGAATAAAAACAGAGCGTAAACGTTTTGTCGCCTATCCGGGTGGCATCATCAGTACAACAGAGGCCAAAGATGAGCACATCAGCCTATCTAAGAGGGAATCTTACACATCCGATAGGGGGCCACGGTATGTATTACAGGCTGAAGCATACACGCCTGATAAAGCAGGATTCTAAGAACTTTCTAGGGTCCCATCGCTAGTCATGAGCAAAGGTTACTGCACCATCAAAATATATGTCCCTTAGGACAGCAGTGGTAGACTGATTCGGTCCTGTTTAGTTAAGCTAAGCATTAGTAGCCCTGGCAACTGGCTCTTTTAGTCTTGTCCCACATCTTTTGTATATCTCGCCAATGTAGGTTGCATCAGATTCTATGCACTCAACTTCATATGCACAGTCAAAATGCCTGATGGGCACGGTGCCCTCCAAATAGCGTATGAAATACATTGGATGAAAGGAATGCGGACCACCGATTTGACTCCTTTGATGTTGTTTTTGATTGTTCTCTGTTGGAGGGATGATGCCACCTGGATAGGCAATGAAACGTTTACTCTCTTTATTCTTAATTGTTGTGTTAAGCCAGTGTTCTGAGTAAAGCATTTTACATTATGAACTTTGTTTGAATGATGATTAGTGGCGAGCTTCATACCCTGGGCCACTACTCTAACAATTGCTTGTGGTAGTGTGGCGAAATGGAATAACGAGCCTTGTAGACAATTTACTTGGCAATATATTTATTTCTCTCTCATAGGTTGAAGAACCCAGTGTGGTGTTACATAACGGAGGGGCACGTAATTATACAAGACCGATCACCGAAAGGCCTTGCTTTTGACTAGATTAAAATGTGAAGCGATTGTAATATAACAAATGCTGCATGGTGGCGATATGATAGGTTCTCCTCACGAGTTGTCGCCACAGTTACGGTTAGCTGAGAAACTGCATATCCAGGTAGCAGAATCAAATTTTAATTAGGCTTGTAGAGCGAGAAATGAGGCGACCAGGCTCTACTGAGGTTGATGGGTTTAATGACGGTTAATGGCGATGAACCGAAAACGAAAGCTCGGGTCACGCGCAGTGCTGCGCGTAACCGATGGCGGTGCTGGTGATGATTATGACGCTGCTGCTACAGGGCTCCCCCCCGTGGCGGATGACAAAGCTGGCGAGGAGGGCCGAGGTTGGCGGAAAGGTCGGGCGCCGAGGCGAAGGAGTGCAGGAGCCGGACCCGAGGCGGCGGGCGGCTCGTAGTGTGTGAGCTGCGGCGCCCAATGCACTCGACGGGGAGGGGGAGGAATGCTGGAGACAGGAGGTGAGGACGGACGTAGGGAGGGCGGGTCGGGCGATACCAGAGGTGCAGACTCCAGGAATGCGGGCTTAAGCCTGTCGATGGCCACAGTGTCAGGTCCCCGTGGAAGATCGAGGTGGAAAAACTTCGCGGCTCGCGAGATGACCTTGTAGGGGCCGTCATAGGGAGGCTGCAAGCTGGAGCGCACAGAGTCCCGGCGGACGAAGACGTGGGTGGCTTGATTGAGGTCGGGGCTCACGAACACGCGTGTTGCGGGAGCGGAGCGGGTAGGCGTGGGCTTGAGGTCCCGGAAGAGCTGGCGGAGACGGTCGATGTAGGAGGAAGGGTCGTGCACGAGCGGGGCCGATGGGCTGAAGAATGCTCCGGGAAGGCGGAGCGGGCAGCCGTATACCATGTGGGCCGCGCTGCAGTCATCCTGGCGGATCGCGGCGCGAAGGCCAAGCAGGACGAAGGGTAAACGCTCGGGCCAGGTTGTGTCGCCGTGGTCAGTGGCGCGGAGGGACGCCTTGAGCTGCCGATGAAGGCGCTCGACCAGGCCGTTGGCAGCCGGATGGTAGGCCGTGGTTCGGATGTGATGGGTTCCGAGGGCGCTGCACAGGTGACCGAAGAGGGCCGATTCAAACTGGCGTCCTCTGTCCGTGGTTACAGTGGACGGGACGCCGAATCGGGAAACCCAGGAGAAGAGGAATGCGTGGGCCACCGTCTCTGCCGTGATGTCAGGAATCGGCGTTACCTCCGGCCAGCGGGTAAAGCGGTCGATGCACGAGAGCAGGTAGCGGTAGCCTTTGGCCGGAGGAAGCGGGCCGACCAAGTCGATGTGGACCTGGTCGAAACGTGCATCTGGCGGAAGGAACCGCGATGGAGGCGAGATGGTGTGGCGGTAGATTTTGGACCGCTGGCAGGCTAGGCAGGCCCGCGCCCAGTCACGGACATCGGCATTCATGCGAGGCCATATGTAGCGCTCTGCGACGATCTTTTGCGTGCCGCGCACGCCAGGGTGGGACAGCGAGTGGAGGGCGTTGAAAACATGCCGGCGGAAGGCCAGGGGAACGAAAGGGCGCGGGGTACCAGTAGAGGTGTCGCACCATAGACTTGCCGTGGAACCGGGGAGCGAGATCTCCCGAAAAGTGGTGGATGAGGCGGGGGATGAACGAAGGGCGGCGAGTTCTTCATCAGCCTGTTGCGCCTGGGCGATGCCGTCCAAATCGACCGCGGGGGGCGGATGGAGAGCATTGACGTCCGGCCGCGAGAGTGCGTCGGCAGCGGCATTGTCTTCGCCTGCGACGTGTCGCACATCGGTCGTGAACTCCAAGAGGTAGGACATGTGGCGGGTTTCACGAGGCGAGTGGTTGAGGGAGGCCGATCGCAGGGCGAACATGAGAGGCTTGTGGTCGGTGTACAGCACAAACGGGCGGCCCTCGAGAAAATGGCGGTAGTGTCTGCATGCCAGGTAGGCGGCGAGGAGCTCACGCCCGAAGGTGCTGTAGCGTGTTTCGGCTGGCGAGAGGCGTTGGGAAAAGAAACCGAGAGGTTTCCAGTGGCCATCCTGACGCTGCTGCAAGACTGCGCCGACAGCAGCAGTGGAGGCGTCGACGAACAACGCTGTCTCGGCGTCAGGACGAGGATGGTGGAGCAGCACAGCATCTGCCAGGGCCTGCTTGACCTCTTCGAACGCGCGTTCTGCTGCCGGTGTCCACTCCAGAGGGGCAGCACGGGCCTCTTTCGGATGGTCAGCGCCGAGAGCTGCGTAGAGAGGCTGGAGCAAGGCAGCACAGCGAGGCACAAAACGTCGGTAGAAAGTCACGAGGCCGAGGAATGAACGAAGTCCTTTGCGAGAAGTGGGGGCAGGAAAGTCTCGGATGGCCTGGACCTTGGATGCGAGTGGCCGGATGCCTTGCGGGGTGATGGTGTGTCCCAGGAAGGTAAGGGTGGTAACGCCAAACTCGCACTTCGCGGCATTGATGGAGACTCCGTAGTCCTCCAGGCGCGAGAACAGGGCGCGCAGATGGGCGCGATGAGCCTCCGGAGATGGACTTGCGACGAGGATGTCATCCATGTATGCGAATGCGAAGTCCAGGCCGCGGAGCACTTCGTTGATGAATCGTTGGAATGTCTGCGCAGCATTACGCAGGCCAAAGGGCATCCGCACGTATTCAAAGAGGCCAAAAGGGGTGGTTATAGCAGTCTTCGGGATGTCAGGGGGATGGACGGGAATTTGGTGATAGGCTTTGATGAGGTCTATCTTGGAGAAGATGGTCGCTCCGTCAAGATTCGCGGTGAAGTCCTGAATGTGGGGAAGCGGGTATCTGTCCGGTACCGTGACGATGTTGAGTGCACGGTAGTCCCCACATGGGCGCCAATCACCAGGTGTTGCTTTGGGCACCATGTGGAGAGCGGAAGACCACGGGCTGGAGGAAGGCCGAATGATCCCCAGTTCGAGCATGTGCTCAAATTCCCTCTTCGCAATGACGAGGCGCTCTGGAGCCAGCCGTCTGGGGCGAGCGAAGACAGGGGGGCCCCGTGTCACGATGTGGTGAGTGACGCTGTGGCGAGGTGGGCAAGAGGCGTGAGATTGGCGCAGGACAGCGGGGAACTCCGTGACAATGTCGGCGAAAGCAGTGGGCAACGGTAGCCGTATGGTGGGACTAATGGCGGCTATATGCGCTGGGGCTCCATAAACGTGCAAAGAAGTAGTGTTGTCGACGAGGCGCTGGCGTCTAATATCCACAAGAAGGTCGAAATGGTGGAGGAAGTCGGCGCCAAGGATTGCGAAGGGGAGGTCGGCGATGGTAAAAACCCAACGAAATACTCTGCGCAGGCCGAGGTCAAGGGTGACGGAGCGTTGACCGTAAGTTGAGATGGTGGACTTGTTGACGGCCTGCAAAGCCAAGTCTGGTTGTCGGTGTCGTTTTTCTGCGGGGGTTGGTGGAACGACGCTCACGTCAGCCCCGGTATCCACCAGGAAGCGACAGCCGGACACGCGGTCCGTGATCCGGAAGAGCCGGCTGTTGTCGCCCCCAGCCATGCCAGCCGTTAATGGTTGGGGGGAGCGTTTCCCGGCCACGAGCAAGGGGCCTGGCAGTTCCTGGCGGCATCGCCGAATTTTCGATGATACCAGCAGAAGTGGTGCTGAGAGGGCGAAGGAGACCGTTGACGGGATGGCGAGCAGCGACGGCAAAACGGGCGCCGAGGGGAACGTGGTCGCTGCGGGGGAATGGCGTCCACCCGGTTCACCAGGGCCGCCACCGTAGTCTGGAGTTGGTGGAGCGACGTGCTGATGGCATTGATTGCAACGTCCACCGGTGGAGGGGAGGTGCGGGGGGCCAGGGCGGCAACGGCTCCTGGAGATGGAAGGCCAGCAAAATCCATAATACGGTCCGCCATTTTCGCCAAGTCATCCAGGCGGGAATTTTCGCCGGCGGCCAGGATCATGCGTACGTTGTGGGGCAAACGTTGTAGGAAGAGTTCGCGTAGTAGTGAGTCGTCCGTGGTAGGGTTGCCGGCGAGGTCGCGCATGCGGCGTAGGAGCTGGGTGGGCCGTCGATCGCCGAGCTCTTCCCTGTTCAGAAGCTGCTGCAATCGCCGCTCCTCCGAGGTCACCAGTTGTAGAGCGAGAAATGAGGCGACCAGGCTCTACTGAGGTTGATGGGTTTAATGACGGTTAATGGCGATGAACCGAAAACGAAAGCTCGGGTCACGCGCAGTGCTGCGCGTAACCGATGGCGGTGCTGGTGATGATTATGACGCTGCTGCTACAGGCTACTTTGGCCAACACGTGAGCGTAGAGCACAGTGTCAAAAGCCCTTACAAAATAAAAAGAATACTACATCTACATGGACCCAGAAATCAAGACAGTTTGAAATGCTGTGAACGAATTCCACTACGTTAGTTTTGCCTGAATACCCTTTTCTAAAGCCATGCTGGAATTTAAAAAAAGAAATTGACAGAGTCAACTTAGTTGACAACGTGGTAGTACATGATGTGCTCCATTAGTTTACAGGGAACCCTAAAAAGTGGAGCTGGTTAATAGATAGAAGGAGCATAGTTGTCACCTCTTCTGAAGACAGGAATAAGCTTAAGACCTATGTCCTCGACTCGCACACATACTAAGAACCTTTGACACAGATTAACGTATCTTCATTCCAGCTCTTTCACTTTCAGATGTTCATCTCTGTTGAGTGGTCTGTCATTCTTGTAATACAGATTGGAATTGAAATGCAGGTGCATAAGGGATGCTCTGAAAGAAAAGTGTTTGGTTTTAGTCCTCTTAATGTTTCTGAAAACGAAAACAAACTTCACGGTGACTATTCTTCTGAAATGAGCAATTCCAGGATGACAGCAAAAAAATATATCTTGCCATATCATTATATCCACCTGGCACTTCAATTGAATAATGGCAGTTGAAGATGACGATGATTCAATTTAATGACGCATAAGCAACTCGGGCTATAGTGTGCCAAAACCATGGTAAAACTGTGACTTGTTAAATATCAGACGATTATACTAAAATAATATACCTTGTTGGTTGGTAAATTGAGATATAGACAAAAACATGATATGATAAAAATAAGCAATTGAAGAAAAGGCAATTGTTGGCTTTGTGTGACTGATGTCGAGTTTGCCACACTACGTGTTGAATAATAATGTACGCTGATACGCTGTAGCATATAAAGTACAATCATACACACGCTCAATATGTGGTGGATACGTGAAACCAATATACACATACTTACATTTCAAACTTTCTTGAAAAAGGCAGTCCAAGTCTGTCGGATTTGCCAGACTCTACACAAAGCCAGTAAGCACAGTGTGGAATGACTGATTCATCTTTCGAAGGCAGAGGTGCAGCTACCACGACGCTTCGTCATCTCAATGCTTCGGAGCGGCATAGCCTAGTAAGAAGCCATCAGAAGGATCTCATAACGATAACTTGGTCGAAAAAGTGGAGGGTTCTGTGGGATATGTAAGAAAGCATACGCGTTACACAACAGCTACGAGAATGATCGACTGCACCTGAATGGTTTTCAGTACGTAGACTTGGAACTGAAAAATAAATGTGCTAACCTTGTTGATACTACTTTTCCGTCAGGACCACACGAGAGCACATTTGGTTTCTTTAGTTGAAGGTATCATCAGGTCCCCATGCTCCTTTGAGATGCAGCAGACAGAACTTCGCTGAGGCGAGTGACTGCCGTTGCGGTTCGTCGCTTCGCAGCAGATCAAGAACAGTACACCGCAACGATAGGTGAAACGTTCAGAATATGGTGACCAACTCCAACACCAACCCAATGACCCGAACAAAGAGGATGAACCAGGAGTCACACAAGTTCGCAGTTCCCAAGCTCGGCATACGGCATCCATTAGAGCTGACCGGATACGGAAGCATGTATCGAACGCCGTGTACAGATTGAAAAGAAAATCGTAGAAACTGTTGCAGGTGATAAATGCAGGGTATATTTTTCTTTTTGAGGCTCTCTAACAAAAACATATTAACGTAGAAATGCCATTTCATGAAGGAAATTGACAGCTATTGCGTGACCACGTGACGCGTTTGAGCCAATTGTGGGTGTTGCGAGTGGCCCCCGTGTTGACGTCATCTTGATGGTGGACCGGGGTGGATATTCTATATAAACGTATGTTTTCTCGGTTTGACGCTAGGCGTGCTGCACTCGGATGAAGTCGAATGTTTAAAATGCGAGTTTAGAGAAACCGTGGGGTTTTAATGCGTGAATTTTCGCATGGAGAGTCCTTGTTGGGTGCTTTATCGAATACAGATACGAAAGAGCTCCCACAGTTTCTGGTCAGAGTCCCTTTAAAGCGGGTATTTTGAGATTATGTTTGAACCTTAAGTGAAATGCACGGATTAGATCAGAGAACAGTGCGCGTCGTGTTGTGTCGTCGCGCGTCACATGTGGTCGTTAGGCAAAGTCAAGGGGTATACGTAACAAACGAAGTTGGTGCAATTTGTGGTAGCAAGTAAGGCAGCTGGCAAGAGTCACAACTCAAGAGGCGAGAGGTAGCGGGCAATGAAACCACGAGGCCACAACCCTCTGATTTCCGGTCAGATGTGCTGAGTCAATGGCTGTGCGCGTCTTCTGAACAAGGCCCTGGCAAGTTTGCGTGTTGGCGATGTCAGAATGGTGTAATTGGTAATACACTTGACCAGAAATCAGAGAGGTATGGGTTCGGGTCTCGCTACCGACACTTCGCTGACCCTTTACCGATTGCAGCTTTGTAGGGACATTGGTCTTTTAACTACACTATGATTGTGTGCTTCTTAATTTCCACGTTATTTTAGTATAATCATCTGATTTTTAACTAGTCACAATATTACCATGGTTTTGGCGTATTATATCTTAAGTTGCTTTTGCGCCAATAAAATTCAATCATCATCATCATTTAATCGATTGTCTGACTTTCTATCTTGAGCTGCTTGGATGTTGACGAGGGCTGTGTTTGTGTATACTCTTAATTCTTCTCTAGCCTCAGCCATCTGCGTAACTGTCATGTAATTTGTATTTCGCCCTTAATTTGATTAAGACATTTCACAGTTCATTTTTTCTTTCACTACAGAGGCAGGACTTCTCTTTGCCTCACCGTAATACCTTCGTCTTGGTCGACATGTTGGTGGACACTTTTATGTTTTGTATTGTGCGGTGACTATTGGTGTTGTTATTGCAGTGCATGCAGTGTATTATAGGCAATCCGAATAAAGAATATGCCTGTTATTTTAACCGTTGTGTTTCTGTTGCCCTCGGCATGACACCCTTACTGAAGGGTGTTGTCTTGCCTGGGGGTGTAGACATACACCAAAAAGGGAGTCAGTTAGGGTACCGTTAGATTACACCAAAAGAGGTGTTCAGAGAACACCCTTTCTGAGGGGTGTAGTTTTGCCAGAGGGTGTATATACACCAAAAAGGGAGTCAGTTAGGGTATCGTCAAATTACGCCCAAAAAGGAGTTATATTTTTTAGAGTGCAGCGAAAAATGCAACAACCGAAGTCGGGCTAACATGATAATGAACTAACAAGCATTTATGTTCTGGCGTGTCCGCCTCGCAAAGCGTAACGGTTGACTTTCGTTTACTGAAAAGACCTCAACAGTCATTGAAATATCTTGAATCTGGGAGGTTAATTAGTGATACCGTATTTTTTTAGCACCAAGGCGAACACAAGGCACTTACTGAAACGTTGTACTGCCGAATATACAACGTTAATCACTTATTTGAATGCTATTGCAGTCAAGTCTGCCCACACTTCCAATTTGTTTCAATCGGTGAGACAAAGCTGAAATAGATAAAGGAAACGATATTCCCATATTATACCACGAACCTCTACCACGTGCGATCTTGGTGCACACAAGCGGGCACATACTTTAATGAAGAGTGAACTCACCCCTGAAACTTGAAACCCAAAGAACAAAGGCTGAACATACGCTGTCCACCACAGTGTGCTCTGGGAGCTCTGCGCTGCTGCGCTCAACCGTTTTTCTCACTGGAGAGCACGGCGTACGTTCTGGCGATGCTAAAAAATTGCAAGACAAAATGTGCGGGAGATTAGAACTTCGAAAGATTTTCTATAACAATCAGCGGAGTGCAGCAAAGAGCCAACTGCCACAACTGCTGCCCGTTGCCCGTCCGTACAGTTTGAAGTTTCAACGGTTGAAACTGAACAAGTTCGAACTGGTTGGATGGATGGATGATGGATGGTGATTGTGTAGACGGGCAGACGTCATTGCCATTGCTTCAGGTCGTGCTTATTGAGTACTTATTTTTGTAATATCTTTAATTTCCGTGGCCGTTCATTATATTTGGCTTGGCAGAGGTTAAATGTTAAATAACACATATGCCAATCCAGCGGAAGTGACCCCAACAACATCATCATTATGCCATCGCCATCGACCGTCGTCGTTATAGCGACGAGTATTCTTGGTGCTGTGTGTGTTAAAAATCGCTGTTCTTTTTGCAAACATTTTATCAGTGCCTTTGCTACTGAGCTGCAGGTGTGCCTAATATTTAGCGTATTGCCTGTTCAGCGGCTTCAAAGTGATGGGCAGTTTCAAGATGTTTCTGAAGGGTCCTGAAATCCCCGGGTCACATCAAATTCCACTTTACTGCTGCATCTGTGTAGCTTGTGCGAAAATGTTATGTACTGTAAACAAACATCTGTCATTTGCTGCTCACAGTACGGGTAAGGTGCTTCTCTGTTTGTGGAACAGTGGTTTACAGAGTGCTGCGCTGATCGATTCGTCGACTCTTCGATTAATGTTTCAGTGATTCGATAATTTAGTGGCTGACTTCTTTAAGTTGGTGTAGCGTAGTATTCTGCAGGGGAGTTACTGAAGGACAAAATTTACGTTTACCAACAACGATAACGCCATCAGGAACGCTAGTTCAAGTAACATTGCCCCAAACAAATGCGGGCTATCGTTAAAAAATGAGAAAAAGTATACATTCAGTGAAATAAAATATTATTTCAAGGCACTTAGATTCTGGTAATGTTTTGTGGTTGTGGGTGCTATATATGTATGTCAATGAGCCAAAAAAAACTCGAATCATCATATGTATGGACATTATTTGAATAATCTACGTACCTCAGTCAGACTGCCTTCAATTCATCTGACTGATCTTTTGTTACAATATATGAGCATACAACTGACATAGCATGAAAGACTACATACTATCCATTTGGTCATAATATAACCGAACAAAGTTAATGTGATCAATTCGTGGACAGTTTCTCAAAAATTGTTATAGAGTCCAGTTTTATTACCTCAGTATGATCATTTGCAAACAGATTGTACTTGCTGCTTCACACATGTGTGATAGAAAGTAAGAGAATAAGGAATTTCCTTCATGTATGAGAGTCATCCAACAAATAAGTTTCGCTGCTGTGAACAAACTAATAAATCTATAGCACAACATTGAAGAAATGTATGTACAGACTAGAGCTCAACTTTACTCCCTAATGTAGTCACCTTACTTAACAGTTTTGGTACTGTGTTGTGTTTGCCATGCTATGTCCTGTTTACGAAGTGAGGTACTCACTTTGCATTTCACTTGATCAATTTCTGTTTCATGATCACTTGCGAATTGGTGACTTCCGAGGGTCGCTTTCAGAGGAAGATGGAACAGCATCTGGGGCAAATTTTCATTGAAGTAGGAAGCATCACCTTGAGAATGAGGAGAACGAAATATACAGGAAGCTCACGAAAGGAGGCCCACGTTTGTGAGCCTCTTGTATATACTTCATTCTCCTCATGCTCAAGGTGATGCTTCCTACTTCGTTACACCAGCAGCTTGTGTACTTATTCTCTCTTTGGCAAATTTCCACATGAATTTCTGGAACAAATCCCGAGTCTTCCAAGGCGGGTGCAGACAGCGTTGACGTGATACGCTACACCCTTCCAACTCCTGTGCGTTTTTGTTGAAGCTTACCTAGGATCTCACAGTACATCTTTGCATTTACTGTGGTTGTGTGTGGGAGGTAATCTACAAATGGCACACAACGATAGTCCTAAAACACTGTCAGCATAGCCTTTCCAGATGAAAGCGCGAGTTTCATCTCCTTCAGAGTGCTTTCACCGGGCACCCATCACGACTTCCTATGGTATTTTGTCTCAGCACTTGCATAATTCACCCATGTTTCATTAATAATAATGCTTCCAAGAAATTCATCTCGACCGTCTTGATACCATTGAAGGAAAATGCAAGCTGCATTCATTCGTTGCTCTTTACCAACGTTACTGAGCAAATGTGGCTCCAATTTCGCATTTTCGTTGACCAAGCTGAAGAAAATTTGTTCCCCTGAGTATCAGAGTGCAGTACCAGTGAGTACCAGAAAAGAAACGTTGTTTCATAGTGTTATAGCTGATCTCCCACTGTACTGTTCATTGTGCATTGTACCATTTCAATGCCTGTAAACTGTTTTCAATAAACTGGTGCTAACTCTCGGAGAATATTCTCTGAAACACTTTTTTTTTTCCTTGACGAAAAGTAGGATAGCTCTGACTTCAGGGTCAGACATACACAGAAGTATTACATCCATGCTTGAATGCCTGACACATAAGTGAACGGCATTCCATTAACCAAAGTCTGTAGTCCCAGGATGTCACACCCAACTACTACATCATTCCGTTCGTCCTAGTGGTATTTCTTTTGAATAACAAATACTATAGGGAAACTTATTTTTCGATGACCCTCCTAATTCCAGTTCACTTTCTCCATTTGGCTACATTTTTAGATTTCTTGTGGTGACTCTTGTGGACAGATACCAACATGGAAGACTAAATATAATTGGGGTTTACGTTGCGAGACAACTGAGATCATAAGCGACGCCACAGCATTCATTCTGTGGATTGCCCACCTGAGGGTCCTTTAATGTGCAACGAAAGCTCACCACACAACACACCGTATTTAATCTCCCTTGCGGAAGATGGCGTGTCTAAGGCACTAGTATCCTGGCACCAAGTTGCTGGCGTCCTTGGCCGGGTTCGAACCGGCGATCTCGGGATCAGAAGGCGAACACACTAAGACTCAGCCACCACGGCCGCTTCAGGGACAACTTGAACAACACAATTATATTAACTCTGCCATCACGTATTTCAGTTTCCTGCATATGTTTTGTAGCAATTGAACTTTTGTAAGACTGAAGGCTAAGCTTAGAACCGCCTCTTATAATTTAGTTACTCTATTTGATGCGTGAATGTGTTCACACCTCTTAGAAACATAATATGACAAAATCTTGATGATTTCTAATATGTGATATATACAAGGCCAGCTACAAGACGTCTATTACAATTAGATGTCAATTACCAAATGTCTACCAGATGTCTTGTAAATCACTGATTTTGGACGTCTAAATAATGGCAAGAGGAAGGAGTTGCCTCAGGACAGAAGCCGCCGATATTTCGAACAGAGACTGTTCTTCTTAGTCTCTGTTCGAAATATCGGCGGCTTCTGTCCTGAGGCAACTCCTCCCTACATTCTACCGGTTCGCTGGATTTCTACCCATCTAAATAATGGCAAGACTTCTAAACGTCTAGTCAACGTCTAGTTTGGTCATTATCCCTAAAGTCTAAGGTTAGAACAGGTATGGATGTCTACTAGACTACCATGTGTTCCCTGGGGAATGTTATGGGAATCCATGCACCATATTTCTATGTTACTCCTCATGTTTTGTTGTTGCGCCCGCATTGGGGAAGCACCTGTATTCCAGCGGAGAAGCCTTTCGGACGGGTGCGCTGCCGTTCATGCACCGCTTCATTCAGATCTTCGCCGAATGCAAACATACGGCAAGCAAGATTCGTCCTGAGGCGGTCAACGATGTGGTAGCTCGACCGCACTCTTAGAAATGAACTTCACCGCATAGCACGCTCCTAGCCAACCATCATCTCGAATGATATCGTTATCTTCACTGATTCGTTGAAAACGGGAGGCATACGCCTTTTTTGTGACAATTATGAACAGCATAAGTGTCACAAAAATGGCGTACACCTCCCGTTTTCAACAAATCGGGGCACATAACGATATCATTGGAGATGACGGTTGGCTAGGAGCGTGCTATGCAGTGAAGTTCATTTTTAAGAGTGCGCGTGTTATCAGGTGAATATGGGGGATGTGGAGTCAACCAGACTGGAGACAGTGAATGGTCGAAGCAGTCATACGAGATGTAAGCTGGCGGGCATTGTGACGTTTAAGAAACAAAAACCTGCTGAGCAGTTCACTGCGCGTTTTGTTCGTATAGTGGGCTTCAGATGTGTCACCAGCAGGTCACAATGTTTTGGCGTTCACTCTATGCCCCTAGGCATCTAGTGCTTTATGATCCTAAAAAAAGCGTCAAGACGACTTTCCCCGCGCCTCGCTCCCCTGCCTTCGAAACTTCAATTTCGATGATGAGCTGCGACTCTATTCTGTACTTGTGCTTTTCATACCTGGCTGAAAGTAATGCACATGGCGCTCGCCGCCAGTGAATATTTGGTTCAAAAATTCATCCATTGCCTCCCCATGGCGTCTGAGAAAAGCTGCACATGCGTTGAAACGGCGTTTCTTGGTTTCGTCAGAAAGGTCCCTGTGACCCTGTCTTGCGGACGCCTTTGCATACTACCGCTTCTCCTTGTGTACTCTAAAAATAAAACTTCACCGCTTAGCAGGCTGTGCGCCACCCCATTGCCGCGAATGATAGGGTTATCGCTTCTGATTCGAAGAGAGTGGAAGGCGTACGAATTTTTGTGTCAGTTTGGATGTACGTATAGTAAGTACCCACAATAAGGGGTACGTCCCCCTCTCGTTTCGAATCAGAAGCGATAAACTTATCATTCGTGGCATTGGTTGGCGCAGAGTGTGCTACGCGTTGAAGTTCTGTTATTAGAATGTATGACGAAATCGACCAACCCAACATTCACACCCAATCTGGTCTCCCCCAATCGTCTGTCTTGATCATTTGAGGCACTGATAGTTTCGCCCATGGGCGTTCCCAGGATATTTTCCAAAAGGGGGTAAAATGCTTCCAGGGGGTCCAAGTGTGCACCCCTTCCCCCCCTCACCTCTTTTCCTAGAGACGGACGCTGCGGACTGTGCGGGTGTTCAAAGCTTCATCTTGTTATGCCATCTGAGAAAAACCATTGCGGCCTATGAATAAGGTGTGCACAGTTTTCACGAGTGACCTTCAAGTTCGTAGAGTAGGGGCACGCCCCCCCTCCCCAGCCCTTGTTCCCCACTTGGTACGCCGACGGTACCCGTTACAGCAGTGTCCTGACGGACCGGTCGGATATATCAAACATGTAGGTTATTAGAGAGTGAGATAAAAGAAGCATATTTTGGATATATTCCTCGATGGCCTACATCGCTGACTTTTCCACTCTGTTTACTGTTTTGCCTTCTGCTTTACTCGGATAAATTCCCCTAACGCTTCTAGTATTCACTTTACTCTGCCAATATCCTGCCTATACATGACATTCTCAGGTAAACATGAACAAGCCACCGTCACAACTTCCGGTGCCACGAAGACTTCCGGTTGCCTTCGCAACTAAGGACGCTCGGAACCAGCCACCATACAGAATGATATCTTTCACTTTCGCTATCTGTTGAAAATGGGAGGCGTACGCCTCTTTGTGGCAATTTGAATTGCCATAAAAAGGCGTATACGGCCCTGTCTCTCCTGAAATCCGCTATAACTGCATCAATCGGCACAGTGGTTGGCGCAGAGCTTGTTTGCTGCGAAACCGGATGTCATTTTGGCAACAAACCGGAAGCGGTGAAGAAAGGCATGTATAAATTGATCGGCAGCTAATGCGCCCATGGTGAGCTGACATGCAAAAGCAGTCCGTTTCAATGCCAATCGAGTTCATTCTTGAGTAGTTGTGTTCGTTGACACAAGTTGTAGTGTTAGCCTGGGTGGATTATATTGGTGGATTATATAATACTTCGGATAACTCTTGGAAAGTAACTTAGTTAGGAGTAACCAGTTTACGAAAAAGTAATAGTAACGTAACTAATTAGTCTTCGAAAGAAAGTAACTTTCAGCTGTACTAGTTACCTTCAGTATCATAAGTTAGTTTATAATAATTTCGGAAAGCGCTCGCATCTTTCTTCAGTACCCTTTGCCGCATGTTATTCGTAGCTTACACAGCTGTCCGTAGCTCTAGAAGAGATGTGAAAAACTGCAGCTACCACCACTACTTATAAACACGAGCTTAGCGTGTCTACTGCATTCGGAGGTGGCCCTCGACTCGAGGCTTCCCGTCATCACACCTCACTACGCTAGGATACACTCTCGCATAGAAGTACAAACCTGTCACTCTAGCGTCGTAGAGGACTCAAATTCAATGTAATTTTGATATCGCTATAATATAAAACGTTATCATTATTCTGGTGACTATAAAACTGTTTCGTGGTCAGTGCTCCTATAAGTGCAATATGGAAGAAGCGTTGGTCCTATCTAGCCTAGTGTCCCAGTTGAGTAGCTATTCAGCATTGTCAGGGGTCCTATGAAATAAGGCGGGACAGACTTACAGAGACAAACTTGAAGCAACAGCTGTTGCTCCAGTACAATCTGCACAAGTAGTTCACATTGCACTAGTAAAGAATGCAGAATAAAAGTTTTTTAAGCTGGAGTTTTTGTTTTTGCCGTTTTCGTAAGCAACTGCAGAGTTACTAAGTTGTTTGTAGCTGTAACTTAGCTTACTATTTGTGCAGCGTAACCGTACCTATACTTTACTTACGTTGTTCTTGTAGTAACTGGAACTGCTACTCAGTTACTTTTCAAGTAACTTCTCGAAAGACTGCTTCGGATTATACTGAAAGACATATATCAAGGGAAAACTAGTGGACTTGTAAAACCGGGGGTGTATGAGGTAGCCCTCTTGCTTTTGCAGTACCACACCGATGTGAAACAACCCAGAAAATGTGGATGAAGCCAAACGAAGTCGAGAAGAGGTAGAAGTTTCCAACAGCTCGACGCGTATCGCGTTGGAGCTGTGGCAGCGATTCCAAATGGATTTGTTAAAATTCATAGAACCGTATTTTGTCTTCGCGCCGAATATATTCGGGTCTTGGTTTCATACTGGCGTTGAAGGTCCAGGGGATCAACCAACAAGGAGGTCGGGGAGTCCAAAAGTGTGTCCAAGTAGCCCGGGAACAATTTCTGCGTCCAGTTCTGGATCTGGAAAGGTCTGCGCCACTATTCATCAGGGTATCATACAGGGACCTGTGGAAGATGACACAGTGTGGAGCCGTAAACATCGACCTCAGTCTTCTCCTGCCCCTCTGCACTGCAATGACAGATAGCGTGATGCGGCCGGTTTAGACAGCTGATGGTACCACAGCGTGCTACATGCGATATTCTCATATCATCCCATATCAACGAGCTGCTGAGCCCGAGACGGGTAAAAAAGTGCTATGCGTTTCACGCGTAATGGAATATGTGCCACCCCGCCCATGTGGAACCCGAATTTCTAATAGCCAAATGGTGACAATGTTGTTCCACGCATAAGCAGCACGCCTTGACATTGCAAAGTACGCGGAGTATGTCACCGCATTTTGTCACTAATGTTCTTCAAGATTGCTGTATATTATGGTGATGTGAGGTTTGCTGTACTTAAGAATGTATACGAATTATGTCGAATAAATTAATTGCCAAGCAGTAAAGTGGAGATGTGGCGGTGTGTCGCATTTCGGGTCAGGAGTTTCGGCATCGCCTTGGTTAGGTGTTTCACTGAAAGTAGTGGCCTGTGGACTGAGGTAAAAGTTGCTCATGCACACTTCGAATGTCAAGACTGAGATTCCTTTTTCGACTGGGGGTGATTACCACACCTCACCTTAATACGTTCCCACAGTACACGCCGCGCCTCCCCTTCTACAACTATCTGCTGTAAGACGGAAGGCACACTTTCCGAACACCTGATTGTCCTTCCCTCTCGTTCGTCTTTTTATTCGTTACGTACATAATGCCATGCTGGTGGTAACGGCTGATCGTCGGCACCGCATGTCGGCGACATGCGGTAACATGCTAGACGACATGCTAGATGACAAGACAAAGATACGTACAGTCGACCCTCGTTTTATGAACCCTCAACTTACGAATTCCTTCAGTTAATGAACGGCCTCACAAGGAACCAAGCTTTTTCCGTGTATGTCTCCCTCGGTTTATGAACCCTCAATATCTGGACTGTGAACAGATTTTCAGGGAAGGAACCGCAAAAACACACGTGTTCTGACCTCGATGTATGAATGAGGACGGCTGAGCCGTCCAGAGGTTGACGCACGGGATAGTACTAGGATCGCGTCAATTAAGATGAACAAAGAATGAAGGTCAAGCACCCGTGCAGTGTCCCACAGCCACAAGAATTGGAGAGTGAGAACAGAGGAGAGCATTTCCTGTGCTGACGGTGTACACAAGTGTGAGCCGCTTGATGATGGTGATTTAGCTAGTGCAGTTGTCAAATGATGGTGGCGAGGGTGATCATAGTGACAGTGAAGATAACTAGCAGGACTGTTCTGAAGCTGTGACAGCTCGCCCAATGTAGAATTACATCTACAGATTTTTCCGCCGTTATTAATCCTCTTGTCGTACATTTTAATCCTTATACCATGACATTTAATCCATTTGCCATCGGAATTAATCCTCCTTTCATTATTTTAATCCTCATTTCACATAATTTAATCCATTTCTCATGCAATTTAATCCATGTGACTATGTGTGGGCTACGTGACTGTTTTTTTTGTATTTTGGGACAATTCCCATGTCTACGGGTATTGCACATGTTTTTCTTTATTAATGTGGGTTTCTGCACCATAATGGGATACTGCGGCACCGTGTATCTGGACTACGATATTGTGGGACTATTCCCATGTGTGCGGGTATTACCCATGCTTTTCATTAAATACGCGGGTTTATGCACTGTAATGGGGTACTGTGGGACCGTCCATCTTGATTACGATATCCTGGGACTATAAGCATGTCTACGGGTATTCCTCGTGCTTTTCATTAAAAACGCGTTTTTTTGCGCTTTTGATGGGATACTGCGGGTCTGTCAATCTGGATTACGATAGTGTGGGAGTATATCCACATCTACTGGTCTTACCCATGCTTTTCATTCAAAATATGGGTTTCTGCACTGTAAAGGCTACTGTGGGACTGTCTATGTGGATCACTGTATCCCAATACAGGGCAAAACCAGCATATTTAATGAAAAGCTTGGGTAATACCCGCACACATGGGAATAGTCCCACAATATCCGGCTATACTGCAGAATCCCGCATTTTGAATAAAAAGCATGGGTAATAACTATAGACAGGGAAATAGTGCCACAATATCGTAATCCAGATTGACGGATCCCGCAGTATTCTATTACAGTGCAAGGAACCGCGTTTTTAATGGAAAGCGAGGGGAATATCCGTATACATGGATACAGTCCCAGTATATCGTAATCCAGATCGACAGTCCCGCAGTATCCCATTACGGAGCAGAAGCTCACACGTTTTATGAAAAGCATCGGTAATACCCTCACACATGGAAGTGGTCCCACAATATCGCACTCAAGGTTGACGGTCCCACAGTATCACATTACGGTACAGGAAGCATGCGTAATACCCGTAGACATGGGAATAGTGCCAGAATATGGTAATCGATATTTACAGTCGAACAATAACCCATTATAGTACAAAACCCCGTACTTTGAATGAAAACCATGATTAATACCCGTAGACATGGGTATAGTTGCAGAATATCTTAATCCAGATAGACAGTCCCACAGTATCCCATTACAGTGCAGAAATCCGCATTTTTGACGAAAAGCATGGGTAATACCCGAAGACACGGGAGTAGCCCCACAGTATCGTAATCCAGATAGACGGTGCCACAGTATCCTATTACAGAACAGAAACCCGCATTTTTAATGGCAAGCATGGGTAATACCCGTAGACATGGGAGTAGTGCCACAATATCGTAATCAAGGTTGAGAGTCCCACAGTATTCTATTAGAGCGCAGAAACATGCATGTTGAATGAAAAGCATGGGTAATACCCGTAGACATGGAAATAGTCCCACAATAACGTAGTCCAGATACACAGTCCCACAGTATCCCATTAGAGTACAGAAACCCGCGTTTTTAATGAGAATCATTGGTAATACCGATTGACATGGGAATAGTCCCACAATATTGTACTCAACATACAGAGACCCACAGTATCCCATTACAATGTAGAAACCCGCGTTTTTAATAAAAGCATGGGTAATACCCGTATACATGGGAATAGTCCCACAATATTGCAACCCATATTGACAGTCTCAGAGTATCCCATTACAGTGCAGAGACCCCCGTTTTTAATTGGAAGCATAGGTAATACCCGTAGACACCGGCATAGTCCCACTATGTCATAATCCAGATAGACAGTCTCACAGTATTCCATTAGAGTGCAGAAACCCGCATTTTGAATGAAAAGCATAGGTAATACCCGTAGACATGGAAATAGTCCCACAATAACGTAGTCCAAATACACAGTCTCACAGTATCCCATTAGAGTACAGGAACCCGCGTTTTTAATTAGAATCATGGGTAATACCGATTGACATGGGAATAGTGCCACAATATTGTAATTGCAATTGACAGTCCCACAGTATCCCATTACTGTGCAGAAACCCGCATGTTTAATGAAAAGAAGGAATACCCGTCGACGCCCTTAAAGACCCAGGATATCGTAATCAAGATCGACAGTACCACAGTATCCCATTACAGCAACTACAATGTAGAAACCCGGGTTTTTAATAAAAGCATGGGTAATACCCGAGGACATGGGAATAGTCCCACAATATCGCAACCCAGATTGACAGTCCCAGAGTATCCCATTACAGTGCAGAAACCCCCGTTTTTAATGAGAAGCATGGGTAATACCCGTAGACAGCGGCATAGTCCCACTATGTCGTAATGCAGATAGGAGGCCGCACACTATTCCATTATAGTGCAGAAACCCGCATTTTGAATGAAAGGCATGGGTAATACCCGTAGACATCGAAATAGTCCCACAATAACGTAGTCCAGATACACAGTCCCACAGTACCCAATTAGAGTACAGAAACCCGCGTTTTTTATGAGAAGCATGGGTAGTACCCATTGACATGGGAATGGAATAGTATCACAATATCGTAATTGCGATTTGCAGTCCCTAAGTAACTCATTACTGTGCAGAAACCCGCATGTTTAATTAAAAGCATGCGGAATACCCGAAGATCGTCAATGCCACAGTATCCGATTACAGGGCAGAAACTCGCATATGTATAATGAAAAGCATGGGTAGTACCCGCACACATGGAAATAGTCCCACAATATCATAATCCAGATTGGCAGTCACGGAGTACCCATTACAGTGCAGAGATCCGCGTTTGTAACGAAAACCATGGGTAAAACTCGTAGACATGGGAATAATCCCACAATACCATATTCCAGATTGACAGTCCCACAGTATCCCATTATGGTGCAGAAACCCACATTAATAATGAAAAACATGTGCAATACCTGTAGACATGGGAATCGTCCCAAAATCCAAAAAACAAAGCAGTCACGTAGCCCACACATAGTCATGTGGATTAAATTGCATGAGAAATGGATTAAATTATGTGAAATGAGGATTCAAATTAATGAAAGGAGGAATAATTCCGATGGCAAATGGATTAAATGTCATGGTACAGGGATTAAAATGTACGACAAGAGGATTAATAACGGCGAGAAAAGCTGTAGAGTGCGATACAGTACTTCGGGGACCAGGCGGACGAGTTAAGTGCCCGACTTCGATCCTCTCTTCCGAAGAGAATAAATGCAGCCGAATGTATGGTGCAGTGCACAGTTACGGAGTATTTTCAAAAATAAACGTAATGTGGTGCACTTCCTGTTGCGTTCCAGCCCATTTCTTTTTCGCGCGCCTTGTACCTCGATTTATGAACCCCTCGATTTATGAACAATTTTCCGAGAAACGAAGGGCGTTCATAAATCTGCATATACGAATATAACTGGCGAATAACTCGCCGGAGGATTGTGGGACTGTGGGCAATTACCTTCTGGAAACTTTGCCGCCATTTAGGAAGGCTTCCGACATTTTTTTTATTGGGGGATTTTTTTTCAATTGAACTTTGAAAATTGCCAAGCCAACCTCACCTTCCTTACAGAAATATGAAGTCCTCCACGGATGACCGCAGACCCAACAAAAGCTGTGCAGCGTATAGCAACAGGAATAGTCGAAAAAAATAAGTAAAAGTGCTGCTTTAGCCCCACCTGCTTGATAGTCGCAAAAAAAAGAAAGAAAACAAGCGAAAAAAAGCGCGCGAAAGGTGCGGCAAGAGGAGGAGGTGTCCCCGCCTTCTTTTATTTTGCTGATTGTAGCGCTTTGATCTTGGTTCCGTGGACAGCACTTTTATCCCAAGTAGCTTGCCAGATAAATCCCTTTTTTGTTTGTGACTGGCAAATGGCCGACACAGGATCACATGCAAAATCTATGTGGCCGGCAGAGAATGACAATTTTGCGTGCTCCGTGGTGGCACTGCACGCTGTGCATAATTAGGGAGCCTTCATACGCGACTCTGTATTTAGTGTGGTGACATCCACAGTCGAGGTCCCCAGGTGGCCGGGTATTCGACCCTTGCTTTAACATAATCACGAAGGGTTGCGCTTGCTGTTGTTGGCCACATAGAAGTGGGCGTCGTCACGACTATAGAAAAAAAAAAGAAGAAGAAACACTGATGGAGGGTAGATGACGAAAGGTGGAGATGCGTAGAGGGTGCATGAGTTCGTCGAGGAGAGCAAAGTGTGAGGGCGCTCGTTGAGCGAAAACTTCTGCAGAAAGAGAACAAGGTTTCTTGCTTTGACGTTCAGCAGAAGAACCACCGGGGTAGAGGATATCCGCTAGGGTGCCTGAGCTGGAGTGAGGGAGATGGGCTTCGCGCGCAGAATGGTATGCTCCGCAGTCTCGCAGGATGTGCTCGATGTGGAGGATGTTGTAGAAAATAAATTCACCGCATCGCACTCTCGTATCCAGTCATCATCTCGAATGTTCTGCTCCGATTTCTTGAAAACGGCAGGCGTATACTCCTTTTTTTGTGGCAATTATGAACAGCATAAGTGTCACAAAGAAGGCGCAACGCATCTCGTTTTCAACAAATCAGGGCAGATACGATATCATTGGAGTTGATGGTTAACTAAGAGCGTGCTATGTGGTGAAGCTCATTTCTAAGAGTATATGTTCGCTATACCACGACGACCATAGAATGGGGACCAAGATGGCGCGGCGTGCCCGCTGGCAACACTCATATCTGGCGGGCGGCGGCAAGCAGTGTGTCAAAGGCTGACGCCACCGTAAGACAGAGTCGCATATGTAGGCTCCCTACGCGTGCCTGTAACTACGCTCAAGAAATTCCCTGTTACTTTTCACACTGGTTTCCGTCTGAAGGACATGCGGCATTTTTTTATTGCCGTGTTGCACAGCAATGAAGATATGAAACATCAAGAGATATGGGTTACGCATCTACTCTACTGAACTCCTTCACGAGAACTAAGTTCTGCCAAATGATGCCTGTGCGTTTCCACACAATAATATATTGCGTGACCTCGACGAAAGCGAGAAGGGTATTATACGGTGCACTGTGTTGTATCACTTACAGAATCTTAATAAAAAATGTATGAGATCTACCTACATGCGGTTTGCCGAGATGGGTTGTGCAGCCAGGCGGACGACTAACTACTTAAAATTCATTCAGTAATTGGGGCCTTGTCAATAACTAACTCCACCGTTCAAACGAGCGCATACAGTGAGATATACATTGCTAAATCTTGCAGCGCGAATGAGCCGAAACCGAAAGCACGCACTTCTCGAGCGTAAAAGGAGCCACGCGCATTCGCGTTCGAGGGCCACGTGTTTTGTAGCAGTTGTGCTGACTAGAGTATGCACTGCACTCATCGTCAGATAGACCGCTTTCCACTCCAGGTAAGCCTGAGGTCACGTTGTTTCTGCGCTCGAGAAGTGAATGGTTCTGCCTTCAGCTCATTTACATATCACAATTTGGTGATGTATAGCTCGCTGCACGTATTCTCCAATTCTGTTGTCTCGCATTTTCCCGAAAACACATCATCAAAAATTTTAGTGTACTCTAGCACAGGTACGCAGTAGTGTTTTTCGAACACCAACGCCAACAGTATTTCACCGCATTCTACATATACCATGTCCCACTCCACCCAGCCCTTCTTCTGGGTGACACTCCTCTTGTGCCGTTTGATAATGTCATCCAATTTTTGACCATGTATGGATTACATAGTCAGATGTAAATGTTAAGTATTGCTCCGCTTTTATCCAATATCACCGAACTCCTCATGTAAACATCTCATCCTGGATCACCTCATCGCTCACACTTGCAGATACTCACTTGTTATCGTCCGCCAAGCACGTTAGCCTGTTCACCCTCCTCTCTTTCTGATCTTGGTCCATCTCATCGCTCATACCTGTAGATAACTTTTAACTGCCACACACTCTCACATCATCTCTCCCATAAGCATCTCTCACACACTCACCGTAGTTTTGGCGCTCTATGGCCTTTGTTGCCTTTGTACCATTAAAACCATAATCTCTCTCTCTCTCTCTAGCGCGTACCAAACCCAGTAGTCTTGCACCAGAAGAAGGACGACGCCTGCGCTGAGACTCCACAAGATTTGCGTACAATGCAACGGAAACTCAACCATAAGTTGCGCGCTGAAACATAGGTGTAACCTGCAAACGCGTTCATTTCCTGTTAAACTGAGTGCTTTTGTGCGCATTTCTGAACATCTCGCCGAGTGTACTAGCGGCACGCTTATCGCACGCCGCTTCCTGGCATCCCCCGCAGCAATGACGGCGCATCTGCGAACTTTATACTTGCACGAATGCTCCCCTGTACGCCGCCTACACTCTTAAAAATGAACTTCACCGCATAGCACGCTCCTAGCCCACCATCATCCCGAGTGACATCGTTCTCTCCTCTGATTTGTTGAAAGCGGGAGCCGTACGCCTTTTTCTGACACTTGTGCATAAATGTTAATTGCCACTTTCGGCGCTTTCTACAAATCAGGAGGGATAAAGGTATCACTCTATACAGTGGTTCTCCTTCAGCGTGCTATGTGGTGAAGCGGTGTTTTAAGAGTATACACTCTTAAAAATGAACTTCACCGCATAGCATGCTCCTAGCCAACCATCATCTCGAATGATATCGTTATCTGCCCTGATTTGCTAAAAACGGGGGGCGTACGCCATTTTTGTGACAATTATGAACAGCATAAGTGTCACAAAAAAGGCGTATGCCTACCGTTTTGAACAAATCAGGGCACATAGCGATATCATTCGAGTTGATGGTTGGCTAGGAGCATGCTATGCGGTGAAGTTCATTTTTAAGAGTGTACGCTGGAACTCCACGGCGTCCGTGTTGCCTGACGGCTCAACAGGCTTACTCAGGATAACAAGGATTACTGATTAAATCAGAATCATCACTAGGTTAAGGCAACGTGATCCGTTGGCCTCCATGTAGGGCATATCAAACGCAAGTATTAACAATGTAATCTAAGCAGTATAAGAATGATGATGAACGGGGGGAAAGCACTCCAGTGGCTGGGCTAAAGGGGCGCTGGAGCAAACAAAGCATCAAGTGACCCCACGGGGGAGTCATTTGATGTCCCAGGGAGTGGGGACCTTCTGCCCCCACAAAAAAAAAAGCACTAAAACGAAGCACCGTTGCAATAAATTATGTTTCACTGCAGTACTCGCTAACTGCACCGGTTCTTGACTTGAACGTGCAAAGATAAATCCAGTTTGATCACTTACATGAAGGTGTACTGGCCGTTAGAACACACAGCAGAAAGACATAATTTATTCCAAATGGTATTTTGCATTTTTGACAAGTTACTGAACGGTTCCAGACTATAGGCTCAAGATAAAAGATTTTTATTGCTTTGACAATTAGCACTCCTTTGAGACAAGAAAGTTCGAGTGAACAGCTGACTTATTCAGATACGGAAATGGTACCTGTGAATTTCCGATCTGACAGAGAACGAATTCTCATTACCGGGGAGAAAAATTGGAATGCGGTTCGATATGAAAAACTTCATAAAAAATGCGCAAAACGTAATGAAAAAGGTTTCTGACAACAGCATGAACGTCTTGCTGATGTGCTGGCTGGTGATGCTGGTGCCCAGAATCCAAGAAACACTTGCATACTTTCCGTTGATGCTGCCATTGTTACTGTATAAGTTATTTGCCGGTAACACTTACGCGCAGCCTTCAAAACCATTCTGTATGCTGTTTCATGCCTTCGAGTAACGTTTTGCTGCTATTCCAAATTAATTCCCAGTCCCCCCCCCCCCCCCGATAACAAGGTGTTCTTGTAACCTCAGAGGTGTTCGTCACACAGCTGTAGCACACAAAATACTGAATACGGGCGGGCTTTCCGAGGCAACCCCCTCTACGATGGAGCATTACCTGGAAATTAATGAAGCATAGCAAATAGTTATTGCAACTAGTAGTTCTTAATCGATGTACATTATGAGATTTGTGCACAGTTTCAATCTGTATAAGCTATAAACGGTGATTCCACGTTAATGTAACAGTTAATCCAGTTAAGCTCCTGGACTGTACAAAACGTTAGCGGTTAAGAAGGTGGCGACCAGCAATGCCACTGTGTCCTCCATGCAGGATGCCCGACCATTAACCCTTCGGTGAAAACAGAGAATGATGCAGAAATTTGCAGGTCATATCCTGTGTGATGGATGATGATAGGATACATATGAGCCTCTAGCGGCTTCTGCAAGTAAAGTATTCTACACGTGAAATTATGAATAGTGCCAGGAAAACAATACCACATGATCAGAAAACATTATAATTTCATAGGGTCTATCTCTTCTGCGGAAAATGCATACCAACATTCAGGGGTTAAAATTGTGTTGGTATTTGCTGCCGTGAATGCAATAAGGTTAAATGAGGGTGTTTCTCATCAGCACTGCAGTGATGTGATTGACCCAAGCCACTTTAGAGAACCTACTGCAGCAGGAAAAAAAAACCTTTTCAAGAAACAAAACGGTGCTTTTAAGCAGATATGCTACATCATCACGCGCACTCTACATAATTTAGTTTTATATGCTTTCAAAAGAGTGGCGTACATCTGGTCACCGAAGCCGAAGCCCATCTCCTTGTAGCGATTGTCATGTGCTGCAATCAGTTGAAGTAGGTTACTTGTAATGAGAAAAATTAGACCAGTGTGCGTAACAGCGACAGAGCAGTGTCAAAATTCTAAAATTCCAGGTGAAGTACAGTAAACGAATATAGATAACTGCAAATAATTTCTCATTAGTCATTTTCTCACGATATGTTGCAGTCACATTGCCAAATATAAACGAAATAGTCAAAGAAACTGCCAAAGCTAGCTTACTGGTGAAAAAGTACTCTGTGTGCTCTTAACACTATATGATATCTTTTTTTACTTATTTTCGCACACAATTTGCGCACTGTACTTTCACGTAGTACTACGATCACATAGACCGAACATGACCAATATTAATTTCAAGTTTATATTTCAATATTTCAATATTTATTTCTCGTTCCACAACACCAATTAATTGACCGCCTATTACGAGCGTTCTCGCAAATCTTTTGCGTTATCGTGTTAGGGACGTCATGTGACATCTGCGACAAGTAGCGGAAACACAGCAATGACTTAAAAAATGAAAGGAAGCATGATAGTGATCGGGCTTGCATACTCCATCCTGTCATATTCCTAATCCTTACGGTGGGGGAGATCTTATCTCTATCACTTTACTGTTGCCCGGCCGCAACCGGTAGGAGACAAACTCATAAGCAGTTTCACGCTTTAAACAACACATGTCAGGAAAGGGTTTCCTAACAGCAGGATACCGAACTAACACCTGCAAAACAGAAGCGATACCGTACGAATAGGAGACGCGCCTACTGTCCCGTGATGCCTTGCGCTGCCCGCTGACTATACACTTAAAAATGAACTTCATCACATCACACGCTCCAAGCCAACCAGATCCCGAATGACAACGGGTTAGTTGTCATTGTTGGTGGCCCGTTCTCGACCCCGATTTGTTGAAAACGGGAGGCGGAGCCTATTTTCTGCTCATTATGCACGGCTGAGAATAGGCTCCGCCTCCCGTTTTCGACAAATCATTGGCGAGAACGTTGTCATTCGGGATGATGGTTGGCTAGGAGCGTGCAACGTGGTGAAGTTCATTTTTAAGAGTGTAGGCACGCGCTAAACACGCAGAGGGTCTCAGCGGGAGGCTTGCCTTGGCTTTTAACAGCGCAAGTGGATGTTCGCGCCTGCCTGGCGCGGATTCCTGATATTTTACGAAACTGTAGTAGGATACAGCAGGGTTGGCTGTATGGCACAATTGGCGGAGCAATCACATCACTGGACTGCAGCATGCCGTACCTGTATAGAGTGTTTCAGTTAATGCGATAAAAAATTCTAACTCACGACGTTCTCGCCGGACGATTGTGGGACTTTCGGAAATTACCTTCTGGAAACTTTCGCCACCATTCAGGAAGGCTTCGGAAAATTTTAATTGTGGGATATCTATTTCTTTCAATTGAACTTTGAAAATTGCCAAGCGAACCTGACTTTTCTTTTTCACAGAAATATGAGGTCCTCCGCCGATAACGGCGGACCCAACGAAACTATGCACAGTATCGCAACAGCAAATAGCCGAAAAAAAAATTAGAATTCGAATTTCCGAAGAAGTTAAAATTTGAAAAAATAGCATTTCCGCTTTATCCCCTCCTGCTCGATTGTCGCAAAGAAAAGCGCATGGAAGATGCGAGAAGAGGAGAAAGTGACCCCCTCTTGTTTTTCCTTTTCTTCCCCCCATTGACCTTGATGCTGTGGACAACCGTGTTATCAAAAAAACAACAACAATAACAACAGTCTTATCACAAAGAACGCAAAACAAATGAAGGCGGGGACACTTCCTCCTCGGTACCAACATTACGCGCGCGCTTTTTTGACGATTTCAGTTGCGATACTCTGCATAGTTTTTGCTGGGTCTGTTGGGCGGTTATCCGTGGAGGACTTCATATTTCTGTAAAAAGGAAATGAGGTTCGTTTGGCAATTTTCGAAGTTCAATTGGCTAAAAATAAATTTCCCACAATTAAAAATTGTCCAATGCCTTCCTCTATGGTGGCAAAAGTTTCCAGAAGGTAATTACCGAACGTCCCACAATCCTCTGGCGGCTACGACGCCAGTTTCAATTTTATATCACTTTACGTGAAACACCCTGTATATGCTCTACGTATTATAACATAAATGTGTACTGTAGCACAAAGAAACTTCTAGTGTGACCTCCTAAAGGGCATCTTAACTTCAGGGAGCCCCACTTGGGCGCTCTAACTCTAATCCGACATTACCTACTCCTAAAATGAATAATTCAAACATTTAGCTAATGGCTAACTCCGATATCGTACAGCTCCCAATCAGGGCCCAATGCCAGTAACCGAGGGGCAGTGGTAGAAACTACATAGAATAAATAATTGTATTATGTGTTCTTATCTGTAAATAAATATCTGTATTCAGTAAAAAGCCTCTATATTAACCTAATGTATACATGCTTGCGCATAATATCAGTATGCGCCTTCATGTTCATTGTGACAGAGGTTGCACAATGGCTCAGATAGGTGCATAAATATTCCACATATCTTGGAAACCCACCCATCCCTTCTCAACAAAATAGACCTACACTCTAAAAACAGAACTTCATCGCATAGCACGCTGTGCGCCAACCATTGCCGCGAATGATAGCGTTATCGCTTTTGACTCGAGGAGAGGGGGGGGGGGGCGTACGCCTTAATTTTCATATATCCAAATTGCCACAAAGAGGCGTACGCCCCCTTTCTCCTCGAGTCAAAAGCGATAACGCTATCATTCGCGGCAATGGTTGGCGCACAGCGTGCTGTGCGGTGAAGTTCTGTTTTTAGAGTGTACAGTACAAAGAACACTGTTCCCAACTTCTTGATGACTCCATCTGTCTTCTCTCTTAGCAGTGGTGGCAGGAGGCTGAACGTAGCACTGAGCAGGGCACCTAATGTGAGGAGCAAATTACAGAGGCCACTAAATATTCTGAAGTGACACACCTGTAATTTACACTACAATAAATTGAGATTGTGCAGTGTCATGCCTTCAACACAGAACCATTGCATTCTGACCAACAGACAACTTCATAAATAACCACAGCAGAAGGCATACCACTGGAGAGAAGGAAGGTATTCATATGGTTCTGGTGTACCGAAGAATTATCTTAAAGGGGTCGTAAACAGGCACAAAAGGTGCACATTTCTTTGTGTTATATTATTTAAACTTAGCCAGTGAAAACTCCTTGCAATTACTAACGCTCAAAAAACAACAGGCGCTTGCATACGGATGAAATATTCACTGCACTCTTTCGCATTTTAGCTCCTCCTCGCGCTCTAACTTTACGTCATTTTGACGTAGCGCTTTCCTCACCAATTACGATCGAGTGGTCCACGTATAATTTTATTTCAAATGCAGAATTGGACTAGATGAACGTGAATCCTCTTCTATTCAAAATCTAAACAGTTACAGCCTCAAACTGAAAAAGAAATGCGTTTAATCCAGGTATCATACGCGCACTACGTTTTCTGGGCAGTAGCAAGCAGCACACCACGAGCGCGAATGAATTAGTGATGGGCGATACTATCGAAACATTCGATACTATCGATACCTTTTGACTATCGATTGTCCAACTATCGAGTGAACCGGAATATCGATAGTATCGCGATAGCTTTTCGGACTATCGATAGTATGGTGACTGGTGCGCCTGGTGCGTCGGTGGTGCACTTCACTGAGCTTCACGTCGCTTAAGCCAAGCCAGTCCAGCACTTCGCTTCTGCCTGCAAACTTTTCGTACTTTATTCAGTCCGAAGTTAAAGTTTTAGCTTGTTCCTTTTGAAAATGACCTTTTATGCGAAATTTCCGTTTCGCTCCTGCAAACAATCAATAGTTTGTTCACTCAGAATTTAAAATTTTAGCATGTTCCTCTTCAAAACGAAACCTTTTGAATTCGCGTTTCGCTCCTGCAAACTATCAATAGTTCGCTCAATCCGAAATTATATTTTAGTTTTTCTCTAGCAAACTATCTGCACTTGGAATTTAAAATTTGAGCAGGTAACGAAACTTTCTGAATTCGCGTTTCGCTCCTGCAAATTATCTATAGTTTATTTATTTCTAACGATGACAGATGAAAGTCACTGAAAAGGTTAGCCAGCTGTAGGGATCGAACCCACATCTACTGGATTGCCGGTCCAGGGCTCTACCAAATGAGCTAAGCTAACACGCCTCTCCAGCGACTTTCGGGGTGCGTCATCTGAAGGGACGACAAACCAGCCACTCACTCTCACTCACCCTCCTTTCACTCTTACATTTTTGCTCACTCATACACACATTCATACGACGGAAATCGACGCAAGCGGCACCTGTTGAACAAGAGATAAACTGATGTTCTGAGGCTGGAACAACACAGAAGGGACAGATACAAACAAAGCCTCAAATTGCCTAAGTGCCTTTTCAGTGACTTTCATCTTTCATCGTTGATTTCTTAGGCAATTTGAGACTTTGTTTGTATCTGTCCCTTCTGTGTTGTTCCAGCCTCAGAACATCAGTTTATGTCTTATTTATTTCTAATTTATGATTTCAGCATGTTTCTTTTGAAAACGAAACCTCCTGAATTCACGTTTCGCTCCAGCAAACTACCAATAGTCCGCTCACTGCGAATTTAAAATTTTAGCAGTTTCTTTTGAGAACGAAACCTTCTGAATTCGCTTTTGTTCCTGCAAACTCTCAATAGTTTGTTGACTACGAATTTAAAAATTTACTCATGCTTCTTTAAAAAAACGTATGAGTTCGCGTTTCACTCATGCAAAGTATCGTTTAGTCGCTCGCAATTTAAAAGTGAACATATTTCCATCGGAAACAAAACCGTATGAATTCTTGTTTTTCGCATGCAGTTCGATCGCGTTTCGCTCGTGATTGATAATTACCTCTCGGGGGGAGAAAGAAACATGATCATGAAAATAAAATATGAAGTTCACGAAATATGAACTATCGGAGTATACATCTACACACTTCTATAATGTTGGCATTTCTGAGGAGGAATTAGTGGCCCTTAATTGTCACAAACCCGTATTACTGTGACAGTAACATAAACTAGTATCAGTTTGACAGCGTATGCGGCTGCTCTGAATAATATTAACCAGACGCATAGCGCACAACAACCCACGAAATCTCTTTTTCTGCTTTGTTGGCTTAAGCAGAGCAGAAGTTCCCGTCCGTTTTTCGGCTCCTTATATAATCGTTTTTTTTTTCTTTCGTGCTAACGGTGCGAAACTATTTGAAAGATATCTGCTGTGTAACTATAAATAAAGGTATTTGATTAGATTGATAAATGACTCGAAGCAGTGACTTCTACATTTTTGCAGCAAGCGGGTTTGGTATGTGTCCAGCTTACTATCGATAGGTGAAACCATCGATAGTTTTGAACAAAACTATCGATACTTAAATGAGTAGTCATCTCAACCATCGATACTACTATCGATAGTGTTTGGATGACTATCGCCCATCACTAGAATGAATATCCGGGAATACAGTTCCGGAATCTTAGGTAGGTGCGCTGGTGCGCGATGGAACATCTTCGTGATCTTCGAATGGTTCCGACAACTGGGCTGCCGTACTTTGGTTTGAGCCACGCGGCATCGCGTCACCAGCTCGCGTGGTACAGTGGATAGCGTGCTGGCCATGTCACGTCGTGACTGGGAGGAACCGCGTTCGAATCGCGTCATGTGATAGCAGCCCAACTGTTGACGTTTGCGCCAGCCGGAGATGTTAAAGATGTCATGACGTTGAATTTCAGAACCACGGAGCGCAAAACGTCGTTTCAACAAACTGAGCGCGCTGACTCACAGCTGATAACGAAGTATGTTTATTGGCTGGTAATTTGAAACGTCATGTGCGCGGCTCAGCCCCCTGATTGGACGGCAAAACGCTACGTAGCCATGTGACGTATGCGTGGTGGAGAGAGGCTCGCTGGTTACTCATCTTTGAAAGCAGTTATATGGGTCAATGAGCTGGCACGAGCCGAACGAAATGTATATTCGGGTATTATGATATGCGTTCTTTCATGGGGTATCATTATTTCAGAAATGTTTGGTGGCCTGTTTACGGCCCCTTTAACAGCTAGAATAGAAGGGTGATTAGATGAGGATTACATAGGAAGTTCTTCAAAGCGGGTGCCGAGGTCAATAGCAACGAAACCATGGCTCCAGCTCACTCCTCCCATATATTGGTGTTGGCACACGCTTCCTGTGCTTCCGTTCCAAAAGCAAGGAGCTGGAAAAAGACGCAGATATCTAATGCATGAAGATGTAATACGCAATCTCAACTGAACTGATGCGGTGTTCTGAAGTACAGCTCACATGAGGCTGTATACTGAACAGACATCCATACTTCCCACACAAAAAAGAAACAAACTTTCCATAAGGACAAAACGTATACAAAATCAAAACAAAGCTGTATCCACCGCCATGAGGGTGTGACTCCACGTTATGCGAAGGCCAAATACGATAATACAAACATAAAATGCAGACCGTGGGAACGGCAGGGAATTCAACCATCTCAGGGAAAAGAGGTGCAGGGATGCGGGCAGAGATGCACAGGATCTGCACGGATGCAGGCGCCATTCCAAGTAGTAGTCTGAAGTGGTACTGTCATGTATAGTTTCCATGAAATACACCAGAGTGAGGTACACACATATCGTTAAGTCGAGGAGGAAGCTTGCCTGCATTTTCTCAACAGGTATTCAATATTGGAGAGATACTCTATCTCTATCTATCTCTTCCATCTATCTCTATATTCTACCGGGAGATATTCTGCGGGAGTTTATCATAAGAGTATCACATAACGCACACATCTTATACTCTGGGCGCGAACCTGTGAACGTGGTGAATCACTCGATCTGCACATTAATATTTTGCTACTCTACCAGCTGTATTATATAAAAATGAGACATTACGTGAAAATTCTGTCCTGCGTTGAACTGGTCGTGCAAAGGAATGCATCAGGTGAAGGAGCCTCATTGAATGAGTCCTCATAAAACGGATCATCAGCCGAATTGACGACGTCGAGAACGTGGAGCGCCGTGCTCTCATGAATGTCCACAAATTCCCCAACCGCTCTGTCTTTCACGTGGATAATGCAAAGGCAGACCACAGTGACAAGCACATTCGAAAAACAGGAGGAGAAAAATCGAGTGATTTGTATGCTCAATTTTGCATATTTTGCGATTTTGCTTCATCGACGACTTGTACTTCACAAACAGAGTGGCACTCGTGCTATCCTCACGCAAACGTCTGGGGAAAATGGTAAACGAAAAGCTACAAAACTACAAAGACCATGTGCAAGCAGCCTTGCAGCAGTTTCACAACCGTTGGCGGCACCGAAAACGCGGAGAGGCGAATCCCGGAGCCCCGAATATGAGTTGGGAGGCGCATTAGACGTGTATGTGTATGTTTTCGCTTTTTCATTTTAGTTTTTAATTGTCTAAGCAGTTGCACAAATCATTGTTTGTGCATGACACATTGGCAGAGCAAACGTTTTACTGCATGCGAGCCGTTTCACGCAGTCTCACGTTTTGAGGACACTGCTGGCTGCTCCAGCTCCACTCTGCTCCCGTTCTCGTCCGCAACAGATTCCGTCCGAAGGAGTGCGAGAAGGAGGGGAGGAGTCATTGTCGGAGAAACTGCGAAAGGGAGTAAAGGGCGCATTTGACGCCTCGCGACTCCCTTTTTTTCTTGAGTGTGTTTCCAACGGCGTCAATCTTGCACTATTTTTGTTCTGCGAAGTATGAACAACCTGCAGTTTCCAAACAAACCATATTCCAAAACGACGTGCAACGCTAAGAAGTAATCAAGTCAAAGATTAGCAATGTGATGTCAGCCACCTCCTAGGAATTAAGTGCTTGGTGTACGCCGAAACGTTGCTTCTCAGCCGATGCGGCGCGATAAAGGAACAGACCAGGAAGGAGAAAGGAAACACAGGAGCGGCCGTTTCCACCAGACCTTTCCGAAGCGGCGACGCCGTATTGGGTCGAGAACTCCGGCAGCGTTGCATTGAGTGTTTGGGGCGACACGCGGGTTCGCAGTCAGCTTGCCGCTTGATTTACTGTCTTGTGGAACAGCACAACAGATGGAATGGTGCGTCCCGTTGTGCAGCGGTTTGACAGCGGTTATTTCGTTTACCTCGAGACACTGAACGAAGAAAGAAATTGCAGCAGCAAGCCAAGTGGGATCCTGGAACGTGACCGAGAACTCAAAGACATGCGAGGTAGGCTGTGCAGTTTTACCGAGGCTGTGCAATATCAGTCGTATTCTGTCTTTGTTAGTTTTCTGATGCTAGATCTATTCCCACATTGTCATGCCATTTATCTAAGACGTGCGTCCGACAGATGCGCTTGTGTTATTTGGAGAGAGAGGTACTTCGACGTGTGCCGGAGATGTTGCTTGATACTTGGAGCGTGCTAGTATTTTGTTGATGAGCATTGTCTTCGCATGTCAGATATAGTACTTGTAACGCGTGGACCACAAATGCTTTTGTCATCACCTTCTTCCTCACCTCGGTCTTGCTCTCGTCACATGCTTATAGTATGGCATTTATTTTTAGCTTCACTTTGAATCCGACCAATTTGAAGCCAATCGCCAGGATGGAAGGCGCCGACTGAAACCGACGGCTATGCCAACATCTTCGATTTTAGGCGTAGGAAAACCTCATTTCATTCGTATGGAATAACTCGTCGCTAGTTTGTGAATAACTGGCCTTCGATATGAAGTGTTTACTTTATCCTAATAGCCCATGTCGAATTTTAATTTTCGTTTTTCAACGCGACCCACTTGAAGGAAGCCTCCCCGCGAAAGGCTATCTTCCAGCTTTCGCGTATCTGATGCCATGGATGTCTTCACGTTTGATAGGCTCCATAGTAGCTGCGATGGCAATGTGTCTGAAGAAAGTGATGAGAAGCTCGAGGAAACTGACAGGAGCACTGATCACTTAACAGATCTAACTAACACAAATACTCTGTCCACAACTGAACTCGCCAAGTCCTTGCAAGACCCCCCATAAGAAACATGCAGCGTTCCACGAGAAATTTTCATACGTGGAGAGAAAGCTCAGAACAGACAAAAAGACAACTCGTCTTGAAGAAGACATGTCAACGCTGACCTCGAACCATATATTTTTGAATGAAGATCAGAAAGTGGCCTTGAAAAGCGCTAACAAGAAAGGTGCGCTTAGAGTGCACAAACCGTCAGAAAGGCCCTTCAGCTCAAGTTTACTTGTTGTTCAACCGGCAATGACTTGCTACTTGAACAAGGAGCCCCATTACCGTCTAAAAGGACCCTTTCTAGAAGGCTTCAGCATCTACTGTTTCAACCAGGCGTACTCATGGAAATGTTCGAAGTCATGAAGATGAAGGTTGCCACGATAAGTGACATTGAAAGAGACTGCGTTCTGTGTTTCGACGAGATGGAAATAAGAGGTTGGGTGGAGCTTGACCGTTGGAACCACATTGGGACCACCGTTGGGACTCATTCATTGGGACCACAACATTACGAGAAACTGATCAGCCTGCAAACCATGCTCTGGTTCGTAATGGTAGGAGGGCTCAACAGTCGTTAGAAGCAAGTCATCGCGTACCACTTTATAAGGTATGTACCCGGTGATGTATTGAAAGACTTAGTTTTCAAGTGATTAGGCTCTGCACAGAATATCTATTCGTGTTCTGTGCGTGACGTTCCACATGAGCTCCTCCAACCCTCCTATGTGGAGATGTCTTAATATGTGCAGCTGTCGCAACTCAGTGACTGTGTGCACTGTTCCTCGTCCATATGATGAAGGAAAAGAACTCTACTTCATGCCTGACCCAGTTCGCATCCAGAGGAACATACGAGGCCACCTTGTGCGAAAAGAAGTCATCCACCTGAGTGATAACATTGCTTCGAAATTCAACTTGCCAAGCACTGACGTCCCCATCGAGCACGTTGTCAGTATGATTCAGCAGCAGAATGCTGAGCAACTGCGGATAGCCCTAAACCTCAGTGAGGTTCACATTAAAAGCGCTAAAAAACACAGTGCCGGGATGAGACAAGGACGGTAGAAAAGAAGGACAAACTGTCGTACTGAACTGGCAGCCAAGAATGTTTATATTCCAAAGAAGGATTGAGCGCTTATATATCCCAGCCCCCCCCCCCCCCTCGCATCCCTCGTGCCGGAAAGTTTAGAGTAGCCCTTATCTCCTCTGATAAACCGTTCAACCTTCTGTGACAAGTAAACCTAAGGCTTACTTATACACCCATCACCTGAACTTTTGATATGGTACGCCTGATAAACGAAGAGAGTTCCCTATTTTTTATCTTGAAATAAAAGGTCCATATATCGAATGGTCATTTTGCCAAGATGAAACTTGGTATAGCTGTACAGTTATTCCATGAGGCTCCTGCAGCAATGGGTCTTTCTCACAACGGCTTATGCGAATGCGCATGACCTTGAGGCGCCGGAGAGGGTTATCTCCGTCTGCACTAGATGACGCAGTATGGGGACGACAGAAGTGGGGACCAGTCGGGAGACCGCACGAACAGCGAGAGTTCGTCGGTCCCACTACGGACCCGTTTTGGTGCCTTGTGCTACCCACGTGGATTTGGTTTGACGCACTCCGAGCGTGGTTCGCTGCAGAGCCGCTAGGATATGACGCGTATGTAAAAGAGGTCCATTGGATACGCGATAGAGAAGGAAAGGCTCCCACCTGAAGCTGGGACACCGACGTGGTTTTTTGAACTTGTGTTCCGCTTGTAGAGATTGATGACATCACGACATCCAGTTACAGCGTTAAGTTTCTTGGACAAGGTCAAGTATAAGCAAGCAATTCCGATCTTAACCCTTGCGTCAGATGTGATCAGGGGATTGAACATTGGTGTAAGGAAGGTTTGGGAACCATACCAGACAGGGTTCCTCATGTCGACAAGTGTTGTGTTGAAGCTCCATGTTTTCCTCCTTGAGGAACGATGGTACAAGTTCGTGCTCACAGGTAGACTAGTGCAGGATGGCCTAGAGGACTTGTTCTCTGAAGGCAGACTGAAGGCACTTGTGCCGGACGCCTACGAACTGAAAAGTGCACTGAAAATAATGTCAGTGAGCCAGTTCTTGAAGGTGCCGAAGACATCTGGCTATGACAGCACCTACCTGGTCGATTTCTTGTCAGCAGAGGTCCAGCAGGCGAAAAGTATGGACGAAATAAAAGGCAGTGAAGAGGGATGCGAGGACGTAGTTGACATAGGACATGTGTCTCCCTCCAGTGGAAATATACTGGCGCATCTGACGGTCTTTTTACTAAAGCCCATAATCTCTGCCGTCGAACACTTCTCGGTCAGCATGTAGCTGTTCGTGTCGGAAGCGCCTGGAGAAGAGTATTGCCTCGTGCAGTTGAAGGAGTATGTGCGGAATGGGAACAATCTCATATATGGATGTCAGCAAGTGTTCAACATTATTTATCAGTGTGAAAGCGCTTTCAGATATTTTTCTGTCAATGAACGTATTGAAACTCTGAATAGGCCGATGAAGAAACGGAAGGAAATGATTTGAAGAGATGTCGTGTTCCCAGAGGTGTTCTGTGATGACCACCCAGACATTATCGATAAGTTATTGGACCGATTTGATTTGTAGCCATACGGCTTCGGATTTATATGCGCTGGCTGAAACGTCCTGGAGACACAACTGAGTCCTACGTCAGTAAGACCGTTGCAGGTGCAAATATATTATTATTATTGGATAATATTATAATACTGTATGGTTCTTCAGAAATTGTCAGTTGAAGTAGTACCATCAGCTATCGGCTCGTATTTAGCGAAGATCCCGAACCGCTATCAGAACAGCAGAATATGTAATATGCACAGACACCCATTTGGCTGCTTCAGTTGCATACACCAAACCTCACCGCTACCTTCTTTCAAATTCTCGCGCTTTCATCTTCGCACCACGTATGTTATGCAATATGGTTTATGCACGTGACGTCACGGAAGCGCGTCGCCTGCCAGGTCACCGGAGCTCATCCAAAACTGCCGTCAAACTACGGAAGCCGCCATTAGGCGTCCCCGTGTTGCCAGGCCAGAATTGGCCCAGACCCCGCTAGTTTTGGCGGAGGAAATCTGAACAATGGTTTTGGTTCATGTTTGTCGTTTTCTCACTGTGTGTACCAAACAAAGACGTGTGAAACGTGATAAAACGCGATTAAATCTAGAGTGGGGGTCATATCTTGTTTTATTGTGTTGATGTATTCTTTTAGACTGGCCTCCAGCTAGCTTTCTAACTCGAGCCTACTTAGATTTCGGTTTCTATTCCGTGGTTGTCAAGCCATAAAACGCGTGAACGTAACTTTAATTAGTGAGTTTATTGGCGATTTTAAAGATATCGTGGTTACCGATGCCTTTAAATTGAGCCGAAATCCGAGAGCTTCGACGTCCAGTTCCGGAAGTCAGCAACATAAACATGAAACTCCCCATTGGCCTCTGGCGATGGAACTCCCCATTCATCATCTTAAAATAAAGTTGTTATGGTTGTTGCCCAATAAATGCATCAAAGAGAACTACAAGGGATCAGGAGTACCTTTCCTAAAGTAAGTACTTTTGAGTAATTACTTTCATGTGTGTGAAATTCTTCCACTATGTTTTTGAGGGAATTAAGTTTGTCTTTCCCTGGCCGTGCAGCTTTGTACATCAGAGTGCCAATATATACAAACATAGCTTTATTTTTGTAACATTTACCCAAACTGATAAATTTCAACATCAGAAATATTTTACTAACACATGCAGCATTGACTAGAGGGCACATGCCGCAAGGTAGCATGCCGCTTAGCACCCACCTTATCCCAGTTACTTATATTTGTTTGATCCCATCTGCCATGTTTTTGTTCAACCATCCGAGAAAGGGGACCGTAAGAAGCAGTGTAAGTTACTAAGAAAATAATTGCATTTCAGATACAAGTACACACACATATAGGAGCACCTTGTATTTTCCTCAAGATAATACAAGCACTCAGATACTATTTTCACTCTGGGAATATGCCAAGCAGATGCTGCACCATCCCATGAACAGCTCCACTCGGGAAGGCTCTGTTGCGATGGGGATGCATGCACCTGCAGCTGGAGATCCTATAGCTTTTTCCGACACATTTGAAGGTGTATTATGCATGTGCTACATAAAGGTAAAGAGGGCACTACTTCTGTTGTTTCTGTAATATTGTTAATGAAAATTTGTCGCCCTCACAGGCTCCCACAACAACATACGGAACGATATTCGAAATGGGTCCAGCTTCTTGAGGAAGTGAATGTGAAATCCTACAATGACTGCAAACACGACCTCATGTGCTCCACTCATTTTCAGCAATGCTCCTTTTATGGTGGACACAGTCGAGCTGTACTGAAGCCTGGTGCATGCCCTAGCGTTCCGGCACCAGGTCAACAAAGTATACATGTTCAGGTGATGGAGCTTACACTGTTTCATTCCTTTTAGTGTCAATGTGCCTCTGTACTGCTCTGTGAATTTTCTCAATTTTATCCTGCTTGTGCTTGTGTGCAGGTCATGCAAGAGTATACCCACAGCAAAGTGTGTCTCAGATGCAAACCCCTTCAAGCATTTGCCACGAAGCCATGACACAGGAAGGGCGTCACTTGTGCCATTCAGTTGAAAGTCTGCTTGCGGCGTACTTTTTGCTTGAGCAAGGGTTTTTCCAATCCTTTAAAAAGTAAAATACTAATGAAAAGTACATGATCACTGCATAAATGTAATTTTCAAAAGCCAAAAAAGGGTGGCCAGATAGTTTGTGTGAGGCATATTCTTTTGGCACATGTTACATGACTAAAATTCATGTACTAACCACAAAACTATGGCTTAAATTTTTGTGCAATTATACCAAAACCAAGGAAGAATCTCCAGCAAAGTGCGCGGGTACTACAACTGTCTACATCAAACAGCTATGTGCTACAACATGTTTTACATCGTGGCTGCTCAGTCGATCATCTCTTTTATATGGGGAGTACCGACACTGACAGTGCAGCGTGGTGTGGCGTGGTGAATGCGCCTGTGTAATACAGTACAGCTTGTTACAGAGAAGGTCAATGCAATTGTATTTTCACTGAAACAAAATAGAATCATCTCTTGATTGATGAAATTCACAAATTCCTTTATTTTATTAACAGTGCCCTCTCAAACAAAACACATTTCCTTATTTATTGCAAAATTACAGGCCACGCCTTATGAATCTCAATTATAATATTTTGCGGGAATATTGACCATTCATAAATTGTGTGTTAATTGTATTCGATACAATAAAGTAGACCACTCATGATCACCATCCATTCTTTTAATATAGAGGTGTACCTGTGTTGAAGAGCCTGTGTACCTACAACATTATATTTACGGTCTGACTTATTCAAGTTAAACTCATCTCCTACTGATTATTACCCCGAATCAGTTGAGCCCCAATTTTGGTTGAACGTGATCTCTGTCTGAACTCCAATCATGTATCATATCTACTAATTAGTGGCAATATGAATACGTATGTATGATGTAAAATTATTTTAGTGCAAAAATAAACTATGCAAGGAACGTTTGATATCACAACATTCAGCATTTGTGACCATTAATAGTGACAACTGTATATTTGACTTCCTTTACTTGAGGTCCAGTTGCACAGAGGAAAAGAGAAAAATTACGAAGCTTATAACACCCAAATGCATCAGCAGCACCTGATGTCATCCTGATTTACAGATGGGAAAATGAAAGACTGTACCTCCACATTTTTCTTCCCTTTTCTAGGGAGCATACTTTAAAAAAAAAGACAGATGCAAGTATAGTTTGCTCAGACGTGGCGCTGTAGAACAGCATCCCATCCACAACTACGTTTTGACATGCTCCTTGGCAGCAGCAGCTACATGTCTGTCGACTACCCCGTGAAACAGCTTAATTTTACTGTACTGTGCTCTAATGAAATCGTGACGGGCATTAATAAACAGATTTTCTTTGTTGCAACAAAGTTGTGTGTTCCTCTCTCATTCACCTACACGTTTCCCTCTACTTCGTGCATTCGAATAGCTATTCTGCCTGAATCACGGCAGATTGTGATATCGCACATCGACCTACAGAGCTCTGTGCCAAGTACCGTCAACATGCGCAATTCATTCGATGCAAACAACTTGATGCATCTGTTAATAGTTCAATTGCATGATGCAGCTAGCACGATGATCCATATGCTGCGTACTTCACTTCGCTAAATTTCAAACGAATTCACAAAAACGAACGCAGGTCATTGTTCATGATAGAAGTGGTAAAAGGCACCCAAATGTAAAGGCCACAGCACCGACAACACTACAAACGCGACGACGTAAACAAGGCTTGAAGTCCGGAAGCCACAAATCACCAATTTCACAAAATTGTGCAGCATATTGTGGATCAAGAACTTCAAAAAATACGTTTCCTCAATTCACAAACCGACGATTTCGCATTACCTTCGCCTTCGCAGCGCTTATTGTTGACATTAGGAGCATTTAGGCTTGGCTTGGACAAGTTGCCAGTTGGATGGCTTGGATTGAATCTGTAATCCACTTGGATCCAAACAATCATCCAACTTTAGGCACAGTGTGCCCAGACACTTTATACTTTGCGCCAAGTATGGGGAGAGAAATTTCTGTGCTAATAACTGTGGGACGTCTGATGGCTGCCGCCGCCGTTTGACGCGCTGAATAGGGAGAAATGCATGGGAAGATGGCGACTTACTCCCACCTGTTGTCTGCTCCGACGTCATATTGTACACTCTAAATCGTTTTACACCTTGAAGGGTGTAAATAAAAATGTTCATGGCGCACACCTTTTAAGGTGTATTTTAACACCCTCATGGCAATTGGGGTGTAAAGGGTGTAACGCCGAATAAAACTGCTGGGTTCATGGCAATATGCTGGTAACTGCGTATTCACAATTACCAGCATATTGCATATAATCACATTGAGGTCCATATATTGTATGCACATCAAGGTGATTAAATATGTGTGTAAACATGCGCAGCCGACATACAGACAATCATGTATGGCATGGCAGCTGTGCATGGCAATGAAGCATAGCAGCTGCATATAGCTTTTTGTGAAATTGTAGACCTTCTCATAAGCGGGCATCTCCCCCATATGCATGCTCATTACTTAGAACGTTGCATTTATTCGTTTCTTCAAGGCTTTGCAGTGTTGTACCCACAAATATCTATCCCCTGTAAAATGCGTTACATTGTTCATTATCCACGACTCATCAGGATGTTTGGTCCTCTCCTAGCTGTATGGTGTATGCGTTTCGAAGGGAAACACCAGCATTTTAAAGATGTTGCTAGAAAAACTCGACATTTTAAGAACATAACCCTTTCATTAGCAAGAAGTCATCAATTTTATCAAATGTATGTGTGGTCGCAGCCCTTAATCAGAAATGCTACATCTACTGATGGCTCCAAGGAGATACTACTTCAACATGCCCCAGGAGCAATCCCGAGTTACATTCATGACCGTGATATTCACGCAGAATCTATAGTCTATGTAAAAAGTGCAGTTGATAATGATAACATTTGCTTCACATCGTCCAGACTTGTACGTATTTGGAGTATTGTATTTAAAATACTGTATTTTAAATACAATTTGCGGTATTTTGGTACTCTACTCAATACTTTTGTTTTGTGTATTTGTACTCTATTTAAAATACATTTTATGGTATTTTCTACTCAATACTCTAATTACATATTTTGGATCTCCCTCTCAAACTTTGTGTCTCGTCTTTCCATTATCTTGCGTGTTCAGTGGAAATTTCCTGAGTCCCTCGGACATTGGCCCTTCTTGGAAGTCACCATTTAGAGATCTTGCCCCGTATGTACTAATCCTTTGCGGATGAAGGTTCTATTATGAGTGCCCTAATGTGGTAACGCCGAATTCTGACCTCGCCAAGGAGGGACCTGCTAGAAGTTTGATTTCTTCTGGGTCACATATACTTAGTGGAGTTATATGATATCTCTGTCATCTTTTTGGGACTTCTGTTTAGATGACTCCTATCATACAGGGACGGCTTGCATAGTACGCGGGTTTTAGGTTATTCATGTCACATAGCGGCGACTCGCCGCTTTGACCAGTGACTGGTGACTTTTTGAGTTCAAGGATAAATAGTGCCTTAATTGTATTTCAAATACTTTTTGAAGTATTTCGTACTATCTTAATTACTTTAATTTTCATGTATTTATACTCTATCTTAATTACATTCTAACGTCAGTATTTATTATCTTATCTTAAATACAATTTTGAGTATCTTGTACATGTCTGACATCGTCCACACATCATCACACATCTTCCGAGGAGGACTTACCCGTGTTCGTTGAGATTGCAGGCATATATGTTATTAACTCTGATATACCATTTTTCTCATACAAACATTAACTACAGTTGAGTATGATGAGCACTATCATGTATTTGTTCTGTCTTGCAATGAGAAGCAACGTGTTTTAAGAAATTTAAGCACTAACTCAACAGATCTTCTAAATCTGCACACATTACTAGATGGTAGATGTGTTGTAAATCCACGCCATGCATTTTTGTAATGTAACTTCCCGTTCCCTGTTGTTGTATATATTCAGTTTCGTTCATGTGAACGAAAAACATACTCCCTTTACATACCCAGGCGACACACCTGATTTCACCTGAGGGTGTAGTACACCATTGTCACCCTCAGGAACTTCCAAAACAAAGTTGCAGGGTGTGAAAGCGGTGTGATCTTTGTTAATACACCTATTTTACACGTTTAAAGGTGTGAAAAGATTTAGAGTGTATAGTACTACCAGATCGGACTATATGTGCACGTTGACGACGTTGGCGGACTGTTTTTTGCATCCCTTCCTTCCACAACGAACATACGGCTTCATGGGTAACGAAAGTGCAGGCAAGAAATATATAGACAGCTTCGACGGTGACGATCTCTCCCGTAATCGAGCGAAAATAAGAGTTCTGCTTTGGCGTTGATTCGTGCGCTCTAAAGCGTGGTGACTCTGCACACGATTTGTCATTGTGGCCTCATGTGGACCTTAGTGATATCCACGGATACTTTGTAATGAAAAATAGCTTTCTTTCGAAGGAGCAACTCAAGGCAAAGAAGGCACTGGAGGCATACATTATTTATTTATTTTTTTTACAAGTGGATGGGTCGAGAAACCCAGACTGGGAGAGATTCAGGACTATCACATGCTAGCGCTTTCACAGGTTGGAACCTTAATATGGCTCCTTGATATGTCTTATCCTCACAATGAGGTATTACAAACATGAAGATGCTATGTTGTACAAAAGCTTACGACAGTATTACAATTATACTACGATAATACGATATTGCATATACGTACCACTACACGAAGTAAGTACGGACGCATTAAATACTTTTCAAATAGAAATTGTGTTCACTGAAGCACTGGATATTTTGGAGTTCAAAACTCCAGCAGTTCTCTTATTACTAATTTCTCTATTTGTACATGTTGCTTCTCACAGGGCTGTTGCAGACACATTCACATGACACCACAGGTTTTCCCGGCGATTTTAATCCAAGTGCCAGCTAAATTAATCCACATGCCACGCAAACTTTATGGAGCATGGATTAATTTAGCTGGCACTTGGATTAAAATCGCCGGGAAAACCTGTAGATGTACGTGCAAAAAATAAATAAGTAAAGCAGCATTAACGTGTTGAGGGTAAGGGGGTGTACAGGTGTGGTCATAGTAAATCACTGATAACATGCACACTCTGCAAAACTTCTTCAAGTTTTCTGTTTCATATTTCCAATATTTTTGCAGGTGAATCATTCCCAAGCACTGTCTGCACCACGTCTCAAGGTGTGGATTTTGTTTAAAAATTTTGTTTAAAAGAAATCGCGACAGCCCACTGCAACTGCGTGCCAAGACATGGTGAGGTCTGCTCTCATGTGGTTCCCCGCAGTTTGCTTCTACCTGGAATCCCGAAAGAAAAGACCTGCACAGACTTGGAGAAAAAGTCAATGCTCACCCAGTTGCAGGGATGGATTTCACATCTGCCAACATGAAGCGACGGTGCTTGATGCAGTCAAACCCACGACCAAGCCCGCAGCAGAAAAGAAAACCTTATGTTCGATGTGCCGCTACCAACAGCTTCAGATTGGGATGAATTTTTCGCTGGCCTGATAGAATCAGGACTGAGGCCAGATGTGACTGCAACAAACCCCTGGTACGGCAACTTATTTCTAAATCCTGTGCGTGGGAACAATGCATCGGTCTTGGATACACTGTACAGACAAGGAAATGAAGCTCTCAAGAGTGACCATCTTTTGAAGAAGTGCAATGAAATGGCAGACAATGTTCTCATCACTACCCAGACCATTTCTCTCACGGAGAGGTCGACTCCCACACAATCTAAGAAACCGACATGGTTCAGGCACAGAAGTGACCGCTTGACAGCGTCTAGTCTAAAGGCCGTGTGTGCTGCTCATAGTACCGCTTCTTCGCTAATAGTACGACTTCGATCTGTATATGCACTGTATGCAATAAACTATTTGATTTATTGAAAAAAGAGGATATGCTACCCTGCCACATACAAAGCTATGGGACCCTTGCAAAATATAAGGAACTTGTCATTGCTGGCCATGACAATATGAGTTTTGAAGCCACGGGGCTGTTTGTTCACAAGGACACACCATTTATAGCTGCTACACAGACATGATAGCACAGTGCCCAAGTAAAGTGTCCATTTTAGATTGCAAACGAGAAGCGAGCAGCTGCCCAATAAGTTTAGTAGCTGTGTATCACTTAATAATGATGAGCTCATAGCCTGCGATACTTATGCCTACTATTATCAGGTGCAATGTCAAATGCTCGTATATCAGGTAGAGTGTGCAGACTTTGTGCTCTCAAAAAAGGATGCGGATGCGGTGCAACGGATTCGTAGGGATGATCAACTTCTTGAAGCTGCCATAAGAAACGCTGAAGTGTTCTTCAGATATGCTGTTCTGAGTGGCAAAGTGGTTCACCCGATAGAGAAAATAGACGGACTCCGTGAAGATTAAAGCCTTATTTTGCAGCAGATGTTTGTGAGTGTATTATGCATCATGCTTTTAGTCAATGGCAAATATGTAAAATATTTTGGTAATGCAGACTTTATTGGCGCCAAATCATAAAAACCATTTCATCACACATAGAGTTGCTTTCATTCAAGACAGCATATCGTTACAAGGCAAGTATGTTAACGTCAAAATAAGAATAGCCAACAACTCGGGAAAAGGTGCTGACGCCAGAATGTGAACTTTCCACTGTTTTCGAAATTTCAAATTCCGCTATTTCACGTGGAACCGGCTAAGTTTATCGATCCGTACCATGCAAGAGTTAAACCTGAATGTTAGCTACCAGCTAACTATTTTACGACCAGCCGCCCTATTCTCACATGTTGTGTTTGACCGTCACTACCGAATGATGACATGGATAGTCATTGATGATGCTGTCTAAAAAAGAAACTAACTGTGCAATTTAGACATTCACTTCCTCCTCAAGCCCAAAAGGCTGACGCGGCGTTTCCGCTCATGTGGGCATGTCGAATTCAACAGCTTGACTCAACACGCTTCTGTTGTCTAGCCTTCAGTTTCTTCGTCTGAGTGCGACTCCTGCACCCGATAATGGCACAAAATTCCATGCGGAAAGAATCAGGGGATAAAAATCACAGCGTAAGCTTTCAGAAAATACGCAGCAGAGCGGCGATGGTACCACAAAATGGCGACAGTCCCAGCATACATCATTTGAGTGACGTATATGAATAGCTGCTATAAGAAAAAGTTCAAAATCTAGCATTGTATTACGAGCCCATGGTATCAATCCCACAAAGCACCATAATCATATCGAAAAATTGCCAAATTAAATACCTCCGGATCTCCAAGTTTACACACATAACGAAACGAGCATAACGCATGGTAGAGGCACTTGTTGTAAACCCCTCTGGTACAATTAACGGTAAAAGAAACATTCCCTATTCAGTCCTCACACTCTGGATCAAAATTTCACAGCATGTATCCATTACAGCGCGGGCGGGTTTAAGAAAGAATCTTTCAAAATGTATTGTTTTACAAAGAACGGGTAAAATTCCCCGATAAGGAGTCAACCGCGCAAAAATCCCCGACCAAAAAACAATCGCTAAAGAATCCACCATTAAACTGTTTAAAAATATATCGTTCAAAATAAACTGTTTAAAAATATACCCTGTAGTCCCACACGACAGCGGAGTGATAGATGTGTATCTCTACGCAGAGGATAGCAGTAGGACGTAGCTTATATTGGTGGTTTTTGCCCTTGTTAGCACTCACCCTCTACCTAGTGGTCTGTCATGGCTGCCGTATTTGTTGTGTGTGTGTGTTGTTGCTGTTTTCCGTTCTAGTGTAGATAAGCCCATTAAAGACATTATATGCATGTCCCGCGTAATTTCGCTTGACAAAGCATCGACGGGAACTGTGGCAGTGCTGAGCGCTCGTTCGTTCGTCTGTGTGTTCAGAGTTCGCTTTACACTGACGTTCAAATGAAGTACGCTTGCTTCACGTATGAAGCATGGAAGTCCGATGTACGAAGTATACTCATGACAGGAGTCCAATTAAATTCGCAGATTTTGGGATTATTTGTGAAAGCGGATTGTCTAATTCACTCGCGGCGATACCATGTGACAGTATGGTTGATTTTGGGGGATTCTGAAACGATTTATATTTAGCGGCAATATTCTTAACCGGGGATTCCCTAGCGTTTTTATTATTTTTGTGCGTTGATCTTTAAGCATATATTCGGGGAGATTTATTGTTAACCGTGGCTACTTACGCGTTTTTTCAAGGTTATTTTTAAGAGTATCAAACGGGATACACCGACAGCGCGCATTCGCCGAGAGTTTGAGACGAATCGCGGTTGAATAGCGAGAACCGCTTCCGAATCGTATGTTTGACCCAATATGGCGGCGCCGAGACCCGTGTCTAAGCCCTGCAAGCGGCGCTGGCACATCGAGGCACCCTGTTTGACGCTGATTTACCGGCAGCTTGACCAACCTGGGACCAGTGTAGCGAGAAAGGAGGACAAGGGGAGGGAGGCACAAGCTGCTAAACAAATACAAGCAAAAAACAGTAATAGGAAGGAGAGAGATACGCCATTGATGAATCTGAGCGATCACGCAATGGTTTCGCAATGGTTTCAATGGGGGCACCCACTCGCTCGGACTCCTACTTCTCGGACGCGTGGGCGTCGTCTGATGGAAACGGGCAAGTTTCTCGTGCCTATTGCATTTAGCTATACTCTTGCATTTTCCTCCAATTTTGTCGATATCTATTAGCGTCACCTGCTGGCAAACCGTGTTTGTGGATACTTTGTTTACAGTGAAGACTACAAACGGCGGTCCGTGAATAACCGGTACTTCCGCAAGGCAATAGCCACAGACGGACATGCTGCTGTGTTCGTAAACGCCATGTAGGTAAGGTTAGTACGCGGATGAGCACGCCGCTGGTCTGCGTTGAACGCCGCCGCCAAACAAAAACGGCACCGGCGCATACGTCTAGTTTGACGGTTGTTCTAGATGAGCTCCGGTGACCTGGCAGCATGGGGTGACACTCAATGTATTACTCCATAGACATAAGCGTGCTGGGCGAACACAATGCATTCTGGACAGTTCCTGGTCGCAAGTGAACGCAAACGTCAACGCATACGTCACCTTAAAGATGGCCTCGCCCGTGATCGGCGGCCTAACCGGTTGTACAAAAAAAAAAACGCATTTGCTGTTTCTGGGCACCGTTTTGGGTGTCTTTCCATCACGGTAATTATTTTTATCCAATATATATAATATCGCACTAAAACGCACAGTTTTGCACATGAGGCCTGGTATTGTCGACCACTTCCGAAGATGTGATGACAACCCCGCGTAAAGACACGCTGAGCTGATGCGGTGCACGTAAACGAAGGAGAAATTAACATATCGTGACAGAAGTACTGTATAGTTTACGTTGGGAAAATACGTTGAACTCTCTGCTATATACCGATGGAATATGTCGGTAAGCGCATAAAATGACATGCAAATAAAGTCACATGACCTCAAATGACGTTTTCTAGGACGTGCGACCAGGACAAGATGGCAGTCTTGCAAAAATCACCCGCTTGAGGATAGTCACAAAAATGGAGGAACTTATGTCACTCCTGTGCATGGCAGGCACCCTACAACTGTGCGTCATGCACCGGCACCTGTCGGGAGAGAAAACCATAGGATACTCGGGCGTCGTCTGTTAGAGAGAGAGAGAGAGAGAGAGAGGGGGGCCTCCCCTAGGAGACTGTATAGTTATACCAAGGGCCCGAAACTCGCTAGTTCCTTTGTGGAATAAAGTGAGGCGCATCATGGGTTTGACGTCATCGGACGTCAGAAAAAGTCATAAATTTAACGTCACGGCGACATCCGGTGGCTAGTGGAAACTGCTTGGTTCCCATGAGGATGAATTGTCCGTTTCCTTCTTGTCCGCTTCTTGATGTAGAAGCGATTCGAGAGTCCGAACGCCTCGTTCTTCCGATACCCAGTCAACGGCTGTCGACAGGTAAGTCATTTGTTATTGCTTGTTGCCTTACAACACCGCATTCGCTCATAAGTAGCTCAGCAGTCACTGTAAATCCGGGAATACGCTGTGACCGACCGCGGAGCTTTGCAGTTATGATGGTGAATTTCTTTTCGTGAAACAATATCATTTTCATGTTATGATTAAATGCCCGCTCACGTCGTTCTGTCTAAAGGCATGACACTACTGAAAGTCTGATTCTCGGTGATTTCGCTCAACAGGTTTCGTCCGACGTGAACTTAGTAGCTGTTCTGTACGTGGCATGGCCTGAATATATCATTGTGAAGTAGAGCAATAAAAGATTTTTTTTTTACTTAGGTCGCTCATCACACCCCATAGTACTTTTTTTTTTGTTAATTAACGTATATCCTCCCCATAGCTGCTAGCTTCTCACAACCACACCATAATCCTCCTTATTTTCGCATTCAATAGAACCTTTAATCTTTGTGTTTACATTGCAACTTTCACGTGCATGGCTATATATCTTATCCTAATTTCAATCTTGCAGCTACTGAGCTCCAGCCCCCGTAGCAGTCCTTGCCCGAGGCAGTCCGACGTCGCCAGGCTTCTTCAAGCGAATTCCGGAGCAATATTAGTGTCATGTTGTTTTCGATACTATAGACATGCTGTGTACGTGTTGCTTGCATAAAAGATCTAATGTGAAAAAAAAATAGCCAAGGCTCCGTCGTTTTTCTTTAACTCCCACTGCAGTCGAACAAACGCAAACCAAAGAGCAAAAGAGAGGAACAAGGAACAACAATAAAAGACAGGAAGCAGAGCAAAAAGGAGGAGAGTAGTGGGAGACGCACGGCACGTCATTCTGCGACATAATCAAAAAAGAAAAAGTAGGGTGGCTAGTCTCAGTCATTGGTCCAGCTCCGGAGGTCACGTGAGTTTTCCGCTACAATAGCTTTCTATGGCAGCTTCGTACCCCTGCACTCTTAGAAATGAACTTCACCACATAGCACGCTCCTAGCCAACCATCGTCTCGAATAATATCGTTATCTGCCGTGATTTGCTGAAAACGGAAGGCGTACGCCATTTTTGTGACAATTATGAACCGCATAAGTGTCACAAAAAAGGCGTACGCCTACCGTTTTGAACAAATCAGGACACATTGCCACATCATTCGAGATAATGGTTGGCTAGTAGCGTGCTATGCGGTGAAGTTCATTTTTGAGAGTGTGGTTATGCTTCCTTCATGTGCGACCCTGCCGATATGGGAAGGCTGCGCCGCGGGCTGTAAGCCGTGCCTCCGACAGCACATGACGACGCTTCTTGACAGCATTACAAGTTCGTTGCGCTGAAGTCGGGATCAGAACGCCAATGGAAACCTTCTTGCATCATGATAGTCCACAAAAACAAACAGAAAACTATACTAAGCTAGGCTGTCTGAACAACGCAATACACTTTTTGGTCCCGTAACGAAACCGTGCGTCTGGAAGCGCCATTTGTTTTGCGCTCAGTTTATTAAGTACGTCTTACAAAGTTACGGAAAGTTAGATATGTAATGAACATAAACATTGGTCATGGAATAGAGTTATATTCTGCAAGAAATCCGAGACTGCCTTTTACGCTGCCTTGAATAGAATAGGAGACGAAAAGGAACCCGCTAGTTGATGTGCATTCAAAGCCCTGCACCGAGCTGCAAAGTTTCCCTAAGCTCTTCGTCTGGTCACGGCCGTCAAATACTTCCACGCTCTCTTGCTTACAGTCGTTGGATAGCGCAAACCTCGGGAATGCTAGGTGAACGCGTCCTTCGTTGGCCTCGATCAACCACGTCTGGCTCACCTTGGTATTGCCAAGGGTGAAAGAAAGCGACTGGGTAGTCGCAGTGAGAAAGTGCGAAACGCACGGCAACGGATCGTACTTGACTTCGAAACCTCGTTTCTCAGTCTCGCTGTCTGTTTCGAACACCTGCAAGACACGGAAATCGTCTGAACAGCTTCGATAGCTAAGTGCACAGTCAGTTCAACGGCAGAGAAACATATGCCTGGCATGCCTTTTAGACATGGAGGCTGTGGCTGACTGCTCACAGTTTTCCAATAGTAATATGCGGTACAGGTCTCGCGTTGGAAATACTGTGAAGGCACCCGTGCTCTTGTGAATGAACCTAGCTTGTGCTAGATCCCATTTTCTTAAAATAAACATGGTAACGATGAATGTGCTATCAACGGATATATCTATTCACTGGCATAAGTAACCCTACCATGATATTCATGATTGATCTCTTTCTTCCTTTGTGAGGGCGTTCGGAACAACGCAGTATGGGCGTAACGCATGTCACCAGATTCAAAGTAAGACAAAAATAATATTTTGGTTTAGTGCAGAAAAGTTACATCAGTTATAAAAATGCAAGTTTTATGCAAATGAAAATATGAGATGCCTCCCTTTTTCTGCACACCGGGGAAGCAGATATGCGCGCGACGCAACGGTGACAGTTCATTTGAATGATGGAATTCGAGCACATACCCCTGACTGCCCGTGAAAGATGCATCCAATTGAAAGCATTATATTGATTGTAGCACATACAAGTCGCACGCACAAAGTATAGCATGATCCGTATACAAGCGATTCTGGTTTGGTAGTGTAACAGTGAAGAATGTGACATTAGTGGAAATTATGCTTTCAGCTTTGTCCATTATCATAAACCTGCTTTCAATCCCAATATGCTCCGTCAATTACTCTGAAGCCTTGTACATCATTAGTTAACCCTAAAATGATCATCAATGCTATTAGGTAAATGGCTAACAAATTGATATATCTTGATCAACTTACCACGTATACTATGCTGGACGTGCTCTTTATCGTGGCGTTTTCGCATACCGTGCGAAGCCGCTTATAATTCGTACCATTGCCGTCGTAAACAGAGACGATGTCATGGCATTTACCGTCGTACATATCCAATTCGATGTCCCGGAACGTCTGTAAACAGGTAAAAGGCAAACATCAACATATCTCTAAGTTACTCTAATATCGCTTTGCTGCATCATGTGATGGAACTAGGCCACAGTCGTATTCTCCTAGATGGCAGCGTGTCCCACTGGTACATCAAACGCGTATCAGACCGATCAGGAACGAATTTTTAAATAGAAATCCTAGTGTCGAGTGTCGGCTTAAAGGGACGCTAAATGCAAGAAAGATATTCTCAGATGAAAGCTCGAGTTTCAACAAGCAGAACTTATTTTACTTAGCACTACCGTTTGTCACGAAAACCCTGTCCAACCATCCACAAAACTACCGTCGTTGGCAGCGCCCAATCGGATCCTCAAGACGCAGAAACGGTTGCATTAATGCTGCGAAGATGCTGTACTAATTCTGCGACTCCACGTGGCTTTTAAAACTGAGTGGCGTTACCGCTTGAGACCAGTTGACTCTTCCAGATGCTATCACTGCGGTGCTCTGGAATATCCAGAGCACATTCTTCATTGCCCACACTACCAACCTTCCCGAGCCGCACTCTCCGCGTCTCTTAATCAGCTGGACTCTCGCCCCTCTTAGCTCAATCAAAATCGCTTGGTCCCTAGCCAAATCCAGCCCACCAACGCTCTGCCTCCAAAGTTCTTTTGAGCTTTTTCGACACTACATAGGACTTCGATCGTTATTGTGAAATGGCTCATTATTTCATTCCCCACATCACCACCAGCAATGGGGTATAGTATCGCTCGGTGACATTCCGTATTCATCATCTCAAATAAAATTGCTTTTGTTGCTTCACGCGCATTGCCGCGTTTTAAAAACGACTTGCTTGACTGACATATGTCTGCAATATTGCAGCAGATTAGGAATAAATGTTCCGATGCAGCAAATTATCCATCAATGTCACCAGCAGGAGCCAGAGAACGAGATTACTTCGCATTACCGGCCGCACTATTTCTGTATGGCTAACCCGCTGCGCCGTGAGGCACGCATATTCGGAGTGCAACTTCCCGATGCGCAAAGTCCAGCAGTGGACGCGGGGTAGTGCCGAGGGAGGAAACAGTTCGGTACGATTTTGTTTAACCGAGTGGAAACTGAATAATAACCTCCATTACGGAATGAACGCAGCCCTTAACGTAACTTAAAAGGAACTGGTGGATGGAATTTTAGTGTGCCTCTAAGGAAGCACAGAAAACACGTCAGTCACTACCCCTTTTTTAAACCAAGCGCGTATCCTGTGTACTAGAATTCGCCATGTGGAGTGATTCATTCGACAGACGCATAAATATCGCAGAATTCGACTATAAAATTGCGACCGTGGGCAACGGTGGTAATATATGCAACCCTATTGAAAATAATTCCTGAGGTTACCTCAGAATCTGAGGTCTTCAGGTAGCCTCAGAGCTTGAGGTTCTGAGGTTACCTCAGAGCGTGAGATCCTGGGGTTACCTCAGAGCTTGGGGTCCTGGGGTTACCTCAGAGTTTGAGTCCCTACGGTTACCTCAGGGCCTGAGGTTTCCACAGATTGGACCTGAAAGCATTGGACAACACAGAGCGCCCGTAGCACGACTTCGTGTTCAAAGCCTTTTTATTGGTATTGAGGTCATCAGGTTCAAAATATTTTTCAGGTACTTTAATTTGTCCTTCAGTGTCGCGACTCTCTTCATTTTCTTTCTGGTTTCTTCGCCTTCCTCCGTCCTGCTCCTGAAGCACTGGAGGTATGCACATAGAGATAAAATTCAGTTCAGGTACCATAACCAAAGGGGTAATACAAAATAATACACGAAATACCGAATAGTGATTACCAAATTGAGTGAGCATGTCTGCATCTACGAAAGTAACTTGCCCCACGCAGTGACTATACTATAAAAGTTCATTACGGTAAATTGCCATACTCAAAACGCAGGCGGTTGCGACCACAGGCATACCTAGAGTCTCCAAAAAAAGTTTAGTAGCTCTATGCATACCAAGAATATGCGTATACGTTTTCAACAAGAAAAAGTAACGATAAATGCTTGTCGAACCAGAGGGATAAACAGTCTGGTGAGCAGCACCCTCAGGCACGTTGTCGAATGAAAAGCAACAGAAGCACAGAAATCTGGTGCCGATAATACACCGTTCAAGATACGTAAACACTCACATTATTCCGCGTTTGTTGCTGTTCCGGCTCACGCCTTGATGGTTTTCCTATCCACTTTCATTCGCTGCAGGCCTTGGCGATATCCTCAGTGCCTATCACACGACATGCAATCGATCTGAAATGCATCGTAGGGAATCTCAAAATACGGTATCACAAGTACTAGAAATTCAAAGTTACATCAACTTCTAAAGTGTCACTTTCCATTCACGAGATATTCAAGCACAATTTTTACTTTGAAACAAGACACACACGCACACACACACATACATACAGCAAAAACTATATACAAGAAAATGTCCTTCTCGTACCTTCCAGAAAGATGCTTCCACGGGTTTTCTCGCCCTCCTTCCGGAAAATAGCGTGCACTGGATATTCCGTGTTCCGATTGAAAATCTGTGCGATCGTTGTCTTCAGAAAAATTCCTCACGTCGTCCACAGAAGCAACAACTCGAATGTCGTCAAGAAACTCATCATGACACCTTATTAATAAGCGGCACACAGGACGAAGCAAACACGCATGCCATGGAAGCTGGCGCGCAACTGCACTAAGCAGGCGAGGAGGCGATTCCGATCAACCGAGCAACGAGCAGGAACTTAGTGTACGGCCGGTCAAGGGAAAAAAGAGAGAGAGAGAGAGAGAGCGCGAGGGAGAAATAGGGATGCGTGGCTGGGAGCGAAGCCATTGAGTGGGGCTGGAAAAAGAACACCCTCGCATGTTTCCCGCGTTGTTGTTTTCTTTCTTCTTTTTCATTTTTTTTTCAGAACCAAACGAAACGAAATATTCCATCTTTTGTAGATTCTTTGCACAACGTTTCATTGTGGCGTACGCCAACCCGTGTGAAGCTCATAGAAGCAGAAAGTATCGCAACAACTCCTGCTTCAAATTTGATCTAGCCATTATAGTCTCTAATAGAAATACACGTGGGAATCTACCGTTTACCCTTTATTGCGCTTATTGTGTTTTCAGATGACTGGTCATGCAAAAATCGGTAGTGTATTTTTCACACGAGTAATGTGATTTCTGTTTGTATATTACCAAAACCCTCGAGACTAGGAAGCTACGCAAACAGACGCACGCGCGACAGTGTCCGGCTGTTTTCGTAGTTCCCTAGCCTCGGGTTTTAGTAATATGAATTATAATCTCCAGCTCGCTTGCTCTTTAGCAATTCTTTCATTGTGATTTTTGTTGTGGGCGCTTTGTGCTAGCACAGCTTTAATTTACAACCGAGTATAATTGAGTTTGTCTTTCTGATGGTTTATGTGGATGACACTTATGAAATTTCACGTTTTGGTGTTACGGTTTGGTGTAGGCTTAATTCACGTTGCCAATTTAATAAAGGTAACATAATTAAATTACGAATCATCAAACTAAATTCTACTCCAAAACACATTGCGAACCTCTCCAACGAAAAGGCCCCCTGAGAAATTCCCAAGGCTGTAAGGTGTACCAAGGCCCTATGTTGAATCTCAAGATCCGCCGAGGTAACCGCAAGAGAGCTACGGCCTGGTCTGAGGTATTGAGGCGGAACCTGAAAAGAACCACAGCAAGGTCTGGGGTTCTTAGGTAGAACCTCAGAATTTCTTGAGGTTACCTCAAAAGAGCGAAAGCGATGTCTGAGGTTCTGAGGCAGAACCTCAGAATTTATTGAGGTAGCCAACCACAGCCGGGTTTGAGGTCCTCACCCTTAACTCGGTACCCTTTAGTAAAGGGTAAAAAATCGCAATATTTTACCCTCTATTTCAGAAGCTACCAGGTACCCTCTGAGCAGTACCTTTTATAAAAGTTACAAGGAAACCGGCTAATTAGAGGTTACGGCCTTCAATCCAGCCCCTGCCCGTAAAGGTTACGCCAACGTGCGGCTTTTTATACAGGATGTTCATTTTTATTCGCAACAGAGTAGCGCTCATTTGGCAGGTGGATTATGTGAATTTTTGCTGATTAATCGATCCGTAGTTACAAACACATGCGTCAGGAAATGTCGGAAATGTTTGTAACTACTATTTTCGCAAATTAATTAATTTGCGAAAATTAACATAACCCACCTGTCAAATGAGCGCTGGTGTGATGCGAATAAAAACAAACACCCTGTGCGTGGGATATGGACAGACATTTACAGAACACACCAAGGTACCAAAATGAACCAGCAGAAAAGGAGATCTTGAACATATGTATATTACAAAAACAGAAGTCTGTCGAGAGGTGACACATTGTGCACAAGTGCGATTCTGATGTGAGGAGAAACCATGATCGCTTTACCAAAGGTATGTGGAAAAAAGAACTATCTTCTAAGTGAGAAGTAATGCATAAAAGTGCGAGGAAGCCAGCGAGTCAAAACAACTGACCTATGTTTGCTAAGCTGAACAGACCCAACGAAATGGAGAATTGCAGCAGAAATTTTTTTCCACATTCGAATTTATTCCACATTCGTGTTGCAGACGCGAGCGCAAATGGCAATACAGTATTACATAAAACGCACACAACCTTGAGGAATATGGGTGTACAGTAACGCAGGAGACACTACATTACTGCGTTATCAGCGTTGGAGGCGCTCTGGAACGAGTTTGTGAGGTACTGCATTGCGCTGGTGACCGTATGTGAACCTGCATGTGGGATCCTGGGAACAAAAGTTTGGGCAATGAGAGTAACATTTACGGAACCATTCAAATCCGTACAAAGCACAAGGTACAAAGCAGCATAAATGCGCGAAGGCGTTCACTCCGCGATTGAGTCTTAGAATATCGTAAGACTACAACAAGTAGGAAGCTGCGAATTATATATCTCGGTGCATATATCCGCAGCTCGCAAAATGCACGCCGGTGTATTGACTTGGCGACCAAGTAAGAGCAGAAAAGTAGCAAGCGTAAGTGGCGTTCATATGCAGGACCGCAAAACGCTTGCCATAATCACAACAAACATGCGCTAAGATCTCTTGCTATCAAAATAACAGACGCACCTAGCACAAAATGTACACTTACCCAGTGTATGAAGCGTGTGAATTAGGGCTGCGGTGGTGACGTTCGTTTTCGGTTATATATTCTTTGCAATCTTCGCACTCACTACACTTTCCCCTGAAAACACCGAAAATATCCTTGTTTGCTAGCGACATCTAGCTTTTCCGTTGTTCCTGACGATACTATGATAAACGCGAGGAAAACCACTGATTAAAACAGATTACACTTGTTAACGGACGGACGACGAGCGTTAAGCGTCTCAAGGAAACCGCTCTCTGTGTGGATAGACCTAGACCAGGCTCGGCTACGCAGCGAAATCGGAAATCTTGGTGGTTGCGGCATTGACAATGGTTTTCCACCCTTTAGAAAGAAACATACTATCAGTATTCCAGACTGCGAACTTATAATCTGTGTTCATACAGCATTGATAACATGTAGTCGACGTATAGATGACGCTGAAACAGATAAAAAATAACAGCGTAGATTCGCAACTGTCGTCTCGAATGGGAGGCTGAAACGCGGCATTATGCTGAAAAACAGAAGGAAAACAAACGATAAGAAACTAACAAAGAAATTATCGTTGGAGATTTCGCTTAGAAGTTACAGTGTCGGAGTAGAGGGTACATTTATAAGTTACAACAAGCTGTTTTTGTTTTTTCCGAGATGTAACTTCTATTCCTGTTGGAAAGAGATGACTTTGGTCGCTTTTAACCTCTAAATGTACGTTACAGTGGTGTAACCTATAACAAATCTCGAAATCTACGTCTATATAGAAGTTACATGGTTCTAAAAGTTACAATAAAAGGTACGGGTTTAAGAGTGCTGAGGGAGAGTCTCAGGATTTCTTGAGGTAACCTCAGAAGAATCACGGCAGTTCTGAGGTAACCTCAGACAACCTCAAGATATCCTGAGGTAACCTCAGGATTTCTGGAGTAACCTCAAGACGTTTTTCCAATAGGGAACCAGCCGCCAGAGTCACATTAACGTCCCTACGCTACAGCCCTCTAACTCGTTCCGAGGTACGTTGTCTGCAGCACAGAAAGAAATGGAAGAGAAACAAACAAACAAAACAAAAACAAAAAAAGACGGGGGAAACGCCGACCCCGAATTGACTGTGGTCGCCCTTAAAACAGTAATGAATGACATCACCGACGATGTTTTCGCCATCCTCCGCCTCGTTACGCCCTTCAAGGCGAGTTGAGCGGGAACGCGCCCGTCGATATTCGGATGCATTTTTATGCGAAAATTATTACATACAAATAATCGTTATTGGTCGTCCAATCAAGTCATTGTTTCACAATGCATAAAGGAGCATCGACGTACTCAAGAATAAAAATGTGTCAAGAGAAGTAGAAATTATGACTAGAAGCCTTGGGATATGCCTTCGCACAAAAAGTATGATAGCAGCGCGCATTCGTGGTACGCAAGAGAACTTTAGATCTCGCACGTCAGGAAAGCTCACTCATACTCTAAACCGGCCCTGGGCTGTCAGTCTGTGACGTCATGTCTGTCACCCAATAGCAGGGTGTGCGCCTTCCTGTTTACTTTCGTTATTCTTGCAGTTGCTTTTCGCGCCGATCGTCCAGCGTTTCGGCATGTCACTTTCGCTAGCAGACGGTTCTCGGCAACCAACAAAAAGTTCTGACTGATTCCACACACCAGGGGCAGCATGGCCGCTGCACACATTTTTTTAAAGAAGCACTGAGGTTACCCCCAAAATAATTTGTTTTTCGCTGCGGTGCGTTCTGCAACAAATAAGAGAGCTCCTGCTCAAGAACGATGACTGCAGGTGACCTACAAAATGCGCGCGAGGCCTCTGTTCCACACACCTTTGAATAATCTCCTCACACACACAAATCATCTCCTTGTAAATAGAGAGCATCGCAACGAGTGGACGTCGTGACGTAACGGGATCCCCTGCACGTGATGCGTGACGTACAGCGGCACGGCTCAAACATGTATAAGCGGAGCACGAGCTGAGAAGAAAACAAAAAGAAGAAAGAAGGCCTTTTTGAATATTATGCGAGGATCATGTCGGCCGTTCGCGGCCGTTTTCTCCGACTGTTTTTATGCACCCCAGAGCGTAAATATTTTGCATGGTGAATCGTGGTGCACAGCATCAGTGACAGTGTTGTAGGTAGCGCCGTTACTACAGGTTTTCCCGGTGATTCTAATCCAAGCACCGTCGAAATTAATCCACGTGCCATGCAAACTTTATGCGGCATGGATTAATTTATCTGAAAGTTGGATTAAAATCGCCGGGAAAACCTGTAGTTGCGGCGCTACGGTATCCGTTACTTTTTTCGGTAGCGGAGTAGAGATCGCGCAACTTTTTTAAATAGCATGATATGATAGGCAAGCCCGAGCAATGGGCAAGACACATAAACAAACACAAACACGAAGTTTTGTTTACACGTTTGTTTACGTGTCTTGCCCATCGCTCAGGCTTGCCTATCATGGAATTTATTCACCAGCTAGCCTGCATTCACGCCATTCTGTCAATTTTTTTTAAATAGGCAGCGTAAGAAGTATTTTCGTTAGAAATTTGCGGTTGCGCAATCTTTGAGCGCTACCGCTACTGCTACTTCCCGATCTCCGGTTCGCGACAACTGGACTTCGAGCTATCATCAAGCCTCCACTCTGCCTGCTTTCCAACAAGCTGCCCAATAGCACGACCCATTCTGCGATGACTGGGCACATAGCCCGAAACGAGGACACAGAGGTCGTTATCTTACAAAGAGGCTGTGCCCTCCACGTGTTCCCTATTTGGGATTAACCTTCTTGGTGATTCCGTGTACGGCTGGAGTTGTCCACAAACTGAGGTCACTCCTACTGCATTGTGGAGCCGTCCCCGCTAGCTGTGTCATGCAGCTGCTACTTTTAACACAGGATTGTGTCCACATGACATTGCACCACGTACGCTTAGGTGCTTGAATATTGCCATTTCCTGTCCGCCGCAAGCATCTTTGAGTAGCGTGGTGTTCAGACGTCATTTATGCGCCTCGGTGGGAAAACGTATCTGTGCGTCAAGGAAGTCAAAGTCCAATTTGAAAAAGCACACCAAGGTATGTTTACTAACTTCTCGTTCTGGGCAAGCTCAGTTCTTTTTGTTACAAACCTGTAGAACTTTTTAGCGGTAGGCTTGCTCTGTGCCTTATTTGCTTGAGGGGAACAGAAAAATATATGCGGGATATCTACCAAAGCGGCTTTAGTAAATCTGTTAGAACGGTTTTGCGAATTATAGCCTTCATGCGACCTACGTGATTTCTTATTTAGAGATATTATTTAACTGTTTTATTAATTATTTAGATATGATTTGATTGTTTTATTTAATATTTTGAGATATTATTTTGAGACGTTTGAAGTAAGTCATCAACGATGCTGTTCGTTTCTTTCCTAAAAAGTAGCCCATGAAGTATCGCGTTACTGTTTACGGGTAACGGTAGCGGTATTACGCCAACTTGTTCGGGTAGCGGGTTCAACACTGATCAGTGATGAGGCAAGGTTTCTAGCCATGTTCGGTGTTAGGAGTGAGTGGTTGCAGGAAATCCACGCTTCGTAAAGAGATTTTGCGTAACCGTTCCGGAAGGAAAGGTGCTCATATCACGTGGTAATGGAATGTATTCCAAGTGCTTTCGATGCATCAGTTTGGACTACACTTGCAAACAATGGGTTCAGCAGTTTGCAAGATAGCAGATACAGATTGGCAGTCATGTTGTAGTGACATTATTTCGTGGCGTCACGTGTCTCTTTAAAGCCACTGACTCCGGTACACAGCAGTTGGGTCAAAAAGTTACCGCTTTAATATGTTGTTTAGGCTAGCACAATTGCGCGTAATTTTTTTTTTTGGAAAATACGCAGATAATTATAGGAAGCCACGCACGAAATTTTCGGAAGCAGGTTAGAATCAGCGATGGTAACTATAATGCCGGATGAGAAGTTGCTCAATCGCAGACCGTGCCATACATAGGTGTGCATTTTCCTGTGGCCTCACTCATCCTCACCTCACGAAGCACAGGCTTTATTGGCCTCACTCACCCTCACCAAATTTCCTCACCAGTAACTAAACCTCAGTCGCCCTCACCCTCACATTCCATTTTAAATTTTGCCCTCACAAACCTCACCTCAGGGCATCGGGATCCCGAGAGGCCTCAACCATCCTCATCCTCACATGCCTTCACCTCATGAGGGCCCTCATGTCCTCACCTCATGAGGACCCTCATGGCCTCACGACCCCTCATCCTCACGAGCCCTCGCCTCGTGAATATCCTCATGGCCTGACGAGTCTTCAAGTCACTAGGAGGCACATGAGCCTCCAAAGAACTTTCCGTCATGTTCACATGACACGTCGGCGTTGAACTACTGTGTCGGTAGTTGGTACTAATGATACTGCGTGGCATTAAACTGTTTATAGGGTTTCGTGCTCTGCTTGGATAAATTTGGTAACAGTTGTTACTGTCACAGTTAGGTTTAACGTAAGTGTTTGGCATCAGCAAAGAGGAGCCCGAACCCATCACCTCATCCGTGAGGCCCCTCACGAAAGCCCTCATGGCCTCATTCGTGAGGTCCCTCACGAAAGGCTTCATGGTCTCACCCGTGAGGCTCCTCCTCACGGAATACGTTGTACCCTCACGTATTGATGGCCTCACGACCACTGGCCTCATGAGGGCTTTCACGGTGGGCCTCATGAGGCACAATGCCTCACGACTGTCCTCGTGAGGAACATCCAGCGTGGTCTGGCCTCACTCACCCTCACCTCATCGTCGTGAGGTGAGGGTGAGGCGTCTTCATGAGGGTCCTCATGAGTGAGGACGCCCAGCTATGGTGCCATATGGTCATCGAACGCGAGCTATGGGAGTCTTGACGACAAATTTCATACATTACGCGCTGCTATACCGTCCTGCCTAAGCGCACTTTCAAGTCTCTTACCATGGACAGAGGGCAGCCATCATTGGTGTAAACGCACCAAGCATACGTTAAGTTCTTCGTGTAGGGCATCGGGTAGTTTGGTGACTTGAAAGAAGTGATTGGCCCTCGGAGCGTACTGTTGCAAAACGTCATTGCTGAAATGTGAGTTTAGACAACTGGGTGAACACTTGAGCAATTGGATGACATGTAACCTCATTTAATAGAACGCTTTGGCATAGCGCCGTCTGCGTTGTGGTCGAACAGCGTCATAGAATACTTTGCATATCGTAACGTTGCTATCAGGGATACTTGAGTGCGAAGGTGATGTGGATAATTCCTTATAACCTTCACTACGATTTGCTTAATGCGTTTTGGAATTCGAGCATCTCCACAGCCTTTGTCGACATTTCCAACACTAAGAAGTCGTTGATCTCTGGCTTCCTGCATACGCAGGTTGCAATGCTGCCGTTGTTATGGGCTCGCGTACATGAGATGACGATGAATTAGTGCCCCAGGGCACCCACTCACCGTTTATCACCCAAATTATACTATCGCCGTTCAGTTGATATTGTGCTTGAAGTCTGAACATCAATTCCAAAGAAATGTACAACAAAAGTCACAAATATGGAGGTCAAGCTGAATAATTTTGAATAAACTTTCTGCAGTAATTGAGACATACAGATACTGCGGAGTCTGCTCCACTCAGGGTTGTTTGGATTTAGTCTACATGCATTTTATTCGGTGGATTTTTTTAGAGATTTTTTTCCAGATGCGATGTGAAGGACAATCTTAATTCAACATCACACAGAACTTCTGCTTTATTTTATTGTAGTGTCGGCTGTTTACAAAAGCGCAGGTACGCGCAACATTAACTTCTTTTTAAACTTTTCGGATTTGATATTTTTACAGTTTTCATCTACTTCTGCCCATTCAGGGAGAGGCTTTCTTCTGCTTCTTGGGGGCATTGTAGCTGAAGTAAGACAGCTAATCCAGGCGTGTAGTGTCTACACAATCCACCAACGCGTGCATGAGACTCTACCTTTCGGAAAACAATGGAAACTCATGCAATGTTACTGGGACAGGCAGTTTCATAAACCGAAGCTATGAGAGGTCACCCGAAATGAAGGAGGACAGCAAAACAGCAAACTGTCACATTTGTAGGCTTGTCTGTATTCTAAAAAAGATATCCAAAAGTGTCCGGGTTTTATCCAAAAAAGCCCACTGGAGAGGAACTTTTTAAAAATTACAGGATTTTTGTCAACCCTGGCTCCACTGGATGTAAGTATTTTTTGGATATGATCAGTAGGATCTGATACAATGGAGGATCCAAATAGCCGAGTTCAGTTCAACAGGTGACGACTGCAAAATAAAAGGCACACGGCGCGTCTCGTATACCACATGTACCGTAAGTGAAACTGTACCAAAGCAGGTGGGAAATCACGTTCCCTCTTTAGTGCATGTGTGCACGAATGCGGGTTCACATCAAATGTCACCAAACGAAAAAAACATCCCGTGTCAATGTTAAGCGTGAGCAACACTAACTGTATTGAGCAACGGTACATCATGATATAGCATTACGTGGGAGTACGATTACGAACATCCTGTAGTACAAGATTAACTTCACGTGCAACAGATATTTAATTGAATTATTTGCCTTCGTGAGTAAAAATGGGCGACATCACCATGTCGTACACGTACGTAGCCGGCGTTTACAATGTCACTCCGTCCTACTCGTCTTCCTAAGTTGCGTTGCGCAAGAAAATCGTCATACATTGGCTTACACGTACTACGGAGACTCATATGCAGCCCTGTGTCGTCTTTGCATTCTAGCACTGAAGCTGTACCGACCAGTATGTTACTGGAACTAGCCCGCGTTCTAACATTATTCAAAGGCAACGTGTCGGGACTGTAAAGCCTTTGTATAAACGTCACCCGTAGAAAGGTCCAAAAATCGCGACCTGTTTTTCTGGCAGCCCTTGCTCGACTGTGTGCCGCAATTCTGCTACTCTGAAGCGAATTTATTTAATGGCTGTATGTTACACCATTGCGACCACCACAGGCAGCACACCCTCGACAAGAGAAAGAGCCCTCCGCGAGAATACAGGTCTAATGGCGAGCCGGTTTTGGAGTAATGCCAGGGCTACGGTGCGGGAGAGCGCATATTTTACCTGCGTAGTGGGGTTCGTTAGTACGCTTGTTTGCAATTTTGCTAATGCTGTGCTTGGACCCGAAAGTCACAAAAAAACCTGAAAAAACATGTGCAGGAGCAGAGACTTTCCAAACACCGTCTGTTATGACAACTGTGAACAGCATCACAACAGCGAAGTACCCTAATTTTCACTCAGTGTGAAAGCAACGGGGTGCGTTGTCCTGAAATAATGACTTGGAATAATGAATGGAATGATGCTGCGTTTCTAATTAAGTTTCCTACTGAAACATTCCTATTTAACAGACGAACAGCGTGCAATGCATCGCATAGCCTACATATAATTTTCGAAACCGCCGACTTGAAATGAATCACAGGAGAGCACAAGCTGGAAGATTAGGATAAGGACGAGCATACTAGAGCAAAAGGTCAGTCGATGTTACTCCCTATTTACCGGTTTTCTTCTTTCTCCCTCTTGGAGTGTGTGCGAAATGTGCACGCGATGCTAATGCGAGATGATAATAGAAGACAGAAGCCGACTTTCTCTTCAATCGATATCTACCTTTACGTGTCTTTCTCCAGCTCATTTTCCTTCATTTCCATCTATTTTATCTAACTACACACAACGGAACAACGAGAAACCAGATTTCAGGACTGCTGATCGATATCCTTCAGTCACTGAACGCCACGTCGCCTTATGTAGCCACTGCGCCACAGCCATATGGGAATATCCTGAAACAGCAGTCAATTTTCTATTGACTAGATTGGAATTTCACACTTCCTGCTGCCATTGTGCTAAAGTTACAATTTAAATGAAATCTTACAGGCCTTACTCAGGTTGTGTTCGTTTATTCAACTCGCGCGACCCGAGAATCGGAGTCGTGACGTGTGAGTGTTATCGTACGTCACTCACAGGAATCAACACCGGAGGTGCTCGAGAGTCGACTCCAGCGACTCGCATCGAGATGAGTCGCTGGGAGTCGACTCTCGAGCACCTCCGGTTTTGATTCCTAGAATTTTCGAACGGGAGTCTCTGCCATGACGTGATGGGAAACGCCGATGGACTATCTAGGCTGGCCGTTGGACCGGATCATGATTTTCAACGTCAAATATCCAGTGACAACATTGTTGAATTTGAAGACGTCAATGTAGTCTCGTTAGAAGTCATGTCAGTTTTACCTGTTACGGCGACTTCTATTGCAGAAGAGACTAGGAAAGACGCAGTGCTAGCTGAAGTTCAGCGTCGCTTGCTAGAGGGCGATTCAGCTGCAGTCGACATGCCAGAACTTCGTGCCTATGTTCAGCGTCAGAGTGAGTTCTCTATTTCTCACGGTTGCATTTTGCTTGGAATGCGCACAGTCATTCCCACCAAGTTTCGCAAATGCATTTTGGACGTACTTCATGAGGGACACCTAGGCCAAACGAAAATGAAGATGCTTGCCAGATCTTTCGTTTGGTGGCCAGGAATAGATAAGGACATAGAAGCTACAGTCAAAACGTGCGAGTCCTGTGCTTCCATCGGAGACGATCCCAAGCCTGTACCTTTGCATCGTTGGGAACGTCCGGAACACCCATGGAGTAGACTCCACGCAGACTTTGCAGAGTACGAGAAGGACAACTACTTGATTGTCATAGATGCGTACAGTAAGTGGCCGGAAATAATCAAAATGCGTCGAGTAACCGCGAATGACACTATTAACGCTTTTCGCGAAATTTTCCTGCGTCAAGGCCTCAGCGATCAGCGATCAAAATCAGCGATGTGTTGTAGAAAGAAAAGGATGGCATAGAGTTCCGCAGCTGTGGAGGAGGTTGGATGTGAAAGGCGTCTTCCGTGCACTACGCCTTCGGATGGTATGACGAATGTTGAGGCGGACTTGTTGTTTCGGGATGCGCCATCGGTATATGCTGCCGTAAACGTAGAAAACTTCTCGTCTACCAGAGCATGAACATGGGCTCGGAGGACTTGAGGGGGGGGGGGGGGGCTGATCTCTTCTTTCCAGAAGGTTTGGGAGGCGTACAAAAGTGGGCGGTACCGGTAGAGACCAGGGGGCTTCCGGCGGTATAGTGTCCCTAGTTATGAAGCCAGTGAGAGTCTGGCGTGTCCTCCGCGCTACTCGATAGAAGTCGCTTTCAGGGCGGTATCGAATTTTCCTGAGGAGCGGGTGGCGGGGAATGTGAGCACGCAAACGGAGGTAGTGCCGAGCAGTCTCCCGTTCACGGAGAACTTCAATCGGGAGCTCACCAGCATCAGCCAGTACTTGCAGTGTTTCAGCCATTCTTGCAATTCAGAATTAAAATTCAAAATTACAGGGAATCTGTATAACTGTGCATTGCTCGTCAAGTACTGCGGTAAGACTAGATTGCATGCGGACAAGACTGAGACCAAAACAAAAGAAGTCTAGGGCTACGTCTCGCCTACGTAGCTATCAGAAGCAGCAAGTCGGTCGGGAAGATAGATCGCCGTTGCTTGACGAATTCGAGATTTGCCCCAAGACAGCGCCTCGAGCAGTTTTCCCTCATTTTGCTATCATATGTACAACTTGTTGTGTCAGGTTTACAAGCTTTTAATCTACGCCATCAATATAAACTGCCTCTGACACCTCACAGCACAGTTAACATTACGAGTAAACGGGCATATACACGTTGAGCGTATTTGTTTATTTAGGTATGATACCCTCAGGGCTTATTAGCATTAGAGATGGGAGGGGCGTAACATTAAGTTCAACTATAAATAGATGCATAGAGAAGATGCAAAACAAAACAATGAAAAATTCGACAAAAACTATCACTATATGGCGTTCAGATTATCATAAAGAGCATTCTTAAAGGGAGAGTCGCATTCTCCGAGGTCAATTTCGAAACTAATGCGAATTCTAATTCCTTGCCGACCACTGAAGTGGGCCCGAAAACACCATTTCGATCCGCGGCGTACGCAATCCGATGAAAAAGAAACCGGAATCCTTGCGCCCTCGCTCTCTAAAAGTGGGAGCAAACGTCACAGGGATAAGGCCAATCAGCGCGCGCCCTGGGCAAATGCGAGCCGCGCGCCTGTTTGGCGATCGCGAAGCGAAGGGAGCAAACATGGAGTCGGAAAACGAGAGTGATGTTTCCCTGTCTGGGGGAGATTCTGACGAACACGTTAGCGGTAGCGGCGACGAGTTAATGCTGGATGATGACCCATACTCTACGGACCCAATGCCTCTGGAACCCGCCGACCACCCACGAGATGTGGCTGCGGCTAACCCGCGGGATGACATTTTTAGGTGACGTATCTCTTTGCATGGTTGCCGTCGGATGAGCGAAATAGTTTAGAATGTTGAAATCGGCATGTGTGTGTGGAGTCTGCGACCCACAGGAGCCCGACGAGCGCCTGTGTTGCCATTCTGTTGCCAGGGTGGTAGAAATGTGCAACAGTGCCGCCGTGCAGTGCATAACACAACACCTATTACTCAGGGACATCTGCCTCCGTAGAGAACTTCTAGTGGTGTACGCGCCTCAATGCTGCCGCTACGATCAACATTTTAGGCGACTCAATCCCCAGGACCACAGGTAAGCCTGCTGCAGTGCACTCTCGTTTGCTATATGATTACGACCGTAATGAATTTTTCGGTTTAAATGACCCCCCCCCCCCTCAAGATTCGGAAGGGTAAACTCGAGTGCTAGTCTGGTGTTGGTTATGCAAATTTCATAATTATGCAAATTGTCGCACCTAAAGTGGACAAGGGCTGTATACAAAAGGGCGACTATTCTCAGCAGCTTTTTGGCCTACACAGGTTTGGACGACAGCCGTGGAACGATCCAGAGAATCCTGGTCCAACAATTTCATTAGGAAAAGTGAAGCAACACAGCCGCCTCAGCTAGTCTCGACATGCTCTCAATTATGCCAGTTAGCCATGCCCTGATTGGCAACACAAAACCCTGATTGAATCCAGTGGGAATTTTAAACTCTGAATGAAAGTCTTGCAAATTCTGAAAACAGAAGCATTTGAGGTGGCAATGAAGGAGGGAAGCATGTTACTGAAGAGTAACATATTTTGGGAGAAATTGGATTTTGCCGAAATTGTAGGGAAGCTGGTTTGGGAGGGAGTTAACAGTTGGAATCGGGCTCATCCTGAAAGAGGCGGACATTTTTCTGTTGTACTATGTTGCACACCTGCCAACCTTCCACATTGAAAATGCGGGAGACCCTGGAAGTAAGGAATGAATGCACAGGCTTTGAACTCCAAGGTTGGGATACTGTCTGTTCTTCTGTTCTGGCCATTGTCTTCCCAACACTGCTGGAGATTTGGCAGGTATGCAAACGCCCACAAGGTATGATGCTAAACAAAAACAAATGTCATGTGGTGTTGTCTTATCCAGCTGCCTGAGGTTCACGGCATACTCGTCATTCACAAGATGGGTCTGGGGATACCTTGGCCCAAGGAACAGACGACAGGTTCCTGGATGCGTTGTCCGAGCAATTAGGAGGGAGTTCCCGTCTACGTCTTATCAAGGCTATCAGCGTTAGGACCATCGAAACAAGGGTGTCTTGGCAAGAGAGACAAACTGGTGCATACTGATGGCTGGAACTGGAGACATGTAGTGGCAAGACAATAAATTTTGCTGACATAGGCACACTTCGTGTAAGTGAGCCCTTGGTCAACCCCCTTGCCTCCCATCAGAGGTTTTCGAGGATACTATAGGTGTGGTCTTTTCGTCATTGCAGTGTGGGGGATGTTTTGTCTTGTCACTCTATCTCCAGTTGCAGTCAACAGACTGTCTACCCGTCTGCACAGCAAAAACTACTACACGTGGCGGTATTAGCTCTGGCATCAAATCCAGACTCTACTGCACTAAGTTAGTGCCGAGGTGGGTGTAGTGACGGGAATAAAGAATGACCCTATAATTGTATGGATTTATTGTACAGTGGAGTATGACGGAGTGGGAATAACAAAATAGCTTAGGTTTATTATGTTGTGCTGTGGTTCTAAATTAATGTGGTGTGAAGTCTGGGTGGTTACATGTGGGTATGCTGCCACAGGGATGTTAGGAGGGTTCATGTTGGCAGGTCCATATCTGGTGTACTAATATGCTATGCAAGTCTGTGTCCATTGTTTTCCTCTTCCTGGAATCAGGGGATGACAACCCCCTTGTGAGATGCGCCGTGAAGTGGGAAGTGGGTCCCCAGCACTTGCTTCAGCCATGACCTCCACATCTGAAATATGGCCTTGAGTGTTAACACTCAAAAGAATACGTTGAGGGCCTAGCGGGTACAATAACAAATATAAAAATGACTATGCAAATAAATCATCCCCTTTGCGGTCCCTATTTCACTGGCACAGTTATTTTTGTCGAGATTACGTTATAAACGCTGGCAGCCGCATCACACAAGATTCCTTTCACAGAACTCGACAATTTTCAGGGCTCGTACATATCCATTATTTTGTGGGACGTGCAAAAAGAATTGCAATATTTTCGTGGCTTGACAAAACATACCAAATCCAGTTGATTCCGTTGACGTGCTTGCTGCCGCCTGAAATAGAGCCAGAAATTAGCAACAAGGCTGCAGTAGAATACTGATGCAAGTGTCTCGGACGTAGCCAAACACAGATTGCGATGTTTTCACATCCCTGAATGCTGCCATCAGGCTTACACTATGAACTGTAGAAACATCCACTAGTGCATTAACATTAGAATAATGCTGTCATATATGTGGGGGTGTTACATTACTCCTGCATAATACTGGCAACAATTGGCACAGCAACAACACAATCTTTTTTTCTCTAGAGAACACGTACTGTTGCGTCAGGATGCTGCAATCATTGTAATAATTTGTGTACAGTAGTAACCGGTGTGACTGTGATGTTACAATCGGCGGCGAGGCCAGGTGTTCGCGATGATGTTTACTGTGACAACTGATATTTTTCATCGCAGCGTAGCTGTGACCACGCAAGATTGTCACTTACCTCCGTTACTGGTTCCTGCCCTTGTTCCTGATCGAATGTGGTAGGCACGGCGTCAATCTTCAGCTGCTTCTGTTTCTGCCGTAGCCCAAGTCGAACTTGCAATACATCTTCATCAAAATAGGCGTCGTCGGCGAAATGACAGGAACAGACGCGTGAAACATTCAATCCTTGGGCCACACCACAGTAGTGGCTGGCGATCGCTGCCTCCCACTTTCGTTTCGTTTCGCCATTGCGAGGTCGGTGAAATGTAAGCTCGGGATTCGCGTTATAAGTCTTTCTGCACCCGAGCACGTAGCACCGGTTTCCTGGCTGTGACATCGCACGTCAACGGCGTGAAATCCTAGGCCACACGCTGTGGTTCAAAGTACTTCAAAGCAAAGGCGACAAGACAACAAGAAAAAGGGTCAGACGCACGCTCAGATACACACAGAATCTGCGGCGGGAAGGAGCGCCTCCTGATGGTTGGTTTATCCGGGTGACGTCATCCAGTGTCGGCGCCTTGCGGGGATTGCCGTGCGCGCCGGAAGCGCGAACATTTAAAAATCGTTTCCGAGTCAACCAAGTGGATTTGTGCGGAGAAAACTTGCCGGCTTACATTATGAACGACAGGGAACATGACCATAATAGTTCCGGAACACGCTTCCGGATGCGACTATCCCTTTAAATAATGAAGGGTCAGTAATGGATGAAGTAGAGCCGGGCAGGTGGTTCCACTCGAAAGAAGTTTTGGGCAGAAGTATATGTTAGTAGAACAAAGGGAATGCCAACCTTCTGTTCATCCATGGTCCAGCCGTGAAGAGATATGTGACGGACGAGAAATTAAAGAGTATATCGTTATGATATAAAAATTTGTGAAATAGACAAAGACAAGTAACACTGCGGCGAAGTGAGAGATGCGATAGGTTAAGACTATCTTTCATAGAGGTAACACTGGCTGTCCGGGCATAATTACCGAAAATGAACCGTGCTGCGCGGTTTTGTACACTTTCCATTTGAGCAATGAGTGTCGTTTGTCCCGGGTCCCACACAGAAGCAGCATATTCAAGCTTCGGAAGCACGAGGGTTCGGCATAACATAAGTGTTACATTTAGTGAACCAAGGCTGTAATTGCGTCGGATGTTCCCTAGAGTGCGTGTGGCGTTTTTGGTGATACTCGATGTGTGGTTTACAGGATAGTTGAGAAGATATGTAAATGCCAAGATATTTATATGTAGAAACACTCCCCTGTCCCCCACTCCTTCCAGCTGTCCTCTCTCCATCTGTCCACGTCTGTACGCTTCTCATAGCCACAGTAGTTGCTTCGCGGCGCTAACACGGAATAAAAAATAAAGAAAATAAAAAATATGTAGCAAGACGTTTCAATGCAGTGTTATTAATCATGTGTGTATGCATGTGCTTACACTTTCCGGGGTTTAGTTCCCTGTGCCACGTAGAGCACCCTATTAGTAGCGTATCCAGGTCTGTCTGTAATAAGTCAGTCAGAAGTAGTAATATAATAATTGGGTGTTTACGTCGCGAGACAACTGAGATCATGAGCGACGCCACAGCGGTCGGTCTGTGGATTGCTTTTGCCCACCTGAGGGTTCTTTAACGTGCGATGAATGCTCACCACACGGCACCCCGTATTTAACGTCCCTCGCGGAAGTACCTTGCCACCAAGTTGCTGGCATCCTCGACCGGCTTTGAACACGCTACCGACTGAGCCACCGAGGCCGGTCGAATCAGAAGTGGTAGTTACTTTTCGATAGATAACACAATCGTCGGCGTAGAAACGAATAGAAGAGGAGAAGAGGTTAGGAATGCCGTTGATATAGATAAGAAAAAGTAAGGGGCCTTGAACAGAGCCTTGCGGTACACCAGATAAAACAGAGGCTATGTTTGAATTCCCATTGCTAGTAACGACATACTGTAAGTGATCAGATAAGAAATACTGAATCCAGGCTATAACATTTTTGTCGTCATTAATGTTCTTAATTTGTGAACTAAATACCTGTACGCGACTTTGTCAAATGCTTTAGATAGGTCAATCAATATGCAGTCGGCGCAGGACCCGCGATCAAGGGCCTGATGAAGGCCATCTAGGAAAGAGACGAGTTGGGTTTCGCAAGAGAAATTTTTCCTAAGTCCGTGCTGACTATGGTGAAAAAACGATTTAAATGCAAGATGCTGGACCAAGTGTGAGTAAATTATATGTTCCATTATTTTGAAGGGAATGCCAGTTAAAGAAATGGGGCGATAGTTACTTGCGCAGTGTCTATAACCAGATTTAAACAAGGGAACCACCTACTCGACAGACCAGTCATCAGGAATGAAACCAGACTCTTGCGACTGCATAAAGATGTGAGTTAGAAATAGTGCCGAACATGTGGCCGTATTTTTCAAGAACTTTTGTATTAACATCGTCATGGTCAGAACTAGGAGATAGTTTGAGAGTATCAATTATCTTAGTAATGTCATAGGTATCAATAGATGTAAGATCCATGATAATGTAATTGTGAACACCCAATTCGGGAAGGTTGTCGGAAGTAACAGGAAAAAGCGTTAATAAATGCATCATTCAATGCATTCATGCATGTATGGTCACAAAAACCTTTCATACGTGTTTCTGTTGAAGTTGTTGTAGTGGTTGTTGTTGTAGTCGTCGTCGTTGTAGTTGTAGTAGTCGTACTTGTTGTGCTTGTGGTTGTTGTCTCTCTTGTAGAAGTCGTAGTCACTGTTTCAGGTTTCCTCGTCGGTCTTGTGGAAGCCGTCGTCGTTGACGCTCGCTCGCGTGCATTGTCATCGCCTTCGTGAAAGCTTGGATTGTGGTCGTCGTCCGTGTCATCATGACCTGATCCCCCTGACAGATAGTACCGCACTACAGGAATAATAGGAAGGCAGTTATGTTAGTTGTAACGAAACGAGCTACGAGAGGCATTCACGCAGGTCCATGCTGTATATCAAACCTGGAGCTGAAGGTGATGGAGCCCTTGCGTTATTGTTTATGATGCTTGCACGAAAATATTTTCTTTTGTGTTCAACGAATACTCCTTATGAGTGCCCATTCATCTTTCACATTGAGTGGACGCAACCACACACTGAGCCAGCACTCTATATAATCATGTCGAGCCTATCCTTAATTCAGTAAACTCGACAAAAACTCACAAAACTCGAAAATGAACTCTCCAAAGTGCCAATTGAGTCACCAATACCGGCACTAGGGAAGACTATGCATTGGACTTTCAACGCAGCAGTTCTGCATCTTGTGTCAATCAAAAATGCGTGAAGCGCTCTTTTTTATTTCCCACTCGCTATTACCCGATTTTACCCTGTTTTACGACCCCTGAAATGAAACCCGATTTTTTTACGGTCGGCTGTCAAAAACATTAAATCCGAAAACACAGGGCCCTAGATACAAACATAAGACGACGGAGGATTCAGCTTCAGCATGGACGCTCCCTACCAGGACCCGGTCCAACTACGTAGCCCACATGGTTGTCGTTGTGTGCTGAGCAGGGGACTAGTAGAATGCCGGAGGATTTCCGTACACATTCCCGTGCAGCAGCGCTTCCGAATGGTCACCACCAATTTGCTCATAGAATCAATGAGTAGCATGTTGCTTGAAAATTGGGAGCAAATACATATACCAGGTCAAAGTATCAGATGCGAATTGAAACACCCCATTTATCATCTTAAAAATAAAGTTGTTGTCATATGAGAATAAAATAAAAACATTTTTTCCTGATAAATTCATGAAGCACTGTCACATACCACTTTGGGAAGCATACAACACAGTGATTGCTAGCACGGCGGATGCTTCTTTTTTTTTTTGTTTTTGGCCGTAATGAGATTTTGGGCGCAATGAGACACTTGGGGATTAAAGGATTATCGGGCGTAATGAGACATCGGCCTTAATGACATGCGCTTAACTGTGAAGTGCACTGTAGCCTGACGCACATTCTGCGTTTTGGAAAGTACATTGTGTGCTGGGTTAGCCGCATAATGTAGGACTATATTCCCCTGTACAGCTTATTTTAATTTATGTAACTTATTGTATTATATTTACTTATCGCAATTAATTTTTCTTATGACTGCTAGTGGGAACGTGTACACATGTTCACGAAACGCCTCTTAATGGCGATGTTTGGTTCGTTGGGGGAGCTGTGAATTAATGACAATGGCCACTGTCCTCTCAACTCTGATATACGGGCACGAAACAAAGACAGTAAGGTGCCGTGCTATACGGATTTGTTCATTCGCATTTGTCTCAATGACAGTTTCCGCGTAATGAGATGGCCGCATCTCAATCGCAAACGCAATGCGTACCCTCGCCCCCATTGTCTGAGCGCAAGAACAATTCGAAACTTCCATATATCTACTCTGTACTGCGCACCGTGCATTTATCTTATAAATTACACAAAAAACAAGCTTTACTTTTGACAAAATGTCTGGCATTGTTAACGATTGTCGGTTTTTATATATATTTGCTTTTGCAGTAAACTGCCATGTGACAGGCAAGTTGACAACAGCTTGCCCAGAAAGTAAAGACCAAACAAAGCAAATTTTCCCATTTTGCGGGATATTGTGGGTATTCTCAATCCCTTTGAACAGGTTTACGCCCTTCAAGTACCGCATCTCTTAATCGGCTAGTGGGAAACCCGCATTGACATCACTGCGTTTAAGGTAACTCCAATCTGACTTGTAGCACGACCGTGGTAAGAAATGGCATTCGGGTATTAGAACTGCAAACAGGCTTAAGGGAATTCCTATTGTGTAAGAGAATAAGTATAGTTCTTATTATCCTGCAATTAGGATTGCGGAACGGGGTAAAGCTACTTCTAACGAACTCGGGAAGAAAAATAATTGCGGGTGTGCCTTTGACGATCCCTACCAAATCAGCGCACACAACACGGTCGCGACAGACAAAGTTGATGTGCAAGGCGAGCTGTGTGCATCGAACGCAAAAGGAAACGCGATACTCTCTAATGCAGGCATTGCGCTAACATGAAAACCGCATGACAACACTATGGCGACGTATTTGCAGCACGCATTTATGAGATTTATATTATTATATATTATACTATACGACGATTATATTCTATAGATGATTATTTATTATACCTTATCTGACAGCCGTGTGTCAGCGTCCCTGGAATTAGGGCTGTTAACTAGCTACGGCCTTTTCCTACAGCCGTTCCGTTCATAGCCTTAATTTGTGCCGTCTGACCAATGTTTAAAATGTATTACAAGTTCGAATTCACTTCTACTTCAAAAGGAAAAGATTAGGTTTACACAAACGTAGTACCGGTTTGCCAAGACACGCCTTCTTTTATGCTAAATATTTGGTTAATGCTGTCGCGGCAAGGGAACATGGTTATTACTCACTGAGAAGTCCCAAGACGCAGAGACTTGTCATAACAAAAATGGCCCAGATAATCATGATCTTCTTTCCTCTCTCTTCTGTAACAAAAGAACATAATGCATGGAAGATAACTTTCTCTCTTACAGTTCTTCATAGTTGCTAAGCAGAAAGCGAAGAACAAAGCATAATCGAAATCGTAGATACAAAAAGCTCGCATAATACCTGTCGCAGTAGGACTTCCAGGAAACTGCATGACAGAAGATGATGTTGAAACTGTTGCAAATTTGACACAATGTAAGGCGACATTGGTGTGAAGTATGCTCTGTAAAAAAGGAAAAATCACAATAGTCGACTCACCGAACGAGCTGTCTCCAGCTATGGACGTCCTCCTAAGTACTGTAGAGAACACAAACCCAGGAATTAACACTCACGACGCACAGCGGGCGAAGTCTATGACACTCAAGTAATCAACACCCAGCCCTTCACTGTAACTGCTGCAAGCAGTTCATCAAGTAAGCACGGCAATATTGCGAATGTGGTGCAGGGTAGAGCCCTGCGCGGATGAGTTTTTTGGCATCCGCATCCGACCCGCAACCGCGCAACCGTTACCGCATCCGATCCGCATCCGCAACACACACAACGGTTTACATCCGCATCCGATCCGCTGACCAAAACGCACCATCCGCATCCGATCCGCAAAACCGCACGTTTCGAAGGACGCGTAAAGACCGCCGGAAGCATATGTTGGTATAATTTCGGATGCCTCCATGCTGTCACGGAACGACTCACGACGTCAAGCAAAGGTAAACATTTCAACAAACGCGTTACGGAGAGCCTTCTGTAACGCGTGGAACGCTACCTCGTCGGTGCTAGCGCGGTTCGAGACGCCAGAATGCCTTCTCTCCCGTCTTGGCCGTGCATGGTCAAGGTGAACCCGAGCATATGCTCGCTGTCGCAGCGCAATACAAATAAATTGCTGGTGGAAAAATTATAGCACGCGGTATATCCGCATCCGATCCGCTACCGATCCGCTGCCTTCGTATCCGCATCCGATCCGCATCCGACCTCGCGCCATCCGCATCCGATCCGCACCCCGCAGAAAGTTCTGAATTTTCATCCGAATCCGCAAGCATCTTGCGGATATCCGCGGATATCCGCTTCCATCCGCGGATGGTGCAGGGCTCTAGTGCAGGGCACCGTGCACATCCCCATAGCTCGCACGGCCATATGAAGAGCTAACATTCCGACGAGACAGGTTAGGTTCTTTCAGGTTACCTTAGGCACAACGATTACGCAAGATTTGGAAGGAAGTCTTTCCCACAGGGAGGGAAGCTTTGCCGCACGTGAGTGGCTCTTTAAATGCTTGGTTATGACAGTTGACACTGCGACATTATCCTCGCCACAGCTAGGCCAACCCAGACTGCACGGGCAGCAAACGGTTGTACTTCCGTATTGGAACCACTGGCTTTTTTAAAACAAAAACAAATGCTTGCGAAATGCAAAATACAAAGGCTTGCGTGGTGTGTTGTCCTTTCTTCAGTGTTCCAGCCTCAGAACATCAATTTCCATCGTGTTCAAGAAATGCTTTTACCCGAAAGAACAAAAAATGAGGAGCAAAATACGACCGAAATTACAGCACAACGTCCTCTGAAACATATGAGAATCAATTTTTATCGCCGGTTTTCTTAAGCCATGTTTGACGAAGAGGCAGAAACACCGGAACTGCCCATACGGAAGTGCGACACCACCCTCTTTAGTGTAGAGAGCACAATATCACATGACACGATAGAATAGGGCGCACACGCGAAATAACGTAGACGACAGAAACGCGCTTCCCAACTTTGGGCACCCATGACGAACCTCATGAAGTTGAAGTTGAAGGTGCTCTTATGCAGACAAACGGGAGCTCCCTCCACTGGCTCCACGAGCACGGAATTGTCCCGAAGAAAAGGGAATGCCGCTCTTACGGTAGCCTCCTCAGGACACAGGTTACGGAAAACCTAATCGGCAGATTCAGGGGTCGCAAAAAGCACCTGGACAATCGGCCTTTTCAGCAACCAGCGACAGCGAACATGTGGCTCGAGGGCACTCGTCTGTCAGTAAGACAGGTGGTCAGATAAACTTCCGCGTTCAGTAGAAGAAACTACCCCTAGGACACAGCTATCAGCGAGACTTCGTTTGAGAAGCAGGCGTCAAGAGAAACAGTGGCTGATTGGTACAATTACTGCAGGGAGGTGTGCGAGAAAAGTCTAAAATCCAAGTATTCGGACATGGGAAAAATTGGGGGAGGGGGGTCATGTCATAGAAGTAGATGAGTTCCAAATTGGAAGCAAAAATACAATAAGGGGAGCACTGTAGAAAGGATATGGGTGATTGGTATGATTGATATACGCACAGATGAGGTACGATTGGAAGTTTGCAGGGATAATAAGCGCAATGCGGTAACACTACTATCACAAATCAAGAACAACGTGGAAGAAAATATCAGTGGTTGCTGGAAAGGCTACATGGTCGGGGTTCGATCGGGACGGATTCGAACATTTAAAGGTTAATCATAGTTTAAACTACGTTGATCCGGAAACAGGGCCAACAGAAACTAAACTGAATCCAGTAGAGGACCCCAGACAAGAATTGGCAAGGAGAGAAGTCAAAACTGTGAACATTGGGCGCCATTGAATATAGTTTCTCAGGCGCCGAGGTTGCCGAGGTCACGACCCATTCAACAAAATTTTAGAAGATATTAGGGGCACAGGGCCAGGTTTGGACCAAAAACACTGCATTGAGAATCTGCTCACTTCATTTTCCGATACACGCACAAGGGACAATGCTTATTGATTCAACCAGAGTTATGTGAGTATGAAATTTCGCATCTATTCCCCGCCATAAACTCCCACACTCCATTTTTTTCTTCTGCAGAGTTTCAAACACTGACGAGGCCCCTAGGCAAACATCTACAGGGACACCTTCTACATAAACCGACTCACTCGCCAAGGTGTGAAATACGTAAGAGGCTCTCCGGACCTAACCTTGGTCAGTCTCGACGGGTGCATATTCTACGTGAACCGACTCACTCGCCAAAGTGTGAAATACGCAAGAGGCTCTCCTGAACTAACCTCGGTCAGTTTCGACGGGTGTCTGTTCTACATGAACCGACTGACTCGCCAAAGTGTGAAATACATAAGAGGCTCTCCTGACCTAACCTTGGTCAGTCTCGACGGATGCATATTGTAAATGAACCGAATCACTCGCCAACGTGTGAAATACCTGACCTAACCTGGGTCAGTCTCAACGGGTGCATATTCTACATGAACCGACCAACTCACCAGCGTGTGAAATACGTAAAAGGCTCTAATGACCTAACCTTACCGTCTGTGTGTTCTACAGTTTCCACAAGCTCCTTACATAGCCTCACATTCACATCAGGCACCATGCGACACTACTGCCACAAGTTCATTTTCCTCATCAACGAAGTCAAAGAATGAGAATCGCTTGTTTCTATGTCCCCCTTTGTTAAAGTTTACTGCTGTTTGAACACTAAAACCTGATATATACGCCTTTCCAAACGTCTCCTTAATATTTTCAAACATTGAATGAATATGTCGCGTACTCTCTACCAGTTTAGAATATTTCCATTCACAAGGCTACAATGACCAGTCATTAACAGACGGTCTCATATTTTATCCTACAGGTGGCCCACAGTGTTCAATAGAGCGCACCACACACCAATGTAAACACTGTTCTAGTGCACGGAATTTTATAATTCTGGATATACTTTACCAATGATGCCGCGGCCCTTTAGAACAGAAAAAACAAAAAAAGCCAAAAATGCGCTGTCTTCTCAGCTGTTTTAAGACAGTCTCCGAATTTACGAGCCAAAGTTATGTAAAATTTATATGCACTTTTTAAAATATGTTTTGCGAAAATTACTTTTTCAAAACGGAGCAATTCGGCTATCTATATTCTACCGCCATCCCACTACTTCAGCACCACCAACAATGAACACGGAAACTGATAGAAACGCGAAATGGAATCTTTATATTTTACAGCCTTTTTGGGGTATTACGAACGTAATTAATAAACATATTGCAAACACAAAATTTCAGCAGGCAAAAAAGCTAAAAATGTGCGAAACAAATGTACGAAAAAAAAAATGTAGCAGACGACACGTGAGCGGCCGTTTTGAAACACGAACTTTCGAAACGAGTACGAAAAATGCGGAGGACTAACGTAAGACTTGCACCAGAACAAGTACTAATATTCACCTGACCTAACCTACCCAGGTACAAAATGTCTGCAATCCCAAGTGGTTTATGAAATGCTTTCCGCTTGAAACCACTTACGTACAAATTGGTTCAAAGTGGTTTCAAGTGGAAATCATTTCATAAACCACTTGGGATTGCAGACATTTTTCACCTTGGTAACCTCAGTCACGTCGGATGCACAGTCTACGTCAGCCCCCTCGACACATGGAATACGTATTCACCTGACCTAACCTCAGTGACGTCGGATGCACAGTCTACGTCAGCCCTCTCGACACATGGAATATGTATTCACCTGACCTGAGCTAACCTCAGTCACGTCGGATGCACAGTCTACGTCAGCCCTCTCGACACATGGAATACGTATTCACCTGACCTGACCTAATCTAAGTCACATCGGATGCACAATCTACGTCAGCCCTCTCGACACATGGAATACGTATTCACCTGAGTTGACCTAACCGCAGTCACGTCGGATGCACAGTCTACGTCAGCCCTCTCGACACATGGTATACGTATCCACTTGACCTAACCTCAGTGACGTCGGATGCACAGTCTACGTCAGCCCTCTCGACACATGGAATACGTATTCACCTGACCTAACCTCAGTGACGTCGAATGCACAGTCTACGTCAGCCCTCTCGACACATGGAATACGTATTCACCTGACCTAACCTCAGCCACGTCGGATGCACAGTCTACGTCAGCCCTCTCGACACATGGAATACGTATCCACCTGACCTAACCTCAGTGACGTCGGATGCACAGTCTACATCAGCCCTCTCGACACATGGAATACGTATTTACCTGAGCTGACCTAACCGCAGTCACGTCGGTTGCGCAGTGTACGTCAGCCATCTCGCCACATGGAATACGTGTTCACCTGAGCTGCCCTAACCGCAGTCACGTCGGTTGCGTAGTGTACGTCAGCCATCTCGCCACATGGAGTACGTGTTCACCTGAGCTGCCCTAACCGCAGTCACGTCGGTTGCGCAGTGTACGTCAGCCTTCTCGACCCATGGAATACGTGTTCACCTCAGCTGCCCTAACCGCAGTCACGTCGGTTGCGTAGTGTACGTCAGCCCTCTCTACACATGGAATACGTATTCACCTGAGCTGACCTAACCGCAGTCATGTCGGTTGCGCAGTGTATGTCAGCCCTCTCGACACATGGAATACGTATTCACTTGACCTAACCTAACCTCAGTCACGTCGGATGCACAGTCTACGTCAGCCCTCTCGACACATGGAATACGTATTCACTTGACCTAACCTAACCTCAGTCACGTCGGATGCACAGTCTACGTCAGCCCTCTCGACACATGGAATACGTATTCACCTGAGCTGACCTAACCGCAGTCACGTCGGTTGCGCAGTGTACGTCAGCCTCCTGGACCCATGGAATACGTATTCACCTGAGCTGACCTAACCGCAGTCACGTCAGTTGCGCAGTGTACGTCAGCCATCTCGACACATGGAATACGTATTCACCTGAGCTGACCTAACTGCAGTCACGTCGGTTGCGCAGTGTACGTCAGCCCTCTCGACACATGGAATACGTATCCACCTGACCTAACCTCAGTGATGTGGGATGCACAGTCTACGTCAGCCCTCTCGACACATGGAATACGTATTCACCTGAGCTGACCTAACCGCAGTCACGTCGGTTGCGCAGTGTAAGTCAGCCCTCTCGACACATGGAATACGTATTCACCTGAGCTGCCCTAACCGCAGTCACGTCGGTTGCGCAGTGTACGTCAGCCCTCTCGACACATGGAATACGTATTCACCTGAGTTGACCTAACCGCAGTCACGTCGGTTGCGCAGTGTACGTCAGCCCTCTCGACACATGGAATACGTATTCACCTGAGCTGACCTAACCGCAGTCACGTCGGTTGCGCAGTGTACGTCAGCCATCTCGCCACATGGAATACGTATTCACCTGAGCTGACCTAACCGCAGTCACGGCGGTTGCACAGTGTAAGTCAGCCCTCTCGACACATGGAAAGCGTATTCACCTGAGCTGACCTAACCGCAGTCACGTCGGTTGCGCAGTGTACGTCAGCCCTCTCGACACATGGAATACGTATTCACCTGAGTTGACCTAACCGCAGTCACGTCGGTTGCGCAGTGTACGTCAGCCCTCTCGACACATGGAATACGTATTCACCTGAGCTGACCTAACCGCAGTCACGTCGGTTGCGCAGTGTACGTCAGCCATCTCGCCACATGGAATACGTATTCACCTGAGCTGACCTAACCGCAGTCACGTCGGTTGCGCAGTGTAAGTCAGCCCTCTCGACACATGGAATACGTATTCACCTGAGCTGCCCTAACCGCAGTCACGTCGGTTGCGCAGTGTACGTCAGCCCTCTCGACAGATGGAATACGTATTCACCTGAGTTGACCTAACCGCAGTCACGTCGGTTGCGCAGTGTACGTCAGCCCTCTCGACACATGGAATACGTATTCACCTGAGCTGACCTAACCGCAGTCACGTCGGTTGCGCAGTGTACGTCAGCCATCTCGCCACATGGAATACGTATTCACCTGAGCTGACCTAACCGCAGTCACGTCGGTTGCACAGTGTAAGTCAGCCCTCTCGACACATGGAAAGCGTATTCACCTGAGCTGACCTAACCGCAGTCACGTCGGTTGCGCAGTGTACGTCAGCCCTCTCGACACATGGAATACGTATTCACCTGAGTTGACCTAACCGCAGTCACGTCGGTTGCGCAGTGTACGTCAGCCCTCTCGACACATGGAATACGTATTCACCTGAGCTGACCTAACCGCAGTCACGTCGGTTGCGCAGTGTACGTCAGCCATCTCGCCACATGGAATACGTATTCACCTGAGCTGACCTAACTGCAGTCACGTCGGTTGCGCAGTGTACGTCAGCCCTCTCGACACATGGAATACGTATCCACCTGACCTAACCTCAGTGATGTGGGATGCACAGTCTACGTCAGCCCTCTCGACACATGGAATACGTATTCACCTGAGCTGCCCTAACCGCAGTCACGTCGGTTGCGCAGTGTACGTCAGCCCTCTCGACACATGGAATACGTATTCACCTGAGTTGACCTAACCGCAGTCACGTCGGTTGCGCAGTGTACGTCAGCCCTCTCGACACATGGAATACGTATTCACCTGAGCTGACCTAACCGCAGTCACGTCGGTTGCGCAGTGTACGTCAGCCATCTCGCCACATGGAATACGTATTCACCTGAGCTGACCTAACCGCAGTCACGTCGGTTGCACAGTGTAAGTCAGCCCTCTCGACACATGGAAAGCGTATTCACCTGAGCTGACATAACCGCAGTCACGTCGGTTGCGTAGTATACGTCAGCCCTCTCGACACATGGAATATGTATTCACTTGACCTAACCTAACCTCAGTCACGCCGGTTGCACATTGTACATGGGGCCCACTCTTCGACATGTGCAATACGTAATCACCTAGCATAACCTAACCTCAGTCACGCCGGATGCACATTCTACATGGACCCACTCTCTCCACATGCAGGTGTTACTTTTTGTTTTAATTTGTAGCATTTATTTCCATCTTCCAAGATAAAATGTTCCAATGCGCAAACAAAAACATCTTACGCAACCCTACCATGGCCAAAACGCTTCTCATACTACTACATCCGATAGCACCCCAGAAAACAATCTGGGGTTGTAAATTCCTCGCGAATCTCTCCAAACTGAGTCTAACAAACAACGTAGCGCAAACGAAGTGGCTTACCCATCCTCAGAAGAACAAACGAAACGATCAATGCGCGAGCACGAGCAGCGCGCTTATTATTGTTCCTACGTCGTCTTCATCAAATTTGATATAGGCTCATCAGAATCAATATGAAGTATAAAGCATGAAAATGGAAAATAAGTATTGAGTCTGTCGCGTTAGTGACGGTAGTGTGTTACCTAATGTATGTGTCTAGCAAGCTGTTTGCTGCCGATTGAGACTTTATGGTGCTGGTGTGACGACCGTCCTGCCGAAGGGAAGAGACGGGCACAAATACAAAATGCGGGATGGGACACCGGGTAGGGGAAACCAGAGAGAAAGCGGCAAGTGCAAAGATAAAACGTAATTGGTCTCGCAAATTGATAAAGAATAGAAGATACAGATAGAAACTCAGAAGCCTCTGAAATGTATACTCTGATACTGAAGTGCCATAAAGGGGGAGCATAGCAAAGTAAAGAGCTCACCGTTGTAGACTAGAACTCAGTTAGTTCAGCCGTTCACAAGGAGCGAAGTAGAAGTCGTAGTTGACACGGAGGCTCTAGGCGTGTGCGCACAGTCTCTCGACGACACTTTCGGCACAAATGTCTGTTCTGGCGTCCATGACGGAAGAAATTGACTGAAGAAACGGGATGGCATACTGTCTAAGAGGTCGGCTCGACACGTCTCTGGATACACTCTTAAACTCGTACCTTTTATTGTAACTTTGAGAAATATGTAACCTCTATATAGACGTAGATTTCGAGATTTATTATAGGTTACACCACTGTAACGTATATTTAGAGGTTAAAAGCTACCGAAATCATGTCTTACAGCAGCAACAGAAGTTACACCTCGGGAAAAACAAAAACAGATTGTTGTAACCTATAAATGTACCCTTTACTCCGACACTGTAACTTCTAAGCAAAATTTCCAACGACTATTTCTTTGTTAGGTTCTTGTCGTTTGTTTTTCTTCTGTTTTGCAGCATAATGCCGCGTTTCAGCCTCCCATTCGAGACGACAGTTGGGAATCTACGTGCACGCTTTTATTTTATATCTGTTTCATCATCATCTGCGTCGACTACATATTATCACTGCTGTATCAACACGGATTGTAAGTTTGCAGTCTGGCATACTGCTAGCATGTTTCTTTCTACAGGCTGGAAACTCCGAACGCTCAACATGTGTCCGTTGACAGGTGCAATCTGTTTTCATCGGTGATTTTGCTCGTCAATGTTCCTCGCGTTCATCATAGCGCCGTCAGGAACAACGGGAATGCGAGATGTCGCATTGTCGCATACCAAACAAGGGTATTTTCGGTGTTCTGAGGGGAAGGTGTAGTGAGTGCGAAGATTGCAAAGAATACATAACCGAAAACGAACATCATCCACTGCAGCTCTGGTTCACACAGCTTCATACAGTGGGTAAGTGTACATTTTATGCTATGTACGTGCATTATTTTGATAGCAAGAGCTGTTAGCGCATGTTTGTTGTGATTATCGCAAGCGTTCTGCGGTCCCGCATATGAACGCCACTTACGCTTGCTACTTTTCGGCTCTTACTTGGTCGCCAAGTCAATACACCGGCGTGCATTTTGCGAGCTCCGGATATATTCATCGATATCTATAATACGCAGCTTCATACTTGTTATATTCTTACAATGTTCTAAGACTCAGTCGCGGAACGAGCGCCTTCCCGCATTTATGATGTTCTCTCAGCGTACCTTGTGCTTTCTATGGATGTAATTCAGCAAAACATTATCTCGTCCACGTTGCTGCTAAGTGCGGATGGAAGCTCTGCATTGTTCCAAATAGAGGTACACAACGCAACAAGTTTTACCATAACACGATAATTAGGGGTTTCATGCCGCAGCGACAACGAGTTTGATCTGATTGCTAGCCTCCGATTTCATGTATGTAACGGTCAGATCACATTTAGTACGTACTTGCTGCTAGGTATAATGCTAGGTATCATGTTTGCAGATGGAGCAGAATAAGATGCTGTAAAAAAGGCTGCGTCTTGTGATTCATGCGCCACACGACACATTGATACAGAAAAGTATGTGATCTTTAGTTCACTTTAGTTTGTTCTTCTTTTGCCATTTGTGGTGGCGCTTCTCTGCTTGAAAGGTGTTCCATAAAACTCTATGTACTGCTAGAGGTTATTTATTGGCTACCTGCTTATTGTCTTCATCCCAAGGAAGTTCTTCGGGCAGGGGCTCGTCGGGCAGGGGAGGGCTCATCAGAAAGCAGTATATGAACAAATAACATATTGAATGGTTCCGTAAATGTTGCTCTCGATGCACAAACTTTTGTTCCCAGGATCCCACATGCACGTTCCGTCACCAGCGCAATGGGGTACTTCACAAACTGGTCCTAGAGCGCCTCCCACGCTGCAGTGTCTCCTGCGTTAGTCTACACTCATGTTTCCCAAGGTTGTGTGCGTTTTATGTAATGCTGTATCGCCTTTTGCAACGCAAAGGTGGAATAAATATTTTTTGCTCCGTTTCGTTGTGTATGTTCGGTTTAGCAAAAATAGTTCAATTGTTCTCACTCGCTGGCTTCCTCGCACTTTGATGCATTGCTTCTCACTTAGACGATAGTTTTTCTTTCCACATATTTTTGGTAAAGCGACCGTGGCTTCTCTTCGCATCAGAATCGCTCTTGTGCACAATGTGTTAGCATGTGGCCTTTCATGTGTTCGTGTAAGATCAGGCGTAATACAAGACCCCTAAATATACTTCTGTTTTTCTAATATACATATGTGCAAGATCTCCTTTTCTGTTGGTGCATTTTGGTATGTTCTGTAAATGTCGTCTGTCGATGTCCGCACAATGTACAAGGTGTTTGTTTTTATTCGCATCAGAGCAGCACACATTTGGCAGGTGGGTTATGTTAATTTTCGCAAATTAACCCATCCGTAGTTACAAACATTTCCTGACGCATGTGTTTGTAACTACAGATCGATCAATTAGCAAAAATTCACATAACCCACCTGCCAAATGAGCGCTACTCTCTTGCGAATAAAAATGAACATCCTGTATAAAAAGCCGCACGTTGGCGTAACCTTTACGAGCAGGTGCTGGAGGGGGGGGGGGATATGTTTATTAAAGATAGAGAGAGGGGGAAAGGTCAGACAGGCCAAGGTGCTGGATTGAAGGCCGTAACCTCTAATTAGTGTGTTTCCTTGTAACTTTTATAAAAGGTACTGCTCAGAGGGTCCTTGGTAACTCCTGAAATAGAGGGTAAAATATTGCGATTTTTTACCCTTTATTCAAGGGTACAGAGTTAAGAGTGTACAGGCAGACGGCTTCTCTACGACAACTTTCGATATGGGGCGTACTGATGCCGACTTCTGGGCTATGGTCGTCAGGACGAGCTTGTTGTAGTCTGCTGGCTGTGCTCTCGCTGTGGTCTTCTTAAAAGCGTTTTCGCAGTGCCACAGGACGAGACCTTTTGTGGCGAAATGCGCAATCTGTAATCATTGCATTAATGTGTACTATTACCTGAAGGATTGCTAAGTAGAAATAATTTATTCTTATAAAACCACAAACAGCTTTATCGCCATTGGCAAGTGATTGTCATTACGGCGATAAAGGCGCACTGCCTGTGAAAGAAGCCATATCAAACCCTCGCTCGCGGCTGTTCCTTATCTTGCGGCTGCCCCGCCACCAATGCAAGCGAATGAACACGAAATTGAGCGCAGGATAGCTTAGCGAAAGAGCGCATTCCTGCACTGCTCCGCGGAAGAAATTTATAAACCGAAACCAGTTAATTACTCGACAAAATCGCTAAAAGTCTATGCTATTTTTACTGGTTTGGCACTGTCTCAGAGTGGCCACCGGCACAGATACAGACAGGTATCGACAAGGTCCGGCGAAGTAAAAAAAAAACAGGATGTTTATTTAATTGACGAGCGCATGCAAATGAGAAATTGAGCGGCCAGTTTGTGGCCGGCACATCCAGGATGCTAACAAAAAAGAAAAAAAGTTTCCCGACAGGTGACGTCATTTTTGAATTATTCGGCCGGGGGATTTGCAAGAAACACCCTGTATACAGGGTGTCCCAGAAAACGTGTCATTGAATTATAATAAAACAACTACACCACCTAGAGTCATGTGGACAATGGCATTTGTTCTTACTGGGTTTTTGCCACCTCCTTATGTGAATGTCGTGTAACGTAAGTTTAATTATGTAAATTCTTGCGACCTTAAGTCGGAAATTTGCCTAGTAAAGGTCACTTTTTTACCCCACCAATGTGAAGAGCGTGTCTAATTTAGTCAAATTAATGATAATTGACAGGGATATTCAGGAGCTATCCCATCGGAAAAAATAGCCGAACATCACGCTCTACGGAGATCGCACAGAATAGCGCACGATGATTTTTTCAGCGCAATCTTTGTCAGTCCGACGAAAGCAGGTTGGAAACCCAGCCCTCCCCGACATCGCAGAAAGAGATAAAACAGACACGGTTTATCACGTCCGACTTTCGCTGGGATAATGCTTTCCCTCTCCCAATTTTAGGAACTGTTACTTTTTCTACTATCACTCTGTGGGCTGGCTTCGGAACCTCCTTTCGTCGCACTGAGAGCGATTGCGCTCAAAAAGTCATCGCGCGCTATGGTCCGGTGCTCCGAAAAGCATGATATTAGGCTATTTTTTCCGATGGGATAGCTCGTGAATATCACTGTGAATTATCATGAACTTGAGTGAATTCGGCACGCTCTTCATATTGGTGGGGTAAAATAGTGACCTTTACTTGGCAAATTTCCGAGTTCAGTTGGCAAATATTTACATAATTAAACTTGGAGTACATGACATTCACATTAGGAGTTGGCAAAAACCTAATAAGAACAAATGCTGTTGAGCGCGTGATTCTAGGTGGCGTAGTTTTTTTATTATAATTCAATGACACGTTTTCTGGGACACCCTGTATATATACAGGGTGGTCCACCAACCATGATTGAAATTCATAGTAAAAAACGTAGGCCCCGGAGAGACATGCGGTGAAGGAATTTTTTTCTGTCAATAACTTTTGCCACGTATTGGTAACATTTTTATTTCATTTCAATTGACGGAAAGTTCATTTCTTGAATTGAATTCCGAAATTTCCCAAGGCAACCTAACGTTTTCTTTGCGGGAATGGGTTCCCCGTGGTCATTTTACTCAGTATAGCACATGATCCCACTCGTAATGCAATGGCAATTGCCGAAATAAATTCGCCGAAAATCCGTGAAAATGAGCCCTTGGCTTCGCCTCTTTTTTGACGGGTCGTAGTTTGAGCGCAAAGCTGCGAAGAAAGGAGCTTACATTGACACGCCACACGAGGGGGGAAGGGGTTACAAGCCTTACCCACGGAACAAACACGCGCGGTGAGTGCGGGAGTCAGAGCTATCTTATCAAAAATGAGGTCACCCGACGGCTTGTAACCCCTTCCCCCGTCGTGTGGCGTGTCAATGTAACCTCCTTTCTTGGCAGCTTTGCGCTCAAACTACTAGCCGTCAAAAAAGAGGCGGAGCCAAGGGCTCATTTCCACGGATTTTCGGCGAATTTACTTCGGCAATTGCCATTGCATTACGAGTGGTAGTATGTGCTATACTGAGTAAAATGACCACGTTCTGCAAAGAAAACGTTAGGTTGCCTTGGGAAATTTCGGAGTTCAATTCAAGAAATTAACTTTCCGTCAATTGAATGAAATAAAAATGTTATCAATATGTGGCAAAAGTTATTGCCAGAAAAAAATCCCATGCCCGCATGTATCTCCGGAGCCTACGTTTTTTACTATGAATTTCTATCATGGTTGGTTGACCACCCTGTATACAGGGTGTCCCAGAAAACGTGTCATTGAATTATAATAAAAAAAAGTACACCGCCTAGAGTCATGCGGTTAATGGCATTTGTTCTTACTGGGTTTTTGCCACCTCCTCATGCGAATGTCGTGTAACGTAAGTTTAATTGTGTAAATTTTTGCGAGCTTAAGCCAGAAATTAGCATAGTAAAGATCACTTTTTTACCCCATCAATGTGAAGAGCGTGTCTAATTTAGTCAAATTAATGATAATTGACAGGGATATTCAGGAGCTATCCCATCGGAAAAAATTGCCGAAAAATCATGCTCTACGGAGGTCGCACAGAATAGCGCACGATGAATTTTTCAGCGCAATCTTTGTCAGTCCGACGAAAGGAGGTTGGAAACCCAGCCCTCCCCGACATCGCAGAAAGAGATAAAACAGGCACGGCTTATCACGTTCGACTTTCGCTGGGATAATGCTTTCCCTCTCCCAATTTTAGGAACTGTTACTTTTTCTACTATCACGCTGTGGGCTTGCTTCCGAACCTCCTTTCGTCGCACTGTGAGCGATTGCGCTCAAAAAGTCATCGCGCGCTATGGTCCTGTGCTCCGAAAAGCATGATATTCGGCTATTTTTTCTGATGGGATAGCTCGTGAATATCAGTGTAAATTATCATGAATTTGAGTGAATTCGGCACGCTCTTCATATTGGTGGGGTAAAAAAGTGACCTTTACTTGGCAAATTTCCGAGTTCAGTTCGCAAATATTTACATAATTAAACTTGGAGTACATGACATTCACATTAGAAGGTGGCAAAAACCTAATAAGAACAAATGCTGTTGACCGCATGATTCTAGGTGGCGTAGGTTGTTTATTATAATTCAATGACACGTTTTCTGGGATACCCTGTATAGTTATGAAGGAATGAAAGGCAAACAACGAAGGTAGGGGAAACAAAAAAGGTGTGAGTTATTACAATTTAAACTGTTGGAGAGGTATGTAGGGGTATGGTTGGAGCATACCCCAGATACCTTTCCAATAGTTTAAATTGTAATAAATCACCCCTTTTTGCTTACCCTACCTTCGTTGCTTGCCTTTCATTCCTTCATAACTGTATTTACTTCGTGGCCTTCTGAACATTTATCCTGCTGTATACAGGGTGCCCCAGACAACGTGTCAATGAATTATAATAAAAAAAAACTACGCCGCCTAGAATGATGCGGTCAATGGCATTTGTTCTTATTTGCTTTTTGCCACCTCCTGATGTGAATGTCATGTATCGTAAGTTTCATTATGTAATATTTGCGAACTGAACTCGGAAATTTGCCAATTAACGGTCACCTTTTTTACCCCACCAATATGACGAGCATGCCGAATTTAGTTAAATTCCTGATAATTGATATTGATATCACGAGCTATCCCACCGGAAAAAAAAAAAAAGCCAAACATCATGCTTTTCGGGGCACCGGACCATAACGCGCGATGAATTTTTGAGCGCAATCGCTCTCAGTCGGACGAAAGGAGGTTCCAAACCCAGCCCACACAGTGATAGTAGAAAAAGTAGCAGTTCCTAAAATTGGGAGAGAGAAAGCATTATCCCAACGAAAGTCGGACGCGATAAGCCATGCTTGTGTTATCTCTTTCTGTGATGCCGGGGTGTGCTGGGTTTCCAACCTCCTTTCGTCGGTCTGACAATGACTGCGCTGAAAAATTGGTTGCGCGCTATCTTGTGGGAGCTCCGTATAGCATGATGTTCGTCGATTTTTTCCGATGGGATAACTCCTGAATATCCCTGTCAATTACCCTAAATTTAATGAGTAAATTAGACAGGCTCTTCACATTGTTGGGGTAAAAAAGTGACCTCTACTTAGAATTCAATGACACTTTTCTGGGACACCCTATACAGGGTGTCCCAGGAAACGTGTCATTGAATTATAATAAAAAAACTACACCACCTAGGGTCATGCGGTCAATGGCATTTGTTCTTACTGGGTTTTTGCCACTTCCTCATGTGAATGTCGTGTAACGTAAGTTTAATTATGTAAATTTTTGCGAGCTTAAGTCGGAAATTTGCCTAGTAAAGGTCACTTTTTTACCCCACCAATGTGAAGAGCGTGTCTAATTTAGTCAAATTAATGATAATTCACAGGGATATTCAGGAGCTATCCCGTCGGAAAAAATAGCCGAACATCATGCTCTACGGAGGTCGCACAGAATAGCACACGATGAATTTTTCAGCGCTATCTTTGTCAGTCCGACGAAAGGAGGTTAAAAACCCAGCCCTCCCGGACACCGCAGAAAGAGATAACACAGGCACGGCTTATCACGTCCGACTTTCGCTGGGATAATGCTTTCCCTCTCCCAATTTTAGGAACTGTTACTTTTTCTACTATCACTCTGTGGGCTGGCTTCGGAACCTCCTTTCGTCGCAGTGAGAGCGATTGCGCTCAAAAAGTCATCGCGCGTTATGGTCCGGTGCCCCGAAAAGCATGATATTCGGCTATTTTTTCCGATGGGATAGCTCGTGAATATCACTGTCAATTATCATGAATTTGAGTGAATTCGGCACGCTCTTCATATTGGTGGGGTAAAAAAGTGACCTTTACTTGGCAAATTTCCGAGTTCAGTTCGCCAATATTTACATAATTAAACTTGGAGTACATGACATTCACATTAGGAGGTGGCAAAAACCTAATAAGAACAAATGCTGTTGACCGCATGATTCTAGGTGGCGTAGTTTTTTTAATTATAATTCAATGACACGTTTTCTGGGACACCCTGTATACAGGGTGTTTCAAAAAACGTGTCATTCGGACTTTATAAAAAAACGGGGCGACAGAAAAATACGGGGTAAACGGCACTTGTGTAGCAACTGAATGTGCCATCTTGCAAAAATAGTTTCATTTGATTTTAATTAAAATAAATTGAATTTCTTTAATTGAACTTCAAAATTTCCCAAGTCAACCTAACGTTTTTTTACAGAATTTGAGAGCCCGTAGCGAACTTAGTCAGATCCACCAAGAAATCCACCCGATATTGCAAATGGAACTGCCAAAAAAAAGTCCCGAAGTTGAGGCTCCAGAGTTTACGGCCGATGGTAGTCTCATTTCGGCCGAAGATGTTTCGTTACGGCCAAAAAGAAAAAAAGAAGCATTTACCATATTAGCCATCGCTGTGTTTTATGCTTCCCCAAGTGTGTCGGTGTGCCCCCACGGCTTGTGTCACACACAATGGTTCATGCATACAATACTGTTGCATGCATCCCTCGTGAAAAATGTTTTTATTCCCATATGTACCTGTTACGCCATTTTCTCTCAGTATTCGAGCAACATTCTACTCATTGGTTCTGAGAGCAAACTGTCTGTGTGTGTCCTGAAAAGGTTACTCCACATGACCTATGACCATGATCTTTTCCCCCACTAGCTGCCTTCTACAATGTACGTCCACCTGAAATTAAAAAAAAAAGTACATAAGGTGCTGAACAAAATGACATATGCTCTTGTTTGATGCTGATCATAAGACATATGTTGTCAACCAGGCTTTTTTTATATATATATTCAAAACATATTCACGAAACTACAGTAAACAATAACAATTATGTTATCATGATGCAGTTGCATAGTCAGAAAAATATTTCAGAAGGTGTTTTATGAGGCTTTACATGGGGTGGAAGAGTCCCCCTCGTCCATCTTTGAGGGGCACTACACTAGTGCTTATGCCACTGCACTGATGTCACAATGTTGTAAGCGTGTGTCACCCTGGGCATTCGGAATTACTCTAAGCTTGAATGTGTAAATTCAGAATCAATATATCAGAATGGTAAGCAGCAAATGTTACCTGCAGGCTTCACGCTGAAACGCTTGTGCGCCAAACACTTCCGCCGTGGTGGGCGACGTCGTTAGTTTAATCATACACGCTGGACAATTGTGGGCACATGGAGCAGTGGTAGCAACCTGGAAACGGTACATTTTCTCGTTATATATGAGCAATCAAAAATATACCTTCCCACATGTTTGGTTTTGTCGTTTGTAGGAAGCGCTTGTAGGGGAACAGCTCTTGGTTGGTCACATGCAAGCCACAACACGCGAGGTGCCGATATTTGGATTACGCGATCAAAAACAAAAGGTCTAGAACCATGCACACTTCCCCATGCAAATATTTCCCCAGCATCGCGAGGCACCGTACCCATGTATCCACGTAAATCAGGTGCAGGAATGAAAAAGATGCCAACTACCTGTCATCCAGTGTCCCATAAGTTTGATTTGATTTTCTGGCAGCTACCATGAAGAGCAAATGCACGATTCACACGTTTCGTTTCGCCATTTTCATTACTGTTAATTTCGCAAGCGTCATGGAGGTAAGAAACTAAGGAGATGCCCTAAGCGCCTCTCCCAATGCATGCAAGCGTGCTGTGACCCGCGCATGGCATTGTGGTTAGTTGCCCACACACGTGACCCATAAACGTCACGGCAAGACGTCATAAAACATGGCGTCCTCCATGTCCGCGGCGTATCTTACCTGAATACAGAGACGAGCTGCGGCCGAATAACTTGTTTCCGCTTTCATAACATATTTGGAGTTCGAAGTTATCACACCCGATGAAACACAAGATAGATAATCTCAGTGTGGAAGCAATGGATCACTAAATCGCTAGAAGATATACGTACGTCATCGTGACATTGCCTGGCTTCTCTTCTGTTTTGCTATTTTGCTGCGATTTATCACGCGGCAAATGTTGAAACAACCCATAACCTTCAAAGTATTGTGCGAATGGACTCCTTGAAGGTAAGGCGTTTGCTGAAGATGAAGTTTGCTAAACTTCAAAGCCTCCGCGCAGACCGCCATAACGCCGAAACATGTGGGGATCACGTGACCGGGCAACTAGATGGGCGTGGTATTGCCAGGAGCGACCGCTAGAGGGGTCCCACGGCCTTTCGATCTTTTAGCCCTCTCCTTAGTTTCTTACCTCCATGGCAAGCGTCAAGCAATCCCACGTGACCTCTTTTGGATCAGTGAAAAGTGAAAATTACTCGCGTCATGAACATATATATTCATCTCGGCGCAAATCACGTTTTGCATGCTATAGAAGGAGGGGGGATCAATACTCTTCCTTTCGTGTTTTGATATCTTGTTTTGCTACTCTCACTTCGGAGTTCGGATGGTGTCTAGCAACTTTGGGTACCTCGTTTCTTGTGTGAGCGAGTGGTTGCTGTTTACGACGTGTTCATATATCCATTTGTAGTGCTGTAATGTGCAAATTAGCGGACTTCGTAGCGGCTCTCTATTTTCCGTCGTTGTCTTTCGAGCAGCGCCTGTTGTTTTGTAAAAATCGAGTTGAATGAATCGCCACAGCCCCAACGTATATCGCGCAGTGTTGACCAAGACCAAGTCAAGCAGGAATTCTGGTGAGTAATGCTTTCGTAGATTGTCTGGCTTAGTAGTGTGCTGTCCACACATTCTCATACGAGTAATTTAAACGAATCAAAACAGCCGAAGTGCCTGTAATAGATGTAACTCGGTATCTGTTCATAGGTTTGCGCCGTTTCTAGTTGGTTGCGCGTTTAGGAACAACAAATTTATTCGAAGACGATATGATACCGATAATGCATCACCGTACAGCAGCATTTACTCGTATCATTATGAGCCATATTTAATTTGTTAAAATTTGTCGTCGTATTTGTTCAAAAATAAAAGCGCAAGTCGGCGTACTTGAATTGATCGCCTTGAACTGCTTACGTCGAACGTCTGCAAATGTTGTACTTATGTGCCTTCGCGCACCATACTATAGGCACAAAAGCATATCTGATTAGAAGAAATACTTCAAGAGGAAGTCATTCAAATACATTGTTATTTATAGCTGGTTTTCCATTCCAGGCATGGTATGTGGCTGCACAGGCTACAGGATGGCTAAACAACATGGCTAATAGGATGTTGCTGCTCAGGGAGTCCTGGCCGAAGAGGTGAGCTGGTAAGATCATCATAAGGTTCTGTTGTGAAGTGAGAAATTTTGAAGTAGTGCACGAATGTTAATTCGTGCACTACTTTTATAAAAAATAAACCAGAAATGGAAAGTTATGCATGTATCATTTCATGAATTGTAATTGATCACTATTTTATATTCACATGTTTCCATTAAGGGAATGAACTAATGAACCTAAATTCATATCATGGTCATGCTCTGTGTTTACCTGGAAGTCACATTTTTAAGGCTTGTCATTCTTTTGTCTAGATGAATATTTATGTTAACCTTGTATGAAATAACAAACACATATCAACACGTGTGCAGCTTGTGCACATTAAAACCAGCCATGTAGAGACAAATGCTTTTTTTTAATATTCTAGCCTATTCATGGTTGCTCTTCGCTTCTTGCAGGTTTACTCATTCCAGAAGCAAGAATTGTACAATTGTAAGGCGAATGGAAATACACTGACATCGACTGAGATAGGTGTTCCGTCTTGGCCAGTGACTGTAGGATGGCTCCAAAAGCGTCACAACAAAGCCAGTATTCATCTAGCTCTCTACAAGTAGCTAACTCCACATAGTAGCCTGCTTCACAGCAACATCAACACTACCTTGTGGGAGTACACATTACACAATATGTTGCATTGTGCTGTGGTATGATAACATACCGTTTGTCTCGCAATATGTGTATATAAATATGATAAGGGCCCTAAGGGCACAGTGCATGGCTTATACCCTGCTGAATATATATCCATACCTGGCTGCGACATTGCATATCAATGCAGATTACAATACACATTTTGACATTTGGCCGTTATGAGACATCTTCGGCCGTAATGAGACTGCCTTCGGCCGTATTGAGACTTTGGCCGTAATGAGACACTTGGGGATTAAAGGATTGTCGGCCGTATTGAGACTTTCGGCCGTATTGAGACATCGGCCGTAATGTGACTTCGGCCGTAATGAGATACAATCCTCCGTATGGGCTTTGCCGCGGAAGGATGTCATTTTGAACACGTCCTGTGATTTCTGTGCCGCAATAAATGAAATTTGTGTTTTCCTAATTTTGTAGTTTGAACTTAAGAGGTTGCCTTCATCATAAGTAAAGAACGAATCTTCATTGCGGTTGCAAGCACAAGAATACATCGTGACGGTGCATAAGGAGCACATCGCTCTGTGCACTGTCACACTACCGTCGATACATCGTCCAACGGTCGCCTATGGACATTCAGAGAATATGGCATTACAGAAGCGAAACCAAGTGGGGAAATGGCATGATACGCATAATTTCTCCTGCTTCGAGATTGAAAATGAATAGAAGGTCAATTGGTCCGAAGGCTTGTTATTTCATGGTACGAAAGCTCAGGACAACAACAGAACCCCCCCTTCACTCCTTTGTTTTGCTTGTTTGTTTCGTGCGTACATTCTTTGTTTTGGCGATAAAAGCACGTTATCTCGACTACACGACGGCCTCGTAGAGCGGACTGTACATCAATCAGATAAACAGGAAGGAAGGTTGGCGAAGCGGGTTCTGCGGCTGTTACTTTTCAATCAGCACTCCCTGCTGCCAAACATGCGGAAGAACACGTAATTCCGAGGCGGATAGCAATGTGAAAGAACTTGTGTTTGCGGTCCTACGCGAGGAAAATATGTAAACCGAAACTAATTAATTACTCGCGAAAATGACTAGACCCGATGATTTTTTTCCTCTGAGGGGCATGTACTCAAGATCCCCAATGGTGTAGTAGATGTCGCGGTACCGTCGGACGCGTACTTTGAAAGCTGTCATTTCCGGGTAATTGATTTTTATTTTTAGCTAATTAATGAAAGTGCGCACATCAATTTCACACTGCATGGCTGGTGGACGCGATATCTCAGAGATGGTAACAAAAAAGAAAGTTTCCCGATAGATGGCGCCGTTTTCGAATTATTCAGCCCGGGGATTTATCTGAGACACCCAGTATATATATACGTCCTATTGTGCACAGATGCAGAAAAGGAGTCAGGAAGCAGCAGGAAATCACACACCGAGTGAAAGTGTCCGCTGGAAGAGTTCCATTTCCATAAAAATATCCCAAATGGGGTTGTTCTGGTACCCATGAAATGCAGCTATTATCGTCCGACAGCAGCAAGTGTTGGCACATAAACATTCACAAGCATCAGACTGGGAGGGGGTGGCAGATCCTGACTCCTGGACTTAACGCTCGGGCAGCGGTGCTGCAATTTGGTCCTTCAAAACATCTGAAGGATATCGAGGGAAAACAACGAGACCCAGTGCCTGAGACCGGTGTTAACTCCCTGCGCGCACGACCATTATCGCGTGTATTGTATAGCAATGGCTGGAGCATAGCGTGCGATAGGGTGAAGTTCTGTTTTTGTAGTGTACCATATATAATCAGATTTTATTTCGAGGCTCAGTAAAAGTTGTTCTTTCCCCCTCTCTAATCCCCGTGGAATGCCAGTTGTCGGTGATGATGACGGTTGAGTTCAAGTACTGGACAGCATATGATCTTCAACACTTGATAACAGGTTTATTTACACCAACAGACTACCTTGCAAAATTTACATGTTATGGCAAAGTCACCGGTCCTCCGAGCAAGTTCGTTTCCTACGGAGTCCGCAGGTCAAGTCTGTCTCTTTTCTCAAAGTCCCCGGCTCCTGAGTTGTTTTCTGTCCCCCCGATGCCCTCCTTTCACGCCACTCATGTCGCACACTCAGAAAAATAGAAGAAAACAACGCCCCTCGCACAACAGTTAGCTACGTCTGACCAAACGTCTTCGACACTCAAAATTTATGACCCCCTGCCGTCGTCTACGGACACATGCGAAGCATTGCTCATGAAAACCCGATCCTCCGTGTGTTGGAGCCAGAATCCGGTGACTGCTTCCCGACCACATGCGTGCGAGGAATGACTGAAAACACTCAAATTGACGAGTCGTTTTCTGCGAATGCCACATAGAAGTACACATAGCGGTACAGCGGCAAACGCGGGAACACATAGAAGTAAAAACATAAAATAACGAGCCTTTCTGTCGCACAGCAAGTTTCCAGTTTGCACCCCCCTCCGCAAGAATGTGACAGCGCATTTTTGCTCAGACACGATCAAACTGCTTCCTGTGCGACTCACCCTAGTGACTATAATGAAATACATAATACACTAAACACGCAAAAGAGGATCAGCACATGTAGAGAGGACTCCTTGCATAAAATCAGGGTCCAACAAATACGCACAATGCAAAAAACCGCTTCACATTAATCTAGCGCCCGCGTTTGCGTCCGCGTGTTTGTCTCCCGTCGTGTATGCCACGATATCCACAATTTCAAAATCCACACGGCCAAAATTCCACGTTAAGAATCCCAACGTTTAGTATCCCAACGCTCGAAATCCCAGATTTCATAGTCATGGGGAGCTAGACTCGTCAACACCGAACTTTCTTCGGGAGATGACGTCGCGGGAGGCGGAGATACGAACTCTATGGCACATGTATGGAAGCGCTGTGAGAGATATACATATGTTGTGATATGGCTGAGTTGATTGCCCGCTGAAAATAAAACGGTGCACATACAGCATAAAAATGGGGCATAGCGCTTTGCAACGGCATATTTTCTTTGTAGCAAACTTAAGTGCCGGCTTTCGTGTGCCCCTTCGTGCTAGAAACTTTTATTTTAAATTTCTCTCGAGGCAGAAGCTTCGCGAAGAGCGAAGAAATGGAAGCATGGAGATGTCATTTTCAGCATTGCGTCGATACCAAGAATTGCCAGTTGATTTCAACCAATTTCATGAGACATATGAGACATTTCATGACATGGCATAGTGTCGATAAAAAGCCCGCGTTCAGTGACCTTTTCTCGCGTACCTCGGCAGCCGCGCGAGGAAGGACACCCGGGAGCCCAAGCTAATAACCTTTTACTTTTCATGGGACTGATAAGAAGGCTGCCAATCACAAGCATAATCATTCAGCTCCATCGCGACTACGCCTTTCTTGCATCAGCCTTGCCGTTGTGTTACGGTGATGTGGGTTTCGTCGCACCAAGAATCCGGGCATGCAAAACCAGGCGCTTCTGAAAAGGGTAGCCAATCCACTCTTTTCAAGCTACCTCGTGCATTGAAGAATGGTTGAATCGACACACTTTTCTTATTAGTGATATGAAAAATTATCTTTGCAGATTACAGAAGTGAGTTAATAAGAATTAAAATATCGATGAGGTGTGGTACAATGAGTCATTAACTGTAAAAACAGATCTTCACTATATAGCACGCTGTGCGTCAACCATTGCACAGAATGACAGGGTTATTGCTTCGAAGTCTGAGAGGGAGAGAGTGGGCGCACGACTTTTTGTGTCAATTTGGATATATGTAAATTACCACAAAAAGGAGCACGCCTCCTTCGGTCTTCGAATCAGAAAACATTGTTCATGGCTGTGTATATATTTCGTAAATTGAGTTTCACTTTGGAGGTTATGAGTATTGTTTCATCTTATCATTTCAGGCCACAGCGGACATGGTAGTGATTGGCCGAGAGATTGCGGAGGCTTTGCGTTCCATCGCCGGGACAGGCGCCTTTGAAGCTCGGGAAAACACGAGGCGCAATAATTAACCAATACCTACACTTTTAGCGAGGGGGGGGGGGGGGAGGGGGTTCGGAGAGGCATGCAGTTGTTGGCCGCACACGAGTGGGCGTCGTCACAACAATAGCAAAAAGGTGGGGGGAGAAGAAAGTTAGAAATAGACTTGACCGCATAGCACGCTCATAGCCAACCAGCATCCCAAATGACAACGTTCCCTCTATAGGATTTCATGAACACAGGGGCGTACGCCATTTTTGTGACAAATAGGAATGCCACCAAAATGGCGTATCAGAGGGAGAACGTCTCCATTCGGGATGATGGTAGGCTGAGACCATGCTAAGCGATGAGGAGCGCATTAATTACGTACCTATAAATTTGTTGCGAAAGAGAAACATCGTCTCGTTCACGTTCATTACCCAATGCCTCCACATTAACGTTTGTAGTAACTGTTCCTGAGTACATAATATCGATTACCATTAGCCGTCTTATTCGCGCACATATGTGTCATGTATTTTCACTTACCATAGGACTTCTACAATTGTACTTTTGTTCTGCGACTACAGTTCCATGCTATTTTCTTCTGCTGTATTGTGTTAATTGCCATGGTGCATGTTGATTGGTTGATTCTAGCGACGATAAATAAAATGCCAGCTCTTTTTCTATGTGTCGTGTTGGAACATTTTAATCTAGAAAGGCAACAACAGCAACCGAAAATATAACTCATGACTTCGAGCGAAAGACTTATAACTGCCCTACTGTCTGCGATGCCCAGTCCCTGAAAATTTGTTGAGTAAGGCATCTCTTTTTGCTCGACCTCTTGCGAAGAAGTCGCTGCTTGATGTTGTGGGTTGATTATCTGCAATATAGCCGTCGTTGTCGTCGTCGGTTTCATCCGCAGGATCAGGATGAGGCTCTGTTGTGGCAATGCAGATGTTGTGCAGCACTGCACAGGCTGCTACTATGGTGCCTGCTATTTGAGGGCGGTAGTAGAGAGAATGGTGTTTGTGCAGGCACCTGAACCTCTGTTTTAGTACACCAAAGCAACGCTCAACAATTGACCGTAATGAAGCGTGGGCAATGTTGAACCTCGCAGCCGGTGAGTCACGTGGATGGGAGCCAGGAACAGGGACTATGAGCCATGGTTCCAGAGGATAGCCACTGTCTCCTGCATAGCAACGTAAGTAGTTAAAGCGCTGGTACCGATAAGATTCTCTACGGAAGTCCGAAGCGTGTACTGCTGAAGTATTGACTCGAATTATAGAACTGTTTTTCTTTCAGCCCCGTATAATCCCTCAAGCTATATACCATGCATAACTGTTCGGCATACCTTCCGATGCGCGCAATCGAATGATGTCAAGTTATTTGCAAATAAGAGGACTTGCCGAGAATGAACTCGTCTGCTAACAGGAGGTTCCCCGTTGCCAGTTCATGTCTCAACGATGACCTTCTCCATCCAAATGCATCATGGGAGCCACCGGGCAAGAGATGGGTCGATATATAGAATCCGCATATTGCCGTCGCAAACCTGTGTCACAGAGCAAGTAAGTGATGATGCATCATAAGCAACAGCAGATTTCTGACAATGTCTTTGTATTGCGGGCGCGCGCACACACATGCTCACACACAAGTATAGCTGAACGCTAGTAAATTAACTAGCACTCGCCTAACTACTCCCTAATATGTGCTTTTTAGCTTTTTTGTCTTCCTGTTTATCACTCCCTCTTTGAATAGAGTGAACATGTCCTACCACCATGACGTTGAGCGCGTGTGTTGCTTTCGGCACCAGTAGACGTCCTTGGTGGTTCCTGAATCGGAGTCCGGTGGTCCCAGAATCGAGATCAGCGTTCCGTCCACTGCTCCTATGGCGCCAGAAAATCGTGGGTCCCGCCGCGTAAAGGATCCCTTGCTGGCTGCCCTTTCAGCAGCGTCACTGGGGAAGCTGATCCACTCATGGCCGAGTGCCTGTACAATTGCTGCGGAAACGGTTCGTACAGCTCGGCTCACAGTTCTCTGTGACACAGACAGGTTTCTATCTGGCCACAATCCCCTGAAAACTTCCTGTGGCGAAAAATCGTAGCGCACTGAGTACTGCTTGCGACATACTTGTTTGATATCTCCAGCCCCCGTAAAAGCGGGTTACCGAACCAAGTTGCTGTGCTACCGTCGCCTTCGCCTCACTTCCGTTCCCCTGGTGGCGGCGGGGCTGCGCAGCGCCACCAGACGGGAGAGATGGCGATCCGATAACCGCGCATCGTCTGCTAGCTCCAAATGCGTCGACGGGGCAGCGCTTTCCTTGGAATGCGGAGTGCGATGCGTGGACCAATGAATGGTCAGAACACCTCAGGGATAACACATCGGGAACAATCGAGAAAGTGTTGATAAGATTATCAACACTTTCTCGATTGTTCCTAACGTGTTCTTCCGCCCTCTACGCTTTCCTCCCCAGGCGAATGAGCGCAGTGATTGAGAGTGGAGGGGCACCAACGCGTTACTGAGGTCCCGTGTTCCACAGCGTTTCTTTGCCTGATTTTGTATAAATTTATTATTTCTTTTTTTTAATCCTAGCCAGCGAGCGAGGCTTGCTTGCTTCACATAACACCAGTAAATAAAATGAGGTAATCCTTCGCCTGTGCCAGTTTCACGGAGCAGCCGTGGTCCCTTGCATTACTGTGACACCTTTCACAAAAAGTCCTGACGACCGCAGGAACTGCTCAAATGTGGCCTAATCCCGGTGTACTTAAGCTTCAAAAACAGTAAACAGGAACAAAAGGAAACAGGTTACAATTCCCATTGCAGTCAGCATTCTGAGGAAAGCGCTGCCCCATCGACGCATTTGGAGCTAGCAGACGACGCGCGGTTATCGGATCGCCATCTCTCCCGTCTGGTGGCGCTGCGCAGCACCGCCGCCACCAGGGGAACGGAAGTGAGGCGGAGGCGACGGTAGCACAGCAACTTGGTTCGGTAACCCGCTTTTACGGGGGCTGGAGATATCAAACAAGTATGTCGCAAGCAGTACCTGTTGCTCAACTGTCATAGTCCGTGACGTGAAGTGCACCCTGCGCAAACCCTCGGCGTTGCGTAGACGGTCACACAGACAACGAACAGTCTCCTTCGACAGCCGGTGATGTCGCCGAAATTCCTCGTTGGGCATCTCAAATGCGTCCTCATGCTCGTGATAAACGCGGCGCCGGCGACGCAGCAGTAAACGCACGGCAACAAAAGCGGCCGCCATCCTTCTAACGAGCTTGAAAGTTCGCCACTATCTATCCTCGAACTTTTCTCGCTAAAAAAAAATGTTGCGCAACGTCATTTTGACGTCACGGAACTTGAGCCACAAGCTGAACTTTCTCTTTCCTTGAACTTTGGATTGATTGACAAGACACGTCGCCACGTGGGCCAGAGAAACGGTCCAACGGCTGTGTTTCCCCATATCTCCGGAACTGTTTACATTGTCGATATCTGCAAAGACACCATCCTTCCGAGCATCCAAAACGTCATTTTGACGTCATGAAAATATTTCAAAGTGCGCGCGTCTCGGTAACCTTGACCTGAAATTTGATTGACAGTCAGGAGCGCTCACATGGCCCACGGAAAGCATCCAATGGTTGCCCTCCCTCCCATTTCTTGAACTTTCTTCGTGTTTCAAGATGCGACGAGTCTAGCACCCATGGTCGTTCAAAATCTCATATCACTCTGAAATGCTCCCGCTTTGCATGTTTTCGGTGTGCCTGTGAAGTGGTTCTAGAAAACATGCATTTGCAAATACAGTCATTTATTTCGGTCTTTATTGCTTTTATCGTCCATAATCAAGATACCTTACTTGCGGCTCTACTTAAATTCTGTCATCCCCATGTATGAAGTCGGCGGATAAAGACGCAATTCAGAGGAGGAAGGTCGAGCAAATGAGCGCGTTCACTCGCCGTTCTGCGCAAGGAATACGTAAAGCGAAACGGGGATGTCATGATATCCACCGTTAAGAATCCACTGTATAAAATCCCAGATTTCTAAATTAAAGCTTTAATATCAAGAATGGCAGAATCATAGTGTTGAGTAATACGTATTACTGACAAACCTGGCAGTATTGCGTGATTTTGACGTCAGAAGAAGTCCGTGTCGTGAATAAAAACCAGGTTTTTGACGACCCTTAGGCCTAGCATGGCGGTCACAGCAGCAAAAATTATTAGGTTAGGTTAGTTTAGATGGATTTTTTTTTTTTTTTTTACAGTTCACCACGCCGTTGGGGGGCTCCCCACAGTTTTGCACGCAGGCAACGCTACGCTAGCCCCGTTTGTGATTTTGAGCATTTGGGATAAGGTGACTTAGGTCGAACATTCCCACGACCAGTCTATCCTACCGACGTTGTAAACCAGTGCGCGACGTCTGTCACAAAGCTCGTGAATATTTCACAGGAAATAAAGGGGACGGGGATATTTGGAATACGAGCAACCAGATTTACCTGATGGATCTGGCATGTATAAATAAAGTGACCAGCGGGGGGCAGCTGTCATCGCGGACTATCGTTGCGCGATCACGTTAATTAATTCTGTGCTGCTGGTTTCTTGATAAATTGCATGTTTTTTTTTTATGACAATGTTTCCAGGAATTCAAAATACAAGAAAAAGGAAAGTACGGGCATACAGCAGGGACAACGTGAGCTGGAAACAAGCGGCGCAAGGGAACGATTGTGTGTTGAGATCAGGTCGACGAAGTGTGGGACTTGGGGGACAGTCACCAAGAATGGAGTGTGCCGTATGTTGCGTGTGTGCACCGCTGGGCATACGGACCCCGACATAGTGCGTCAACTCAGAGGTACAGTGTCTAGACAAACCACTATGACAAACCAACTTTGTCGATGTTCAAGCCCAGTCCACTTTAAACGCTAGGCCATAGAAGTCCCTCGTCGTTCTTCCCGTCATGTCTTTTGTAGATCGCATCGAACTTGCTCGCATTGGGGCTGTGTCAGGCTACTAACCTTTCCGAACAATGTACACTCTAAATCGTTTTACACCTTAAAGGGTGCAAATCAAAATGTTCATGGCGCACACCTTTTAAGGTGTATTTTAACACCCTCATGGCAATTGGTGTGTAAAGGGTGTAACGCCGAATAAAACTGCTGGGTTTTGGCAATAAGCTGGTAACTGTGTATTCACAATTACCAGCATATTGCGTATAATCACGTTGAGGTCCATATATGTATGCACATCAAGGTGATTCAATATGTGTGTAAACATGCACAGCCGACATATAGACAATCATGTATGACATGGCAGCTGTGCATGGCAATGAAGCATGGCAGCTGTATATAGCTTTTCGTGAAACTGTAGACCTTCTCATGACAGGCACCTCCCCCATATGCATATTCATTACTTAGAACGCTGCATTTATTCGTTTCTTCAAGGCTTTGCAGTGTTGTACCCACAAATATCTAACCCCTGTAAAATGCATTACGTTGTTCATTATCCGCGACTCATCATGATGTTTGGTCCTTTCCTGTCGGTATGGTTGTACGCATTTCGAGGGGAAACACCAGCATTTTAAAGATGTTGCTAGAAAAACATTTTAAGAACATAACCTTTTCATTAGCAAAAAGACATCAATTTTATCAAATGTATGTGTGGTCGCAGACCATCACAAATGCCACATCTACTGATAGTTCCAAGTAGATTCACGCAGAATCTATAGTCTATGTGAAAAGTGCGGTTGATAATGATAACACATTTGCTGTTGGCTGTTGTTGCCAAAGAATCTTCAGAGGAGGACTTACCCGTGTTCATTGAGATTGCAGGCATACATGTTATTAACTCTGATACCATTTTTCTCACACAAACATTAACTACAGTTGAGTATGATGAGCACTATCATGTATTTGTTTTGTCTTGCAATGAGGAGCAACGTGTTTTAAGAAATTGAAGCACTATCTCAACAGATCTTCTAAATCTGCATGCATTACCAGATGGTAGACTTGTTGTAAATCCAGGCCATGCACTGTTGTAATGTAAGTTCCTGTTCCCTGTTGTTGTATATATTTACTTTTGTTCATGTGAACGAAAACAAACATACTCCCTTTCTACACCCAGGCGACACACTATCATCATATTTCACCTGAGGGTGTAGTACACCAATGTTACACCCTCAGGAACTTCCAAAACAAAGTTGTAGGGTGTGAAAGGGGTGTGATCTTTGGTAATACACATATTTTACACCTTTAAAGGTGTGAAACGATTTAGAGTGTAGACTTAGCTCCTCACTATGAGGCTCATCATTAGGGCTTCTAGTTTCTTCCTTCCATTAGGGCTTCTAATTACTTCCTTACTACCATAAAAAGCTGCCATCCGTCTCTTGGAGATGCTTGAAGTTGTTCTTGATGAAAATAAGGGACACAAAGTATATATAGTGCAGTTCTCGAAGGCAATGAACAGCAGCTGTCTGCACATAGAGTGTAGATGGGCTAGGTATAGCTACTGAATGTGGCGGATCCAGCGACATTGAGCGCACATCCTCGCGCGACACGGAAGAACTGAGTTTGCAACGGGAGGCGTACGTCTTTTTGTGACACTTATGAACAGCATAAGTGTCACAAAAAAGGCGTACACCTCCCGTTTTCAACAAATCAGGGCAGATAACGATATCATTCGAGATCATGGTTGACTAGGAGCGTGCTATGCGTTCATTTTTAAGAGTGTACTCCTTCCTGGTCACGTCGTATTTCGAGGTGTCGTCCTAGTTAGGTCAGCCCAGTTCATCCTGGTCTTCGTGCTTCGCGGAGTCAGCCCAGCGCCTTCATGGTTTCCTGGTACCTCATAAAGTCGGCCCAGGTCTTTCGGGGAGTCGGCCCCGCTGCTTCATGGCTTCATGGAAGCGAGAATTTCGTGACAAAAAATGTTCGCAAGCTGATCTTACGCTGCTGTGTGCTTTGATTCGTTTTATTTCATTAATTTTATTTGTTGAAAACGGGAGGCGGAGCCTATTTTGTACTATTACGCAAGTGCAAATGGATTTTACCACGTAGCACGCTCCTAGCCAACCATCATCGCGAATGACAACGCTGAAAACGGGAGGTTTTTTTAACAAATCAGGGCGTGAACGGGGTCATTCGGGATGATGGTTGGCTAGGAGCGTGCTATGTGCGTTAGAGCACTGCACAGGCCTAATTTTCAAGCCCGTGCCCGACCCAGGCCCGGCTGCTACGGCCCGTACCCGACTGTTTCTATGCTCAGGCCCGGTCCCAGCCCGCCTCTGCTCTATGTGTTCTCGAGGTCCAGAAGCATATGTAGATTTACTAAAGAGCACAGCGCAGCGAGGAAAAGGACGAAGCTAATTGGTGGAGAGTGAGGAGGTACACCCGAACGGAGCAGCTGTGTTTCTCTGCCGTCAATCCGCTCTGTCCTTGGTGCTTGCTTGCTCAGGAACGCAGTGCGCAGCGGCACGTAGGCGATATGTATGTACTTTGCGGTTCAAGAGAGGCCCACCTCCGCTCTATTGCGTATGCACCGGTGTTAGTTCCTTTTTCGCGAACTCTCACGGGAACGAAATCCGAACACCTAACCTAAGTGACCCTCGTGCCGGACTCTCAGCGCGCACGCCGCACCAATCGTTCCCGAATGTGTGTGAGTGTACGTGTGAAATCCAGACCCATTACACGAGATAAACATGATCACATATAAAAAAAGTGATAGTTCTCAGATGAGAATACCATAACATCCCATACCGAATGGAAAAAAAGTGACATGAAAATTCAGCTGGCCAGTCTCGTGAAATATGTTCAAGTACATACACCACCATGGCCGGTGTTGTTAAGCCCGCACCCGGCCCGGGCCTGGTGGCTGACGCGCGAACCCGGCCCGCATAAAAAACGCAAAGCCCGGCCTGGCGCGACCCGCGGGCCGGGAGGGGCTCGGTCTTTCGGGTAAGCCCAGGCCCGTGCAGTGCTCTGATGTGCGTGTTCGGGGTGTACATCCTCTTGCAAGTTTCTCGAGAAGCAATTTCAACTCAAGCTCTGGTGCCGATATCTAACAGGAAATAATCTGTTGTCGTTATTGTTAGGCCGAGTGAACATGGCTGTCACAACTAAATAATAACACAAAGGGCACTGTACTGTACAATTTTGAATTTAATTGCTGAATTTTATGGATATAAACATTCTTGTCTCTTTTCATTCCACTATAGTCATGTTGCTTAATTTCAAAAGCCGTGCAGACGACTGGATGTGTACCACCACGTGGTTCTTTCGGCAGCGCAACGACGACGGATATCGACGGCAATTCACGACGGGCTTTGCGTCGTTTATCAGGTTTGCACAAAAATCCACTAGCGTTACAAATAGCAAGAGGTATGCATTTCAGTCCTACCCATTCGACTTGCCATCCTAAATGGTACAGCCCATGTAGGATAGGGGGAGAAATAGTAATGATAGGCTGATTCATAGTGCCCCGTATTGGAAGACGTCATTGGTCAGGTAGCTCAAAGCATGTGTGGAGCTTCAAGTATAGGCAAGTCCTATTAACAGCCAGAACGCCTTTTAATCTACAGCTCTTCGCCACCCCGGACTGGACGCAGAAAAACAAAATGTGCACAGTAAGAAGTGTTACCATGACCTTTATTGAAAAACAAAAACATCGTACTTGATGTTGATTGTTTTCTGCAAATTACTTCCAAAGAATCATTTCATTTTTTTAAATTTCATTTCATAGAGGACTGGCTCAGCTTCACCTTATTTAGAAATCTGCTTTTACGGATATACCAGAATTTGATCTATGCACATTTTAACTATCGGATAGCTTGCGCTGATTGCCGCGCGAAGATGATGTTTATTCTACGGCTGAGTACTGTACACGAATCCCACGTCCCTGTCGAGTTATGTCAAAGTTGTAGCTGAGAAACATGAACCTGGACGATGACGTCAAGTTCAGCGATAACTGAAAGAGATAAGGAGTTCTTAAAAAAAGTACACCGTTGGCACTTCCAAGTCGTAGTGAATGATTTTTTTTTTCACACGTAAGTTCATCACGCTGAACTGAAAAACCAATGATGCAAACTAAAAAACAAATATGCAAACAACAACAACAACAAAGCGATCATTCCTTTTTTACTTTCTACAGCACACCGAGACGCCTAAAGTTCGTGTAAAAGAAACCGCTGTGTGTAATGGAAGATTGATTGGGAATATTGCTAGCTAGAAACGCATACTTGCTAGATAAGAGCTTACGCTCTCAAACTCTCAAGGCATGAAAAAGAATCTACCCTTCCTCTGAATCTGAATTCAAGCCTCAATCAATTATGCTTTTAATGTAGGTGTGGAATGCAGCATGCTTCAAAGCTCTAACGGTTCTCAAAAGGCAATTTTTTACGTTGTTCTTTTTTCTTGGAATTGAAAGTTTCAAAGAAAAGAAACTACGAGGCGGAGGCTGGATCTTTGCTTTGGACCGGAGCTGCGAACTCAGGAAACAATAATCTGATCAGAAGCAGAACGCTGTGTGCCGGAAGCTTGGAAGGACTACACTGGGGTGCTAGACTCGTCGTTTCTTGAAACACAAAGAAAGTTCAAGAAATGGGAAGGAGCGCAACCATTGGATGCTTTCCGTGGCCCACGTGAGCGCTCCTGACTGTCAATCAAACCTCAGGTCAAGGCTACCGAGACGCGCGCACTTTGAAATATTTTCATGACGTCAAAATGACGTTTTGGCTGCCCGGGAGGATGGTGTCTTTGCAGATTTCACCAATGTAAACAATACGGGAGATATGAGGAAAGACAGCCGTTGGACAGTTTCTCTGGCCCACGTGACGGCCCGTGTTGTCAATCAAACCAAAGTACAAGGAAAGGGAAAATGCAGCTTTTGGCAGAAGTTCCGTGACGTCAAAATGACGTTGCGCAACATTTTTTTCTACCGAGAAAAGTTCAAGGAAAGATAGTGGCGAACTTCGAAGTTTGTTAGAAAGAGTTACGGCCGCTTTTATTGCCGTGCCTTACTACTGCGCCTCTGAGTCCACACTTATCATGAGTATCGTTTGAAATGCCAAGCGATGGTTTTTGCCAGTTTTACCGACTGTCGAAGAACGCTGTTCGTTCGCTGTGTGACCATCTGCGCAGAGCCTACACTCTCAGAACAGAACTTCACTGCATAGCACGTTGTGCGCGCAGACACGAACGATATGCTTATCGCTTCCGATTTGAAGAGAGAGGGGACACTGGCATTTTTATAGCAGTTATCGCATATCCAAATTGCTATACGCTCCCTCGCTCTTTGAATCAGAAGGGGTAATCCTATAATTCGTCTCTATGTTTTATGGATGACGTGCTTTGCGGTGAAGTTCTGTTCTGAGATTGTAGGATCCACGCAAGGTGCGCTTCTCGTCATGGATAATGATATCACTGCGCACAAGATTGTTGTGTTCTTCACGTACGACATTGTACTTCCCTTGGCCGCAGGTTCCGTGATGTCCTTGTTTTAACGTGGTTTCCTTGTTGCACAAAAATGGGATTTTCCATTAAGACGCGGAGGAGGACAACAGCTTTCCTTCTGATTAACAGATGCATCCTAAATATAAAATGCACACAACAGAGACATGAACACTGCATGTGCAGGGCGTTGGAAAGCGTCGGTGCTCTTCTATGCAGAGGAGCAGCACCGCGAAATGAGCGCTTGCAAGTGCACGGACCCAGGGTTTTTCGGACACGCGACCTTTCGGTCCCATTTACGATGAAGTGGTTGTGTCGTCGCAGTGCGGGCACTAGTCTGTTTATATGTGCTCAAATTTATACAGGGTCATTCTGAAAAAGAAGCCAGCAGATACATATAGAAAGAACAAAATTCCTTCCCGGAACAGCACCGCAAGCGGTACTGCCCCGTCGACCTTTTTATCGGCCGTACCAGTCAAAGACACGGCCCACCCAGGGGTGGACCGCGTTATCAAGGGGCCCTTCTCCATATATGAAGGACCGGCTCCCTTTCGCCTCCCTCCACCGCGAAAGATCTGGCCCCAAAAGGCGAAAGATCAATACGCGGATTTGAAGGGAGACCAGAGAAGGGAGAAAGGAAATAGGAAACAAATAGTTTTCAACCGAAGCGTTGTTGTGTTCACTGATCCCAAATACACGTATAGCACACATGACGATACAGCGGGTGTGTCATGCAATGTGGCACGAAACAGAGGCTTAAAATTTTACTTCGGTGTGTCACTGGCGCTTGTCATCGACTAACTTATGGTGTGACTTGCGCGCACTTTTCGATTTTCAGTCGCGAGAAATATTCTGAATAGATCTCTGAAATGTGCCAAGTCAGCGCAACTTTTTTAATGTCGTTTGTTTTTTGTCTTTCTTTGTGTTTTTCCTTGTCCGTAACAGAAATGGCATTTCCGTTTTCTCAACCAATTTCAACACAAAACACATTACCCTTCAGCAATAAAAATAGCTGGGGAGAATTTTCTTTGCGCAAAAGCTCGACGACGTTAATTACTCCGTCACTTAATGTAGAATACTGTGGAAAGAAAAGATGAGTCTCCCCTTCAGTTCCCTCTTCCATGCTTCTGCTGATAGCGGCAGCAAGGTTGGAACGACGCAGCTATCTGGAGCAATTGTGAGGAGGTTACAAGAAAAGACGTGTCACCGGGTAGCTTCGTCTTTTCGACCTTTTATGCTTTTTTTTGTTTGGACTGCACGGCCGGCAATGTCCATGAATCGTACAACAGTTTTCCGTTTCCTTTTTACCATTACGAGTAACGCGGGTGTTTTGTGATGCCATAGGATCAGGCCTCGAGCCATGCTGTTTCTGTATGTATTCAGTTTGGAAGAAATATTGATTCGTTTCAAAATTAAACATATAGTTCCGCATTCGATTTGGAACACAGTTATGCGCCTTGAGATCTGAAATATTTTAATGTTCGCGCAGCCCAAATATATTTGACAATCTACGGTTTGACCTTAAGTCCTTCAAGGATGTATTGCTCTGCATTTCACTCTTCACCGGAGCGGACAGAAGCGGTGTGCTTTCTCATTCTTCATTCTATTACGCTCGAGCCAGTGGGCGGGTCGCGCACACACTGATCTTGATCGGCACTGACGTAGACCCAACTTCAGTTGCCGGGAAAGGGAAACAATTTTTCTTGAACTTCCGAAGTTCAAAACTCCTCCACGCGCGACGTCATCTTTTGAACTTAGTTCTGCTTTGACGAGTCTAGCACCCCTGGAAGGACTGCAAGTGTGCTGGGGACTCGCCTAGGCTTGGTGGGTTCTTATAAGGTTCTGAAGATTCTCCTTGTTCTGGAGTTATGCTTTTTCGAGTCTGTCATCTCTTCTCTTGGGCTATTGGCAAAGGGCTTGGAACCCCGAAGTGGACGAAATTTCTTATAACTGGCGCCAAACGTGGGGACGTTTCGTCTTTGCCCGTGCTGAGAGAAGCGGGGCGTTTTGAGTAACCTTTTTTGAGTGTATATCTCAGTCGTACGTCCCGCCGAGTTCCAGTGTTCTACGATGTAGCCTGCACCTAAGCCCCAACATGGCTACGCTAACGCACAGTCGAACAGCAGCGCCTGCTGCTCCTGAGAACCCGGACGAGACGCCGACGGAGGGCGAAGCAACCCAACCGGTTGCTCTTCATTCTAGTACCGGAACGTTATGCAGTCCGGAACTTGTAATACACCGGAGCTACTCACGAGCATAGCTTAGCTGTGATCTATGATGGCGCAGCAGCTTGGAACCGGACCCGTTTCACCCAAGCACAGGAACCCCGTTCGTCTGAACGTTCTTGTTCCGGTATTCAGCGGCTACACGGATCCTAAGTCTGTGGACGACTTTATCGATTATCAGGTCCTATTAGGTCAATCAAGCCTACTGGGTCAGCATGGGATTGTCTGACGCTAATTTAATTTCCTGGTTTTTACCATTTCTTTGGTCAGAGATGCAGCTCGCTGGTACAGCTTGGGACAAAAGTTTACGCAACACAGCACTGGGGTATTTCTTCATCGGAGCGGCCCCCTACTAGATAGCAGGAAGATAACCGGCTATCCTGTCCATCTTCCAGTAAATGTGCGCCAGTTTGCTGCCGGGGTGTCACTCCAATGGAGATAGTGACACCCTGTTGTGCCGTGAACTTTTCTCCCAAGCTGTACCTACTGGAGCTCGCTTTCCTGACCAAGGATGACTACAGACGACGCTTCCGCGAGTTCCTGGCCCTCGACTATGAATGCATGATATTGGACTCTTTGAGGATATGTGGACTCAACACCCAGAGGAGAGCCTGGTGCAGTGGCGTAGTGTGAGCGGGGCCGTAGGGGCTGTCGCCCCGGGCGCAAATTATCGACAGTGAGAAAAAACGTTCGAAATGACACTGTTGATCACTTGAAAAGTCTTAATTTTTTAACATTGGGCGCTGTTGGAACGATCTTCTGGGCGAGTCAAAGACGGAGGCGATGGAAGCGAGGTTTGATATACCACGCCGGATATACCGCTTGATATGCATTGCATCCTGTGTGCTTCGGCAGGAGACTGTGGGCATCGAGACAGCAGCACATTTCTTTTTACATGTGAAGCAACCGAAGCGCAATGTCCATGAAGTGCTTTCTACTGGATTGGGGGGGGGGGGGGGGAGAGATTCTGATGCATTCCTCTTATGTGTCTTGTTTGGGGGCGGGATACTCGTTTCGCCAAGGGATGTTGGGAACTACGCCGCTGGCCTCCGCTAATCCGATCGCTGCAGCACCTGTTTCGATGGGCGGACCATAGAGCTTCGCAGGCAACGCAAGCGGGACGTCTCGTTCGACAAGGTGAGGTTTTCGACCGTTCCTGCGGCCCCATAGCTTCGAGGATATAGAGGCGATGGTCCGAGAAGCACGCGCCCTACAAGGAGACTTGGTGGTAGAACTCGCCTATAAGCCTCCGCCTCCGGCTAACCTCACAGTCGAGCGTCGCTGTGTGTGGTCCGCCTATGCATCGAAGTCTAAGGTACAGCCAGCCTGCGGTGCCATTGTGGTCTGCAGACTCGGAGCAGGACCTTTTATGCCACTCACGCGTCTGTCTCTGCGAGCTCTAAACTTTAGTGCTCTAGGTGCTTTAGTGCATAATTTTGCCGCTTATCAGAACTCCACTACCTTCTTGGTACCTTCACACACCAGCGTCTTGGCACCTTTCGCTTACGCCGTCCGGGACTCCTCTTATTCAGCCGGTGACGCAATGCACCACTTTACGCATGGTGTCCAATGCTACTGTCGCGTCCCAAACGTCAGTGGGTCGCTAGCTAGGGTAGGACGGATGACGACGAAGACATCACTTCGTCCACCTTGGCAGCGCGTATAATCCTGAGTACAGACCCTGGGCATATTCCCCAAGCGGATGATGACGTATTTTCTCCGTTCAGGGTTGTGGTACCTCTAACCCAAGCAGCACACAAAATTGGACCCATATTGACTGGTCATTGGCGATACGGGTCCAATATGGGACCCGTTTTGCCAGGATTTCCCCGACCCATATTCGCTCAAACCGTGCAATTGTCCTCATATTGCCCATTTTGAGCGAATAGGGGGAAAATAATGGCAATATGGGCCCCATATTGCCCGTGTACACACCATATTGACTGAAAATGCAGAAAACGGTACGTTCCCGTGTCGCACAAATGGCTAACCAGCACAGCAAGATTGGACGTTGGAGCGTGAAATGCCCAATTCAATACGTCGTTACATCCAACAACTTCCCGCAGACGATACACATTGTTCGAAACAGTCAACACACGTGGCAATCCCGCTATAACTATCACTAGAACTCAATAACTCAATTTTCTACTTGCTGGAAGCAGCCGCCATCTTGCTTCGCGATGCCAATGCTAATAGGTCGAACGGACTGAGAGCCTGGTCGTTTGAGCGAAATTACGCGTCCTACAACTAATGCCCATGCGCGACAGCGGGATACGACGTTTCATACGGGCTAAAATGTCACTGGTTCCTAATGATAACGGAGTTGGGGCAGGTCAAGTAAGCAACACAGCGTTTCATAGGGAGTGATGTCTCTCCTGTAAAGCCTGGTGCTTTCAAGCTACTGCAGGCAGTGTGAGTTGCTGAGGCGTATGTCTGTGGTGACTGCCGACGACAAAGCCGGTCAGCTGGAGCCGCCCACGCAGCGCGCCTGAGCGCGAGGCCGTGCAGAATAAATCATTCCTTCGTTTTTGGGCTTTACCACATGTCTGTCACCGTCACGAAAGTGTTTCCCTCCTTTGTACTCTAGGAGCGGGTTGGAAATTTTTGGTGCATACACTATTGCGGTCCTAATGAATACTCCTGAGGGATGGTTGCATTGGGAGTTCCGTGGAATGGTTGGGTCCTTCAGCAAGACGGGCATAGCACCTGTTCTTCGTTTTTTGGGCGTTGCAGTGTTGTTTTTGTAATGCTGTGCAACTTGGATCAATAAGATCTGCAGAAATGAAAAAGCAAAAAGACAAGAGAAGTAATATCAGTGGTGGATATTAAACCGGATGATCCTTTATTATTATACGGACTCCCCGTTGGCGTTATCGCGAAGATATTGGCGCAATATGGGCAAAATGGGCTTGCCAGTATGGGCAACTCATATTGGTTCCATATTGGCAGATCATATAGGACCAATATTGGCGTGCTACTTGGGAAGGTACGTAGGTCTTACGTGTGCTATTTGCATGACACGGCCTTGGCAAGTCACAGTAGCGGCAGGACAACTTATGAAAATTTACATCGTATGGCGACATGGCCAGAAATTACTTGTTCAATATGCCAAAAGGCGAAACCTCGTGGTGGACTACCCGTTTGTCAGTAGCTGTCCATACCGAGCAACATACTCTGTCAAATCGCTGTTGTGATGTAACAGACCGATATAAGGGACCTTTCCCCCGTAGTCCTTGAGGTAACCAGCACCTGTTTGTGATACCGGATCACTTTACGAAATAAGAAGAAATGTTTCTCCTTAAGACACTCAATTACCGTAAGCTCTGGGACCGACTCCTGGGGACATTCTTTCGGTACGGCTTCCTCTCACAGCTTATTACTGATAACGCATCCTATTTTACAAGTAAGCTGTTGACTTACTCTTGTACTGTCCTAGACATTAGACGTTTCCCTATCATCTCCAAGCTAGCATTACTGAAAGGATGAATATGAATTTGAAAATTATATTGACTGACTTTACCAGACAACACCATCGGGAATGAGACCTTCGCCTGGCTGAACTGTCGATCCTTCAACGGGTTACAGCCTGAGCTCCTGAACCTAGGACTGGAGGTGCTCTCCTCTGGAGAACGCCCTTTGCCTTTATCATAAAGCAACTGACCGTTCCTACTCAAGCCTCGCGGAAGTACACCGGAACCGGCTTAGCTATTCCCAGATCTGGAGAACCTCGACGTAGCCCGACTGGACCATGCGCAGGTGTGCAACCGCAGCCGGAGAAACCTGACGTTCAGCGTGAGTGATTCTGTCTTCAAATGAACACATCCGCTAAGCGACGCAGCGCGAGGTTTTGCAGCTTTTCTCTCGCTGATAGGTGGCAAAGCCCCTTCGTGATATAAGCTCGCGAGTCAAGGATTACTTCACAACTGCGCTGAAGGAGCAGCGTCCATCCCGATGCATGTCTCGTACATAAGAACCTTACCCTACCTCTGAGGACGACGATCCCGTCGCGGAGCCTGCAGTGTTGAATTCCCACCGCCAGCCTCTGGACAATGGGTTGACCCAAAGTCGCTATGGCTGAGGCCCTGTCCACATTTAAAGTATCCTCTTACCCCGTCCTTAGTGTCTAATGCTCAGTGGTAATGCTAACGGACTAACGAGATGCGTTCGCATTATTTTTGGTGTGGGGTTTACGTCACTTGTAAACATATCCTTGTGCTTCTCTACCCCAACAGATATGGCCACGAAACGACCCGGTACTGAAGGCCACTTCCTTGACACTGCCATTCTATCCTCCGGCTTCACAGACCCCCGGACTCCGCTCTTCAACAACGTTTACCAGTGACTGACTGGAACACCGGTGTCCTGGACCTCACTGAGCCTCTGGTGCCGATAGCCCCGTCCTCTACGCGGCGGAGACCTCGCAGGAGTAACGCCACCGTTCCATTCTCGTAATTTGGAACAACGGCACCCCCAGATCCCCTGCCACCGAAGATGAACGCCGGCTCCTCTGGCGGACATACCTCGTTCCTGAAATTCACTGGTCAAGCGTTTGAACAACAATAACTTTATTTTTTACTTTGGAGAGTGGGGAGGCTCATCGCCCGAGGCGATACTCTACCTCGTTTGAAAGCGCGCTGCGCTTGAAAGCGTTCGATAGATGCGCAATGCGCAATGCGATTAATCGGCGCAAACTCGCCGAACATGAACATGGACAGCACAGTGCACAGTGCGTTGAGGCCGATCTGGCTACGATTCCACGTTTACGACAGAACAGCCTGGCTGACGTCCTCATCACTCCTCTGTCCCTTTGGACATAGTAATCGACATGCCAGATGAAGATATTTAAACGTCCACGCTTTTAGTTCTGCCTAACCCTTTTTTCTTTTGAAAAAAGGTTTTTTATGACGGGGGATGTGTGGCTACCTAGGTGGCGACGGCGAGGCCGTAGACGAGAAAGAAGACGATGGGGGCACAGGCGAAGAGTTTTCATTTCCCCGGGGGGGGGGGGGGGGTACGTTTATTAAGAAAAAAAAAAGAAAGGTAAGGTAAGCCAGGTGGATGTCGGCTTGTTATTCAAAAAAAAAGTGAAAGGGGGAAGACAAAAAAGGCAAAGAAAAAAGAAAGCAGAAGAAAACAAAAAGAAGGAAAGCAAATGAAAAGAAAAATGAAGAACACGAAACTAAAGCTGAAGAATCACACACTCTGGCGGGATCCTATGATGTATGCAGAAGAACTGGTATAGAAATAAGAGGAAGGAAGAACAGAAAAAAGGGGAAAAAGAAAAACAGAGAGAACGTAAACAGTGAACATTTGCACAACTGAAGGCATTACGCCTTTGAAAACTGAGTGCAAAAGGATCAAAGTGCATTGAATCCTCGGTGTTTGACCCGAAATGCGCGCAATATAATGAATATGGTCAATGAAATGGAGCAGCTGGAGTTGAACCCGCTCCCAACGGATATGCGTTCCGAAGACTGGCAGCTGCTCGTGCCTTTCCGACTACTTCGTTTCATTGATCTGATTGCTTTGGGCGAAATTCAGGCTATGTGTTGTGTCATCCTCTATGTTTCTTCGCCTCACCTTCTACTGTGGTAATGAGTATGGTGGGCGGATACATATTTTATAAATTGAAAGATGCATTTTGGGGGTTGGTGCCTCTTCGTTCTTTTGACCCGGGCGCACCGAGCCCCAAAGGTTGGTGTCCGTCTCTTAGCGGAACTTCCCGGCGGAGGCAGCGCCCCGCTAGTTCATGTTCCGGGGGGGCAAAGGCCCCCCCCCCCCCGCAGTCGGCGCCTATGGATATATAGGGGGTATAAAGTGCGTGAGCTCGCCCGTCACGAGGGTTGCGCAGGCAGGAGCAGGATAGCACGGATGCAATCTGGTCAGAAGCGGAACGCTGTGGGCCGTCAGCCTCGAAAGAGTACACTAGAAGGATTGCAAGTGTACTGGGAACTCGCTTGGGCTCGCTGAAGAGGTATACTTGTAATGCAATAAACCTTGTTCTGGGATTATTCTTTTAAAAGTCTGGCCTCTCTTCTCTATGGCTATTGGCAAAGGGCTTGGAAACCACGAGTGGGAGGAATTTCCCACAAGTTCGTAGTCTCAATTTTACTTCCTGGCAGAGTGATCGAGTTAGGAGGAGACTGGAGGGCATGTTGAGGTGTAAGTACCGTTGCATGGCTCGGTACGCATTTTTAGCATAATGTTTAAGAACCACTGGTTGCTATCAATTAATAACATTTGCCCGAACACACGCGTGGCAATACGCAGCTCCAACCGAATACCCTTGCTGAACAGTGTGAACTTACAATTTCTCGTCTAGTGTGCAATGGTGGATATCAATATTTGTACTTTAATCATAAAATTATAGCGAGCTCCTCTTTTTTTTTCCCATTTTATGCCGTATGTGATCGACTCTTGGATGACTTATGAATGTTAGTAATGTCTCTTAAAACGTGGAACTTGCAAGCGCATAAATGTTCCTCTGGTATCACAAAATTGCTTGCAGAGCTGAGCCTGAACCTAACAATTTGAAGCTCTTCCAAATTATACGGAAACAACAGTAGAGCTTACTACCACTGTAACATATTCCTGTTTATCGTGCTGGAGTACTACATGATACACTTGAGCGATTGAGTGACATTTGAAATGGCTTGTTCATCTGCCGTGCTCAAATGTTCCTGTCATTCGGAAAGAAATTGTCATGTGGTTCGGGGATACCTGCGTCTATAACCAAACATTTACCGTCGGCTGAGGGGATGAGAACGTTCACTGGCTCCCACATCTGCACAAACATTTGTTATATGGCATCACATGCTCTCCGATTCTAGTAATATTCAACAACCATTCGGCCCAGGAACAGTCATTCTTACACATTTAGACCGTGCACTAACAGAAGAGCATCGATGCGCAAAAAAGGCCTTTTCTTAAACTCTATACGATTTTCGTCAGCGTTAAACGTGAGCCTTTTGGTGATCCTGGGTGATCCTCCGGGGCGCATCGTATCGCCACCTGCGCATTTATACTACAAAACACAGCATATACTAACCATTATACCGCAGAACTTGCCCATCAGCCCTGAGGACGTATCGCTGCCGTCGTATACCTCGAGGTAATCGCAGTTGCAGCAGTCATCAAGTTCGAACAATTCGAATGTCAGCTGGACTCGTCCTGCTTCGGCCGCCAGCAGCCATTGACTGGTTACGCGAGTCGTGTTCAACTCCAGGATGCCTGGGGCCTTCGTGACTATGAGGTTGTGGAAATGACACTTCGCCGCTTCGTATAGCGCGTCGAAGCCGTGTTTCACCGTGTCGGCGTCAGTTCGAAATACCTGTAGTAGACGAAAGCGGATAAATGTAGAAAAGTCACGTTTCAAATCCTAAATCATGACCTCATCATCCTCATGGACCTCATTTTGCGGCGACGTTATGATAGGTACTACCCAACAGTTATGGCCGAACCGGAAATAGATAGTGTCAGTAGGTCGTTTATAGCGTCATCGTGAAGCTGCCGTGCCTACCGGAACAAATGGGTTGATTGGGTGCGGTAGATATGGTACTTCGGAAGCCACGTTTTCAACAATCTACTAACACTCACTGTTACTTCTGCATCAGAATTCTGCATATGCAGTTGGAAAACAGGGTCACTTCACTGCTGTCGCGGTTCGCTAAAAAGCTATTGTAGCGCAAACTAACACGGACGGCGAGAGACAGGGAGATGAGGAAGAAAGCATGCACCCTATACGACGCAGGACTTGCAAGATTTATCAGAAAACTATTGCTTCGAGTGGCCAAACGGTGTTATAATACGTGGTTTGGTCGACTTGTTGCTACTGAACAAACATAATATTTATCTTCACACTTAGCACCTTAGAAGCCACTACACTATCAAATAGCACGCTCATAGCGAACCGTCATCCAGAGTGACGTCGTTCTCTCAACCCTGATTTCCAGAAAACGGGGGCGTACGCCATTTTTGTGGAATGATGTAGTTTATAATCGCCACAAAAATGGCGAACGTCCCCGTTTTCATCAAGTCAAGGGAAAGAGCGTTTTCATTTGGCATGGTGGATGGCTAAGGCGTGCTACGCGGAGAAGCTCTGTTATTTTAGTCTACCACAGGTAGTTTCCTGTCGTATTCAGGAACTCATGCACAGCAGTGAAACGCGTGACGCATGGTATCTCCATGTATTACCAGTTACTTTGCAATTTGGTTTGGTGTTCTATCTTACATGGGCCAATACTCACATCTTAGCCCCACGGCCGTCCTGAAATTACGTTATTGTGACTCTATGCTCATCTTCATGAGGTGCATTATGGCGGCAAATCCGAATATCCTTCAGGCATGCCTCAGACGCACACGAATGGGACAAGAAGGGGCACGTCGTGATGCTAGCTCACCACATAAACTTTGTTTGATGTGCTGGTTATGGTTGAATTCGCACAAATGCTTGCAAGCTCCCTGCTGCTCGCTGTGGGGCCATCATAAACGGTGATGTTGTCCAACGTGCAATTGTTGTCTTGCTGTACCTCAATGTCTCGAAATGTCTGCGAAGAGTGCCAATTTCAGCCGACACATTAATCCCAGGACATGCACGCTGAAGAGTGTTAGCCAAATATTCAGAGGTTACATACACCGTTAAAACAGTACTCCACCACATCCTATAGTCAATCGCCGTTCCGAATGCTATCGTTCTGTCTCTTCATTTGTTGAATACGAGAGGAGGCACCTATCCTGGACATATTATGCATGTCCAAGATTGGCGCCTCCTCCTGGTTTCAACAAATCAGGACACATTATGATGTCGTTCCTTATGGTGGCTGGCTAGGAACATGCTGTGCGGTGAGGTTCTGTCTTAAGAGTGTAGTAAGTCATCGCAGTCAATACAGCAGACTCCCTGCACAGGCTGGTAATAAAATTATCAAGCACGAGCAAGCTACAGCAGAGAACGCTAAAGGGAAAAAGGGAAAAAAAGGTTGCACGACGCCTTTGGTACATATTGGCCCCCAAGTACCGGCTATAGGCATGGTTTCCCTCTTACGCGATCTATTATGCTGAAATATCAGTTAATCTGAACCGCAGTCGGAGAAGGAGAAGGCAAAATTACCCTTTCCCAGAGCACCCGCAAAGAAGACGACGCATGGCGTCACGGGTATGGAGAAGCAGCAGAAGTACGCCTGTGTCGCGGACGGTCATAGGGGTTTAGGAGCAGTGTTTCGTCATGGTTTAGGGTAGACCCTGTATCCTTTTCGTCTGACTTGGTGTGGTAAGACAAAGTTCCTTCAGAGTCACAGGTGTACGCGAAGAGCAACCTCCGTGTTGGACGGGTGTTCGCCGCAAATGACGAGTCTCCCTTCAGAGTCTCATATGCAATCTATATATTTTTAGTTCTATCAGACTTCTGTCGATTACCAAAGGAGGTAATATCAGCACCACCTTGTATATTGCAATCCGATTTTAGTCTTCTTTTTGCGTATTCGCACCGTTGAGTTGGCATAGCGAGCATCCGGGAAGAGCGTATAGGAACAGCGTGGCTCGGCAACACTTTTCTTTCTTGGAAAGCTCCTAGATCGTGCATCAGACGTGCTCTGATGTCGAACATCTCAGATTCGAAATCGTAGGGACAAATTGATATTCTACTCTGTGTCGAATCATTTCACTCATTCCAGTCATTCAGTGCGCTACCTCCCACTCATTTCATCATTCGGGAAGCGAGGATAAGAAACACCCGACGTAGAAGTCAACTTCTTGCCGCAAGTTTTGGTGTAACGCCTCGCACCACCTCTCATATTGTTGCACAAAAAAGAAAAAGAAGAGAAAGAAACGAGAAAACTTGGACGTTCAACGCGCACAAGCACAGATCAAGCGGTGACCCAGTGACTCTGGACGGCCGCCCAGTGTTGTTTGCAACATATCCTTCCAGCGGCGACTCAGAGCGACAGCTACTCACATTGGAAAAAAGAATTGTGATATCTGCGCCGTTTTCAGCCGAGATATTCCGTAACTGCGTTCCAAACATGCCCATAATCGTAGCAGTAACAGATGCCTGCAACCGAATTTCTTCCGAGTCTCCCTTTAAAGAGGTTGTGGCACAGCTTGGGATAAAAGTTCACGGAAAACGGCAGTGGCGTATTTCTTCATCAGATTGACCTCCTGCGAGCTAGCACGAAGAGGTCGAATAAGAAACGGGTGACCGGCTATTCTATCCACTCTCGCGGTCCCTCGGCTCGTAAAACACCTCTGGGTTAGCTATAGACGTTTTCATACAGCCAGGAACGTAACAACGTGAACCGCATGACATGATCACTTCGGAGCCTCCAGAAGTAAAAGAAATGTAAGCGAATTTCCCATTATTCACAAGTGTCGAAAGCAGAGCAGACGAACTTGGAGACAATAACAACACGGTCGACTGGTCGACTCTGGTCCGTTTAGGTAAATACGTCACGTTGATATCGGTCCCGCTGGAGCCTGGTATTCCTTCATTTAATATCTAAGCAGTTTCCATTCAGGAAAATTGGCCAAGTAGACCAACGAGTGATGCCGAACATTATGGTATCAATTTGATACACCCGTTTCCGGGTGCGACTGTCACTTTAACTTAAAGTGACTATCGCGTCCGTCACGCTCGTTTCCGAAACTATAGTGCCGTTTTAAGCTACGTTACCACTACCGGGAGGACTTCCGCAACGCCGCCGTAACGGCAGAAAGCTGTTTTAGTGGTCACCGGAGGACCGCTTTCCTGCTCCGTCTAAGCCGCGACTGACGAGGGCGGACGACATCTGACCAACAAATCAAACCTTAAGACGACGACGAGGGTACATGGCGGACGAAAACGAAGGTAGACAGGAAACACACAGCGCGAAAAACAACAACCACGGGAGGAAGCATAAGACACACACGGGCGCTAACTCCAACTAAACTTTACTGCACTTTAGTTGGAGTTAGCGCCCGTGTGTCTCTTATGTTTCCTCCCGTGGTTGTTGTTTTTCGCGCTGTGTGTTTCCTGTCTACAATGAATTACCAACTAGCCCAACAAAGCTTTTTGTGGAAAACGAAGGATTGCATCGTAGCCGTCGAGGAAAACTCTCTTACCGTCCTCGGCAGCTCTGTCGGTAACGTGCTGCCGTGCTGAGCTCGCGATCGCGGGTTCGACCCCGGCCGAGGGCAGTAGCAATGTGGGGGAGCTAAACATTGCTTCCAGCACCGTGTGTCGGAGATTTGCGGCGCACGTAAAAAGAACCCCAGGTGATCCAAATTATCCGCAGTCCTCCCCTGCGGCACGTGCAACATGTCGCCACGCTGCACAGACAAATCTCAACATCACGGCACCATTATTGCTATTAAAACTCGCTTCTCTCGCCCTCTTCAGTATATCCCGAGAGCACAACGAACCTCGTTGTGAACACTCTCGCCGTTCTCCGTTCGCCGCTCCCCGCTCCGAGAGAGCAAGCCGTGGATTGGGAATGTGGCTTTACTCATCGTTCATCGCCGACAGTAACGCCGAAAATCCGACGAGAATTAGTGGAGTAATTTCTGTGCAATTTGATGTAATGTATGACTAGAGCAGACGCAGGATGTTGAGAGTATGCCGGAATTCCCAAACTGGAAAACGAAGAAAACGTCGCTCAGACAAGGCCTATAAGTGAGCACCCTTTGACGAGAACATGTCCAATCAGGGAGAGGCCGGAAGGCCTTCTGCGATAGGCGGTCATGCGAGTGAGAGGGCGTCTGAGGGTTGCGGAGAGTCTGATTGTCTGATCGACTTGTGGAATGTGAGTTCTGGTATTAGCGTCGGACGTGTTTTTACAGACAGGAGCGTAATACCGACATGGCCTCGTGAGAACTCACGGTGGTAAGCGAAAGTCGGCGTACCTACCGAGGACTTTTCACTTAGCACATCTCTGTGCGAACGCGAAGCAGAGAAGCTGGGAGAAACCGCCACCGCTGCCCTCCCATTCGTGCACCTTGCTTACGTTATTATGATGTTTCTATCGCTGGGGCTAGCTTAGCTGCTGAGGTACTCATTTAAAACTCGATTATTTAATATGTAAGTTGAATAGGGGGGGGGGGACGCTCTGATGAACGGCAGAAGGGGTGCATGGAGCAAATAAGGTTGAGAATCACTACGATAGTCCCTTTAATGCTGGTGATTCATTTCATTATGCGTCCGCTACCTGCACGCCAGAGTATTCAGGGATGAATAAATATATTTCTTCCGTTTCTTATGCCCTTTGTTGTTATGCGGGAGGTTGAGGTCAATGTAAATAACCATCTTTTATATTTTCCGACATCACTTGGGAAGAAGTGTTACGACCGTGCACGTGGTCGATGTATTACAATCAGGCACACGGACCGAATGGTTATGAAACCGAATCGAATGCGAAGTGAATACATTGTTGTATGACCGGACCGGATACACATGCAGCATATGTACGGCTGTAAGCATGTGTAAGCATCGTAGCCAGAAAAAAAAAATATTTCGGAAGAGGTTCTATTGGTACTTTACAGCTTCTGAATTTCGAATATATACGGTTTGCAAATAACACCGATTAGATTAGATTCTAAATTAGAATATAGAATTCCGTATTCCTTTTCGAATTTTCCATTGCATTGAAACAAATAAACGTGTGAGCAAACCTTGAAGGAACCCGTCTAATAAACTGGTGCGCAGTGCAATAGGCGCATGATATAACAACCCCGTTATGTGAAATAAGTTTTCCCGTTGGAGCGCCTTTTGCTATGGCTAGCACTAGCCGATTCTTTTTGCTTTTCGCTTCAATCTTGTGTTCCCTTCTTTCTGTTACCGTAGGGTATTACAAAAGCGAGTAGCATGTTCTGTAGGTGCTTACCATAGACAATGGGCAGTCGTCGAGTGTGTCTATGCACCATGTCTGCGTCAAGTTATTCGGGTAATCCTGAGGGTAGTTTTGAGACTTGAAAGAATTTGTAGCCCCTTCCAGAGTCACGTTACAAAACGAAATTGCTGAAATGGAAAATACTATCAATGACGGACGTGACGTGTAGCATCGTCACCGGGCATCAACGTCAATGACAGACAGCGTGCTACCACGGGTGAAGACGACAAATCTGGAAGCCGTCGACTGAGTTTCGGATTGGAGTCCTGCTAGGTTTTGAGCTACATGTATTGATGCAGGGCGCAAAATTTCTTACACAGGACAAAAAGTACAAATGCCATTTACGTCACAGCACGCGCATTGGAGATATGTACTCTCGCACCTAATGATCACTGTCAGAATAGGACTGACAAAGCAAACCGCATTGCAGGCCCGCTGTGACCCATGTGCACTGTGACTACTGAACCGATAGGTGTAGCACTCACGTAGAAACATGGGAAGTCCTGTAATGGGTCAAGTGGGGGAAAAGCGCATAAGGTGAGAGGCCGGGTATGTTTCGATGGGCTACAGAACAGCTGTTCCAATAGCGTACACTCTAAGAAAAAGGAGTAATTTTACTCCTTTTGGGGACAAAATGCATTCCCACAAGAGTTAACCCCTTTAGGGACTAAATGCACGGGAGTAAATGAATGTCACGGAGAGGGGAATGCATTTCACGCTCTCGTCTAAGAGTACAAATTCATGTGCATGAATGAAGATACTTTGAATTACAGTGAGCCCTAGTTAATATGACCCCCGATAATCTGTATATGCGCTTTACGACCACACTCCTGGGGAACAATGCAGCGAAACCTCTGCAAATCCCCCGCCCCCGTTAATATGACAATTCCGCATTATGACCAAAATTTTCGGGAGCGACCATGGTCATAATAACGAGGGTTCACTGTAAATCGTCAACCGTGATATGTCGAGTGGTATAAAACCTTGTGACATGCATTCGGACAAATTTCGCAAGAAAAAAACACTTTTTTCCCTCTGTGTTCATGAAAAATTGCTAAGCTATAGCTAAGTTGTATATAGCAGTATTCCAAAAAATTAACGAATAGCACATATATGCGTAGACTGTTGCATTCAAGGCACTGTTGCATGGGACTAAAATGGGGAGTGATTGCGGTCTATGGGACTAGAAGCAGCAGTACTCCCCATTTCACTCTTTTTTCTTTTTTTCTTGGAGTGTAGGAGTTGGGGCATAGTAGAATAAAAGACTCGTTTCTGAAAGATCGGCCATTCCGAGCCAGATGGACTCGCTGTTTTACGCTGCAAGTGGCGTTTCCGCCTCATCGCCAAGTCTAAATATTAAGTATAAAATGACGATTAAGTATATGACAGCAGGAGAGATGCAGCGGAAAGTACAAGAAGGCTGGAATGCTAAGGGCGCCGCGCCCTGATACTGATGATGACGATCGTGATGACGAGGGCGTTATTCTGTCTCACAATAAGGTACAGTGGGACGACTTGAAGACGGGGGCAAGTTGAGGACAGCTTGGGTTTTTCGCGTGGCATTTCCTTAGCAATATTTGTTCCTCGTCTGTGACACCAGGGTGACCCCAGTCGTTGTCTGGGCTTTGAAGTAACGTGTTGACGTTCTGCACGTGGCTTTTTAGAAAGACGTCAGACGTTGTTTTGCAGATGTGGTCGAGGTAAGAGGGGCCTTTTTTTTTTTGTCCCATTTGTAACTTTCGCGAGCATTGACTTTCAATTTGCTCACTTCTACTCCTCGTCTAATAAAATATGACTTCGCCGTTATGATGCTGTGTCACTACCCTGTGTTTCCATGTGCATTACTCGTAGCTGATCGTTCGGCAGGCCCAAACAAAAGACAAAATTTAAACGCGGCAGTAGTTTTGTGATGTCCTGAACTAATCCATAGTGTGGGGTAAGTGAGAAGTAACTGAAAATATGTAGCCTGTCATTTTTGGCTCGTACGAAATAAATGTCTGGTTTAGCACCACAGCAATTTGTGGATCATTTCTCAAAGGTTTGGCGATTCAGTTAACGAGTTATGATACAATTTAGGCGATTATTCTGACTTCTATTAACAAAATAGTTAACTGTCTTCAACATAGACCACCTTACCCTTTTTATCAATAAATTGTAATGCCAAATGTAATATGAAATAAGCGCTTAGGGACTCTCAAGGGTTCATTCCATTTCCCAACAGGGTACGAGCCGAAAGAATGAGCTTCCAAATTCTTGATATCCAGCACAAAGTGCTAGAACTGTATGATGCTGGATACACTGAGACCACATAAATGACCCTCTCTTAAAACACTACGCGACTTGGAGCTTACCTAATAGTCATTTCACACGCGACTTTTTTTTTCTTTTTTTACAGTTTAGGACAGCGCATTATACAAGAACAAAGCCTGCAACCAAAGTACAGTCGAAATAACATACAAGTATGAAGGCTTACGCTTTGATGTTGTCGTGGTAGTTGCATTCGTCACAATGGTGTCCTTCGTTGGCAAACTCGTTGGCAAACTCGTTGCATTCGGGGTCATTGTAGTTGGCTGTAAGGTGGGCTCTTCTGCAAAATGTCACTCGAAGGGTCACTCTGGACTGAAGTCGGAGGGTGTCGGAGAGAACCGAAAACCGGAACCGAAAACCGAAAAAAAACGCTATTTTGGTGGGAACCGGAACGGAGTCGAAACCGTATACGTCTTTTTCGCTCAGGAGGGAAACCGAAAAATTTATTTAAGGGTTTTTGGTCCAAGAAAAAACTTCGTCGGTTTGGACTACGAATAGGCGAATGAAACTGACGTCGTGTGCTCTGATGTCATGACATTTATACTTTACGAGGGTTACGGTTACGGTGGAATGTATGTCGGTATACTATCACCCTTAGGCTCCCTTTGTAACATTTTATCGTTCGCGCATATAGACTTAGAGGTGTATGTGACCGGTTATGACTCTCTACCAATGTGCCGCAGTGTTCGTTTTAATTTTATCCGCCCAAAGTCTCCTCAACTAAGCCTCTTGTCTGAGAGCAGCGAAGTTGAATACATTTAGGTATCCGCGAGGGCAAGCGCGTGCGAAGCTGCGCCTTTTTTGTGGACAGGACACGAAGAACAGAAAACGGAGCCGTCGAGCGCGTTTGCATGCCCAGCAATTCGGGACAAAACGTAAAGCAGGCTTCACCTGATACTGCTCCCATAGAAGCCATGTATTAGGAATAGAAAAGCGCGTGTAGCACGTTCCTTTGTTACCGCTTTGCATTCGTTCTCTAGTGGGACATTCTCTGTGTCATAGCGAAACATATGGTGCAAGTTTCGTTAACGAATATTGGGGTCTTCGAGGTTCCATTTTGGTTCCAAATTTCTGACCTGTAAAGTAAGCTTCACCAGATGCACTGAAGCGCTGGTTGAAGCCCTCTACCTGGTGAGTTAGCGCAAATACTCCATGTACTTTGCAAGAAACGCGTGAGCAATTGAATACTCTGTACGGCATTTCAAACACTCTGCAAGACAGATAAGTTCGCATAATTTGTTGCGCATGCAAACAAGAAAAAAAAAATCTCTTGCTCTCACGAGGCTCTTGCTTCGATGCACGGAGCTTGTGAGGAGGTCTTAGACCAGTGGCGCGCGCAGGCAAAGAATATCGTGGTATGAGCGGTGGTAAACAAGCACAGAGGCTGATATTGAGCAACTTTTGCGGTGCGCTCGCACCTTCTGTGGTGCGATCGTACCGTTTCTTTTGTTGTGGGGTAGCAGAATTCGCTTGCGCGAATTCAACCTACCCTTGTTATTTAACCAACCAACAACAAAAAGTTGATTCCTTTCGCATGGTAATAAGCAGGCATCATCTACCTACCGCCGCGGGATGCGCGTATTGAAAATCAAAGAGCGCGTGTAGTGTTTTTGTTATGGTGATGCTTGTAAATGCATATTTGTGGGTGAATATGGTCAGGTTCTTTTGGGGTCTCTCCTGCGTCGACTCCTTCTCAATGTGGCTTTCACCCCACAATTCAAGTGCATGATCAAGTGCTGGCACACAAGCCTCTGCTTAACGTGCGGTGTCGTTGTGAACTCTCAGCACATTCTTATGGAATGTGCACTCTACTGCCCGCAAAGAACATACTGTGTGATGAGGTAGCCCCTATCAACAAGAGACCACTCAATTTAGCTGCATTCATTGTCCCCATGAAGATCCTGTGCTCCATCCGTCTCGGGTTCTTCACCTGGTCATGGACTTCCCGTCTTCCATTGAATGGACGCTCTCATTCTTTCTCGTATTTTCATCCTTCCTTCATCAGCTTCATATAATGTTCCACGTGCAATGGGTTAGGGTACTAAACCACCGCGGTGAAACACGCCATCTCATCGTCATCATCTATTGTTGGTGTTGTCCTTTGAGGTTCCAAACTGTTCCGCTCGGTTTGTTGAGGGAGCTTCACTTGGGAGCCCCAATGTGTGTGTGGGGGGGGGGGGGGATTTTCTCTGCATACTTCCGCATGGGGGGGATTTTCTCTGCATACTTCCGCATATACTTCGCGTGCTCAACATTCCGCTTGCATGGATTCGAAATAAGGAACAGATCCAATGCTCCTACAACCCGAAGTCCTGAATAGGCTGTGAAAAGAACAATGAAAATCAGGTGAGAAGATGGTGATATTCAGAGGGCGATGGTAACATCCCCTTTCTTTTTCTTTTTTTTCTGCCAATAAATCCCCCCCCCCCCCCCGCAACGAATATCTGTTTTCAAAGTCCCGAACGTACACACTCATCCTGGCCTCCTTTAATGTTCTCTATGATTTGTCCTTCAAGGAGCCACATTTGCGTATGAATGTCTTTATGTTTGCGCTACTTGGCTACGCGCGTTTCGGATCGTTTTTTCTCTGTTTGGTTGGTAACATGTGTCATGGTAACATCTATTTCTGTCATTTGTCATCCATTGTACATTCTCCCGTCTAATTTTGTACAAGCCAGACATTCTGCTGCTGCACGAAAAACAAAAGAAACGGAAGAAGCAAAGCTTTTCAGACATAGTATGCGGAAGCAGAATTGGCACAAGCGGAAGACCAGCTGTCCAGCACCGGATCAGAATCCGTAAAAGTGAAGCACAATTCACTTTGTTGAGTATGAGGTCATCGTAGTGCAGCGCACAGTTCAAGCAATTCCAAACAGTTCTAGCAATTCGTCGAAACATTTATCTACATAGAGGTGACATCACGGGCTTTTACAGCACCCTGCTGTGTGTGATCAAGAAACTCCAAGAGCGTATACAACGTGTTGCGATAGAACCGTGTCACCTTTGGTTCACCAGTAAAATATCAATGAGAAAACATACAACGCCCTCGTACATTTATCGCTTATCGGTGCTTCAGAGAGATGTAAGAGGGAAGCAACGCTGCCTCTGAGACACCCAAAGCGCATAATATCTTCTCTTTTTATCTTCAGATTGATCGAACCACAGTTAAAGCACACGGATATCAAGCAATGGAAGCTATGTGAGCACCTGCTGTACAACGCCTGCGGTCTGTTTATCAGCATCGTGATCATACCATGTAAAGGTTTATTTTAAGCTCTGTACAAAGAGCGGCTGGAACTTCCGAGCATATTGCATGATAAGCCAATCGCCCTGTTTCTTTGAAGCGGGTGGCATCACACTGCTAAGCTTGGATATGATAATTTATTTGTCGTATCGTTTTCGTAGAGTTCTTCCGATGTATTAAAACTCGCTATTAGCGAGGTTTAGCGAGAATTCTTCCGGTGTACTAAAACACACGATAACACGCGTTTTAGTGCATCGTACGCTTCCTCATGCGCAGAACCAACAACGCTATCCTTTACGTGCACAAAGGAGATACCGTAGGATGCACTAAAGCTCACTATCAGATAGTTTTAGTGCATCGTACGCTATCGCCTTTGCGTATGTAACTGACAGCGTTGTTGGTTCTGTGCACGCGTAAAACATAAAGCGATCTACAGAAGATAAGCAGCCAGAGCCAAGGGACGACAAACCCGCAACAACTGCATGCTTACTAACAACTGACATAATTTCATGCAACAGAAAACAAGGAAAACACAAGCGGAAGTGATAGGAAAAACTGGCTTGTTAGTCACTATCTTCCTCTTCGGTGGTCTAACAGCGCCTGTCGTACAGGTAGCTAATCTCTTGTGGCGATAAGTCAATTGACCACCGAACAGGAAGGTAATGACTAAGAAGACAACTTTTCTTGTCACTTCTCTTTGGGTTTTACTCGTTTTCTGTTGCATTAAATTCGGTTAGTAAGCAGTTCTTGCGTGAAGTCTGTCGTCCCTTGTCTCTAGCTGCGTATCTTCTACAGCGATATGTTCCAGCAAAAGAGAGCTTCGCGCAGTGCGCATAACGACCACGCTATCCCTTTGCACTAAAACTAGCTGTTGGAGACTCCGGTAAATAAGGTACTTTTTACATTGACGCTTGAATGAATGATAACGAAAAGTAAAGTCGGCAAAAGGAAAAAAGAGCATATAGTGCTGTTTTTGACACCCGGAGAAGTTGGCTAATTCGATTACAAACAGCTGAAGAAATATGTCTTCCACATAACACGAACAGCAATTTACCTGCCGAAGCGTGATGTAGAGTACGATCATGGCTTTTCGCTTTTATTTCTTTTTTTACGTGCGAGTGATCTGAAGCAGTGAGCACCGCATTATTGAGACTCCTCAGTTTGCACTTTGGTTTGATTAGGTAGGAAAACACAGAAATTTCAGTATGCAGAAGGTCACTAAGACAGAAAAGTACAAAAAGTTTCAACAAGAAATGCAGCGGCGGCTCAAGGGCTGTTGCTCAACACACATCGTAATATTTGCCTGAGCTTCCTTATGTCCTTCGAGGTGTCACTATGACACCTCGCCTGATTTGCGTCGAGCTCCGCGCGCAGTTCAGCGTACGTCATTGAACCTACGGATATGTGGTTCCATCAACCTGAAGATAAGAAAGACAAAACGAAATAAGAAAAACGACATTGTGCGATTTGGGGGCGTCAGAGGCAGCGTTGCTTCCCTCTTAGGTGTCTCTGAAGTAGCGATAAGCGATAATTCTACCAGGGCGTTGTATGTTTTCTGATTGATATTTTACTGGTGAAGTAAAGATAACGTGGTTCGATCACAACACGTTGCATACACTCGTGGAGCTTCTTCATCGCATACAGCAGGATGCTGTAAAAGCGTCATGATGTTACCTTTATGTGCGGAAATGTTTAAACGAAAATTGCTGGAACTGTGCGCAGCACTGCGATACTCAGCAAAGGGAATTGACGTGTATTTTTACGAATTATGATCCGCTGCTGGACAGTTAGTTGGTTTTCCGCTTGATGTGCAGCTCGGGACACCAGTTCACGGCACACCGTGGTGTTGCATTTCTCCATTGGAGCGACAGCCCAGCAACAAACCAGAGCGGACGCACACACACACTCAGAGAATAGCTGGTCACCCGTTTCTTATTCGATCTCCTCCTGATAGTTAGCAGAGCGCCGCTCCGATGAAGAAATACGTCAGCGCCGTGTTCCGTAGACGTTTATCCCAAGCTGTACCAATAGACCCCCCGCAGCGGCACGTCATACCAAGATATCATGAAACTGGGAAAGAGTGGATATTTGGTAAAGCAAGCACACGTGGTTGTCGCCGTCGTTTAACGTCGTGGTTTTCGCGTTTTGGTGAGGTGAGGTCAGGGTAGTTCTGCCTCGCACATGAAGTTTTCCTTGGTATCTCCTTCTTGCAATGGCATCCATTATCGGAAACAACTCATGTGGTCGGCAGCTGCCAACCCACGTCGCTTTATTTTGCCAACGACGGTCGCGACATTTGGCAGTGTGACGTAGACTGTTCGCAAACAGCGGGTAGTCTATTGCGCACATTCTATGTACGAAATGCTCTGCTTCTTTCTTTTCTTTTGCGGGTAGCAGGAGAATTCCCATCTTGTACAAAGAGAGACGCGATGATAAACACTGGACGACAAAGGACACAAACAATTGCTCTTTCTTAAGTTCAGTGTTAGCGCCGCGAAGCCAATGTCGCTATGAGTGGCGTACAGACGTGGACAGATGCAGAGAGGACAACAGGAAAGATAGGGGGTTAGTATGCGTCTTCGGCAGATTTCAGCGAGAACTGTGCAGACATTCGTCTGGAAAGTCTGCCCGAAAAGCCAGAGAGAACCTCAGACAACACAGCCGGTGCCAGGACTCGAACCCGCGTCACCTCCCAGTCTCTGCGTGGAAATGAGTAATTCTAACCACTATGCCACGGTAGCTAGCACAGAAATATATATTGGGTAATGGGGCAAAATGAGACAGAAATTTGCAATTTAACGTGAAATTTTTATTTTTCGTGTTTTTCAAGAAAACTAGCCATAGACACATTCTCCGGGTTCTACAACTTCTGACCTGTAAATGGAGAACGAATGTAGCCGGTCTAATATAATTACAGAACAAGAAATTTAAAAACGCAGATTGTCTCATCTTGCCCCAACCCTCTGGGCAAGACGAGGCATCGCGTGGGGCAAGATGAGACACGCCGTGGTAATGAACTACACAAATTAGTTTTTGCAATTCACGCAGACAAAGTGAAGCCCGTAGACCCCTACACAACCCCCTGAGCCCACCATAACCACATATAATGTCCAATAAAACCGCACCCAACCCGGTGCTATTTTGCTCCACCGTCCTTTACAAACAGGGCACGGCCCGTCTGACGTGTCGCTGGTGACTCGCTTTTGTGTGCGCTTCTGCTTTGCTGGAAATATCCTAGGAAACAGGAAAATTTGCTGGAAAATACTACACAATATGCACAAAAGAAATCCCTGAGGAACAGGCATAAAGCCAAATAATAGTTGACTTATCAGTTTTTAAATCACATGAAATTGAAATTGCATTCAATTAAAATTACATTAAATTGTCGCGTCTTGCCCCGTGCATGTCATCGGACGCATTATTTTTTCTGTTCAACAGTGAATAACCAAGAGTGTCCATATTTTGTGTATATCTAGAAGAATGAATAAAAAAAACGGGACGTGAACTTCCATTGCCAGAAAAGGCTGCGAAACGCTGCCGCACTGATTGCAACAAACGGACTACAGAAAATCGCGCCTTTTTGTCGGGTCTTTACATTCCAGTCAGAAGTAACCGATATTTTTCTCCTAAACGCATACACCAGTACGTACAATTCTCACGTGCAATAAACCGGACATGTAGAGCCGCACATGAGTAAAGTTTCAAGAGCATGCAGCAACGCGTCTCTGAGACAGGCGGCGTCGAGTAAAGAATGTCGCGTCTTGGCCCGTGTCTCATCTTGCCCCACCTTACCCTATATGTTACCAATCAAAGTGAGAAAAAACGATCCGCAACACGCGTAGTCAAGTAGCGCGAACAAAAAATCATCTATACGCAAATATCGCTGCATAAATCAGCTGTTTCAAGGACGAATCATAAAGAAGAAAGATGGCAGATTCTGTACTTTCGAGACTTTCGAATCCGATGTTCGTAACTGGGATGTTATCATTATCGTTTGAATATATTGCATTATTTGCGCATTAAGATTATTAGCGGTATTTGGAGCACGCGAAGTTCATGCGGAATTGTGCAGAGGAACCAGCCAGATTGGGACTCCCAAGTGAAGCTCCCTCAACAAGCCGAACTGGAAAGTTTGGAACCTCAAGGGAAAACAACAACAACAATAAATGATGACGATGAGATGGGGTGTTTCACCGCGGCGGTGCGGTACCCTACCACACTGCACGTGAAACATTATATGAGGAGGATGAATGAAAATACGAGAAAGAATTAGAGCGACTGGAGCAATCCAGTGGACGGCAGGAAGTCCATGAACAGGTGAAGAACCCGACGATGGAGCACAGGATCTTCACGGGGACAATGAGTGCAGCTAAATTAAGTGGTGTCTTGCTGATAGGGGCAAGCTCATCACACAGAATCCGCCTTTGCGGGCAGTAGAGTGCACGTTCCATAAGAATGTGCTCAGAGTTCACAACGACACCGCAGGTTGAGCAGAGGCTTGTGTTCCAGCATCTGATCATGCACTGGAATTGTGGGGTGAAAGCCACATTGAGGAGGAGTCGACGCAGGAGAGACCCCAAAGGAACCTGACAATATTCACCCGCAAATATGCATTTAGAAGCATCACTATAAGAAAAACAACGCACTACACGCGCTCTTTGATTTTCAATACGCGCATCCCGTGGCGGTAGGTAGATGATGCATGCTTTACCAGGCGAAAGGAATCAACTTAGTGCTCTAATGTTAGCATCTGTTCTTGTTTACCACCGCTCATACCACGATATTCCTTGCCTGCGCGCCACTGGCCTCAGACCTCCTCACAAGCTCCGTGCATCGAAGCAAGAGTCTCGTGACAGCAAGAGATTTTTTTGCTTGTTTGCATGCGCAACAAATTATGCGAACTTATCTGTCTTGTAGCGTGTTTGAAATGCCGTACAGAACGTTCAATTGCTCACGCGTTTCTTGCAAAGTACATGGAGTATTTGCGCTAACTCACCAGGTAGAGGGCTTCAACCAGCGCTTCAGTGCATCTGGTGAAGCCTACTTTACAGGTAAGAAATTTGGAACCAAAATGGAACCTCGAAGACCCCAATATTTGTTAACGAAACTTGCACCATATGTTTCGCTATGACACAGACAACGTCCCACTAGAGAACGAATGCAAAGCGGTAAGAACGGAACGTGCTGCACGCGCTTTTCTATTCCTAATACATGGCTTCTATGGGAGCAGTATCAGGTGAAGCCTGCTTTACGTTTTGTCCCGAATTGCTGGGCATGGTAAGTGAAAGTGTTCCTCGATTTGCGTCATACTCGTGCGGTGGTGCTTGCTGGCTAGGCAGCAGCAACAGACACTCAGATGGGACGCAAAGAAAGCACTTTACGTATGACACTACGAAAAACAAGTCCGTCTGTATCATGCGCTTCAAGAAAGGAGAAAGCCTATTTGAACAGACAGTCAAACCAGGAGCTACCAATTTCACAGCTGCCTATTAATATTAAATACCATGAATGCGGAATAGACGTGTTTACATTTAGCAACATTGATTTTTGTTCTGGAAATGAATATGCTCACCAGAAGCGGAACCGGTTAAAACCGGTATGAACCGTTATTTTGTTGCTCCGGAGCAGAACCGGCACCGGACCGTTTATGATACAACCGGAACAAAAAACGTTTCGGTTCGACACCCTGGGACTGAATCCTGCCTCGTCAGAATCCCACATAATATTTGGCATTGGAATCTATATGTCCGCATCGCATTCTTACGTTTTTTTCGCATGTGAAGACGAAGTATCGTACAATATGTTTCTAGTTTTGAGAAGTGTGACATCACAATATGCGCCGTCTACTATCCGTAGATTGCTGGAAGATCGCCTTATTGTCACCACACTTGCTGGCCATATTCCTACGTCGGGAGGGGAGCGGAGTCCAAGAAGGTGTGTGCGCTGTTTCGAGAAAGCAGACGCTAGAGAACAATGCGACATCACCTCCCCTTGGAGAATTCAGAACTTTTACTGGTTCTTTCGAAAATTCATGAATTCCGTAATGTGCACTGACGTCAATCATGTTTAGCGTACTGAGCCTATTAACGAAGGTGACTCAAAATACGCAATTAAATATCATTTCTAGTCCGGAGTGCAATTATGAGAGAATTTTTTGAGGTTCCTTTCACTTTCTTCATTTCAGACTGATTTGTTGCTAGCCTTGCATGTGATCCTTTACATTCCATGCTAAATGCACTCAAATCTGTTCATCAGCGTTGGTAACATCCATCGTATGCCATATAACCGGTATTACATGTAGTACCGTAAGAGCTTGTTGCTTGTAAACCGAGCGGAGCAAGCTACAAATGTGACAGAAAACGCCTAATATTTTTAACTTGCTAGAAATATTAAGGTAAAACGACTCGGCGCGATGTCTTGCCAATTCGTCAAGCAACGGTGATCTATGTTTCCGATTCACTTGCAGCTCCTGATGGCTACGTAGCTGACACGTAGCCAACTTATTTTGTTTTAGACCTAGTGTCGACAGCATGCAATGTATTTCTGCCGCTGTACTTGATGAGCGATGCGCGGTTGGTGACCACTTCGATACAGTGTTGCCCGTAATTATCAGTTTTAATTTTAAAGATACTACGAGTGTAATTGGAACGAAAAATGTGACCTAAACGAATTGAGGGCCCGGACTATCGAATAGATAAAGTTCTCAAGATTGAACCTATACTGCTTTAAGGTACCTTTAAAGAATGAACCGCATGGCCAGAGTCGCTTCGCGGCGCTAACACGGAATTAAATTAATAAATAAGCATGGCCCGAAAAGCTTCCGAATTCTTTCAGATTCGAATTCGGGACCCGAACTCTTTTCGGAGAACAGAATTCTGGGCCTAACTTGGCGAGATCTGGCCAAGCCAGATCTCTCCTCCGAAACGGGAAGTGACGCCAACCGAAAAAGTACCAACCATCTAATCGCTATTCATCCGGAAGAAGAACCATGGCAGTAATGATGTAGCAATCGGGTCGACTGTTGCCGTGTGGTTGTGCGCGACCTCTACACCTAGGAGTACACGGATTACATCATTCAGCTGGACGGTTGAAAGGCGATGTGGCACAAGATCAGAAGTCTTCGACTGAACTACGGCTTGCGTTTCGATACCATGCGGTAATGCACAGACAAAAGCTCGGTCCCGATTTCGGTTCGGCAATTTTTCGGATAGTTTTTGGTTCCATACGGTTCAGCCTTAACAGAGCAGTGGAGGTGTTTCAGCGCTGATCATAACGTGATGGTTTCCTCACCAGTCATGGTGCTTGCAATTTTGTATCACGGTACAAAATGGTCAGTTAACCTCGTATTCCGCGACAACGTTGAACAGATTGTGTCGCGTAGCAGCATTTGGCAACATGTCTTTATGTTACAGATGGTACAGAGTGCTGCCAACTCATGATCACCTCTATCAAACTACGTATAATCACTACATTGTTCAAGAGAGCCGCAGCTATACAATCCCGTTTAACAGTAACAGCTAGCACGAAAGAGGTACCGAGCCGTAGCACTTTTAGTGCTATACAGTCGACACGCCTCTAAAGCTGGCCCAAGATGCAGAATTATGAACGGGATGCCCTGTGGGAGAAGAATGCCGCTATCTGCTGGCAGATTGCTAGAGAAAGGAACATTGAGGAAGACGGTACAAAAATAACTACTTTTTCTCCATTCCTTCGTTCTTTGGTTCTCTCTCGCTCGTCTGCTATCCCACCAACAGCAACTCTAAGCGCACACGTTTAATGCGCACCCTGAGTACAGATAGCTAGAAACACATCAGGAAGAAATTAGTAAAAGTGTTGTCATGCTGCACTTCGCTAGATTGTTGTCAAAGACATTCAACGGCAATTCAGTGATATTCCACATACTATTGCCTTAGTGGCTTTGTGACGTCATCGCGATGCGACATCGTTGCCTTCATATTAAGCAGGTGCTTTCCAGAACCCATGTGAATTTAAAATTAAATTTGCTCAACGGTTCCTGCCTTCTTGCAAGCAGTAGTAGGAAACAATGACTCGGGTATAAAGCCAACGGCAAATTGATAGGGAATGACAGCTTTCATGAACAGGAGTAAACTTCCCCCGTATCACTGCTCCTTAAACCATTGCTGTGTAGCGGTTAAGTTACCTGTGACATCCACCGCTGTTTCAGTCGTCCGTTTCGTGGTTTCCATAACGGGCGCGCCATGGATGGCCTCTTTGCCTTCTGCTTCTACAGCTAACGTAGGCATCCCCTCGTCCGACCCTTCGTCGCCTTCTCGTGCAGCCCAGCCGTGAGCTATTATACGCGTAGATGTAGAAAGAGGAGAGTGTCAGTATACAGTTGTAAGTCCTATAATACGCAGTAGCGTGCAAGCCCTTAGGTCTCAATTCTCCACACTTTTCATATTGATTAATTTCAAAAATTGACAATTTCGCGATCGCAGTGCGTATAGCGGACCGCCACGAGAAACAGGTGGAACTGCTCCAGATTGGCGGACGAGTATCACGTGATATTGAATTCTTATTGACATTGAAGTATCGCATTTGAGACCAGTGACTAATTACTATTACATCTGTTTTGAAGAATGGTACCAACTCAGGAGCAGTTCGTTTAAACATTTTTAACGTGTACGAACATCTTCGTGATGTGCGCAATCTGTTAGGACCAAGTGAACCTAGACCCAGACTTATGCCCGATACTCCAAAAAAGTAATTGATTACCGTTACTTCTACGGTCTCTCTCTCCGCGTCTCCGCATCCGTACATGTGATGTAACACAGAGGGTCGCTGGTGTTCGCTGAGGGTCGCTCTTTTGCGCTCAGAAAGCAACCGAAGCCGTCCAGACGCCACGTAACTCTGTGAGATGCCCGCACGACCGCGGCAGTCCTTTTGTCAAGGTGTCGCCCTGATTGGTTCTTAGCAAGTGACGTTTTCTCGTTCTTTTCCTTTTCTTTCTTTTTTTTTTTTTTCAGATAGGGAATTCCGGGCGTACTCTCAACATCCGACGTCTGTTCTTGTCATGTACTCTATCGAATAACAGTCAAACAACGCCGCTCTTCCGCGTTGGATTTCCGGCACCGTGGTCAGTACACCACTGGGAATGAAATGACACTGCAGTTTCGAAATCGAGTGAAACGGATGCTACCGTCCCTTTAAGTGAGATGGACAGCATTGAAATGGCAACCTCGAGAACAAGAGAGAACAACCTCGAGCATGACCTTCTTTAATAAGCCTCCAATTCTGATCGTCCTTGAATATCGGAGGAGTCCAAAGAAAGGGCCCTCCATATTTTTTTCACTTCGGCGAGATGCACTAGAAACGAGTGCTATCCCGAATAAAAACAGTTAACACTGCTAACGCAGACGCCCTCTCGAACTCTTTCAGAAATCCCGTAAGAAAACGAGTGAGGCCAATGTCATTGTCACTGACGTGAGGATCCTGATGGAAGTGCTTACTCCTTACGTTAGGGCAGAACGTCACGTCGCGTCCCCCAGGTCACCCCGTCTCGCACAAGGACGATTTTTCAGGTATTCTTGCAAACGTAATTGATTGCGCAGTGATGAAATAGCGTTCAGCCAAAATAGTTTGCATGGTTTGGCGCATAAAGGAGCAAACCACAATGACATGTCTCTGACCCCCGATGGGCCACCACCACCACACCACCATATAAAATAAAAGCCTAGCAAACTCTCATGCATGATTTGTGATTTTCTAAGAAATCTTTTGCCATGATACGCGATTGTTCGATATCGAATGAACAGGGTGCAGTTGACCTCCCTTTTGTCAAACACAGGCGAAAGATCTACAACAGCCAAGCTAAAATCCCGAACATTAAGAGGAACGGAGGCCCCCGCATTGTCGCACCTGTTGAAAAGTTAGAGGGAATTTGCAAATTGCACTATCGTTGGCGCTTGATCGTGAACGACGCAACGTATCCTCCAATCAAGGTAACGACATCTTTCCTTTTGAGAGAAGTTTTTCCACTTTAACGACAGCTATTACCTGCATAGCTACAATGGGCATCGAGTGTCCAACCGCGGGGGAACACGCAAGTTCCATTTGTTATATTCTTGACATGTGGCAGACCTAACATCAGATGTGACTGCCAAAACTCACCAAGGAATGCCATGCCTATCACACCTACGATAACGAGAGGGATCGCAGCGGCGATCACCCACCTCCTCCTTGCGCTACAAAGAGCCAAATGATTTATGGATCATCGTCTCATCTGCTCACTTGTCTAGCATATTACGTGTACACAGTGCCTTACGTTGTGTCCGCTGAAAGGTCAAGATGTATAAATTATACCTTCACCTGGAAAAACATTATCCAGTGCCTCACGTCTATTAATGGCGTCCGCTTCGGATGGTGCGGTGGACGATTCTGAAAAAGCAGCCGCACTCGGTGAGCACAGAGAAAAGACAGAGAGCATGGTAAAGAAGAAAAGTTTGTGCGACTAACCAATTTCTGTCGACCATGCTTCTTCCGCTACAGAGGTTAGAAAGGTAGGAACATGTTTTAGACACCCCGAAGTCCCCAATATATTGGGGAAGGAGTGTTGCAATACCAGTAATACCATCAAACTTTATATGACATAAAAAATGTGTTTAACATCTGACAGATACATTAATATCTATCAGACGTATCACATATATCTAACAGATATGTAACAGATAAATAACAGATAATATATATGCAAATATCTCTGTATCAGAGCTAGATAGTAACGGAAAACAGATGAACTGGGAATGATGGCTGTCATATTTCGTGGCAAGTCATATTTCGTGACAGCGAGCGACGCCACAGTGGTCCGTGGGTTAATTTCTCACACCAGAAGGCGCTTTGCCGCGCTGTTAAATCACGGCGCAGAGCATAGCGTATTTAACACACGTTCAGTATAACCTGTCTGTTGAGTAAGAACAACTAGCCTCCGTTCTGGTTGAGAGACAGACATCGAATGCCTCGTTTATTACTCAGCGCGAGCTCGGTTCGTCCCCCCAGTCTTCCTCCTCGTCTAATCAACCGATCTTCAACATCCTCCCCCGCGGCGTTTGTTGCGTCTGCCTCCAAGGGGTACGGTCGTTGTAACGGGCGTCGTCCACTGGGACGGAGGACACAAAAGGAGGGCCAGGTCCTGTCGCTGCAGGTAAGCGGTGAAACCAGAGAAAGCGCAGAAGGTCCCGCTCGTCCGGCCTGATGCAGATCTGCAGGAACGCTTTACTTATGTCGGCGGTGAGGACTATTGGGCTGCATCTGAACTGCAACAGAAGCTGGAACAACTCTGCCCCGAGCCTCACTCCTTTGTCCAGTACGTCGTTGAGTGAAGGACTCCCCAGTTCATGAGAAGACGCATCGAATACGACCCGAACTTTCGTGGTGACGGCTTCTCGACGTACGACTGCGTGATGTGAAAGATAGTATACCATCCTTGAATCGTCGTTCGCTGGCACTACCTCTGCATGACCTTCCTTCGGGTACTCCCTGATGACGCTGTCGTACTCCTGAAGTACTTCGGGTTGGGTCAGGAAGCGTTGTAGCTGACGCATTAGCCGCGTTTCTGCAACTGTCTGATTCGTGCTTGGCACGTGGCCTTGAGACCTTAGCATGATGGGCACGACATAACGCCCTTTGTCCTTGTAGACAGCGTCATGGAACTGCACCACCGCCGTTGGCTCGTCGATGGGCTGTTCCCCAGGGTCTGAAACGCCAATTGCGTCGAGCCTCGTCCACATTTTTGAAGGGTCTCCAGCCGGGTGTGGGGGATCACCGGAGAAGACGGGCACCTGCAACTCCGGAAGGGCAACGCGCATCGTCGAGGGTCGAGGGACCTTCCCAGGCGCAGGATTCTCGTGAACAGTAGGAGCGGTAGGAGCCGCGCAACTCGTAACGTACTCGGTGCGATCCCCTGGCGGGCCTTGAAGCGAAACGGTGGCGGCGGCCTGTGCGAGGGTGGCGTCGGAACGGGAGCGCGTGCGAAGTCGAATCCTGCTGATGTAGCTAAGAATCCTTTCGTAGTAATCCAAGGCGGTACTGACCTCCTCTTCGTAACTGTCGTCGTCGACGAGGTCCGCAATCTTTTCGTTTAAGCCCGCAAGCGTCGCATCTTTGTCCAAAAGGTCATCGAGGGCCACCTGCAACTCTTCGGTAGACGGTATCTCTTGTTTCAGGAGGTCGGTTGCAGATGACAGCCGTCGAGTCGTTGCGCCGCGGACTACAGACCGGTTCTTACGCAGCTTGTCCATACCAGTTGCCGAGGCCAGTTCTACTCCCGGGTTTCGGCACCAAATTATGTTGAGTAAGAAGAACTAGCCTCCGTTCTGGTTGAGAGACAGACATCGAATCCCCTTTATTACTCAGCGCGAGCTTCCCCGTCCCCCCGTCTTCCTCCTCCAATGAGCCGATCTTCAACACTGTCTAAGCAAACTGCTGGCATCCTTGAACAGGTTCCGACGAGCAACACTATGGTCAGGAAGAGTAGCCGTTACTAACTAATCCACCGAATCAAGTAAAGTACATGTAGGTATGAACCAAAAACATTCATAAAACCGTGGGATACATGAAAACTATCAGCACGTTTACGGATTTGAAACAGCACATTGAAAGTGATGAATCAGTGCTTCGTGTGTGTTTCATCGTTCGTGTCCCTGCACTGGGGTTTTTATCGCTTTTAGAAGTGATGAACACCTGTCGTAGTGGCCGGTTATTGCAATATTTCACAAATGAAATTACCCATAAAAATATTTTTAAAAATTAACAACACTAATAAAATACGAAACGTAATCGTGTAGATTTAAATTCGGCACAGGACAAGAAGGCCAATGAAGTCCACGCATAGGCACAACACATTTCTATTTCTAACCAGTTCGTTTCACAAGGTCCCAGTCACCTAGTAAGTACGTACAGAAAATAACTTTTCGAATGGACTGTCATATGCATCTGTGAAGAGTTCCGTGACTGCGTGAACATCATATGCACCTGGCACACGCGCGGCTATATTATAATAACTATGCCCTGCGACCTTTAATTAAACCCCAAACATATTCGAAAACGGTAGAAACACATTACGACACGAAGGTCCAACTGTTTCCATATACCTCATGGCACTTCATGGCTGGTAGCGGTCCACCGGTCGACAGACGCGTGTAGGCGTCCGTGGATCTGCCTGTTACAGGTCGGCTTGAGGTTGCTGGCTATGACTTCTGGGCAGTTGACTAGCCAGGCTCCGAATATACACTGACAGCTGTCCAACTTAGTTCCCGAACGGCTGCGTCAATGGTGGACGCAGCAGAAGAAGTGTTGGACACACCGGACGGCACAGGTTAGGCTGCTGCATATTTCTCGGTGCCACGATGTATTCCACGTCTTCTTCTTCTGGAGCGTTGCCTCTCAAGAAGTCTGCTCGACGGTGCCATTTCGTGCCGCCAGCCAGACGCAGATTTACAGGCGATGAACTCATGACTCTGCGCGCATCAGGTACCAAGAACAACAACTTTATTACGAGATGAGGACTGGGGAGTTTCATCGCCAGGGCAGGGGGCGATACTCTACCTATTCCTGGTGGTAATGCGGGGATTGAAATAATGAGCCCCTTCACAATATCGATCGAAGCCCTATGGTGTCCAGAAAGGTGAAGAGAGCCTTGATCGCGAGCGATCACTGTCAACTTGAAAACGAAATGACTCATAGGGAAGCAACTGAGAGGAAAACACAAAGAAATGGTTATGCCTGATTCACACTGTTGCATTTTCACGCGTTTCGGGGTTGCAGTGCGGCAGGGTTGTTATAAGTACGGCGAACCAAAAAGCATACGCACCGCAAGAGTTGGCCTCGACCGAACTCCATGCGGTACGGATTATCTTCGGCTACGCAGCTAACCAATGAGCGAAGGCGCACTGCAGAGCGGAGATAGATAGATAGATAGAAGTAGAAGGAGTGGAGGCATGATTGGTCGAACACAGGCGCTCTCCGTATCAAGAACGCATGTGCCTGAACAGCGTGTCGTACGACAACCGCATCCGCACTTGACGTGTACCGTACCCTCAACGGAGGGAAGTGGCAGTGTGAACAAGGCATAAGAAAGTCACAAGCAGAGCAGGGAGGAGAGAGCGCTAATAATCCAGGTACAAGGAAAAGGTGATTATCGTTTTGCGATAGACAACTGAATGCGCGGCTTCTCCTCAGAAACGTTACTAATAGAGTTTTAGCACATCGTACCCAAAGGTGATAGCGTACGTAACAGATAGCGCTGGTCGTTCTGAGCACTGCGCGAAGCTCTCTTTCTGTTATGGGTGTGCGCAGAACCATCAAGGCTATCTCTTACGCACGCAAAGGCAGCCCCAACCTCAACACCTTTCGTTCGCGTGCCTCTAATTTTCAATTCCTCTTATTTATTTTTCAATTCGTCTTTTTTTCTTTTTAGTTTCATCCTTGTGATACGAAGGAAGAAACGGGAGGCACACGGGTCGCTGTCTTTGCTCTGCCGAACGACGGGCGAGCGTGATCCGCGTAAACGAGCAAGAATAGGACAAACAGTGATGGCCGCGACACGGACCCACGGGCCGCGAAAAAAAGTAAATCAATAAATACGACCGTCTGAACAGCATAATAGGTTTCAATGGGTTCCTTTTTGCACCGTTAAAAACAAGGGCGAGAAGAACGGACGTATGAAAGGGTCCTTATTGTGATAACCTAGACAGGGGAGGGCGAAGATTTAGCAAAAAAGTGTTTCTGATAGCGATAATCAATAACTTATGATGGTGTCACACATACCCAGCGTTTTCAGAGGGAACTGCGTTCTGCGGAAACATGACATCCTTAATTTGATTTTTCGTGTTTATCGGGAAAGCAGTGATGTATCATTCGAATAGTGACGAAAGTTTCCTCAGTTTGTATTAGAATGTGGCCATGGTGAGAATATCAAGGATTGGATTGGAGTGGATTGGCATACCTGCCTTTCCTGTTGGTGCTCCTGATGGCCGGCTTGATAACAATAAATCGCCACGCCGTACCGACGCGCCATAGCGAGCATAAAGTCGAGGAAACAAAAGCATACACACCCTCATTCCCCTATCTAGAGGCAAATTCTAGAAAATTCTCTCCGTGGTATAAAAAGAACTGCTGCTCAGCTCGCATCGGCTCGACTCGCGACCAGCTTAAATTCTTTTTGGGCAATGCTGATAGCAGAAAAACTTCCAGATCCCGTTCCCTTCTGTGCTGACGGATATCTTACGGTGGCCATGGCATTCGTGTAAAGGTGCGAAACTGGCGTTTTTCGTTTTCCCTGATGATTTGCCTGATGATTCCAAGGAGTCAGAGTTTTAAGCAGGGACAGGTACCGGAATCTTTTTCGTTTCCGTTACCACCTCCGTTACTGGCCCTTATTTGTTTCTGTTTCAGTTTCGGTTACCAGCGTTGTTGCTTCCGTTTCCGTTGCGTTTCCGTTTCGGTTTTCGGTACCGCCCCCCCCCCCCCCACCTCCAGATTTTTGTTTTCCTTCTTTCTTTTCTTTCCTTTTTTCTTTAAAAAAAAGACCACTGAGACCGTGAGCAAACTTAACGTTCTAACTCTACGTTCTCAAGTCTATTTTGAGGACTCCAGGGATACATGCATACAAGAGACAACGTTTATTCAAAATACACACATAGGTAGTGACTTCTGTGAACAGCTAATATGAACATGGTTTCCAGGAATGTTACTAACGCTTGCAACTTCCAGGTCACCATAAGCGTATAAGAACTATGCTGCCTCTATTTACTGTACACTGCTTAGTTATATGCTCCAGTTTGGTAGTTAAAGTAGTTAGTAGTAAAGTAGTTAGTTTTCGTTCTTCAGTTAATTTTAGATTGCTTCTTTGAGTTTTATTTCATAAATTTATCTACATGATACAGTGAAGAATTGCAATAATTCGGGTCCTGCGGTACCCGAATTATTACCGTAAATTATCGTCTTTTCGTTTCTGTTTCAGGTATTCTAACTGTGCGATATCCGTTTCCGTTTCTGTTACCGTTACCTGCTATATTTCCGGTGTAATACCGTTTCTGTTTCTCTTACTGTTTGTTTCCTTTCCCTGGTTTTAAGCAGACCGAGGACGCAAGGTACTTAGTGGAACAGTACAAGTCGCTCACACAGGTGACTTCCGCTATGGACTTGATGTAATGCGTGCAGTGGGTTGACGTATCAGCGCATGCTGAACATCACTCAAGTGGGCAAATGGGCGCTGTATCACACCACTGTGTCGTCGCTCACGAGCATAATTGTCTCGCGAGTAAGTCCCCCGCGTTATGGTTTTTCCTGGAGGCCTTTCAGCCGAGCGAGATGAGAAGTAGACGGGATGAAAACTGGTAAAAACTTACACATTCCAGAGGACCATTCTGAGCGTACTGTGAACACAAGGAAACAGAAGGGAATATGGAATGAAATCAAAGTGCGAAATATGTCTTTCACTTCCATTCCGCAGCAAATCCAACGCAATATTGAATTCATTTAGATTGCCACCATACTACGTTTTCTATTTTTACAACCAGAACAAGTTTTTAGTACTGCGTTCAACAAATTTATATAAAGAAACGTGTCTCACGAAATAAATTTTCCAGTCACTGGTTTCGTAGCACCATGCAAGTTCTTCTTGTATTTGTTGATGTGGTATGGCTACGTCGTTCGTTACATATACGTGTTACATCTATCATTCTTGTTGCTGGCTATGCTTATGCGGAAAGATTACGAACATGATAATCCACATTCTACACACCTTGTACGTACGAACCAGAAACTAAGAGGCCTGCATCATTGCCTTTCCCTTTAAGAAGTATAGGGTTTATTCACATGACATCACCCGCAGGAGAGCACCACTTTCGCTAGTACGAGATTTGCCGTCATAATGTAGGTCCAGGCCTGCACCCACATCACATTCGCCGTGCATTTGCTGTTTCAAGGTTACTGTACTGCGTCAACATTATTTGTACCACAATCCAAGGTTTTGCATGTTTTCAACGTTAATGGTCCTCTAAATAGCTCATGGCAGGGAACGAAAATCAGAACCAAAACTTCGGGGGCCCACACAATGGCGGCGATTCCGTCTTTTGGAAGCTAATGCCATCTGGAGGGGTGATGTCAGTTAATAAACCGTATTCCTCTGACTGAAACAGGCCGAACCAACGCTATATACTGAAAACGTGAGTGTGTGGGCTAGACGTGTTGTTCAACGACGGTTATTCCCGTGGAAGGGATTTTTTTTTTTTGGGGGGGGGGGAGAATGCACCACAGTGACGAGATATCTGCCTGTCACCCCTGTGCACCTATGCACAACATTCAGTACACTGTGCTGCTCGGAATTCCTTTCGGTGATTCGAGGTCATCCGCATGGAAACAGCACAGTTCGATATTGTCAATTCATACACCTTCTTCAGAAAAGGTTATGCTAAGCCATGGTTCCTTCACTTATCTAAATAGGGTTGACACATATATGCCAGCTACGAAGCAAAAATAAAGAGCAAACCAAAGCTAAATACGTCCTCCAACACGACGCTACACAATCAGCGTTACGTAGCACGCATTTGTATACGCGTATATGGGAAATGTTAATATCAGAGAAAACAGGTGTTATTTACCCATGTTGGAATCTTTTCACAGGAGAGCGCTGACCGTTTTCGAATGAAACACGTGTCCTGCTTTCTTCTTTTTCTTCGCGGGAAGTTCATTTGCGGAATCCTCAGAACACACCAGAAACTGCATGTCTGAAACCGACTTTCAGGGTTGCAGTAAAACTGGTTGTAGTAAAACTCTTAAAGTTGTTCCTACTTTTCCCATGATAGGTCGGTACCACTAGACGTATGAAACTGGAACAGGGGAAAATGCGGGCGTGGCATACTTTGGTGGCCTGATGTATGTTTTGTTCAGGCAGCCTCCGCCTCGAAAAGTGTTAACAGTGCGACATCAATTCATACGGCATAATGTTTTGGTGGACATAATTTCTCGTCCCCAGGTGGCACAGATAATTAGAAAACGCATATCTCCCTTTGAGTGATTCGGCGCTCCTCCGCGGAAGAGCTGTCCATCAACCCTAGGCTTCACCTCACCGGTATTCCTCGCGTCCGCCTTTCTGTAGGTTCTCTTCTACCGGTGGCGAGTACTTCACAACAAAATCGAAGAATGCAAAAATGTTCCAAAAGCCGGGGGAAGACATATTAAGAGGCTGATAATGCCTCCCGAATGGGAGACGAAACGTCTGCAGTAAATTGTTGATCTGTTGTGTTAAGTCGGTGTATTTGTGTGTTTTTCTTAATTTGAAATCGAAGAAGCAGATGACTCGTGGTCCTTGTCGTATGAAGAAGTTACCAAGCATGTTCCTGAATCTAGGCAGACAGCCACAGCCTCTGCAAGACTATCTGTGACATCACGCAGGGTATAGGAGGCTGGAGAAGGAGCCTTCATGACTGCAAAGCTTCCAAGCTCTTTTGCAAACTGACAAGCCGCGACAGTCAAACCAACTTTGTTTCTGATTTCTGAAGAATGCGCCGAACTTATTAAGAATTTCAAATTGTCTCGGAGTCTCCCCTTAAATTCTGCGTCACTAAATAAGTGAAAAGGCGAAGCAAACAGAACAATGGCAGGCACAAACGCGAACATGAAACCACATTTTCCATCATTTCATTTCAGTTTAACCCATCAATGCACGATGACATCTTTCTCATCAAATGCAACACGCGATACGCTCAACAATGCACAGTCTCGTTAAGTAACTCTACGTATCTCCACCAGCGGAGAGTGTCGATCGTCCGCAAATGGAGAGTGGGCATACAGAACGTGGCGGACGTCAGGCAGACGGAAGGCTGATTCAGATTTTTGTTAACGCCAATATTTTACGTGTTTGCTTCAAAAGCATGCAAATGTGCTCTTAGCACGTTGTCTCCGACGACTGTTTTCAAGTACAAGTACAGTTTGAAGCACGCGTTTGAAGCACAACATTGTCAATCACAGCCTAAGCCAGACGTCTTTAGATTTGTGGGTGGAGTTGGCCAACAGGAGTTGACTCGTTCCGCAGTATAGAAACACAGTGGTGCGTAAGGTGCGTTGTATTCAGGCATAACCCCGCAGGAACGGGCGCCTAAGAGCCTGCGCTCTAAAAGTGAGAAAGGCAAGGCGAAGCAAACGGGAGATGACCGAACAAGGGGGTAGTTTCATTTACAATCGGATGATGCCCGCCGCTCAGATTTTTTTCCCTCGAAAGAAATATATGTTATCCCACCCACAAAGACATGCAAAACGTGCCTGACCGCAGGTCTCTGCGATATTTTCTGCTCTTTCCATAGCGCTTGGAAGCAACCGGCGCGATTTCGCGGCTAAAAATTTTTTCCAACTTTGTGACTTTGTATCTCTTGAACGAGATGTCCCATTTGAACGTATTTTTTTTTTACTGACAGAGTGGATGGTGCACGTTCCACCGTGGTCTATTAAATTGATATGGTCAAGAGAAAAGTATACGAAAAAAAAAAAAAAACCCGAAAACGCAACAGAGAGCCTTTTTAGCGCACGGTTGGAAGGTCATGGCCGGCGCCCTCGTTCTCCGACTATGATGTTCTTCGTATGAGCAGAAAGATCATTCTTTGCTCTTTCGTTTGACGTTAAGTACGTTGCTTTACCTTCAGTCATTATCCCGTAACAATGCCGTGAGCACGGAAGGGTAGGGAAAAATTGTCATTTTCGCGTCAGTTTTTAGCCAAAAAGGACATCTTCAAATTTTCCGACATTTTGTACTAACATAGCTGAGACATTGCTCTTTCAGGATATGCAATAAAATGTTTGCTTATTTTGGTCCCACAGGGCGCGCAATTTTTTTTTTCGCACCCCTATTGGCCAGCGCTCGCAAGGGTCAAACACACGTACAAAGAGTGGACTTCTACCCCACCCCGTGTCTCTCTCTTTTTTTTTTTTTTGCTTTCGGTGAGGGTGCCGTCATGCCGAAGGCCGACTATAGTAATATGCACAGATCACTCTGATGTCCGCAGACAAGCAAAAGTTCGTTGCTTTGGCTTTCCCACCCGGTTAATCCCTTCAAGGTTACCTGCTTGAAGGAAATCGGACGTGGGAACATGGCATTTGTATATACTCCGGCTTTGCCGAACCGAAGCGCGATACGTCTATTCTCTAGTAATTTTGTTTTGTTATTTGCTGGTTTCTTCTACTTCTGTTTCTTCTACTTCGTCTACTACGGGTGTCTCAGTGGGCTCACAACCAATATCTTGCTCTGATATGCTCCTGTTCACAGTCTGCACAATTTCGGTGGGGTCACTGAAGTCAGCGTCATCACGACTTGAAGCCGGAGGATCTTGTTCACCTGAAGGGCCTGCCTCAGCAACCTGCAGTGGAAACGTGTTGTAGCAGTTCTCATATATTTCATCGGTGTCGTGGACATGGACTGCCTCCGAGGTGCTCAAGATGGTCTTCAAAAGACCTGATCCTATCAACGATACCGGCCTGAAGTCCTTGTTCCAGGGTATTTTTTTCTTGTGTCGTTGGGTGTAGTCCCTGCAGTATAGTCGACTTCTGGTGTGGCTACGGCTGGCGCTGAAGTACACGCTACGCCGACGACAAAAAGAAATCCATACGTAACGAGGAAAGCAAGGCCCTTGTCTTAAAATGTGGACAGCGGCGGGAACCCCGTAGACGCCTAAAGGCCGTCTTTTCCCACGCAGCGCCCCAACTTTCTCACCCATTGGAAGGCTAACTCCTTCAAATAATATTTCTAAAAGGAGTTCACCTTGAAGAAATAAGGGACCGGACATGTCCTATCATTCCCAGGAAGACCAGGCGACCAGTCCTTGGGCGATCTGTCGGCATCGCTGGCACACCAACCTGAGTGTTTCAAATTCCGTCTTTGTTCACAAGTAGAAGAAACCAGCAAATATCAAAACAAAATTACAAGAGAATAGACGTATCGCGCTTCGATTCGGCAAACCCGGAGTATATACAAATGCCATGTTCCCACGTCCGATTTCCTTCAAGCAGGTAAACTTGAAGGTTTTAACCGGGTGGGAAAGCCTAAGCAACGAACTTTTGCTTGTCTGCGGACATCATAGTCATCTGTGCATATTACTATAGTCGGCCTTCGGCATGACGGCACCCTCACCGAAAGCAAAAAAAAAAAAAAAAAAAAGAGACAGGGGTGGGGGACAGAAGTCCACTCTTTGTACGTCTGTTTGACCCCTCTGAGCGCTGCCGAATAGGGGTGCGAAAAAAAATTGCGCGCCCTGTGGGACCAAAATAAGCAAACATTTTTTTGCATATCCTGAAAGAGCTATGTCTCAGCTATGTTAGTACAAAATGTCGGAAAATTTGAAGATGTCCTTTTTGGTTAAAAACTGACGCGAAAATGACAATTTTCCCCTACCCTTTCGTGCTCACGGCATTGTTACGGGATAATGACTGAAGGTAAAGCAACGTACTTAACGTCAAACGAAAGAGCAAAGAATGATCTTTCTGCTCATACGAAGAACATCATAGTCGGAGAATGAGGGCGCCGGCCATGACCTTCCAACCGTGCGCTAAAAAGGCTCTCTGTTGCGTTTTCGGGGTTTTTTTTTTTTTCGTATACTTTTCTCTTGACCATATCAATTTAATAGTCCACGGTTGAACGTGCACCCTCCACTCTGTCAGCAAAAAAAAAAAAAAAAGTCGTTCATATGGGACATCTCGTTCAAGAGATACAAAGTCACAAAGTTGGAAAAAATTTGAAGCCGCGAAATCGCGCCGGTTGCTTCGAAGCGCTGTGCAAAGAGCAGAAAATATCGCAGAGACCTGCGGTCGTGCACCTTTTGCATCTCTTTGTGGGAGGGAGAACATATATTTTTTTCGAGAGAAATAAAAATGTGACCGGCGGGCATCATTCGATTATAAATGAAACTACCCAAGGAGACCGTGTTGGTTATACGGGTGAAGTAAACGCGACAATTAACACTGTGTCCTCAGTCTGTGTTAATTGTCGCGTTCCCAGGTCATGAACCGGGAAAGTTATCTTTACAGGAGTAGTCAATACCGACTGTTGGTGGAACGTAGAATTTACGTTGACTAATGTTGAACAGCGTTGAACGTAGAATGATAACGCCGAACCAAAGCTGTTTCAACTGTACCTGGTCAATGGTGGATTGTGAACGTAAAGAAAAACGTTGATGATCCATGAGTCACTCAGCTGTAGATATTCGCAGCAAATATTTGCGTTGATTCTACATTGCACCTTCAACGCATTGTCAACCTTTATCACGAATGAAAAAGTCGTTGCTTCTTCAGTGTGCATCCAACTGTTTCGCACTGAATTTAATTTTTACATTCTATTGCGCCGTTTGCATGTAGAGTAAGTCCTGTACGGCGTGGCATTTACATCACTCATGCTGCCATTAATAATAATATTTAGTTATTTGATACGCTCATAACCATAAACTTTTTAATTATGTTTGTAAACGACTCATCAGAAATCGCACGTATTCAGTAAACAAAGACAAATACAATATTTTACCTTTTCCACGCCATTATAATGATCGGTCACGGAGATTGAGGGATGTAACAGGAAATCAATTTCCTAATAAGCGCGAGCCTAGCGCAACCACGTCTGCCCTATCGCCATCGACATTCTCCAACCGCCGTTTGAAATAGTCAAGGCTGGCGAGTAGAGTGGCACTTCGGTAGGATGGACACTGCATTTTGTCACATGCAAAGGTCTTTGGAACTTGAGCATTACGCGTATTTTGTGCTGCAATCTCTGGAGCAACGAGGCAGTTGTAGCGTCTTTCTATTCGCAGAGGGTCAGCAAAAGCGTATTTAACAGCAATGTTTATTGCTCGAAAACGACAGGCAGCACCGCTGGCTGTATACTGACAGGTTGGTGTCGCAGACGAAAAAAGACGCGTACACAAGAAAGCAGCGCCCTTTTATCAGGAACGCTGAGACGGTGGAAGGCCGTGAACCGTCAACACGCTATCGCGTAAACGATACAGATATCACGTCTTCGCCCATCCGAGGATAAAACTATATTTATACAATACTAATGCAAAATTCATCATTGCGTATTCTCATGTGCAGCTTGTACGTGGAACAATTCAAGTAGCCTGACAGCGGTCAGGAGGTTTGCGTACACGAGAAGGGTATCATCGTTCCATCTGTGGTGACGGTGGTGTGTAGCTGATCCACTTGGAACCGACGGGAAAAGGTCTGGCGATTCTTCTTGAGCTGTCTTCTTGACAGGAACGTCAGCTGTTATCATTTGGTCAGCGTGCCTCCTCCAGACAAGTGTACCATTCTGGCAAGTCACCTTGACCCTGTATGACACCGGTCCCGTTCTCTCAACAACATTTCCACTTACCCATTTCTCACCACCACGGTAGTTCCTGACGCGCACAGGATCTCCCACTTGAAAAACGCAGGCTCTGGGACTCCGGGTAAAGGATTGTATTACTTGTTTTTGTCGGACGGTGAGGTCGAGGGACGGCTTCATGAGGTCCAGTCTGGTTCTTAATGGTCGTGCCAACATGAGCGATGCGGGTCACTGTGCCGTTGTGGCATGTGGAGTGTTTCTCTAAACTAAAAGCAGGTTAGCAAGTCTCACCTCCAGAGGGTGACTTTGATCTTTCTTCAGGCCTTCTTTCAACGTCCGGATGAACCTCTCTGCTAACCTATTACTTGATGGGTGGTAGGGCGCCGATGTTATGTGTTTCAGGCCATTTTGCTTGAGAAACATCTGAAAAGACTCCGCGCAAAACTGAGGTCCATTGTCTGTGACAATTGTACCCGCGATACCCCATCGCGTAAACAGTTCACGCACGCACTGTATAGTAGCTGCTGCGGTCGTTGACTGGAGCACAAACACCTCCGGCCACTTGGAGTGCGCGTCCACCGCGACTAAAAAGTTCTTACTCAAGAAGGGACCCGCGAAATCCAGGTGCACACGGTCCCATGGTCCACACGGCCAGGACCAAGGATGCAGCGGAGCCTTCGGTGGCTGAGGGCGTTATTCCTGGCAGTCATCGCACCTTTTTACCATCTGTTCCAGCTCGTCGTCGATTCGTGGCCACCATGTGTAACTTCTTGCAATTTCTTTCATCCTGACGATTCCTGGATGTCCGCAGTGGAGTTCGTCGAGCACCCTCGTGCACAGAGCTTTGAAGGCATCAGGACCCTCATTCCCCAGAGGATGCATCCTTGATGCATTGTTATCTCTAGGTTTCAGTGTCTCATCATTTATAGTTGCAGGTCACCCCTTGGCAATAACTTCCGCCACCACACTTAGTACTCAATCGCGAGCAGTTTCTTTAGCTATTTCTGCGCAGTTCACAGAGACACTTTCAAGTAGATCACACTGACTTCGTCATCGTTGTCCTCGTGAGTCTTTTGCAACGGCAGACGAGAAAAACAATCCGCGACGACGTTGGCCTTTCCGGCCCTGTAGCGATGTGCTGCTAGAATAAGGGACCACCTCTGCAGACGTGCAGCATCAATATTAGGAGTCAAGAATGCCAGTCCAGTTTAGTGGTGGCCAACAGTTTATTGGCTCCATGATTCCAATCTCGAGCTCCCTGCTCCTGGGTGCCACGCACCAGACCGTCGTCTTTGCGGCTCGCGGGCCCTTTTCTTGGCTTGGTCACCTGGCCGCTCCATCGTCGGAGCTCTTCATCTTCTTCGCTCCTGTCTCCTCCCCCCTTGCAAGTTGCAGGTGTCGGCCACGTCGAGATCCACTTTGTGGTGGTTGGCCTTTGGACGAGAGGGAGTCCAGGCCTTGCACTGCACAGCAGTCACTTGCCACCAAGTTGAACCTGTCTGCTCGGGACCTTGCCTGATACATACCACAGATGACCAGCATTTATACACAGCACACTTCCCCCAAAACAACACCCATAACAATCCCAAGTATCCCCGGGTTAGGACAGAAAACACCCGCATTACCCCGCACTGTCAACTCAATCGTGATAACATATCGGCGACCACGTTGTCTTTGCCGTTTATGTATTCTAATTCGATGTCGTACTGCTGCAGAGCTAGAGCCCAGCGCGTCAAACGCGCACTGGAGGGAGCGGTGCGAGTTAAATATGGGTTGTGATCCGTCCGGACCTTAACTCGTGTTCCGAAAATCCACGTGTCTAGCTGCCCGAGTGCCCAAATGATTGTATAAGCTTCCCGCTCAATTGTAGACCACTTCGCTTGCGTCGGGGTCAGCTTCTTAAAAATGCAACAGGCTGTTCTAAACCACCGTCCTCCTGCGCTACACAGGCTGCCACCGCTGTCAGAGAGGCATCCGTCGTTTAGATAAAGGACCTGTCAAGGCGGGGAACAGACAATTTCGTCACAGACGCAAGTTCAGATTTCAGTTTCTCGAAATCTCCATCTAGGTAAATATCCCAAGATATTTTGTTCGAGCACTTCTTTTTCGTAAGCTCAGTAAACGGGAAAACTAAAGTAGCGAAGTGTGGAATATAATCCCTGTAGTAGTTAAACAAGCCTAACATATCCTGCGTAGCTCTGATTTAGTCTTTGGTGGCTTTAAACATCGTCTGAATTCTCGTCGGGTCCGGTGCATGCCTACCAGATCCAACGATGTGTCCTAGATATTTCACTTTACTGTGCGCAAACTCACATTTCTTAAAACTTACCTTCAAGCCCACATGCCGAATCGTTTCGAGAACCTTTTGTAAGTGACTTAAATGATCGTTCCAGGTCACCGAGTAGATGGCTACATCACCTATGTATGCCGCGGCATACCCTTTGTGTTCTCGCAGAACTTCGTTCATGACGCGCTGACATGTGGCAGCTGCACTGCGTAACCCAAACGGCATTACTTTCCACGCGTACAGGCCGCTAGGTGCAGCGAGCGCAGTGAATTTCTGAGATTCCAGATCAACCGGAATCTGCCAGTAACCTCGGGTCATGTCCAACACTGTAATGAAATTTGCCTTTGCTACTTCGAACAAAATTCAGTTACTGTTTACATCGGGTAACGATCCGGTTGCGTTGCCGCGTTCAACTGGCGAAAGTCCACACACATACGTACTGAACCATCTTTTTTCGCCACACATACAATTGGATGTGCGAACATTCCTTCAATCGGGTAAATAAAGTCCCACTGTATTAATTGCTGAATCTGTCGTTTGACCTCTGCTCTCATAGCCATGGGTACCTTATAGGGCTGTTTGAAACTCAATCCTGCGTTGGGCAGTAACGTTATTTTATGCTCACCGACTGTACATCTGCCCGGTGTTTAGCTTCGTCAAGAAGCCTTTGTAAGTCAGCCTCTTGCCGCAGGTCCAGCTGTGTATTTGAAACCTTACCAACTGAAGTGGTCTGCGTCTCCACAAAGTCTTTTGTCGGGGCACGAAGTAATCGTCCAAAATCCTCATCTGTGTCAAACACTACACTCACCTGGTGTCAGTGTTGTACCCGCTACCCGAAAAAGGTAGCGCAATACCGATACGCGCTACCTGAGCAAAAAATAACGAAATCCCGATATCGTTACACGTACCTAAAAGTAGCGGAATACCGCTACCGTCACCGTAAAAAGTAACGCGATACTTCGTGCGCTACTTTTTAGGAAAGAAACAAACAGTATCGTTGATGACGTACTTCAAACGTCTTAAAATAATAAAATAAAACAATATCTCAAAATAATAAATCGACGTCCAATGGAGGTTACACGTAGGTTGCCTGAAGGCTAAAATTTTGAAAACCGTTTTTTTTACAGATTTACTAAAGCCTACTCGATATCCTGCATATCTTTTTCTCTTTCTCTAAAGCAAATAAAGCACAAAGCAAGTCTACCGATAAAAGGCTCAGCAGCTTTGTCACAAAAAGAACTCTGATTGCCCGGAAGGAGAAGTTAGTAAACATACCATGGTGTGCTTTTTCAAATTGGACGTTGACTTCCTTGACGCACAGATAAAGCTTTCCCACCGAGGCGCATAGTAGACATCTGAACACCACGCTACTGTTTTGTACTGTAGCAGGCCATGGTCCCTCCATTGCAGCGGACAAGAAATGGCAACTGTCAAGCACCTGAGCGCACGTGGTGGAATGTCATGACTCATAGCTAGCGAGGACGGCTCCAGAATGGAGTGACGTCAGTTTGCAGACAACTCCGACAATGCACCAAATCTTCAAGAAGGTTCATCCCAAATAGGGAACACGTGGAGGACACATCCTCTTTGTAAGATAACGGCCTCTGTGCCCTCCTTTCGGCTATTTGCCCGGTCTTCCCAGAATGAGTTGTGATATCGGGCAGCTTGATCGAAGGCAGGCAGAGTGGAGGTTTGATGATAGGTCGAAGTCGAGTTGTCGCGAACCCCAGCTCGGAAAGTAGCGGTAGCGCTCAAAGATTACGCTACCGCAAATTTGTAGCGGAAGTACTTCTTTCGTTACCAGTTTAAAAAAGTAGCGCGATCTCTACTCCGCTACCGAAAAAAGTAACGGATACGGTAGCGCCGCTACTAGTAACGGCGCTACGTACAACACTGCCTGGTGTACACGAGCAACATAATGACGGAGGCGATTGGCATGCACCCATTGCTGTTTGCCATCCTCATAGCGTACCACATAGCTGTCATTCCGTCTGCGTTCCAGCACGTTTGCTGGTCCTTGCAAACGCGCCTGCATTTTACCACACCTATGCGAATTAGTACCAGAACATACCTTAATTTTTTTGCCCTCGCCCTCAAATTATAACGGTCAATATATCCCTGTTGCATACGTTCAGACCGTTCTGCGACCATGAGACTGAGCTCAGCCATACGTTGTCGGATATCCTGCAAATACTGTCGTTTAACCCTCGTTAAACCCTCGTCGTTTAACTACTCGTTTAACCCTACTGGCGGAGTCCACTCTGCCGACCATGTCTTACGCAAAATATGCAGAGGCCTTGAGAAGGGTTGAGGATTGGACTAGTTGGTAATGAGACATCTGAACTGAGAGCGCAAGATACACGGACAAAGAACGGACAAAGAACGCGCCCGTCCTGTCTATTTCTCCGTTCTTTGTCCGTGTATCTTGCGCTCTCAGTTCAGATGCAGAGGCTCTTGCGAAGTACGACCGTACACCAACTCAAAAGGTGTAAACCCTGTTATTTCGTGAGGTATATCCCGATAAGCCCATAAAATACAAGGAATATCTCGATCCCACTCTCTAGCGTTTTCTGCCATAACGTGTCGCAACATGTTTTTGAAGGACCCGTTAAAACGTTCCACGATCCCGTTGCTCTGGGGATGATCTGGTGTGGAGAAATGCATACAAATTCCCAGTCGCTTATGGAACTCCTGTGTGAGCTGTGACGTAAAATTTGTTCCCTGGTCACAGCATACGAGTTCGGGTGTACCGAATCTGCTGAAAATTTCAAGCAAAGCTTGGCAGGTTGCTTTGGCTCTTAGAGCTTTCAAAGGCATCACTTCCGCCCATCGTGTGCACAAATCTACGAGACATAGCGCGTAGCGGTGTCCCCTCGCTGACGGAGGATCAAAAGGGCCAATACAGTCCAAGTATACGGTCTGAAACGGGAACTCTGGTCGAGTCAGAGGTGTAATAGAAACACGATCCGTGGTACGAGATCGCGCGAACGTTTGACACTGACGACAACTCTGGCAATACTTTTTAACATCGGTAACCAATGTGGGCTAATAGAAAGAACTCTTTATCCTCGTCGTAGTCTTCTTCCCTGACAAATGCCCTCCAGTGGGTCGGTCGTGCACCAACTGGAATACCTCGTCTCTGCGTGACTGAGGCGACACCAACTGTCTCTCCTGTTTCCCGTTAACTACTTCTTCGTGGAATAACAAGCCATGTTCGATAATCATCCCGTGTGTTTGATTTTCCCCTTGCCTGCAGGCGTCTAAAAGTGATAAGTCATCTCGCTGCTCTCTAGCAAAACTGAGCTCCGTCGTTCGAACTGAGGCATCCAATTCATCAGTGCCTTCTGCCTCTGCCGAATCCTTCTTTAGCTGGACTTGCTGTACCAATACCTGAGCCCCAACACTTCTGTCAACCTGACTTTCAATAGCCAGGACCTCATCGGCTTCCTGCCTAGCCTCCGCCAACTCCTCCGTGACAGCGCATAATAACCGTCCTGGCTGGCTGGTCTCTCCGTGATTCCCCTTAAGACCAATCCCCACATAGCACTACTCAGCTTCAACGGGCGCCCCGAAAGCTCCAGTTAGCTGCACCTTCCCACCTTTTTCCAGCGAACACTCCGACGGGATATCCTCAGGACGAAGTACTGTGCCGTCAGCTCCTGAATCGACCCTAGCAGCTATTACTTTGCCGCCTACCACAATGTCTACCCAGCTGGCGGGATCCTGGTTGTCCATATCCGTCGTCTGCCGCACTACCTTGGCATCTAATCTTCGCGCACCGCCGGCTGTACTACTGTCGCCCCTATGCGCCCTGCGCCATTCCGGACACTCCGAAAGAATGTGCCCCGTTCTTCCACATTCGAAGCACCGTCTATACGGCATTCACCTCGGCATACGGCAATAAATCACTGGTGGTTTGGGAAGCCACAAAAGACCGCATCTGTTCAGTTGGAAAAGGTAGGATAAGCGCACCCTGAATCGTCTGAGGAATTTCAAGGGAGTCAAACAAAGTGTCCACATTACCCTTAATTCCGCTGTGAATTCCCCCATACGCTTTCGATCCGCTCCCACCGCGCTCTCGGCCGCACCCTGGGCTCGCGCCTGCTCAGTTGCCAATCTTAACTTCTGCAATTCTGTCTGCAACCTTAACGATTCCAAGTCCAACTCTTTGTCCCTCGAACCAAGGTCCGCCCCACCTGTACCGCTCTGCATAGCCAACCCCGGCGGCGTGTTCTCCTGTCCGTCCTCCAGAGACCCTCCCGCGTGTCCCGTAGGAACGGGTATTGAATCCGACCCGTCACGCTCAGAGGCCCCCTGCTCCATACCCCGCGTTCTAACCATGCTGGTCAATCCGGGAGAAAATCACACAAAGTCTCACCCACACTGTTGGTCAACTGAAGCTGCTGTAGGTGGACACCGACCAGGACACCGAGCGAAGATGCGAGCCGTTGTGAACCTCCACCACCCAGTTCCGATCAGGGCCAATATTCGTCTCGTCCAACTCTGGGAGAATGCCAGGCTGCAGAGGGAATCCTGTCGACTGCGCCAGTCAAGAATACCAGTCCAGTTTCGTGGTGGTCAATAGTTTATTGGCTCCAGGATTCCAATCTCGAGCTCTCTGCTCCTCGGTGCCACGCACCAGACTGTCGTCTTTGCGGCTCGCGGGCACTTTTCTTGGCTTGATCACCAGGCCGCTTCATCGTCGGAGCGATTCATCTGTCGGGTCGCCACAAGTAAAGGCACGGAGAACACGGAAGCAGTTGAGTGTGTTTAAAAGCAATCTATTTACTTCAAAGGTCGGAGGCCCACTGGCCTGTATTTACAGCTTTTCAGCCGCAGAGCGCGGCAAGGGAAAAAGGGAAGCGAGAGGAAGGAAAGAGAGGACGGGAGCGCAGTGTTTTCTGAGAAGGAGAAAAGAGAAAGTAAAGATAACGAAAACCGTTGTACATCTGGCAGTGCGACCGTACTTGGCGAGTCGCTACAGTACTCCCCCTCTAGTGAGGAACGAGCGAGAAAATAACAAAAATACTCGTCAGTGTCCCAGCACAAGTCGTTGTGGCCACCGTACCCGTCTGCCGGAGCGGGTGATATAGGGCTCATCTGCATGTGTCCTGTGCGCTGCAGGTGGCTTGCTGGAGGGGTTTTCAAGACGTGTGGGTGTCTTTTGTTGAGGCAGGGTTCCCGTTCCGTCGCTGCTCCCGTTGCCAATTATTGCTGGCTTTAGTCTGTCAACACTGACGACTTCGGTGAGTCCGTTGATAAGTATAGTAAAGTGCTTCCGGCTGCGCTTGAGAACGCGGTATGGGCCGTCGTAGGGGGGCTGCAGTGACTTCCTGACTGCATCGTGGCGAAGAAACACGTGCGTGCAAGATTCCATTTCCGGGCTCACGAACGATGCGTCGTTGTCCAGTGCTCTTGGTTGGACGGCGCGTAGTGTGGCCATAAACTGTTGAAGTTGGTGGGCATAGTTAGCGGGATCCGGAATCTTTGCTGCAGGGAGAGGTGTAATAAACTCGCCAGGGAGACGCAGCGGGGTGCCGTAAACGAGCTCCGAAGCACTCCAGCCGATGTCAGCTTTGAGAGCTGTTCTTATGCCGAGCAAGACAAAAGGGAGGGCATCTGTCCATCGAACATCCCCACGAGCCATGATAGATGACTTTAGCTGCCTGTGGAAACGCTCGACGAGGCCGTTTGAAGCTGGATGGTAGGCTGTCGTGCGTAATCTGTCGCATCCTATGATGTTGAGAAGTTCCTTGAAGAGGGATGACTCGAATTGGGCGCCTCTATCTGTTGTTACTGTTGATGGTACGCCGAAGCGAGCAACCCAGGTAGAAACGAAAGTGCGGGCCACCGTCGGGGCGGTAATGTCCTCCATGGGCGTTGCCTCGGGCCAACGGGTGAAGCGGTCTACCGCGGTGAGGATGTAGCGGTAGCCTTGGGATGGGGGAAGAGGACCCACAATATCTAAATGAACTCGCGCGAAGCGTGCTTCTGGTGCCGGAAAGGTTGAGATGGGGCTTGACGTGTGACGATGAATTTTAGAGCGCTGGCACGCGTCACATGTGCGAGCCCAGTGCCTGACGTCTCTGTTCATTAATGGCCAGAAGACTCTTGACGTGATGAGTCGTTGGGAAGCTCTGATGCCAGGGTGGGAAAGGTTGTGGATGCTGTGAAAGATGTCCTTTCGAAAGACTAGAGGGATGAATGGTCGGGCTTTTCCAGTCGATGTTTCGCACACAAGGGTAGTGTTCGAATCGGGAAGAGTGATGCTCTGGAAAGTCAGCGTTCCTGGACTACTTGAAATTTTGATGAGTTCTTGGTCATCTTTCTGAGCTTCAGAAATGGCGTTGTAGTCGGTGCGAGCCGGTGGCGTTGAGTTTACAGCGTGTATCCGAGAAAGACAGTCGGCGACGTCGTTGTTCTTGCCTTTCACGTACTGGATGTCGGAGGTGAATTCAAGTATGAACGACATCTGCCGGAGTTCTCTAGATGTGTGGGATCCGGACTGGGCCTTCACCGATCTCAGAGCAAATGTCAGTGGTTTAGGATCTGTGAATACGGTGAATTCGCGTCCTTCGAGGAAGTGACTGAAATGGCGAATTGAAGAGTATACTGCAAGGAGTTCTCGTCCGAATGTACTGTAGTTGCGTTCTGTCGGACTCAGCTTGCGAGAAAAGAAAGAGATGGGCTGCCACTCGTCGTTGATGCGTTGTTGGAGGACGGCGCCGATGGCGGTGTCTGACGCATCCGTCATAAGAGGTGTTGGCGCGTCCGGCTGTGGGTAGGCTAGCAGAGTTGCGTCGGCGAGATGGCGTTTGATATCCTCAAAGGCAGCGTTCTCTCGATCGCCCCACTCCAACGGTCCAATTTTGTCGTTTTTATGCTTTTTGCTGAGAAGCTTGTGGAGAGGCTCGATGGTTTCGGCGCAGTTGGGAACGAATCGGCGATAGTAATTGACAAGTCCCAGGAACTCCCTCAGGCGACGTTTCGTCGTTGGAGCTGGGAAGTCAGTGATTGCCTGAACCTTCGTTGGTAGTGGTCGAATTCCGTTGCTGTCGATTTTGTGTCCGAGAAAGTCTAGTGATGACACTCCGAATTCGCACTTCGCCGTGTTGATGACTATGCCGAATTGTTCCAATTTTGCGAACAAAGCATTTAGGTGTTCCTCATGCTCTTCAGGTGACGCACTTGCAACAAGAATGTCGTCAATGTACGCGTGGCAGTAGTCCATACCGCGGACGACGTGATCGATGAAGCGCTGAAACGTTTGCGCGGCGTTTCGCAATCCGAAGGGCATACGAACGAATTCGAACAGTCCGAATGGTGTGGTGACTGCCGTCCTCGGTATGTCATCGGGGTGGACGGGTATCTGATGGTAGGCCCGCTTCAGATCTATCCGTGAAAAGATGGTCGCTCCACGGAGTGATGCGGTCAGGTCTTGTATGTGCGGTATGGGATAGCGGTCTGGGACCGTAACTCGGTTAAGAGCACGATAGTCCCCGCACGGCCTCCAATCACCTGAAGTAGCCTTGGGCACCATGTGCAGCGGCGAAGCCCAGGGGCTCGACGATGGTCGGATGATGCCTAGCTGCAGCATGTGCTCAAATTCACGCCGGGCAATCTGCAGCTTTTCAGGTGACAATCGACGGGGTCGTGCAAATGTCGGCGGTCCGTTGGTCTCGATGTGGTGGCTGATATCGTGGCTGACAGGTAGCTCAGTGTTTACAGGACGGGTGAGAGACGGGTACTTTTCCAAGATGTTGGAAAACGTGTTTGAAAGGCCGGGGCGGATGGTAGTGAGATTCAGTGAAAGAAGGCGTGATAGCGTGCCAGGAGTAGTCATAGATGTCACTGAATCTAGAAGGCGATTTTGGCGAATGTCCACTAGTAGTCCAAAATAGCGTAGAAAATCCACTCCGATGATGGCGTAGGGAATATCAGCAACCACTAAGATCCAACGGAATGTTCGTCGCAGGCCAATGTCCAAGGTAAGGGAACGCTCACCGTACGTGTGGATCGCAGAGCCGTTCACAGCGTAGAGTTCAGGTGCAGCCGGTTTGCCACGGTGATCCGTTATTGACGCCGGGATGATGCTCACTTGCGCACCTGTGTCGACGAGGAACTGCTGTTTTGTGGCGCGATCCGTGACATAAAAGAGTCGGTGGCGGGTGGGTGGGTGACCAGCTTCGCTTACCGCCGTTAGCTGCTGGCCGTCCCGTTTCCCGCTCTCGAACACGGTGGTTGGCACTGTCTGGCATTGTCGCCGAATGTTTGGTGGTACCAGCAAAGTGCATTACCATTGTTGCTCGGCGCTGGTGACTGTCGTCGGGCTGGCGCTGGTCGGCGTGAAGCTGATCGGTCCGGCCTCGCTGCGTTGGGCCGAGCGACTGCACCATCTTGACCAGCTTGTTCATCTCGGCGCGGAGGTCATCGATGGCGTGGCTGTCCCGTGCGGCTAACGTGTCTTTGAGGTCTATGATGTCCTTCCGGAGCTCCATAATAGCCGGGGGTTCGTGTTGGGATCCGACGGCAGCGATGACCGGGGAGCCAACGTCCATGATGTTGTCGGCCATGTTGGCGATGTCCGACAACGTTGTGCTCTTCGCTGACGCCAGTATCATACGAACGCTGGCTGGGAGGCGCTGAAGGAAAAGCTCCCGCAATAGAGTCTCATCAATGGTGCTGGCCTTTTCTCCGAGCAGTTGTTGCAGACGACGGAGAAGTTGAGTAGGCCTCCTGTCGCCCAGCTCCTCCGATGTGAGCAGCTGTTGTATACGTCGTTGTTCTGACGCTGATGTCCGGCTGATCAGTTGTTCTTTCAGCGTGTCGTACGGTTTTTCATCTGGTGGCGAAAGAAGTACATCACGAACCTCTGTGGCGACGGATGGGGTTAATGCGGCAACAACGTAGTTGAAGCGAGTCGTCTGTGATGATATGTTCCGTAGTGCAAACTGTGCTTCCACTTGGGTGAACCAGACTTGAGGGTCGTTGGGCCAGAATTCCGGGAGTTTGATCTGAATGGCAGAGATGTCAGCAGGTGCTTGTTGAGTGGCCATTGATGTGGAGTTGACATAAACAGAAGGCAAGTCCAAAAACCGGGTCACCAATATGTCGGGTCGCCACAAGTAAAGGCACGGAGAACACGGAAGCAGTTGAGTGTGTTTAAAAGCAATCTATTTACTTCAAAGGTCGGAGGCCCACTGGCCTGTATTTACAGCTTTTCAGCCGCAGAGCGCGGCAAGGGAAAAAAGGAAGCGAGAGGAAGGAAAGAGAGGACGGGAGCGCAGTGTTTTCTGAGAAGGAGAAAAGAGAAAGTAAAGATAACGAAAACCGTTGTACATCTGGCAGTGCGACCGTACTTGGCGAGTCGCTACACATCTTCTTCGCTCGTGACTGTAGGTGTGCTTGACTTTTCACCGAATATGGTCTGAAGTGGCTTGTGGTCGGTCAGTAACACAAATTCTCGTCCATACAAGAAGCTATGAAACTTTTTTAACGCCAAATATCAAGGCAAGTGCTTCTCTCTCCAAGTGACTATAATTTGCCTGCGCTGTACTTAGTGTTCGTGATGCGTAGGCTATGGGTTTCACACTTCCGTCTTCGTGTATGTGCGACACTACCGCACCTGCTCCAAAATCCGAGGCGTCGCATTCAAGCTGCAACGACGCGTCCGAGTCGTAGTGCACCAAGACCGGCAGTGATGCGAGTAATTCCTTTACTCTATTGAAGGCAATCTGACACTGCTGGTTCCACGACCATGGCACTTTTAGTCTCAAAAACCTGTGCAGGGGATACAGGACACTTGATAGGTTTGGCAGGAATTTCCCGTAGAAATTGATTACTCCCAGCAGCGAGCGGAGCTGTTGCTTGTGCGTCGGCGCGGGGGCACGCTGTACCGCTTCAACTTTCTCTTGCGACGGCTTCACGCCTTCAGCGTTAATGACATGTCCTAAGTACTTTAACTCGGTCTTCAAAAACTCGCATTTTTCCCTTTTTATACGGACCCCTCGTCCCATTAGGCGCTGCAAAACCCTTTCCAGATTCCGAATATGCTCTTGTTCTGACCTCCCCATAGCAAGAATATCGTCTAGGTAGACGATGACACCATCCAGGTCTTTCAGCATATTATCCATGATTTTCTGGAATATTGCAGGGGCCGAAGTAATACCAAAGGCAAGACGGTTTACCTTATACAGTCCTTTGTGGGTAATGAGCGTTAAACACTGACTTGATTGCTCGTCGACTTCTACTTGAAAATATGCACGATTAAGATCTATTTTCCAAATGTACTTTCCACCAGCAAGCGCAGCAAAAACCTCATCCAACCTCGGAAGGCGATACTTTCCTTCTCCGGACTCGACCTCCAGGACTTGGTTTAACGTTGTTCGGTAGTCACCGCATAATCGGACGGAGCCGTCCTTCTTGACGACCGGAACTACTGGCGTCCCATATGCGCTGCAGCTTGTTGGCGATATTACTCCCATCTTCTCCTATTTATTTATCTCATTCTCCACAGCATTTCTCAGAGAAAACGGTAAGCTACGAGCTTTCAAGAAACGTGGCGTACTGCCTTCCTTTAACTTGAGACATGCTTGCTCACCCTTAATCTTTCCGAGTTCTTCGGTAAAAAGAGGTTTGTACTTCTCGGTCAACTGTCCGGAAATTGCGTTGACGTCGAGCGACATGGTGTTCAGTCCGGCGCAATCTAGCCGCACCTCACGCACCCAGTTACGGCACAGGAGAGGGTTGTTGACGCAGGATAGGGTCCGCAGGATAGGGTCCGCAGGACAGGGTCCGCTGACGACCTCCGTAGTTGACGTTGACCGTAATGTACCCTTGGGGCGTTAGTAATAATAAAATAATTGTGGGTTTACGGCGCGAGACAACTGAGATCATGAGCGACCTTGGGGCGTTAGGGCTTCACCAGCATACGTGCGCATACACAAGACACAGAGATGTGGGCTCGAAGGTCAGGTGTGGGAAGCACTTCTGGTACTGTTGTAAAGACATTACAGAAACAGCAGCACCGGTATCAATCTCCATCGTGAGGGGAACGTCTTCGACGGAAACTGTAGCATACATAGGACCATTCTTGTGCGACTCCAGTCGGATAGCGTTTCCCCCAGGATTATTCCGAACCCAGTCGTTCTCCTCGTTCAAATTACGCAAGGATTGTCGTCCCGCAGGCTTGACCTTCGTTCCAGACTGGCCAGCTCGGTTGATGTGTCGCTGCCGTTTACATCTATGGCAGACAGCGTCTCGAAAGTTGCACGCCTCACTCGCATGATTGCTGCCGCCGCACCGATAACAAAAGCGTTTCTTTCTTCTCTCTGGTTTATCAATCTTATTCAGTCTCGGGGGCGTGTCCGCCGCGTGACATTCCGAGGCGCTCTTTGTCGCCATTTCAAGTGACAGCGCCTTTTCTACGGCTCTTTTAAACGTGAGCGATTCGTTCTCAGCAAATAAGCATTTCTGGATATCAAGTCACACAAACCGATCTCGCAAAGTCTCTTCGAGATTCGCTCCAAACTTGCACTCCTCCGCAAGTCGCTTTAATTCAGCAACAAATTGGAAGATAGTCTGAGCCTCCCCTTGTATATATTTGTGGAACTTCGCCCTCTCCGCAATCACCGATGGTTTCGGGGACAAGTGATCACGTAGCACTTTCATCAAATCATCGAGAGTTTTGTCTGACGGTTTCTCAGGTGCGAGCAGCGTTTTTAGCAACGTATACGTTTTCGGGCCTATGATGCTGAGAAACGCATCCACTTTCCTATCATCTCCTATCTTGCTCACTTTCAGGAATGAACTGTGTCGCTCTTCATAGGAAATCCTATCTGAGATAGTCTCGTCAAAATGTTCCACTTGCCCAATAGTTGCCATGTTCGTCCCTGCCGTTGGTTCCGTGTAGGGGACCACTTCCTTCTTCGGGACGATATCTTGTTTAACAGCGTCCATCCATGCTGGCGTAAAACTTCATCTTCTTCGTCGCCAATATGTAGTGTCTTTCTATTCACAGAGGGCCACCAAAAGCGTACTTAACAGCAATCTTTATTGCTCGAAAACGACAGGCAGCACCGCTGGCTGTATACTGACATGTTGGTGTCGCAGACGTAAAAAGACGCGTATACAAGAAAGCAGCGCCCTTTTATCAGGAACGCTGAGACGGCGGAAGGCCTTGAACCGTCAACACGCTATCGCGTAAACGATACACATATCACAGCAGTACTGGCCAAAGCGGTGAACAACTATGTTGAGCGTAACAGCGAATGCCCCGTAAGGCAGCGTTCCTTTGTTCTCCGGCTTTCAAGTTTCACAGGTGAGTTTTCTTCTTGTTGGGGGCCTCACTTAAAGGGACCATGAAACGATATTTGACAAGCCCACGATCATTTTTAATTAGTTCCCCTGTACTAAAGCATTCACTCTGTGAAATATGAAGTTGAAAATCGTACAAGCAGGCTGCAGCTGCTGCCTGAACAGAACAGCTGCTGAATTGAACAGCAGCTGCTACGGCCCGCCTCCGAGGCGAACTAGCCGTGACATCATACACAGAACATGTTGCCGATTAGCGCACGGGCTTTTGTGAGCAAAGTGCGAAATTTTCAAACAAGCTTGTATACTTCGTCATGAAAAATGTTTTAATTTGACTTGGAGACAAGATTCTAACTAACCGTTTACAGAGAATCCTACGAGAAATGTAATCTGAATATAGTCCAATTGCCGGGAGTAGACATCTTTACTAGTTTGAACCGCACCGGCTTTCAACAAACATAACAAAATACAGTTAACGTTTCGGGTCCCATTCGGGTCCCATCATCAGAATGACGCTGTCCTGGTCGTCACTGGGTATTTACGTAGAAGAGGAGCGTAGCATTCTGGGAGGGGGCCTGGTTGTCGATTGATAGCTTCTTTTGTTTTCTTTATGTGCCATGACTCCAGCTGTCTCCTCACCCCCCATTTGTTCTTTTTCGCCAGAATGCATGGGTTGTCAAGGTCTAACACGTGTCCTGTTTTGCGCGCGTGTTCACACAGTTCTGTTGGGTTTGTTGCTGATTTCTCGATATCTTTCTTGTGTTCCTTCATTCTTGTTCGTGTCTTCCTTCCTGTTTCTCCGATGTACACGGCAGGGCAATCTTGACAAGATACCTTGTATACAACGCCTCGTTCTTCTTCCGGTGGTGTTCTGTCCTTGGGGTGGCTTAGTACGTTCCTCAGTGTTATCGTGGGCTTAAATGCAGTTTTAATGTTCACCTGGGAGAGCACCCGTCTAATTGGTTCTGACACACCCTTCAGGTAGGGGATGGTAACGTACATGGGCCTTTCTTGACTACTTTCCGCCTGTTCCGGGCGTGTATTCATCATTCGGTGGTATGTATCACAGATAAATTGCTCGGGGTATGCCCTTCTTCGCAGATCCGCTTTGGCCTTTGTTATTTCTTCATGTCTTGTCTGATGGTCGGAAGGGATCTTCATGGCACGTGAAAGCAGGGAACGAACAACCGATCGCTTGTGTTCAAGAGGGTGCCCCGAACCATAATGCAGTACCTGACCTGTGTCGCACGGTTTTCTGTTAACCGAGGTCTTCAAGTTTCCGCACGGGTCTCTTTGCACGAGGACATCCAAAAAGGCGATCTTTTTCTCTTTCTCCTCCTCGCACGTGAACTGGATGTTAGGATGAATGCTGTTCAGCTTGTCAAAGAATGTGTTGGTGAAATTCTTCTTAATAATCACAAATGTGTCGTCAACATAACGTCTGTAAAAGGTGATGAATTGTCCTGCGTCCTCTAAGGCCTTGTCTTCAACAAACTCCATGACTAAGTTAGCAATGGTCGTTGAAATTGGGCTGCCCATGGGGCATCCGTCGGTTTGTTTAAAGAACCTGTTCTTGAATTGGAAGAAGGTTTGTCCGAGGCATAACTTTAAAAGTTCTAAAATGTCTTCAACTGAAAGTTCAGTGCGGTCTTCTAAGTCAACGTCAGCTCTCAGCTTCGTTCGAACTACGGACAGAGCTACGTCAATGGGCACGTTTGTAAACAGGGAGATGACATCAAAGGACATCATGACGTCGCCATCGTCTATGCTGATGTCACGGATGAGCTCACAAAATTCCGCAGAGTTCTTCACCGACCGGTCGTTCTTGTACATTAAAGGTGCCAACAGTTCAGCCAGGAATTTAGGCACGTTATAGGACGGTGCACCTATGAAGGACACAATGGGGCGCAGAGGACAATTGTTCTTGTGAACTTTCGGTAGGCCATATATCTTCGGTGTCGCTCCGTCGGAGGTGAAAAGTTTCCAGTACAGACTGTCCGTAATTAGTTTCTTAGTTCTGAGTTTCCTGAGCGCGGCAACAATCTTTCTCTCAGATGCAGCTGTTGGGTCACCCGATAGTTCGCTGAAATGGGAGCGGTCTTGAAGGATGGACTCCATCTTGCTGTCGTAATCGTCACGATTCAGTATCACAGTCGCTTTGCCTTTATCGGCGGGCAAAATAACAATTGTATCGTCATTGCGAAGGTCTTTTAGAGCATTCTGTTCAGCTTTTGTGATGTTTTTAGGCGGAAGGTTTGCGTTCTGTAGTATTCCGATTACTTTGTTCCTCGCCGCTATGGCTGCTGTTTTATCTTTGACTTGCCGCAGTCTGTCTTCTACTTCCGATACAATCTCGCTAACAGGTATGCTTCGGGGAATGATGGCGTAGTTTGAAGACACCCACTAACAGATCCGCGCCTGGGTTTGGTGTATCCGAATGGTTATTAAATATAGAGTGATGATGTACGCACGACGTCGTGCGCTGAAAACCGGAAGTGACTATACGCACGACGCGCTCACGACGTCATCTCTCGGCTTTCACTTACAACTTTTCGCTCTTTGTGTCCTTCGTTTCCTCCCTTCCCAGACTCGGTCGCCCGCCCCACCGTGTGTACGCGACTTCGCGTGCGCGTAAATAGGATCCACGTGCCGTCGTCACGAACGTTCGGAACGAAACGTGTGTCACGGGTGTCGTAAGCTGTCATGACGTTAAACATGGGAGACAGATTTGATAGTTTCGTCGAGGTTGAGGCATGTTTCAAAGAGTTTCAAATGCAAAGCAATGTTGTTTTTGTTACTAAAGCAACGAAAAGCCTGTACGTCGCTAATGCAAATCTGAGTGACGGCCTTGAAAAGCTGGCTGCTAACTTAAAGCATGCTAATGCAACTGATATTTGCAAGCATGGCGGCGTCGCAAGGACCACAGGCACCGGAATTCGCCTACAACAAAGGTACAGTAAAACAGGTGTGTGCAGAAATGCTCTGTACGGCCCCACTCTTACATGACGTTTCCTCTTTGAGTGTTTTATTTTTTTTTTTCCGCCGTTAGGACTATGAAGAAGCTGTGTCCTGCGATCGTATTGCGGCCCGGCGCGCAACACAGCAGTTAGAAGTTACGAAGATGGACCTCACTCATAACCACGAGGTCAGCCGCGAATCGTACAGGTCATATCCCGAGAACCGGCGATTAACAAGTTCAAAACACGATTATGTTCAGTCACTCCTGGAACTGAAAGTGCTTCCAAGCCAGATCACAAGAAATGTGTACGAGAATACAGGTAAATAATTTCTATTCATATGAAGCCCCATCCCTCCCCCTTTTTTTCTTGCGCATGCACTCAACATCCTTGCTTAATTCTACAATTTTCATTTCCGGGAAAGAGAGTGATTTCTAAGGATACCCAGAACTGTTGTCACAAAGAAGGATATAAGGAAGCACTGGTTTTGTTCACAGTGCAGTTAGTGCATGTGCAATAAAGTGAGACAAGATGATGATGCCAGAAGTTTGTTGGTTCTCTGTGTGTTTTTGCCGTGTATGTCATAGCAACGTATAGTTTCAGTGTCTGTGTGTTACACTAGGTTATGTAGCGGGCGCTTTTGTTAGTACCAAAAAAGATGTCAAGGCAGAACGAAGTGTAAGCGCATGGTCCGTCTGCGCCCTCCGACTCGATACATGGAAGCTGCAATCATTACGGCCCACGCATCCCAAGACACTTTTCTGCTTAGGGAAATGGGCTGGTAGTGCCCGCTGAAATAAAAAGCGCAGTGATGAAGGTGCTGGTGTGATGGACTCAATTTCAGTGGTTTATCAAGTATGGAGGAGGGGGGTGCGTGAAGAAAATTGGGGTGATTGTATAATACATGTAATGCGCGAAAATGAAATTATATAGGGGCCACGGGTAAAAAACACTATCGTCAATCACCAGAAAGTCACTATGTGGTTCGATTCAAAAAGCCCGCACTCAGTACATGTACATCGAAACTTCGCTGAAACTGCCAGTTCAGAGAGACACCACCAAGAGAAACTTTGGTAGGAACCCCTGGACACTTTTTTTCTTTACTATCTCGCAGTGCCTTCATGCACACGCTTTTCGGAGGAGTCATCACGCACTCGCATCAGTTGCGTCGTGTTCGCGGTTCAAATCAGCAGAAGAGCAATTTGTCTGGATAATGAATCAGTCAGGAGCGTGGCACTGTTTTCAGTTGCGATGTCAATGACTTTAACCATTTTAAGCAGGTGAATTTTGTAGAACATGATTTCTGATATGATTTTGTCAGATATGCCGATTTTGAAGTGCCGCAGAACTGAGCGATACTCGCGCTGTGTCTTTATTACAGAACACTGAATATGTGTGCGAAATACTGTTCGTAGTTTTTTAGAAAACAGTTTTTTTAGTTCCCACGCCCGGCCGTCAGACCGTCGGCAAGCCCTGCGCACGGGCGCACCGACGTCACTGCTCTCGGTTTATCTGTCTTTGGCTTGGCATGGACTCTTGGCTTGGCCACTTGGCTTCTTTCGTTTCGTCCTTTGTGCATCGTACATAAGCGGACAGCTGTTATGTTGTTGCTAAGAAGGAAACAAAGCATGTGAATATTTTTTTTTTTTTTTTGGCACGGCGTCGTTTGCAAAGTGCACTTCCTTGTTCTGACCTTGCCTTTTATGGGCTGGAGCGATATGATACGTGACATGCCACGGTGAAGTTGTCGAAGATGCGACCGTGCTACGCTGTTCGAACAATTCATCGGAGCATTCAAGTGTTACCTATTATAAGCTGCCAAAAGACCAAGCAGTGCGAAGCTCTTGGCTGACAGTGGTGCCCGCTAATTTTCACTGCAAGGATTTCGTCCACGAATGTTATCATAGGTTACGCGCGACTCCAGAGGCAATTTGGAATCTCGGCACGAAATCGTCTGATGAAAATCTGATGATGAAAACCTGAAAATCATTTTGAACGTGCCACGGAGGATCAAGGCAAAAAACGAGAGCAAAAAAGGTAAGTTGAGGTTCAGATATAAAAAATAGCAATCCTAATGAATCGATTGTGCAGCTGTCCTACTGCGCTTACTCTGATATAACCACGATTAACAACACAATAGTATTGATAATCTAAATTCTGAATTATCACAGGTGCACGCTGAAGGCGGAAATGAAGCATGATCTGGCTTGCATCTGGTGCATGAAGAAATTGCTGAATCATTAGTTGCAGTCTACCTCCACCAACAGGTATGACAATGTGATGTTATAATTTGAGTATTCACCTATGTCCAACTTTTCATGTGCACTCGCATGCAGACACCTTGACACCACTTTTAAATCTGCCCTCAAAGTTACAACCTGTGCTTTCAAGGTGGAAAACAAAGGTCGCCATTCCGATTAGCTGCTCAAGCTGTTCAAGCACTTTTGCTGTCTGGACACTGGTTCCTGTGGATGGGGTGTTACAAGCTTCACTGTCTGATATAGAAGATACGTTACATTAATTCCGTTAATTTGTCTTTTGCATATTTTTGTTACTGTTAGCTGGATTACTGTTGGACATACAATCCTTGGATACACCGAAGCTGATGTCGCCTCTGATAACGTTTTAGAATTTTCAGTGTCATCAACGTCCATTGAGGAAGGTGCCTTTACTATCTGTGAATCTTTAATTGAAGAATAGCCCAGAATTCATGTTAACATTATCTACTCTTATTAATTCACTGTCTGTTCTGAGAGCTAAGAAAAATGGAAACTATTAATTTGTCACAACTTCACACTGGATGTGGTACTGGCTTGACATGTAAGCTAAAATACCTGGATTCTACAATAACTTGGTGCATCACTGTGGCCAATGCCGCATTCACTACATTTTTAGTGGGTCCGGTGCACAAATACTGTGTGCATACTGCATACATACATACTGTTCGATAGGCAAAAATACATGAGCAGTGCTGTGTAGTCTTTTTACCCAAAGTCCATACTCTTACTGCAAAGTCACAGTACGTAGAACAGCAATGTGCAGGTATGCTGCGATAGAGATTCACAACAGAAAGAAGACTGTTGAGAGCATCTAAATTTTAATGAGACGAGACTTTCGTGCACAAGGCTACTCTTGTTAATGTCTAACATGAAGTTACAAAATCCCAGAATATATAAAACATGTTGTAATGTAGAGAGCGAGGGTTGGTACAAACATAAAAATAATTATACAATCATATATAATAAAATAAAAAGGGGGTACACCTCCCCCCTCAACTCAACTCGAGAACTCAATAACTCTACTTATTCTCTACCTCACAATATGTCATATATTCTGGAACATTCGCAGAATTCGCGGTCACCCTCCCGTCGGCACGCTCCACCGCTATACCGAACTGCATTGCGGGAAGCGGCCTTACAGGACAGGACTACAATGAGAAATTGCGTTTATGCCAATTAACACCAAAACCGAATAAAAATTTTAAGATGTCATCGTCTAAGAAGTAAGAACAACATGTAAAGAACTCCTGGAAACAAGAATGGCAGCAGCAGAATGTATATCTAGTGCACCCAGGTCAAATGAATTTTAATGCATTGCGCCTATGGGGATTTCGTCGATTTCTGCACAGGGCCCATTTATAGACCATGATTTTTCGACAAAGGAAGTAAAATTTTTGAAGTGTCATCGCCTATTTTGAATCAGTACATCCTCCAGGCCACATATCAACCACCGCACGGTGTGTGAGTGTTAACCCTGATGCACCCTGGGCCTTTAAACATGCGTCCCAGTAAAGAATCCGTTCTTAGGCGTCCCGCGCACTAAGTTCTAGTATTACCGTAATACGCATGCGTCGAAACTCGGAAAAGTTCGAAAGGCGAAGGGCTATTCCTTCCGGATATCCAAAGGGCATACCTGGGGTGCAACAGGGGAACGAGACCCGGGTCCGATACTCTGGGATATTAATTAATAATATACAGACTAAATAATTAGATTATGACATCTCTGATATCAATTTTATATCAACTGTTATTATCAAAGTTGATCAAAATGTCATTTTGGCGTCTGGGACGGCCGTCTGGACGAGGATTTGAGCAAACGCGCCGACCGTGGGTGCAACAGGGGAACGAGACCCGGGTCCGATACTCTGGGATATTAATTAATAATATACAGACTAAATAATTAGATGATGACATCTCTGATATCAATTTTATATCAAGTGTTATTATCAACCAAAGTTGATCAAAATGTCATTTTGGCGTCTGGGACGGCCGTCTGGACGAAGATTTGAGCAAACGCGCCGACCGTGGGTGCAACAGGGGAGCGAGACCCGGGTCCGATACTCTGGGATATTAATTAATAATATACAGACTAAATAATTAGACGATGACATCTCTGATATCAATTTTATATCAAGTGTTATTATCAACCAAAGTTGATCAAAATGTCATTTTGGCGTCTGGGAGGGCCGTCTGGACGAGGATTTGAGCAAACGCGCCGACCGTGGGTGCAACAGGGGAGCGAGACCCGGGTCCGATACTCTGGGATATTAATTAATAATATACAGACTAAATAATTAGATGATGACATCTCTGATATCAATTTTATATCAAGTGTTATTATCAACCAAAGTTGATCAAAATGTCATTTTGGCGTCTGGGACGGCCGTCTGGACGAAGATTTGAGCAAACGCGCCGACCGTGGGTGCAACAGGGGAGCGAGACCCGGGTCCGATACTCTGGGATATTAATTAATAATATACAGACTAAATAATTAGACGATGACATCTCTGATATCAATTTTATATCAAGTGTTATTATCAACCAAAGTTGATCAAAATGTCATTTTGGCGTCTGGGAGGGCCGTCTGGACGAGGATTTGAGCAAACGCGCCGACCGTGGGTGCAACAGGAGAGCGAGACCCGGGTCCGATACTCTGGGATATTAATTAATAATATACAGACTAAATAATTAGATGATGACATCTCTGATATCAATTTTATATCAAGTGTTATTATCAACCAAAGTTGATCAAAATGTCATTTTGGCGTCTGGGACGGCCGTCTGGACGAAGGTTTGAGCAAACGCGCCGACCGTGGGTGCAACAGGGGAGCGAGACCCGGGTCCGATACTCTGGGATATTAATTAATAATATACAGACTAAATAATTAGACGATGACATCTCTGATATCAATTTTATATCAAGTGTTATTATCAACCAAAGTTGATCAAAATGTCATTTTGGCGTCTGGGAGGGCCGTCTGGACGAGGATTTGAGCAAACGCGCCGACCGTGGGTGCAACAGGGGAGCGAGACCCGGGTCCGATACTCTGGGATATTAATTAATAATATACAGACTAAATAATTAGATGATGACATCTCTGATATCAATTTTATATCAAGTGTTATTATCAACCAAAGTTGATCAAAATGTCATTTTGGCGTCTGGGACGGCCGTCTGGACGAAGATTTGAGCAAACGCGCCGACCGTGGGTGCAACAGGGGAGCGAGACCCGGGTCCGATACTCTGGGATATTAATTAATAATATACAGACTAAATAATTAGACGATGACATCTCTGATATCAATTTTATATCAAGTGTTATTATCAACAAAAGTTGATCAAAATGTCATTTTGGCGTCTGGGAGGGCCGTCTGGACGAGGATTTGAGCAAACGCGCCGACCGTGGGTGCAACAGGGGAGCGAGACCCGGGTCCGATACTCTGGGATATTAATTAATAATATACAGACTAAATAATTAGATGATGACATCTCTGATATCAATTTTATATCAAGTGTTATTATCAACCAAAGTTGATCAAAATGTCATTTTGGCGTCTGGGATGGCCGTCTGGACGAAGATTTGAGCAAACGCGCCGACCGTGGGTGCAAGAGGGGAGCGAGACCCGGGTCCGATACTCTGAGATATTAATTGATAATATACAGACTAAATAATTAGATGACATCATCTCTGATATCAATTTTATATCAAGTGTTATTATCAACCAAAGTTGATCAAAATGTCATTTTGGCGTCTGGGACGGCCGTCTGGACGAAGATTTGAGCAAACGCGCCGACCGTGGGTGCAACAGGGGAACGAGACCCGGGTCGGATACTACGGGATATTAATTAATAATGTACAGACTAAATAATTAGATGATGACATCTCTGATATCAATTTTATATCAAGTGTTATTATCAACCAAAGTTGATCAAAATGTCATTTTGGCGTCTGGGATGGCCGTCTGGACGAAGATTTGAGCAAACGCGCCGACCGTGGGTGCAAGAGGGGAGCGAGACCCGGGTCCGATACTCTGAGATATTAATTGATAATATACAGACTAAATAATTAGATGACATCATCTCTGATATCAATTTTATATCAAGTGTTATTATCAACCAAAGTTGATCAAAATGTCATTTTGGCGTCTGGGACGGCCGTCTGGACGAAGATTTGAGCAAACGCACCGACCGTGGGTGCAACAGGGGAACGAGACCCGGGTCGGATACTACGGGATATTAATTAATAATGTACAGACTAAGTAATTATATTAGCTAAGACCGGACATTTGCTCACCCGTTTGATTTTACCCTGAGCCCATCCTGACAGTTTCATAATTTATTTTCATCCTTTCCATTGTGTCATCGTATAACGAATAATAAATTGTTTTATTCCTCAAATTATTATTTTTTAACTTTTTAGAAGCAATACATCGTCCAACAGCTGCTAAACGACCAGCTTCAGTCTTCCTGCGATGGGGGTGTTGGGTAATAACTTATAACAGACAATAATGACTCCATTGACACAAAATATGGTAATCTTAGATGCTGTCAGTCATTGTAGCCTATATAGCCACAACACGCTTTTCTGTGTTGTTTGGCGGTATTGAACCAAAATTGCTTAGTCGGCATAGTGCACAATCCTTCTAGTGCTCGCTATCTGTACAGAAGAACACCACCTCACATCAGCACCGCTCCCTGAGGTATGAAGTACAAAATACCTTTCCAAGGTTCACCGACCAGGAATATACGAATAATCTTCCTAGCGTTTCACCATATATACTATTGTAGTGGGCAGAAGAGGAAGAGGAGAGGTTGCGAGGAAAACAATAAAGTTAACGTTCCCGTGTTCGAGGCTGGAGGCAAGGTGTCTCCCGTGTGGAACATTACAACTATGTAACTGTTGAGGCATTAAAAAAAAAGAAAAGCAGAGTTCACGGCACGAAACGACCACGCTTATTCTTATACCGCGCTATTTTTATACACTTTTACACTTGAACGACCAATAAATGCCCTGCGCTCCTGCCCAGCTTTTATTGATATATCCCATTACCAGTTGAGTCCTATCGTGCTTGTGCACGTGTTTGAATTATTTTACTAGTAAAGAGCTTCAGTCATGCGCGTGGTTGAAAACATGATGATCCCCCAAGCCACAACAAAGTGTGTTCTCCTGCAACAGACATTTCATACTGTGCTACAAACCAAACACGATACATAACGATTCCGAACAATTCAGGGAAAAGAGGTACCGACACCTCTGGCTCTCCGTTCCCTTTGGTCTCTCTTGGCCATTTCTCCTTGTTTACGACACTTGCGAAAACAACAGGAACACAAAAAGCTTGGTGAGCATTTTTACGCCGTGAGCGTTTGGTCGGTGAGACTACCACATTGATAATTGTACCACCTTTGTCGCGTGATTGAACGTTATCTGACAGGTATTTGAGATGTCATAAATTAATATAGCTGTCTGTATATTTTAAACTGATGTGCGAATCTTTGAAAACCGCGGTTGATATCTCTGTTCTACTCTGGAAGAGTGATTGATGTTCTAGTACAAAGGCATGGCTCCTTCTATTTTACAGAATATAGTAGGGAAAGTCGCAACGTGCCACTGGCATGGTGGTTGTCACTGGTGGCATGTGACGATGCATTCTGCATTTACAGCATTTTAAATGTACCTCAATGACGTGGTTGACCCCGCTCACTTCTCGAATTAATTCACCCTGATTTTAATGTTCTTTGTGTTTCCCTTCTTCTTTGCGGTAGCGAAGTATAAGTAAATTAGACGCAACAATGTTTTATTACAATTATATGTGAAAGGCACAAGGCGCAGACAATTGTATTTTACACATGCTGTATGGGATTTATGTGCTTTTTACAAGTCATTGCAAATGCATGGCTATACCTCAGAACTATAAATAATATGGACATAATTTGATGGTTAAATTTTCGTACGTATGGTAAAATTTCGTACACTACCTCAAAATTTCTACAGGCCTTCCACGTGACAGAGATTGTAGCCGAGTTCCCCATCCCAACTCCCAATGAAGGGAGAACAGAATGCACGGACAATACCATTCTTAGGTTGAACACGACAACGGAGGAATGTCTGACTCGCCGGGAGAAGCAATGCGACGAGTGAATTGGGGTCGGTTGAAATGAGCCGGTTGTTTCTTGCCAAAGAACCGGGACGGAGAAGTTGAAATGAGGGAATTGTGCACCCCGCTGGACAGTTTGCTCTGGAACCACACAAAGAAAGCAGCAACCTTCTCCCCAAGTACACAAAGCAAAGGCATCCCAGGGGAATTCTTAGTTTGGCTTTCTGCAGTACAAGCCTGAAATAACAAGTGCGATGCAACAAAGACGTGAAATTTAGTATTTCCGTGTTTTCAAATTCCTGGCCTGATATGGGCCAGAAAATTGAAGAGTCATGTGCACGTAGGAAAGCCGTGATGGGCGTCTGCACTTGTTGTATTGTATGCTACTCGCACAGTTGTACGCGTTACTCTAAAAACGTAACTGTTACTATAACTCTAGTGGCAGAAGTGATTTTTACTATGTATGCACAGTACGTTCTCCTGAGACAACAGTTTATTATTACTGGGTCTAGGACATTTCGGTGCACGGACGTTTCGGTGCAAAGCGTTACAGCGGCGGGGGCGGGAGATAACTGCAACGTCGGTTCCGGGAAAAATGGTCCCAGGAATGGCTGCTACGATGTCGACATATCGTAATAAAACAAAGAGACCAAAGATGTGTGTTTAAGCGATGGCAAAGCTATATCGCCTGCCTGCGGGACCATTTTTTCCGCCTTGTGCCAGCGGGACCCTTCTTTCCGGGACCCTTTTTTCCGGGACCATTATCTGTACAGCAGCGACTAGAACGGGTTCTAGTCGCTGCTGTACAGATATTCATTTTTTTCCCCTTTTTCCAAGAGTAGATGAAGAATTGGTTTGTCATTTTGTAGTATTATCTCGAAGTGGGTATCTTCAAGGTACTGATAACTCAACTCAACTCATTTTATTGCAACAAACAATACGCAATTATGATATTATACAATTTTAATTCCATTTGTTCAGGACTTGTCGGTTACCGCTTTGGTGTAAGCATTTGATTAGACGTTATTTCCCTTGTATTCCAAAAAGCTTACCAAGTTACCATGTCGCGTTCCTGTGTTCTCGTGTCGATAAAAACTCTGCACATTCCCGTTGCCCTTCAAGTTTCCATAAATGGAAGAAAAGCATGGAATAAGCCATTTTATCATATTATGGCCATCCCGGGAGTGATTCATTGTGATGAATTATGTTAAAAATAATGTGGTTCGCAGTAAAGGAAACAATATACAAAAAAAAATTGACTTGAGCGACAAAAGTAACACGTTTAATGCACTCCGTATTGCACTACGCATAGGTTCAGTCAGTTAGCTTTTGCTCTCGAGTTACGAAAACAAAAGATTGAGGTGAAACCACAGAAGAAGTATACAGGGTGTATGCTCTGAAGAGTCCAGAAGTCATATTTAAAGCGAGCGATAAAAGAAAGGCAAGTGGTACTTTTCTGCTACTTGTGTAAGAAACAGGTACTGCTTCACTATAGTAGCACCTGTTTCTCAAGTAGCTCAAAAATAGAGCTCGTTTCTCTTTTATCGTTCGCTTTAAATAAAGTTTCTGGACACGTTAGAGCAAGCACCCTGTATAATTGTCAATCACGTAATTTATTATTTGAAATTATTTTATTATGTTAGGTCACCGCAATAATTTTATGACTAGCGAGTCTAACAGCTTTTGGAGGGGCACCACGGTAATTCTATGTCTTGTTTAGGCCTTGAAAATACGCGGCCATCACCGAGGAAAAGTATGTAGAAATACAAGGGGAGTAACATCTAATCAAATGCTTCCACTAAAGATGTAACAAATGGAATTCAAATTTCATAGTATCCGTACCTTGAGGACACCCTTTTCGAGATAATACTCACTACAAAATGACAAAGCAATTCTTCATCTACTCTTGAAAAAATAAATAAAAAATAAATATCTGTACAGCACCGACCAGAACGTGGGGTGTAAAATATTAAGAAAAAAAATTTCCCAAATGTTTAAAAGCCACCAGAGACCACAAACACATGCATATCAGGTCTTAAATTTATAATACACAAAAAGTACGTAAAGCACGTTCTTCTCTATGTAAACCAAATTCCTTGAAAACACTGATGAAATGATGATTATTATTATTATATTGTTGTTATTATTATTATTATACTGTTGCCACCAAACACGACACATAATTTGTGAAAACAGGACGCACGTAAAAATCCTGTTGAGCATTGGTCCGCCCTAAGCATTCGGACGGTGCCCAAATGTCCGGTGAGCAAATGTCCTGGATCCCGCTGGGTGTAGAAAAAAAATGGTCGATGGTTGCGTGGGCGAAAAATAAAATAAAAACGGTCCCGCAGGCTCCTGCGCGCTCAAAAATGCGAATCCAGGGCATTTGCTCACAGTACGAAAGCTCAAAGCGGACAAATGCTCACCAAGTCTTTTGCCCGCTGTTTTCTCAAGTTATGTGTCGCGTTCAGTGACACAGTACAACAGAAAAATGTTTCTTTCAGGAGAACACACTTCGTTGCGGCTGGTGAGGGAGGGCGGCTAGAGAGGAACATCAAATTTTAACGTAATGTTTTTAACCACGTGCATGACTGAAGCATACATGTGCACACGCATAGAAGCGTGGTGGACTCCCGTACTAGTGGGTTATGTCGGTAGAGGCGAAGCATGAGTGTAATAATCTAGTGTATTTATTTGCCGTTCACTTACTCCTAAAAATATATTTAATGGTTGCGACATCCTCTTGGAACTCTTTATTTTTCGGTCTTGTTATAATCCGCCCTTCGACTTTTCCACATAAACTCATTAAAAACAAATGTGTCTCCGAACTTTAACAAATCGGGTGAACAAATGGTAGCACCACCTGGTCAGTTGTGATGTGTTTCATGAGCCGTGCGAAACCATGCGCTTGTACTTTTGGGCACGCAGGAGACTGAGGGATAATTTTTCCTCTCACATCCACAACTACATTTTGTCCTACTCCCGTTAGTCCGTACACCAAAATGTCCGTATACCGAGACGTCCTGTGGGGCGCGGACAATTGCTCACCGGACAATTGCTCATAAAAAACAAAACAAAAAAAACTGCTGAGGCCGGATAATTGCTCACCACAGAACCGTTGAGGCCGGATAATTGCTCACCACAGAACCGTTGAAGCCGGATAATTGCTCACCACAGAACCGTTGAAGCCGGACAATTACTCACCGGGTCTCTCACCACACTTATATTGTGATTTCATTTCGCGTTTATGGCGCTTGACTTTTTTATGTTAGATGCACTTCATTTTTAGCTGTCTAAGTTGCTTCAAATAGCTAGGAAATCCACCAGTGAAGACGGGGAGGCGAGAGGTCGTCCAGGCGAGAGATGCAGCCACGCCTGAAGAGTCTTTGTCAGGACCTGCGTCCATGGGGCGTTCTTATCGGATTTTTTTCATGGGGGGGGGGGGCAAAGCATGCAACCGCCTTCCGTGGCGCGGACTGATTATGATATTATTATGACATCTGAGAACAAAAATCGTGGCGTATAGATAGAGTGTGCTCAATTTTCACAAGTGACCTTGCCCCCCTCACGGTACGCCCATGCTATTTAACACATCACAGTTTAACCACTAAAGTTCAGGAATTTTCTATGTCTGTCCAAGTCAGTTTAGCAGCCGCATTTTAGCGCCCGATTCGCGGCTTAGCAGGGCCGGCACGACTGAACAGCACGTATTAGGTTAGTCCAAGTTCAGTGTTTGCATTGCTATATCCAGGTTAGTCTAAGTTCGCTGTTGACAGTTTCCCGCGCGCGACTGTGCATTTTGTAGTTAGATAACATTTATTTACAGTGTTTATTTTGCAGCGGGGATTTCGATCACTTTATTTCGAGGTACATCGAAGTTCAGCTAACACAGAACATAACATAACAAGTCAAGAAAAGTCAAGTATATGAACGCCATAAACAAGAAATAAAATCACATCACATAAGAACGCGAAATAAAATTACATATAAGTGCGGTGAAAAGAGGCGGTGAGCAATTGTCCGGCTTCAGCAGTTTTTTTGGTGAGCAATTTTCCGGTGAGCAATTGTCTTTGATCCCTGCACCGTAATGTCAAACACAATAATGGACAATGCTGTTGAAATTGTCAATCCGGTAGTCCGAGACGGCCTCGTAGACGATTGGAAAAAGAAAATGAGGGGACGACACATACACACACGAAGCTCGTTCATTGGTATCGAAGAAGTGAGCCCAGTATGAGAAATGTACGTCTGCAGGAAAAACAGTGGCCTGCTACATTTCAGAGAATAGCGTTTTTGAGTACATGTCTGTGGTTTCACGACAGCCTCTGTTTCGGTTTTCTTTCTGCCCTCAGTGACGCACTAAAGAAGACGACATGCTACGCTGACACACCATATTTGTCCTTGTATTATTGATGACTTCGATCAAAAGTGAACTGTTTTCACCTTTTGCATAGATTGACTTCGTGCGAATACACCTGCTGCGCAGTAACTGATACTGCACTTTATAATTGGAGATAAAAAAACAGATGATTATTTTCGTGTAATGACGAAATTTCTTCTAGCTGTAACATTTGTCAGGAGCACAGCTAACAATACGGAATACACGCAGATATCGAAATTTCCCCGTATACTGTAGGGCGATCAAGACAGGAAACCTGGTACCGAAACCAGAACTTTACTCTGAAACGAGCTTTTTTTTTTCTTCTAAAACATAACTCGCTAGGCTGTGACATATTCTTATTTTCTCATGACGATGCTCACTAAACCTTAGGGGGCAATAAAGGTAATGCGCTTCTTTTTTTTTTTTCTTCTTCTTCTTTTTTTTTTTTAATTCACGGACATCGATATACCGCGTAGGCGCGCACGGGACCTTTCTTGTTTCTCCCATAGCAGCTCGGACTTTCTTTTTTACACATCATGCGCTATCACTCAACAAAGTTCGTGAAATTTCAGTTTGGCAGTCCGAGAGAAACCTCGCAGACGATTTTGTCAAACGCGACTCCTTTGCAGGGGGAAAACGGCTGGCAAAATCTCAAAACACACGACACGGTGAAGCTCTACTGGTTTTCACAGCTTTGTTTGTGTACTTGAAGATCTAGGCCAGAAGAGCACATTGTACTCCGTTGTGGGTATGGCAGCGGGATTACCGACGGGGTGTCGAAGAGCACGAGGGAAAGGATAGGAAGAAAAGGGGAAAAGAACATGAGGGAGAGTTGAAGGTGGATACGCCACGTGGTGCCACTTTCGGGAACTAAATCGGGGTGTCCGCCAATTCTGCTCATGTTTTGTAACTTGATGTTAGACCTCAAGAAGTACAGCCTTCTGTGCGAAAGTCTTCTTTCTGTTGTGCACAATCATTATACAGTAAATACGACTATCCATTTCCTGTCATTAAATGCTTTTTCTTTTTTTTCTTTTTTTTCTGCAGTGATGAGCATCCATAAGGATACATGCCAGAAAGGGAGTCTCTTTGGGATGACAAACCCTCATCACCTCATGAGGATACAATGGTTGACGAATGGTTCTCAAGTACATCGAAACTTCAACAAATGATTCATGAAAAAGCCAGTCAGTGCTAGCACCAGGAATTGAACGTGGACTGTCCTGCTACCAGTCAGAGATGTTACATTTCAGGCGCTCTTTGACTTTTGGTGAATTACTTGTTGACTTTGTCCCAAGGTGGAGCTCGCCACAGCTCATTTGCCTACCTGTTAATGTTGTGGCGTGTGTTGCGTTTTTCTCTTTGTGTGTTCCAGACTCAGAACGGTTAATTTGGATCAGGTCACGTACGTTTCATCTAGACATGGCAAACATAAAGTTGTGCTTCTCAACACAACTTAGCAGTGGCCTTCATGGATTACTGCTACGGCCGTTATGCGTGAATGGAAAGCTGCACATTATGCATGATGTAAAACCCCAAGACTAGGGGACACGAAGGGACAGACACAAACACGTCCCTTTGTGTTCCCTAGTCTCGGGGTTTTACATATGCATCATCTTCACCAGCTCGGTTGCTTCCTAGCCATTTTTCCTGCACATTATGTTCACCCTACTTTTATCGTGTGCTATACAATCTTGTTCAAGTTCTGTCAAACGACGTGTAATGCTATAAAAAAATTCAGTACACTGTTTATGTGGGTTGAATGGTAGCGCATGAATGCAGGAAGTGAATTGTCATGTTATGGCAAGTGTTTACGTATTGTAAATTTAACTACTAATTTTATTGGTTAGCTTTCGCCGGCGTATCATGTCAAGCCATGTTATATTAATTTGGAACATGTTCTTCTTAGTAGCCAGAGCAGCTGATACACATTGAGAACATAGCCCATTTGTCTTTTCCACCGCAGCCCTTGGGTTTCCTCTCTGATTGCTACACATGTCAGGGATGGGTTTCAGAACCGGTAGTTCCCCCCAAGTGTGAATTGCTTTTCAGGGGATCATCACGCTGGCAGATGAAACCTATGGTTTAAATTATTTGCAGGACAGGAATTGCTCAAGGCAGCGGTTAAATAACAAGTGGTTAGAGAAATCCAAGACAGTTGCATGTGTAAGCAGTCCGCTGTTGGATTTGCTTCTCTCTGAGATACGTTATCTCAAAGGGAACGCACGGACACACTCAGAATGATACTAGGGCTGCCTGTGAAATAGAATGGGAGGAGAGGGGAAGATATATAACCCTTTTTTCCTGTCTGTTATTCTATTGGTTAAATTGTCATTTGCTTAGCAGCATATATGTGTACATTCCAGAGTCTGCTAATAAATATATCAGTGTAGAGCTAGCAGTCGCATTGCAGATGTCTCATCCTGTCCTTGGATGCTTGTGTTTCACTATGGCCATGCTTGCTATTGCAAAAACAGAAAACAAAAAAGACAATAGAAAAACACGAAAAGAGCGACCTAAAAAGCTGCCTGTTCTAGTGCTCACATGAAGGCAATGCAATGAGGTAAACATGTTCCATTCATGAACTGTGCATAGTAGTACATATCACAACGGTAACCGATTATTCAGATTTTTCTTGAATTACTTTGTTTTTTGGAGCTTTGTTTGCACATTCTATTATTGGAGCTGTATGTGATTCCCCTCTTGAGATACTTTAAGATTGCTGATGCTGTGCAGTTTGTTACTTTTGAAACTGTACTGTGCTGAGGTACAAAAACATAATTGTTATGTCTGCATTTGAGCACACAGGAATAATTTGTAAGTACTTTCCTTGTTGACATTAATATTTGCACCAGGTCACAACATTGTTGATTGATAGAAAATGTAAATAAATATATTTATTTGCTTGCCAAACAATGCACAAATGTCTTCTTTTCTAGTGAGATATTCCCTGTTCACCAGAAATAAATGTGGAAAAGTCAAAGGGGCACAATGATGGTAGTGTCTAGCTTTTTGCCACTTCACATATATTCACTGTTATCCGTGTGCACATGTAGGAATAGGAAGGTAGAGCATGCGCATAAAAAATTTCGTATGCAGCCACACATATGGTTCAGAAGATTAATTAGATGATGTCCAAGCATATATAATTGTGCTTCATGAGCAATGTGTATGCTAGCGGATTGCTTCCATGTAGCCTTTTTATTTATTTTTATAAATTATTTTTATAAATGTTATTTTTATTTTATATAAATTACATATAATATAATACATAATAATATAATATATACATAAAAATATAAGTATACATGTATACTTATATTTTTATAAATTAAAAACTCAAGTTACACGGCCCCTGTAAGATTGCCCTTTTTAAATGGTTTGGTAACGTGTCTCTAACTGTAAAGGTAAGAGGTCATCGCGAATGCTGCAGACAAGGTCGCCAACTTACATATTGCTTGTCATGTCCTACATACAAATTGATTTGTACAATAATTCCTGAGCACGGAATTAATTCCGAGGCTGGCCAGTGATGTCACCCAGGACGACAAGTCACGTAATTGCTTGTAACACTTTTACACCCCATGGGCTGAGTTGTGAATTGAAAGAGCGCTCTACCCCAAGCAGCACCCCGATGTCGGGCCGACATCGCCCCGATGTACTCCTGCCGACACCCCCGATATCGGCCCAACATACACTTTGCAACACCGTCCATAGTTGGGCCGATGTCGGGTCAGGATATTGGTCCGATATCATTTGGACATGCCGCCGATGTCATTTCGATATGCTACCGACATGCTACCGATTTGTGACTGATGTTGCGCCAACATAATTTTGTATTTGTATTCGCGTGTTCGCGATCGTAACTACAAAAACAACTTATTAGACTGGTTATTTGCGAGGAAACAACGTTTTATTTCTGCCATTGTTTCTTACTCGTTTCATTTTCTGATGGTTTCCTTTGTTCCTCGTATTTCCCATGGCGGGCAATGAGCGCGACGTTACAAAAAGCAAGACGAAAAGAAGTTTAAATGCTCCTAGGACCACGAAGTGCAAGAAGCTTTCAAAAGGTACCGGCATTCCTTTCGAAGCGAAAACAGATACTATATATTTAATGTCTTACGAGCTTCCGCAAATTCGAGAGCCTTGCTGGTGTCGGAATCAAAATGGTGGAGGTGACATGTCTCAGTTTAATTCGCTCAAGCATACAAACAAGGCTCAAGTGAGGAATTGCTTCGAATATTAACTCGACATCAACGTAACGAATGTGTTTCCTACTTGCTTTTCGTGCGAGACACCAAGTAAGTCCATGGAAAGCCAGTGTCAGCGTCATGCGTTGGCTTCGGTCAACATTGAGCCGACATTGCCAACTTCAGTGTGATATATATACGTTGGTCGAAAGTTGGCAATGTCGGCGTCATGTCTCTGGGTTCTATGATCATCAAGCCGACATTGTCAATCTCTGTGGGGTGTTAATCGTAAGTTGACATTTCAACGTAATCTCGCAGGTGTCGGTCAACATCAAGCCGACATTGCCAACTTCAATGTGATATCGGTCCCAAGTTGGGAGTGTCGGATAGATGTCGCGTTTTTCCATCAACATCGAGCCGACATTGCCAACTTCTGTCGTACATCGGTCACAAGTTTGCAGTGTCGGGGATATGTTGGGCCGACATGCCCAACTTGCTGCCGATATCGGCCCGATGTCGTGTGCTGCCTGGGACAGAAGGATAAGGTGCACCTGATCTCTAGTATCTATGCTATGCCCTCACTCTTCAGACACCACATTTCTAAAAACACCATTTCTAAGTGCCAATATGTGCTCTGGTACTTCTATTGCATCTGCATAGTGTGCAACCATATGGCTACTGGAGCTTTCGTGTGCATGTTTTTGTGCGACGGTGCTCATTACAAACAATATCCAGATGTTAGATATAAAATGGAGTAGTTTGTAGCGTGCCACACAACGCAGCGTGGGGGTGTGATTCAAAGAAAGCTTCTGGAAAATGCACAGAATCCCACAAAATGTTTAAAATGTGATTTGTATTTCGTTTTACGTCTCTCGTCGTTACACACCATCGTCGACGCTATTGCACATTGATAAATCGTACGTAAAACTTGTCCCATAGCAGTACGCGGTTTCTCAAATACATAGCACAATTTTTTCCTGCAGGAATAAAACGCTGTCGGCATTTCCTTGCTAACACGGCTGTCGAAACGTCAGTTTCTACAATAGGCAAGTGCTGTAAAGGGGCTAACGCAGACGCGACTTGATACAAATTGTACGTGCTCACAAAACACAAACGACGAATTCCAGTCACAACATCGCACAGAGGTTGGTTCGCGAATGAGTTCGCAGCTGCTGCATTGTTTACTTATCGCGGAACGGTGGAACCCGGCTGTCCGCCATCTTCAAGCACAGATACGTGAAGCCGCGAGAAGCCGTAGCTGAAATCCACTGACAAGTACGAAGGCGCGTACACGTCACAATGCCCGTTCGGGTGCATCTACGTCACAAAAATGGCTGCGCCCATGTGTGTTTCGGAATGAATTATCTATTTTTTTGACATGGTACTGTACCGAACTGAGAGAATGAAGATGCATTTTGGGGAGAGCTGGATGTGAGCTTTCAGAATATCACAACCGTTTCGACTATTTGGGGATATCGGCATATCTGACCTTTAAGGATTCAGATAATAAGTGTGACATATTTTAACTATGTGTCTCCAAAGATAATCTTAAATGCCTGCGAAAAGTCGCCAATCCCAACATTGATTCGCGCACATTCGAAGTCGCCTACACACGGTGGGGAGGGCGACGGAGTCTGGGAAGGGAGGAAACGAAGGACGGAAACAGCGAAAAGAAGCCGAAAGATGGCGTCGTGAGCGCGTCGTGCGTATAGCCACTTCCGGTTTTCAGCCCACGACGCCGTGCGTATAGCATCACTCTTAAATATATTCTGATGTTAGATCCTACTGCGGTAACGTTTAATGTTGTCTGTGTTTAGTATACGATATGGCTTCTGAAAATGCTTTCCCAGGGTCGACATGAGTTTGCAAGGGAGCTTTACTCCATTGTTGAGGTCACGCGTTCAAGGAGTACGTAGCGCAGTTATATCAGATGTTACAAGGTGCGAAATAGATACATATTCGTTCACATCTCTTCGGTCCATGTACTATTCTATAGGTGCTTGTGATATATTGAACTGGGAGTGGTGAAAGCAGCGGTGGCTTATTCTATGACCAGTCCGATAGTATAGATAGGCTTGACTGAAATGGAAATGAGTTATATCTTCACATCTGACTACTCTGTTTTTCAAGGATCCTTGTTTTTTGTATAACCGCTAATCTGGTTGTTCAGTAACCTAGTGTCGCTTTTTGTAGTTTTTTATTAACTAATAACTTAAGTTACAGTAGCCAGAAAGCTTAAACTGCGTCTGATTTTGTCACATCCATGAAGAGCACGGAGCAGAGCACCGGAAGACGAAGACATCGCTTGGACCTGCTAGTGATTAGGCTGCTTCCGCAATACACCATGTATACTCCGAAAGAAGCTGCCCGTAAGAAGCTCAGTAAGAAGCAGTTCCGGAAGACACTGTCATGCATGTGTTGCCACTGGTTGTAGAGTGTAGTGTCTGTTTTCACGTCTATTTATGGCAGTGTTTGAGCTGCTATCGCACTAGATGAAATGACCTATGTTATTGGTTCACTTTCAGGGATGACCGTTCCGAAGAGGCGTAGCGACCACCCATGTGATTATTAGTATGACCGTTACCAATGATTACATTTTTTGTACATTTTTCACTAATTGATTTAACAGTTTAATAAACGAACACATAAACAGTCATGCCTTTCATATCTTACTGAATATCCACTATTACACATTTTTATTATTCTATTTGGACACGATTAGCTTTGGCGATACCTGCGCTTTTGCAGCAGAAGTAGTAGAGCTTTAAAGTAGCATAGTAGGAAGAGGTAGCAATAGACAACGTAGAATAAACAGTAATTCACAACATTTGACGAACGTTTTATCAACGTAGAAATAGCGTTATCAACTTATAGTTGATTTTACGTGCTTCTGACCAGACATTTTCTACGTAGAATCTACGTTGCACGCTGTCGCAGATTCTACGATGGGATTGTAGATTTGCAATGTTATTTCAATGTCGATTCTCCATTTCGTGTTTGACTGGGAAACTACTGTGACATTAGCTTTCCAGTTGTGTCCAGTTGTGTTCGAAGTGTAGACGTGCCGTGCGCTATAGTAGTGAGTATTGTCAGTCTTGTATGTCAGTCTTGCGGAATACTGTCGGTGTCACAAGGATGTCGACGATTTGCAATGACTTGTCGCCGTGGCCTAGCTATCGGGCATATTCACAGCGCTGGAGTGAAAGGTTAGAAAAAAATATTGTTCAAATGCCAGCTGTGCCTCCCTGAAGCAAAATTTGTCAGCTTTGAGCTTTATCTTATGCAATTTCTCGGTGCCCTGCAGCTTCCAGTGCTCGCGATTATGCACGACGGCGTTCAGATACTTCTGTTTGTCCTTTTTCTTGTATTTACAAGAACGTCGAGACTAAAGTCAGGGACACGCATGGAACGATCATTTATTAAGTAAGTGGGAGACCATAGTGACCTTTGCAAAACCACAGAGCCGTTCCAGTCCGATGCTACATACACGTACTTTCTAATCGGTGTGTTTGACCAGTTGTACGATCGTAAGTACGAATCCTCCTGAAATTATCAGAATAGAGTGGGTTTACCGCAGTATTTTATTTTTGTGTCTCCTCTCGCATATAGTACGGATATAGCAGGCGTCCAGTTCACTAACGAACAATGAAGTCGACTGTTTGCCGATGTTTACACGTTATTCGCAAGACAGGTCATAATAAACTAACAGTGCTCTGTGCATAATGAGTGCTTCCTTGGGGCTTTCACAACACAGGCTTCTCAGATGGATCAACCCGATGTGGTCGGCGATAAAGCCACTTATGTGGAGGAATCATCAGTTGTTCAGCACGAACGGGTGAGGTCCCATCCTGTGGTCCTTTCTTGGTGGTTCCGATGGAAGTATTTCCGAATACAATTACCTTTGGAGCCCTCTTCAACTTAACTGGGTAGATGCTTCTGCTACCGCCATTGTGAAGTACCATGAGAGACACCAGGACCGAGATGATGCTCAGGATTATCCATACGCTCAGCACTGCCAATTAATCGGGGTTTAATAATGCGTAATGAGTAAACATTAGTCAAGGCGACTATTCGTCACCAGCAGTTAGAGGGCGTTCAATGATAGCTACTTGAAACTTTCGTTAATTATCACGCTAAACGTAATTTCACCTAACCAGTCCTCGTCGATGGGTGACGGCCTCCAGGACTGATACGGGGGGTATCGACGATCCATCGCCGGATACGGGTGGTGGAGATTCGTCTTTCTCTTCGCTGCTTCGTTTTCAAGAGCGCACGGAGGCAGAAGTCAATTGAGCACGACAAAAAAGAGGAAGAAACCGTTGCGGGACATTACGATTTTCTGCCGTTTGTTCCACTGAAGTTTCCACTGAAAACATTAATCAGCTCCGACGAGTGCGGCGTTAAGAGAGATGTGACCATGTTAATAGACAAAATTGCGAGCTACAGTGTTAATTTCGTGTTCATTTTGCTTCCCTGAGCTGACCGCTGACGCACTTGGTCCGTCAGCAGGACACTGGCCTACTGAGCTTATTATGATCGCGGTTCCATTTGCGCCCGAGGGCTGTATAGCAATAGGGGTATATAGGCATTGTTTCCGCGACCGTGCGTTGGAGATTACTGGCGCTTTTTAAGGAACTCTAGGTGGTCAAAAATCTATATCCCGATTCTACACTCTCAGAAAAAAGGGTGGAGCAGTTACACCTTTTAGGAGGCAATAGCTGTTGCGTATCTTGTGCCTAAAAGGTTGCAAAATTCTACCTGCTACCTCACTCTCAAAACACAATTTCACAGCATAGCACGTTGTCCGACCATTGCCACGAATGATTGGGTCATCTCTTCTGATTCGGTGAGCGATGGGGCGTACGTCTTTTGTAGCAATTGGAAGTAGGATAATTTCTTTTAGTAGCCATTTACACCTTTATCAGACGCTATGGTGACCTAGATGGTAACTATAGAAGTTACCACCGTTTCACACCCTTTTTTTTTTTCTTAGAATGAGTGTAAGAAAGCCTTACACTGCCACACATGCAGTATAGAGTATATAGTATAGAGTTAGTATAGAGCTCCTCATGTGAATAATGCAGGCTACGCCCTAATTCGGGCTCATTCTAGCTCAACATATGGAAGCCAAAGAGTAAACAATAACAACAGTCCTGTGGAGCCCTGAAAGGAATGAAAACCTCCTCGTTGTTCTCGAGAAAAAGAAGCTCAGTCTCCAGCACAGCTCGGATCCATAGCTGAACACAGTTAGCGCAAGAAGTCCTGGGACAGGTAGATCAGCTACCGGAAAATGAACAGGCTAAACCAAGTGTTATTTTACGACCAATCTCTGCTGCTTTGCATGCAGTCGATGCTTTGAATTCTAAGCATCAACCTCCCGGCAGGGCCTCCGACCATTCCGCAAGCCCACTGACTCCCAGCTGCATTTTTCATTTAATAGCTGCCACCCACAGCATACAAAACTTTCCATTCCTTACGGTCAATCTCTTTGGTATAGAAAAATCAGCTCGAACGATGACGATCTCGACATAAATTTAAATCAGTTACAACAAACATCCGTAACAGAACAGCCATGCGGTGCAAATGCCATGACACTGAAAGAAAGGAAGAATTGCGTCAGCTACTACTACATTTCATTGACTCGTATTGATTACCGAAGTAGCGAAAATCCATTTCTTGAATTGTTACAGGCACAAGTTGAAGGTACCTGCGTTGCGCAAAGAAAGTCACGTTCGGCCCAACGGGTATATTTTCATCTTTTATTTTCACCTCTGACTTGGGCAGTGTACCTCATTTGTTAAATGGTTGTGCAGGCATCCTGGCACCGCTGGAAAATTTGCCATACACGTCCGAACTTCCACCTACTGTGCTTCAAGCTCGAGCGTGCTGTCACCACTACGCTCAGTGCATCCCTCAAAGTTCAATTGTTTTCGTTGACGGAACGGTGACACCTGCAGCTGGCACCGCGACATTTCAATTTCGAATGAATCAGGTGGGTTGCATCACTTGCGTTGCACTTTTTATCTATGACCTTGATATTGCTCGCTAGCTTAGCGCAGCCATGGCTGAAGTGTTCGTGCTATTCAAATAAGGGTTCTCACTCGAATGCTTTCACAGCGTACATTCGGGTGGCATGATCTGTACGGGAGCACATTTTGTGTGTTTTCTTGGCAAGGCGAGGAAAATTTAAGCCTTGGTTCCGCTGTTGTATTTTGGTCACAAATGAGGTGCTTCTCCAGAGCCTCTAAAGGTTACTTCGGATATGACTTTGTACTAGTGTTTACATACCATAGAAGGAAGTCACCATCTGCGAGATCTAACAGTTGTTTCTTCGCTGAAAGCCGACCAAGCATCATAATTGTAAAGCAATAGTTTGCTAAACTTACAATGGTGGCTTCAACAAGGTGCATTAACGAATTTATGCAACCGTAGTCGCCAGCAATAAACTTTCAACGTCCGTACACATGCTTCGGTTGGAGAACTGCATCAACGTCCAACGCAGAGTACAGGCGAAAGCAGTTTATTTCGCTCTTCCCGCGTAATAACAACTTGTAATATTGGGTTAAGCTCGCTCAAAAAGCACGAAGACGTGAGATGCACGGAAGAAATCCGAATAGGAGTCCTAGGCCTGTATCGTAAAGAAGTCTTGAAGGAACGCTCGATACATGGTCATTCAGTCGAATGATTCAAATATGAATTGAAATCGCCGAGTGTTCCATTCACTGCCGTCCGAATAATAGTACAGGTAAATATAGTCCCAAGTGGACCTGAACTCCAGGGCTACCTGCAAAAATTTGAAAAGATACATCAGAAGAATAACAGGGCAGAGCTCGGACTCACCTTAGTACCACAGTACTTTCCCAGAGACGGTGCATATCTGCTTGTGCCGTCGTACACCTCAAGATGTTCGCAGTCGCAGCAGCCACTTAACTCAAAAATAGTGAATATTACATGTACGCGTCCCGTGATAGTCTTCAGAAACCACTCCTCGGTCGTGAGGTTTGGTTTGGGGTTTACCGTAACCGGGACCTTCTTTGCTGTGTAATGATACTTCTGGCAGTTTATCGTCGCAAAGGCTGCCTTGAATCCACGCTGGGCCTGGGAGACGTTCCTGCTCCTGTACACCTGAGGTTGAAAAGTACGTGCATGACGAAAACTGTTCACTTCAAACTTGTAGAAGCTAGTCCAGAGAGGCTCTGGTCAATGCCTCATACGTTTGACTGACAGACGTCTTCCTGACGTGTCGTTCTCCCCCCCCCCCCCCTTCTCCCGAAATCTCGATGCGCCACGCGTACCGCTGGGGATCCTATACGGGTTATGTTGGGTTGGATTGGATTCGATTATCTGCAAAAATACGGAGATTGTGAGTGTTATGTTATGTGCCTTGTGCCGGTGACACCGGTGATTACAGTGCTCAGAAACTGTGAAATCCACAGTAATTGGAGCCCACGCGTCGTTTCTGGGTGCACATCATTGCATCTACCGCTGGTGTAATGTGTACTAGGAGCAGTAAAACTCAGATTTCGACAGAGCCAGTGTGTTGTTGCAGGCTTCACTCTACTTACTTCTCTCTGCCTCGCGTACTTTGAATTTCAGTCCTGAGTTATTTGAATTTCACTGATTCTTGCGCGTAGGAGGTTATGTGTTTGCGTCAGCCATGTTTGTAGCTGACCTCGTCTAACTTTCGTTCTCCGTATTCCTTCCTACTGTAATGCCAGCCTCCATGAATGACGCACAGAGTCCCGTGCCTCCTGGGCTGACTTGGCTGCCTCGGCGTACTATGGTTACGTCCGTGTACTCTGCTGGCCGTAGGTGGCCAGATACCTTGCCACTTTTCCCGTTATCCAGCGTTTTCTTTTTCTCGTGCATCAGGACGTACTGCCGTAGCATATAGCGAGAAGCGAGCTACTGCACATCTTGGTGGCGGCACTTCTTGGGAAAACTTCGTTGGATAACCCGCCTTATTTGATAACGCGCACTACTGCGTCTATACGATGATTTTTATCATGCACTATACTGCCGTCAAATATGCCGTATTACACACCGGAAAATACGATGCTACTCGGACGCGCACAAAATTGTTTCACTAATTCGAAAACATCGAAATGTGAAGCGCTAGGGAGCATTCGAAATTCGCAATGAACAGCCTGATGGAAGAAAAGACTATGCACACAACAGTGTTCTCCGCCGTCTGCATTCCCCTATTCTGGTTGTGCGGACCCAACACAACCGTTCTTGACTGAATGGGGTTCAAATTTTCGAAGGGTCCAAGTACCCTTTTAATAGGGTAAGTAAATCACGTTACATGGCGAATAATTCGTTGATGTATCATTACCGCTTTGATCACAACTATGATTGCCAGGCTTATCATGTTTGCTGCGGACATGAACATCAGCCTGCCTTCAAGGAAACCTTGAGCCAGTCCATGGCCACGGCTCCATGTTTGTGATTGCATCTGAACCAGTGGCGGATCCAAGACGGGTGGGGGGGGGGGGGTGCGGTTGGGCGATCGCCCCACCCCAAAACGTCAGTTTATCCATTGTATTTCCCTCTCCACCCTCCCCCACAACGCGCTCCGACAAAGGAACCGCCCCCCCCCCCAAAAAAAAGAAAAACACACACACACACACACGAGGTTCTGGATCCACCCCTGATGTGATCCAGCTATACACTCTGTTCGAAAATGCTCATTCTGACCAAAAAAAGAAAAAGAATAACTTTGCTACACAGCTTTCACATGTTTGTACAATTATCGTACTAGAGGTTACGTGTACGGGCTTGCCTATATATCAGAATAGGGCAAACCAGGAGGGTTGTGCTATGGTGGACTAGAATGAACGGTGTGCTGGGCGGCCTATCCAAAGCATCGCGGAGCAAGTGCCACCAGATTGAAGCCGAGGACGTGACCTTTTACAGCACGCGATTGCCGCGCACCTTGCGTCTTCTTGTTGAACTATGCCAGCAAGCACAGTGTTCACGTGTGTAGCTATTTTCGAAGTAAACCTTATCTGGAATGCAGCCTGCCTTTGTGGACACTCAGCTGTTTTATTCGGCCCCAAGTATTTGTACTCAAGCCACGTGACACGTTACCTAGTCCATAGAACAAGGGGTGCCATGTAGATTGATGTACGCGGAGAGGTTGAAAATGATTAGCAACTATTGTATTTTAAAGAAAAAGCACAGAGGCGTCGATTATGCCTCAGTGCTGTTTTTATGACATGCTGTAAGTGCAAATGTACAAAGTAGACAAAAAGACAACACAAAAACAGAAATTAGAAAAAGTACAAAAGTAGAGGTTCTGGTAATCGAGCGGCGAATTTGCATAATGTATATACAGCGGACGCAACCATGTGTGCTGTGCATGGTTCGCTAAAAATTAACGGAGAGTGCTTTTTCCTTTTTGGGGTTAACCTTAGAGCACGACGGACCATATTTATCCTTTGCACAATTCTTAAAACAGTCATGCGAGCAGCATAGATGTCGTTTTTGAAATTGAGTTATACGGCCAGGCGGACATCCTGGGGAGGGGAGTATGTGACTACAAGATGACTAATTACCTAAAGTCCATCAGTAACCTATTTAATTAAGGAATTTTAGGCAAAAGCGAGATAGTACAACAGGAGACAGTCCCCGTTGAAAGCCATCCCTCTTTTAAAACTCCAGAAAAGTGCGCGTGCCGTAAAGTATCCACCGCCGAACTTCAGTATGCAAATGAGCCAAAAACCGAAAAACCACTCCTCAAGAGCGGATCATCTACGCCGCCGGAGGCTTATCTGGGCCGGAGAATGGTTTATCTGGCCAACACATCGGCGTATACTCCAATCATCGCCATCGATCCAAATCACTGATGTGATATCAGCGCTGTGCTCCTTGCGTTCTCGGTCGCTGCGATTTCGGTTTCGGTCATTTGCGTATCAAAATTCGGGAATGAATAGTTTACCTCCTCGTGCGTGTTTTAGGGTTTGCTAGACGCGGAATGACTTTCAACGAGATAGTCTCTCATTCTGCTATCTCGCTTTTGACCGAAATCCCTAATTAAAGGGTTATTTAATGTACCTTGAATAATTAGTCTCGTTGTAGTTGCATATTTTCTTCGACATGGATGTCCGCCTGGCCTATAGCTCAGCTGCAAAAATGTCATCTGTGCTACTCTCATAGCCTCTTTTATAAAACATTATCTGCAACTATAACCTTCTGTGCAACAATACTTCATGAAATAATAACTGTAACGCACTTGACTAACGAGCACTGTTGCAGTTGCTTTTTCATGTCTATTGAGGGTTGAACATATTGTGTGTTCGTAGCATGGTACACAAATAAATATACAAAGTTCATCGCGGCATTTATCGCTATATAAAAAAGCCACATTTTCGACTCAGTTATTGTAAAGCTTACAACAGTGTAAAAGAGTCAATGTCGTGTTCGTACAAATTCTTTTAACCCCTCGATCAGGTCACAGAAATGCTGTCTATGCAGGCGACAGGCGCTGCCATGTCATTTAGAGATAGCGATAACGCACGGAGAGTGCCTCACAAAGCAAGCTGGTTCAGACAACTCATTTTCTTGTTATTTTGGTATTGTCACTGACTATTCCTTTCCCACTCTTCAGCTAACCAAATTTTCCTTACCTCCGGAGACGAAATCAGTCCTGGGGCTTTAAGAAGACAACAAAACAGAAAAAGGATGCCGGCTTCCCCACGCTACCCACGCAATAGCGCAAAACATCGAAGTTGGCTTACCCAACGTGCAGACTGAGATAACGCACAGATAACTCACAGAATAAACGGGATCCGCTTGTGGCAATCGCTGTGTGTCCGCTGCTCAACGTGCAACGCAGTATATGCGAGAAGGATGAAATGAATGCTCTTCGGCTAAGGGCACTGGGGCTGTCACGTGACAAGCAGTTCGGCGGAAATCCGTGAGAGGCGATTCAATCGCGTGCTGTCGAAACAAAGGTGGCACCATCTATCGGGAACAAAGAGATTTTACGTGTTGGAATCCCAGCATGCTTGCGAGAAGCCGTGCTCGAGTGCTATCACGACCGAGACGGACACCCCGACTGTACGAGAAAAATTCAGCGACGGTACCACTGGAAACATATGGTGAAAGACATCAGGGAATACGTAGCAGCATGTGAGAGCTGTGCCAGGTACAATGCGCCGACCGGAATTCAACCACGGACTCTGCCTCCTTGGTACCCACCCAAAGTTCCGTTTGAGCAACTTGCTTTGGATCACGTCGGACCAATCAACACGGCAGACCCAAACCATTACTTCATTGCAGCCATCGACACGACAACCAGATACATCATCACTCGAGCCGTACCTGATAAGTCGACGAAACCGCCAGCCTCCGTTGAGCACACAACCCATTCTACTCGTAGTTCACCATAGTTGTGTGTGTGATGTTCCACATATATTAACTAAGGATTATGATCGTCGTCCACTGCCAGCTTACGGCTTATGTGTGTGCTCTGGCTTACTTGTGGGGCACAGATCCGGTATTGTTTCGCTCCACGGGGAGGATCAACGACGGTCGACGAGCAAGGTTGTCTGTCTTCAGGAATGAATGGAGACCCGAAGCCGCGACCTTCAGGCTTACAACAAACGTGAGCTAGCCGGAGCCTCCGGCACCAGACAGTAATACAAGATTTAGACGACAACCGTCCAGCTGACGAGGCGCTCGACGAGGACACCAAGCAGCGTGGACAATCAGGGAAAAAGGGAGAGCCCGTTGAACCAATGTCGAACGCTGCTAGCAGAGCCTACAAAAAGGTCTGAGGCCGACAGCGAGGGGAGAGAAAGGAAGCGGCGACAGAGTCGGCGTCATACACTCTAAGAAAAAAAGGAGTAAAACCGGGAGTAATTGCAGGTTCTACTCCCCTAGTCTGCAATTACTCCCCATTTTAGTCCCCTAACCCAACATTTAGTCCCGACATTTACTCCCCAGGACTGCAAATTGTCACTAAACTTCGCGAATGGTCTCCTGAATGCGACAATCTCCGTAAATATGTGCCCTTGGTCAATTTGAACGACATAAGGCTGCATAACTCAGACAACGTAGCAATTTCCCAGCCACACAGAGTAAGAAACAGTTAGCGCATCTTTCTTTGAAATTGTGCCCTAGTATGGCGCAAGATTTTATATCACTCGATATATCACGGTTGACGGTTTTCTTCAAAGTATTTTCATGCATGCGCACCAATTATGTACCTGGGACTCTTACAACAGCTCGTGAAATGCGGTCTTCACTCTGTGACATTCATTTACTCCCGTGCATTTACTCCCGAAAGAGACTATTTTTTGTGACAAGGCAATTACTCCCCAAAAGGAGTAAAAGTACTCCCTTTTTTCTTAGAGTGTAGTCTCACGACGCGGTGCAGGATGAGGCCCTGGTTTGTTCGCTCGCATCGGAAGTCGCACGAGGATCCGCAACCCAGACTTGCGACGTGCAGCCCCTTGGACCCGGACACCAGCCTTCCCCCTCCGCCTTCTACTTCCGAAGACGCTGCTTCTACTCTGAAGAGCAACGAGGCATCAAAGAGAACCAACTTGAGCATCACCTTCCCAAGTACCCGAGAACCACGGAACAATCACCGGAACCAAGTTCTGCTGGTGAGTCCGGAGCGCACTCTGAGTCAGGGCTGGTTAGGGCGATTAGCATTCTAAATAAACAGTTCAGGTTTACGAACTGCGTTGTTACTTACTCTCGGTGTTACCCAAAGGCAGACCCACTAAATCTTCTAACTTTTCAAAACGGCCCAATCCACTTGGGATTGGCGACCTTCACAAGTGTATGTACCGCTAGGGGCAGTAACAATGACCATCCACGGGGGACATCGTTTCGGTTTCTGCACCGGTAGCTCCCTCAGCAGTACCCGAATACAACTCTCCTGAGACCACCGTGCTGTCCTATTCTGATACACTGAAGTTGTTTTGTCATCACTTTACTATTTACGCTGAGTATGCCTCCCACGATTCTGCTGTAGCTTTTGTACGCATAAAGGCGCCATCATGCGCCACCAGAAGTTCGTCAGGTAAGCAGACAACGAGTAACGTACTCAAATGGCACTGGAGTTTATCTGCACACCCAGCACATCATTTCAGTCGTCGAGGCTGCCCATTACACTTTGAGTGGTCCTTACCATGTAAACGCTGCCCAACTTGCTTGTAACTGTTTCATTTTTGCATACTGTTGCAAGCTTCGGATAAAGAGTGTCAAAACCACCATCGTAGAACGTGACGCTTTCCGACCAACATTCCGTTGATACCAGCAGATGAATATCCTGGAACGTCTGGAAATGGCGACGGTGAAATTCAAGTGATGATACTTGCTAAAATTTGAGGATAACATACACGCTAGAGTCATATACACAAAACACACACAACACGCGCACTCAACGCACATACAATTTTGTTACGACAGGCATGTGCAAGAGATATGGTACTAGGGACGATAATGTTGAGTACTCCGGTCCGCACGGTACACACTATGCAGGGTAGAAACGAAGCAGAAACAGAAAGAACTACAGAACTAAATTCTGAAGGTGGCAATTTGCAGAATGAGTGGTCTGGTCTCAGTTTCTCATGATTAGTTGGTCGCGGGCGGGGGTAGAAGCGGAGGTGCTGGACAAATCCCTGCCTCTATCTCCGCCTGTATCCCATATTTTGTTTGTCAGATTTTTTGGGTGGTTGTGTCGAAGTTGTGGCAAGCCTTAGCTTGCGTGTGTGTTGCGTGGGAATTCACACGAACACTCATGCACTGCTTAAGCTGTGAAAGTCCGATACGGGATTGCTGAAGGACCCTAAGCTGTGTTGTGCACGGCCAGCACCGCATAGAAACGATCCCTCATCGCTTAAACAACGTAACGTAACATTTAAGAGCCTGCCACACAGGAACGTGCTCCTGCGCCCCATTAAGAGTTGCTGACAACCAGGGCAAGCTGTGTTTGAATTCGTCTATACGGCGATTGACTGGAATGGAGATATCATGTAGATCTTATAGGTGACGTTGACACGGCTCGTGAGAACCTGTCCAGAGCGATCTTGAGAACAAGGTACCACCACACGTGCCGCTCTAAACAAAGGGTCGCCGGATACCCCTAAAAAGGAATATCAAGGTCGGATTATGGGAGCTTTCTGAGAGAGCTCTGGTCAGCCTACCCAGCTGTACATGAGATATTTTGTACATCCAAACTTGTTTGTTACCATTAGTCGCCGAAAGTTGCAGTGCACCGGGTCCAGGGGCACCAGGGGCCCGATCAACTTGTCCTTGCCCCATAACGCGGTGATGGTGCTAATGATGGCGCTCGCTGTTGCCGGACTCACAGAGGTGGGCAACGTCGCGACTAAACGGTGCGTCCTGGGCCGACCTCTGTGGGAACTGTGCCGACTGTGCTGTGGGACTGTGTATCTGACAGCGTCTGAAGAAAACCCAGACGGCACAGTCGGCAGCGGGATCCGAACCCGGCTACCTTCCAGTCTCGACGTCACGTGGCCAGCACGCTAACCACTCAGCCACGCGAGCTGGTATCCCATAACGCGCGTTAGTTGCATCACTACCTGTCGGCCTTAGTGCATCGGCGTTAGTTGCATCACTACCTGTCGGCCTAGTGGATACAGCGCTTACTTCGCATACGATGGGTGCCGTGATCGATGCCTCGTATACTCAATATTTTCGGGCGTCACCAAGCTCCAAAACGCAGCTACTTCTACTCTACTACTGCATCACTTCGGTCCGTGATTTGCCACGAGCTCTGGCGCCAGCGTATCAAAAGGGCTCTTGAGCGCGCGAACTTTAAATTTAACGATAACTACCGGAATGTAAAAGTTGAAGGTCGCTGCCCAGGAACGCCAGAGAACACCGCTAACTGCTTCTACCGCATTCTTGGAGAACGCATGGCATGGTTTAGTGCAATGAGTATATAGCGTCCGAAAAGAAAACTGTGGTGGACGCCACTGTCACATTCCGTGTAGTGCTGATGCTCCACAACTGTACGATTTTGTATTTTATTTATGTATGCTGTATTTTACCTAAAACGCACTCACTGACTTGTACTAGCAGTGGATTCAGCTGCACTATGTTTGCCTCGCCTGCACGACTTGCACGGTGCCGACACCAGGCAGCATTCCCATTTGTGTAACCATGTTGCGGAAGTAGTACCTACCAGATTAATGACGCCCAACTACATAGGCTATGTGGTCTATCCAGTTGATGAATGGTCGCTATTCGAAATATGTTGCCAGATATAATTATGTAGCCATACAAATGTATGACTGAGCGGATCTGAGACTTATGCTTCATTGTATAGTTTGTCATTGGCACAGGCCTTGACTCGCACCGCTACTAACAAATTTATAACAGCGACAATGAACCCTATGCAACGAATGTTCCCTTGCTGGGACAGCGGTGTCACATTGGTCAAAACATATGACAAGATATCACAACAAGGAGCGTTATTTTTCACATCCTTGCACCGTATCAGTTCCCCAGTTCACTTGTACAGCGTAGACTACTTACATGAAGTACTATGTTCAGGCATCGCTTTGTGTGGATGGCCATACCTGAGATCCTGCTCATTAGGAGAGCGCTCACTCACTACTGGAAGAAGTCACCCGCGTGTGATGCCATTTCTCCTTGTAACCGGTTTGGGGATACTACCTGTAGCGGTCACATTAGGATCGTCGTTGTAGAAAGGAGAGATCAGATTCTGCCGGGTTATGTGTATGTCGGACAAAGCATACTATAATTGTGCGTAGTCGCGTCCCACAGAAAATATACCACGTCAAAGGTCAAAGTGCTTCATCTCCTGCCTTACCACCGAGTGAAGGCAGACCCACAGGCGCGCCCAACAAGATTTTTTCTTCTTCTTTTTTTTTTGATGCATACAATACACACAACCGCACCGGGGGCTCGTTTGCAAGACAACTAGTCGTGTTCATTTTTCATATACGAGTATTCCAATCAGTTTCCTACGCAACATTATTCTCACGAAACGTTCTTATTGTAACTATACGACATCTGGGAATACATTGGACTGTGTTTTTCTTATATTTGACTGGTCAAAAACGTTCCACTAATTTAACCTATGAAAACATCGAGAACTTATGGTCGTCATACGATGGAAGCTCGATCAGTAAATAAAGCACATTATATGGTACAGATACCAATGAACGAAGACAGTGGCATGTCGTGGTGTGTTGTAGTCCGTATCGTCAGCCATGTTTGTATGTTTTAGCGCTTTTAATCACGAACTCAGTAGACAGTACCGAGGCCGAGATATAGCATATAAACACTAAATGTCAATATATAACGCACAGTATGACTCGGTCACTCAATACCCCTGAGAATTGAGTGACCGTATAGCAGCATGCAACGCCTCAGTCCTGAAGTGGTAAATCGGGCATGTCGTTTTATCAACAAAAGGGAGCCTCATTCTCTAGGGTCCACTTACGAAGACAAGCGGGCATGTGCTGGGGGCCAGGATACACCACGTCTCCTTCACGTCGTCCCCATAGTTGGTCAGGTAGTCCGCACTCCAAATCGTGCCCGCATCTGCCCTGATGAATTCATTACAGTGGGACAGCAGCCGTGGTTCGGGGGTTGTGGTTGCTACGTTGAAAAATAATTCTGATCAGTGCCCTGAGTCGTAACAGTACCATGCATATTTGAAAGACATCCCGCGGTTTCTCAACATCCAAATCAGGCTCAGAATGCGGTTCGTTTCAAGTACATTTATTGCCAGAAAAGTAACCCGCTCTCCCATTGTAGGCTTATTGCGATTACTATGGCATTGTGCGTTTGTGTGAGACTAGCCGGATAGACAAAATGGCAATATATTGCATAATTGAAAATGCATTCAATGCATAATGCACCAAGCAGCCTTTATGAAAATGATTTTCTAGTTTGTATGTACAGGTGTTAACCAGGACCCATCCGCCCTATTCACTCCCAATTTAGTAAATGGAAGGTTGATTAAAGCTGGATATAGTATTTATTGAGCCCACTGTACACATTTTCTAAACAGGAATTCCTAACCCCTTTGTAACCAGGCCTTATCAATTTCTGTATCAAGCACACTGTATACAGCTTTTATAAAGAAATTTCTGACGGTTTTGTAACTAGTCCGTATTCAGTCTCATATTCAGTCTCTATTCAGCAGCAGTATTTTAATGACGTTCTGAACCCGATCATAATGTACGCATGCAAAACAGAAGAAAGGAATTTTGGGCAAAGCAATTTTATACCATTTTTTGATGTGCCATGTCATTGGAAAAAAGGAATTTTGGGCAAGGAATTTTATATCACTTTTTTTTTATGTGCCATGTCATTGACCATTCTTTCACGCGCCGTACGTTGACAGAGATTTCAAAATCGTTCAGCATTTCTCGAAACATTCTGGAACCGCCGCAAGCTCAAGAGATAGTACGATTCTACCGTCGTCATATCTCCTCCGTCGAGCCATTGAGCGGAGACGTCGGCTTCATGCCCATTTCAACACGGGCTCGCTCGCGCGTCCTTGCTTGTTCACCAGCCACCAGCAGGGGGATCACTCTGGTTTACACTTCGCAAAATAAACTTCGAGAATAAACTCCTCGAAATAAATCACGAAAAAATGCACGGTGTAAAGATAAAGCCGTAAAAATCAACTTTTGCGATACAAACGCTTCAGATTCAAATTTTCAAAAAAAATCGTCTCTGATTGGTCGACAGGCACGCCAGCCTCAGATCAGCGAAGGCTTTTGGCTCCCGCGCCTCAATGTAGTTCCCCGCAGGGTGAGGCTTTTTACGGTGGGCTGAGAACGAGAGTCCCGAGTCTGGACGAATCGTTTACTGTATTCTCCGGCGGCTATCAGGATTCTGTTCACACAGAGCAGTTAATGCTTTGTTCTGCTGCTCGCCTGTCAAATTGGAGTATGTCGAACTCTGAATTCGTGTCGTGTCACCAAATGAGTTCCCGGTGTTGGTTCCAGCTATGGTGGACACCTGCTATATTATGAACATTGTCGCGAACATCGCCATTCTCCTGCAGGGCTGCCTTGGTTGTGAAATCGTACAAGTGACGATCGACGAAAAAGCTTGATTCCGATACCGTGTGGATGTGTTGTGTTTGTCCGTCTGTATGTGTTTGTGTGTGTTCCAGCCTCAGAACCGTAGAATCGTGAAATCGGAACCTGCCTGTGGTTTTCCTTGTGAGCCTACGTTGTGATAAATGCAGTGAACAGGTACTGGACAGACTCCTGAAATGCATTTCTGCAAATAAGCTGCATATGGGTGTGAAGAAACTGTTTGTTTCTTTGCAAGAAAAAACTATTTTCTCTCGGATGAATAACTTGAGTCAGCAGAGGTGCCCTAATTTTTTGTAACCAGCATGCGGTAATCTCAAAGTGTAACGAAATAAGATTCTAATTTCAGGAACATCCACATTGATTCGCGCACGATCCTAGACAACGATTTGCCATGCAAAAGCCACAAGAAATTGTTGTCTACATAATACTTCAAGCACTTTGTTTTCACTGGTCTTTGAATACCCGGAACCTAAGAATGCCATTTTCAAGGTCTTAAAAACCATGAAATTTTCTCACAGAAATTTTTGCATCTTTTTTATTCGCGTGGATATACACTGCAAATTCTGATTATCAGATGTCGGAACTGAAGAAAACCAATCGCTATAAGTAACTGAAATCAGTAGTGTGAGAAATGAATGGCACCCTCGGTCGTATTTGTTTGCCTTCCTTTCTCCCCTATGATCTTCACATTCAGAAATCCACAAGTATGTTTATTAGCAGGTCATTCTTTATGCCAAGCACCCACGCCAAGAAGAGGTCTAAACTTTACGGTACCAGCTACGTCATTGTATGGTACCCTTGCACCTATTTTTACAGCTTATAAATATTGTGCTGAAATATGAAATCGCTGTAAAACTTGCATCCTGCACGACATTACATTAAATGTGCTGCTTGAAGTTCTGCAGCGTTGTTTCTTCCTCGCGTTCAAGTGAAAAGGCAAAAAGAACACTCCGAGATTTACTCTCACACAACCATTATTTCGGGGCCATGTCTTCGCACTAAATGGTCACGAGCATACTTTTGAAAACTATAGCGGCACATAGGGAAACCGACGTTGCATTTGCACCGGCCTTCTATTTCCAATAATTAAACGAGACCTATATATATGTATATAATTAGTACATCCACTTCGGATGTAGAACACGTTGTCATCCCTTATAAATACAAAAATATGATTTCTCTAAGAATAAAAAAATCAGTCCATGGACACGCTATATGCACCGCACCTACTAGAAATTAACCAGTTCTTGCTGAAAATATACGGGTATTTGTGTTTTATGTGATGTATGGCCCACATTTTCTTTTTGACCAGCTATGCCAGTGTGAGAGCTCCTACGCCAGAAAAGCTAATTCCTCCTCTTTGTCCTCCATGCGGTCACATATATGTTACACTTCAAGGAAGCTAGCTGGTACCACAGTACCAAAGTGGTGAATTAACATGAACACAATCACATAGCAGAGTGAATAACAACCACCATTATTGACTTAGTTTGCTTGGTCGATGGCAACTGAAGGTGGCATATTTCTTTCCTCAGATTTTTTTTATTGGTTTGTGCCAGCTAAAAACAGAAGCCATTCACTGACCAGCAGGGCATAATAAAACCCTCCACAAGCATCACTTTGCCTCTTTGGCTTTGGCAAGCTTGGCTTTGCCTCCACAAGCATGACTTTGACATAATTGCTTCGTGCCGTGATAAAGGGTTCTATGACTGTGTTCGCAGTACCAGTTAAAACGTTGGCTATAGGGCTAGATTGCAGCCCCGTATTGCGTGCAGATATTCTGATGCCTGCAGAGCTGTAAGCTGTTCTTCCTGGTGAAAGAAAGCTTGAAGACTCCATACGTTGTGGCTCACTGCCAAAGAGATTCGGTTGGGGCAGAAATTATTGGACATAAAGCACAGTGAGGCATGCTCCACCCAGGCCACAAGGAGGTACTATTACTTTGAGCCACCTTCTGTTAATGCAGCAAGAACACCTATTTCCACTGGAAGAAAGACTGTGGGCTTTTTTTCTGTTGTAGTTGAAGGGCACACGAGATCATAATAAATTATTTCCAAAAGCTGTTGCGTCGCATTCTGACATGATCTGAGCCAATATGGTCAGCTGATGCTATAAGATCTACAGAAAACACATGCCAGTAGATTCTGAACATGCTATAGGAGAGGGTATGCCCTTGAAATGATGAGATTTGTTCACTTTCCAGATGACTTCAGGTATGTGAAAACAATCATAAATGTTGACAAAGCTGTTATGAAGCAGCGACTGCAACTAATCTGTAGAACTGGGCAGGACAGTTGAATGAAAAATTTGTTCAAAGTGCGCTATAGCGTCATACAGATGGGATATGAATGAGCTGACCAAACATCTTTCTTGCGTAAGAACAAATACACCTGTAGGTTCTCAAAATGGAAAAGCAGAGTGTCGATTTACGCAGGAGGCAGCCACAAAGGCATCTTTTTTTTTTTTTTTTTTTTGCTTCCTAGATGGCCTCAACTGACGAACAAGCTGCAGCACATTATGGTGACATTTTTTTTTGTTTTTTTAAGGAAAAATAAACCTGTAGATTTTCAATATGTTACAGGTGAGGACTAGTTATACAAATAAGGGAAGATTTCTTTTAGATGATCTATATGTGAATATACTATCTGAAAAAAAAAGTATTTTTTTGCAAGTGCTTGGTTAAGTTTTGCACACTTGGTTAAACAATGAATATAGATCAGCCTGATATTTTTATGTGAAGCTAATCACAAGCAATCAGTTACAAGCATAAATAATCTGGGGCTCCTTCAAGAATGCTAATTTGCCGGAAATGTATTGTAAACTTTGCCCAAAATGTGCTCCGTTCTTGAGTTCTCACTACGTTCTACTCGTTCTACATGCCCTTTGGGATGGCAGACCCGTGCTTCCCCTCTAACACCAAGCAAAGAAAGCGCACAAATGGCTGCTTTTGGCTGGAATAGCCCAGTCTGACACACCCACAAATGACAAATAGCCCACAAGCTGATGTATGTCAGCATTGAAAATATAAAGGAAAAAAGGCAATTTAAAATGCCTCACTCAATTTACTACTTTTCATAGCTTACACCTTGACAGGTGTCTTTTTATCCTAAAATGGTTCTATTGCCAAAATCCACGAGAATGATCGTCATCACATTAACAAGTTTCAACTGTATACCAAGTAATAACAAACATGTGCTTACTTTTTCTGCAATCAAGATGTGAATTACATCGTTGAGGTGCAGGCTTCAGTGAAAAATCACTGGTTGTGATGTCACTGCTGAGTGAGTACGGCACTGCTAGTGACGCAACATGTGATTCCAGTGTCAATTAGCATCAGAACCAAGGAGCTTGCATGATGCACTTATGAAGGGTAATTTCATGTGTGCCGATAAACATACTGCAGTGCTAATTTACAATGTAGTTTGTGGCTGTGGAGCACAGTCATATTCACTATGCCATGTGAATTAGAGGAGCATTTTCTGCCATAAACATTACATGAGCGAAGACCCCCCAAAAATGTAAGCTCTGTTTACGTGCATTTGACAACCTGCATTTTTATTACTGAGAGGCTCTCTTCGTAGCTAGAGAGAAAGGGTGCTGGCAATGTGGCACTTGTTCATAAGATGTAGAACCAGAGACAGAAAAAAAATTGACAGCATATCATGATCTCAATCATGTCATTGTGTCCGTGTTTCTGTTTCCTGTTCTGCATTTGTTAATCTTTTTGCGTAGTTGCTGGATTTTAGCCCAACAGCAGGGGTCAGCAATTAGAGAACATCCAGAACATGCAAGGCATACAATTCCCAATTATCCGCATTCCTCATTCAAGTAACGTTGAAGAAGTAACCATACGAAGAAACAATACAACAGTGAAGCTGGCTTCAGTACACTACAATACGTCACATGTAACAATATACAGTATGCCTCAGTGTTTCCAAAATCATGTGTCAGGACCCCCATTGAGGCCGCGATAGCTTAAACGGGGCCCAAGAGAAAGCAGATGAAGTGAGCGCAATATGCCACAAACTGCTATCTCGCTACGACTGCATTATATTGAAGTTGTTTTACAAAAATGCAAGTTCAGTTCAGCGCACAATCAGTCGGGAACCAAGCTAACTCGTATCAATGCTTTCAATCAAGTGTGTCGCAGTATTCCTCACTGTATCATGACGAGACCCTGGACCTACATCAGACGCTACTTGCGCCCACTAGTATAACATTCATATTTATTTATTTATTCATTTCGAGAACCCCCAAGGGTCCTGAGGACATTACATGGGGGGTGGGAACTGGAGCGTAAGATACATTTACAGCAACTTGATAGAAACAAACAAGCAATCAAAAAAGAACACAATTAGCAGTAAGTAAACAGAAAAAATAAAGAAACGACGACAGTACAAACTTATATGAAAACAAGTATTAAAGCATGAAACGGAGTTCGTTCACATACGATACGACGTTTGTTACAGATAATTAACAAATATGATAAGGGTAAGGAGAAAAATTTCATAGCAATTGACATACAAGCGTGGTGGTCTTGTGGGTGGAGTGAACGGGAGAGGATGTTACAAAATACTGTATGGTCGATAATAGTTGCGAGATATGATGGGAGGTTGTTCCATTCGATGGCAGTTGAACAAAAGAATGATCTGGATAATGCATCGGTATTACAATGAATGCGTGTGACCTTATTAGTGTGGTCGATGCGAGGAAAAATGACACTCGAGCGGGTGATGGGCGGTTGGTGCGGTGGCGAGGTTAAAAATAACCTATGAGAAGGAAGAGGGCTAACTTGGCAAGACGGCGACGATGTTCGAGTGAATCGAGATTAAGATTTGATTTTAATGCGGTTACAGAGGCATTGAATTAGTAGTCGTTGGGAATGAAACGGGCAGCCCGATTCCGGATGGCTTCTATGGCGTCGCAGAGATACTTTGGGGGAGGGTCCCAAATAGGTGATGTTCTGTCCTGTTCGCGCATTGTTTGTTGTATTTAACTCCATTTTTAGGAGATTTGGTGGCGCCACCACAGTAGCCATGCATTCATCTTTGTCTTCAGAGCTCACGCGCATTACTCCGTGTTTGAGCATACTGTTCGGACGTTCTTTTTCTGCTATGTATTATGGGTGAAATAAGCACAGTCTTTTCACCTCTTTGCGAGGTTTAACTTTCTGACTGGTCAGTTTCTTGGAGTTCTGATGGAGTCAGAACAGTGAAAAGACTAAAGGATCGTCGGCTACGTTGGCATATCAAGCACCTCAGCGTCCACGTCAGCGCCAACTTACAGCCACATCGTCCTTGGGTGAGCTTTCACATTCGACGCTGATTTCGTAGGAACCTCCTCGTCCTGAAGCAGCACCTGCAGAAACAGAATTTATCCGAAAAGCTTCGCTCGACTGGTGTCCTTGTCCTGCTGTCCGCGTGCCAGAAGGTTCGAAGGGATTTACACCAATGAAGGTTGAACATTAGCCTACTCCACGATGTCCAGACAAGATACCGATGGTATTCCACTTGCTAATCAGACGAACGGATTGGAAGAGACGGCTCCAACATCGTCTGCAGAGCATCAAGGCGCAAGGCCTAAACGTAGAGTAGTCCTCTCTGAAAAGGCGCAACAGAAATTCGAACTCGAGAGGGATGAGCACCGTGCAAAGCTAGCAAAGGCTTGGGAGGAAACAGAGTATGAGCTGGAGAAAATCTGCATACCCGAAGCGTCTCACGAGGAGGTGAGGAGACTCGCCACCTGCTACAAGCGTTACAAGCTTCAGGCAGAAAAGTATTCCACGTTTCTGGTGAAGACTAACGTCGAGGACAGCCTAACCAAACGAGATATTCAGAAGGAAATCGACAAGGACCGATATGACCTCGTAGGAGGCATAATCAAGGAAACTGAAGCACGCCTCGATCGCCAGCGTGAGACGGGTTCACGGCGCTCCGTGGATTCGGTACGCTCATCCTGTTCCTCACGACGTTCTCTGCAGTCTAGCGTCAGTTCTTCAGCAAGTGTCGCCGCAGCTAGGGCTCGCGCAGATGCAGAAGCGGCACGTACACTCACGTCATACAACCAACGGGAAGCCGCAATGAAGTTGGAAAAAGCCCGCATCGAAGCCGACCTCGAGACACTGCAGAAAGAGAAACAAGCTGCCGCAGCGGAAGCACAAGCCAGGGTTTTGGAAGCGGCACTCGTACAAGGTGGCACACGAACTCCTGAAGTCGAGCTGGTTGACTCGTCAGCGCGAACTAGGGATTACGTTCTGCACCACACCGTACCACAGAGCACGTCATTGGTCCCAGGAGAGTCCGCCGCACATGCTGCAACCCTCTCGTCGCTTCAATGCGACGTCCCGTGCATCCCTTCTAGGGGATTCCCCCAACAGCACAACGACAACCCCTCAGGGGACGCAAGGGTTCCTATGCCTCAGGAACAAGCACCGGTCATGGGCGACATCGTTAAATACCTTCTTCGTCGGGAACTGGTCACGACTGGACTCTCAACGTTCACCGAATGTGCAGAGGACTATAGGTCATGGAAATCCGCTTTCCGAAACGCCACTGAGAACCTTGGGCTATCAGCTACAGAGGAGATTGACCTGTTGGTGAAGTGGCTAGGAAGCGAATCGTCTGCCTACGCTAGGAGGCTGAGATCCGTGCACATCGAGGACCCATGCATGGGCCTTCGATCAATCTGGGAACGTCTTGAGGAAGCATACGGTAGCCCAGAGGCGATAGAAAATGCGCTTGTTCGGAGGCTGGAGAACTTCCCCAAGGTATCGAGTAGTGACAGGGAGAGGCTCAGGGAGCTGGCGGACTTGCTTCAAGAAATGGAATCTGCGAAGGCTGATCCGCACTTGCCTGGCCTGTCTTATCTGGATACGGCGCGCGGCGTTAATCCCATCGCAGCGAAGCTGCCCTTATGTTTGCAAGAGAAGTGGATAAGCCTCGGATCCAAGTACAAGCAAGAGCACCGCGTATCTTTCCCGTCTTTCTCAGTCTTCTCGGGCTTCGTCCGAAGTACGGCTAAAACGAAGAATGACCCGAGCTTCATAATCGGGTCCGTAGTTGACAACAGAAGCATAAAGGACAAACCATCAACTACGCATGGTTCCAAGAGGACATCTGTGTCAGTGCACGGGACCCAAGTTACCTCTCTGGAAGGCGGCTTGGTCGGTACCACCAAGGCAAATACTTCAAGGAAGTCGGACGTGATGTGCCCCCTGCATAAGAAACCGCATAAGCTCGACTGTCGTGCGTTTCGGCACAAACCTTTGAATGAGCGAAAACGCCTTCTAGCAAACTATGGCGCCTGCTTCAGATGCTGCGCGACAACACACAGCGCCAGAAACTGTAACTCGACACTGCAATGTAGGGAGTGTAACAGCGACCAGCATGTAACAGCTCTTCATCCTCAGACAGAATCATCCCAAGTTCAATGCACAAACGTCATGCCCTCGCAGGCAGGCTTGGATGAAGCTTCTTCAGAGATCACGTCAAGCTGTACGGGCGTATGCGGAGGCTTAAATTCTAGAAGATCATGTTCGAAGATTTGCATTGTTAAGGTGTACCCGAAGACACGACCAGAGCAGGCAGTCCGGATGTACGCAATGCTTGACGACCAGAGGAATAGATCACTGGCCAGGCCAGAATTCTTTGAGCGCTTTGGTATTCGTGCAGGTGAATATCCGTACACACTGAGGACCTGCGCCGGCGTGGTGGAAACGACAGGGCGACGGGCAAGTGGCTACGTAGTCGAGAGCCTCACATCCGAAAAACGGCTGGATCTACCCACGCTGATTGAGTGCGATGAGATTCCAAACAACAGGCACGAAATTCCAACGCCAGACGTTGCACGCAGACATCCCCATCTCAAAGCACTAGCCAGCCTCATTCCACCAATGGACCCCGAAGCGCAGATCCTGCTCCTTATAGGCCGGGACCTTGTTCAGGCACATAAAGTGCGCCAGCAACGGAATGGACCCAACGACGCTCCTTTCGCCCAGAAGCTGGACCTCGGGTGGGTCATAGTTGGTGACGTCTGTGTCGACAGATTACGCACACCAGAGAAGGTCGACGCTTTCGCTACAACTGTACTGGGGAATGGACGTCCGTCTTCCCTCAAGCCATGCCACAATCACATTCTCGCAAAGGAAAACCTGTGTTGTCAGCATCCCAACAGAGAAGCCGTGCTGCCTGGTATATCGCCACCGAGTAATGACGCAGTGGACCCGCTATTCCAGACAACAAGGGAGGACGAAACCTTTGCTCCGTCTGTGGAAGACCAAGAATTCTTGAATCTTATGGACAGAGAATTCCGTATGAACGCATCGGGCAACTGGGTGGCGCCCTTGCCGTTTCGTACACCTAGACGTAAGCTTCCTGACAACCGAGAACAAGCACTATCTAGGTTCAACTCGCTATGTCGCACCCTGGATAGAAAACCGGAGATGAAGCAGCACTTTGTTGCCTTCATTGAAGATCTGCTGAAAAATGGTCATGCTGAGCCGGCTCCACCAAGGGACGAATCTAAAGAGTACTGGTATCTTCCCAGCTTTGGTGTCTACCACCCACAGAAACCGGGTCAGATCCGCGTCGTGTTCGACTCCAGCGCCAAGCACCAAGGGATTTCGCTAAATGACCTGCTTCTTTCGGGACCGGACATGACTAACAGCTTGGTCGGAGTTTTACTCCGCTTCAGGAAGGAAGCCTTCGCTGTAACCGCAGATATCCAACGCATGTTCTATTGCTTCTTCGTACGTGAAGAGGACAGGGACTACCTGCGTTTTCTTTGGTTCCGTGATAACGATACCAGCAGCGAAGTTATCGAGTACAGAATGTGCGTGCACGTCTTCGGAAACACGTGTTCCCCAGCCATTGCGACATACGGTTTGAGACGAACCGCACAAGAAGCAGAGCCGGAATTCGGAGCTGACGTCCGCCGCTTTGTCGAAAGAGACTTTTACGTGGACGACGGCCTCATATCTCTGTCAACAGAAAAGGAGGCCATCGAACTCCTGAAAAGGACGCAGAAGATGCTGATGGGTGCGAACTTACGCCTCCATAAGTTTGCTTCAAATTCGGTTGGCGTCATGGATGCCTTCCCATCGGAAGACTACGCCAACGACCTAAAAAACTTGGACCTAAGCGGCGGGAACTTACCCATGCAGCGGAGTCTCGGTCTAAGCTGGAATTTGAGGGCCGATACATTCACCTTCAGAGTGCCTGCAAGGGACACTCCGAGCACAAGGAGGGGCGTGCTGTCGACCGTGAACAGCCTTTACGACCCTTTGGGAATGACAGCTCCGGTAACCGTACAGGGCAGACTCCTGCTTAGGGAGCTAACTTCATGCGCCGCAGACTGGGATGCCCCACTCGTACTGGACGACAAATGGCAAACATGGAAGGACTCGCTTCGCGCCCTTGAGCGACTCGAGATACCACGCCGGTACTTTGCTGAATCCGTCACCAATGCTCGTCGACGAGAGATCTGCGTGTTCTCCGATGCTTCAGAGAAGATAATAGCCGCTCTGGCTTACATCAGGGTTACAGATTCCAAGGGGACGCCGCACGTGGGGTTTGTGATCGGCAAAGCGAAGCTGGCACCACGACCTGAACAAACCATCCCGAGGCTGGAGCTATGTGCCGCTGTGCTTGCCGTCGAAATCGCTGAGCTGGTGGTTAACGAAATTGACGTTCACATCGAAGACGTCAAGTACTACACGGACAGCAAGGTTGTGCTTGAGTACATCTGTAACCAGTCGAGGCGCTTCTACGTCTACGTCAGCAATCGCGTCAACAGAATAAGGAGATCCCCGAAACCCGAACAGTGGCACTACGTCCCGACTGACCAGAACCCTGCGGACCACGCCACTCGACCAGTTGCTGCTGCAGCTCTCACTCGTACAACCTGGCTCACAGGACCCAAATTCCTTCACGAACGCTCGAGTGCGGAGTCGGCAAGCGCAGCTTTCCCGCTCCACCAGCCAGAGGTCGACCCTGATATACGGCCACAAGTCTCCGTCTCTGCAACTTTCATGATGAACCAACAACTGGGTACCCATCGCTTCAAGCGCTTTTCGTCATGGACGTCACTTGTAAAGGCCTTAGCGAGTCTCGTACACATCGCTCGGTCGTTTCTGAACCCGTCACCCACTTGTCACGGATGGCACCATTGCAACAAACCTCGTACCGCGGAAGAACTAGCGCATGCTAAAAAGGTCATCCTGCGTAGTGTCCAACACGAGGAATTCGCAGAGATCATCGTTCGGCTTCGCACGGACGTACCTCAACGAAAACACTTCTCAACCAAACGCTCTCTGTGGAAGCTCGATCCTTATATCGACAACGACGACCTGTTAAGAGTTGGCGGGCGCTTACGGAATGCACACATGAACGAGGAAGAAAAACACCCGCTTATTGTTCCCAGTCGGCACCACGTCGGTTTACTACTGCTTCGGCACAGTCATGAGAAGGTCGTCAAGCATCAGGGAAGGCATTTCACGGAAGGGGCTGTTAGAGCCGCTGGCTTCTGGATTGTCGGCGGGAAAAGATGCATAAGCGCCATGATCCATCGCTGCGTCACATGCCGTAAACTTCGACGCAAGTGTGAGCAGCAAAAAATGTCAGATCTACCTGAAGACCGTCTAAACACAGACCCCCCGTTCACTTTCGTGGGACTGGACGTTTTTGGTCCGTGGGTCGTCGCCTCACGACGCACAAGAGGTGGTTTAGCCCACAACAAGAGGTGGGCAGTCCTCTTTACGTGCTTAGCCGTCCGTGCTGTGCACATAGAAGTGATAGAATCTATGGACACTTCCAGCTTTATTAATGCCCTACGAAGATTCATCGCACTTAGAGGCCCGGTTAAGCAGTTCCGTTCAGACCGAGGAACAAACTTCGTTGGTGCTTATTCTGAACTAAAGATATCATCGGTTCGCTTCGAATCCCGCAAAGTAGAAACTTTCTTAAACGAGCAAGACTGCACTTGGATATTCAACACACCGCACTCTTCGCACATGGGCGGCGCTTGGGAGCGAATGATAGGTATGGCTCGCCGAATCTTGGATTCGATGCTCCTCAACGAGGCCGTTGCATCGTTCTCTCACGAAGTCTTGACGACATTCTTCGCAGAAGTAACTGCCATCATAAACTGCAGGCCCTTAGTCCCTGTACCTTCGGACCCCGAATGTCCCTCAGTTCTCACCCCGGCAATGATTTTGACACAGAAACAGTCACCGCCAACGGCACCAGCAGGAGAGTTCAAAAGTCTTCACGTCAAGCAGTGGAGACAAGTACAGGCTCTGGCCAACACGTTCTGGCACCGATGGAGGAATGAGTACCTACCCAGTCTCCAAAGTCGTCGCAAATGGCTAACCGACCAACGTAATCTTACGGTCGGCGACGTTGTCCTATCGAAGGACGCGACAAGCAGACGCCATGAGTGGCACATGGGAAGAATCAACGCTGTGTACCCAGGAAAAGATGGAAAGGTGCGGAACGTTCAAGTATACAGACGGCCCAAGACGGAAAGAAGAAAATCTTCGAGCGGCCAGTCTCCGGTCTAGTTCTGTTGTCGTCGGAGCAGTGCCTGTAGTTTTTCGGACACATTATTGAACTAAGTGCATATAGTCTGGTATCGTGGGGATACCAGGGGGGGAGTGTTCTGTCCTGTTCGCGCATTGTTTGTTGTATTTAACTCCATTTTTAGGAGATTTGGTGGCGCCACCACAGTAGCCATGCATTCATCTTTGTCTTCAGAGCTCACGCGCATTACTCCATGTTTGAGCATACTGTTCGGACGTTCTTTTTCTGCTATGTATTATGGGTGAAATAAGCACAATCTTTTCACCTCTTTGCGAGGTTTAACTTTCTGACTGGTCAGTTTCTTGGAGTTCTGATGGAGTCAGAACAGGTGATGTACATTCCAGCTTGCTTTGTACAAGCGCCGTGAAGGTTAGGAGCTTAAGATGGAGGGTGCCAACCTGAGGGTGCGTCTAACAAAGCCTAGGGAGCGAGAAACTTTAGTTATTATGTGGTTGATGTGCTCGTTCCAAGTTAGGTTGGAGGAAAGGTGGATTCCAAGATATTTGTAAGAATCTGCTCGGGTTAATGTGATATCACTTAGAGTGTAGGGGAAGGGAGGAAGACAGGAGACCCGTCTTCGAGGAAACGACAAAATGCGACACTTTGCAATGATCAGAGGCATTTGCCACTCATTGCACCGACGCCGGATTAGTGAAAGGTCGCTTTGTAAGGTTAGTTGGTCAGAAGGAGAGAGGATTTGCCTGTACACTACACAGTCTTCAGCAAAGAGACGAATCGTGGAAGATATGCCTGAAGGAAGGTCATTTATATAGATAAGAAAAAGGAGAGGGCCGAGGACAGAACCTTGAGGGACACCAGAAAGCACAGCTACATTTGGGGATAGGTGGTTGTTGCAAGTAACAAATAACGTACGATTAGTCAGAAATTGAGCTACCCAACGGACGACATACGGGTTGAGGTTAAGCAGAGAGAGTTTGTATAGAAGCTTAGAGTGCGGCACCATATCGAAGGCCTTGCGAAAGTCTAAGAAAGCGGCGTCAGTCTGATGATTATTGTCCGTGTGGAGAAGGATGTCGTGAACAAAACTGGCAACTTGAGTTTCACACGAAAAGAGCTTTCGAAACCCGTGCTGCAAGGGATAGAAGAAGCATTTTTCTTCAAGGTACTTAACTACGTTGGGGAAGATTATGTGTTCGAGAATTTTACATACTATAGAAGTGAGTGAAATGGGGCGGTAGTTATTAACGATGTGGCAGCTGCCTGATTTGTGAATAGGGACAATCTTCACCGTCTTCCAGTCCTGCGGTAAAGCAGAATCTTGGAGTGACTGAGTAAATATGCAACATAGAATCTTGCTGGAAATAGATCTCGTGTTGTATAGAACCTTCGGGTTAATAGAGTCCGGACCAGCACTTGACGACAGCTTAAGTGACTCAACGATTTTACAAATGCCATGAGTGCTGATATGAATGGGGACCATAGGTGAGGAGGCGATTACTGATAATGGAGTTTGGGGTACCCGTAATCGGTGTTGAGAATGGATGAGAAGGAGGAAGCAAAAGCGTTGGCGCAGTTGTTGTCGGCGATAGTATCGCCGTTGGTGTCAGACTGATAAGGTGGGATTTTGGCGGAGACAAAACTTTCCAAAATTGTTTTGGTTTATTCGTCAAGAGAGACGGGAGGTCGATGGTAAAGAACTTATGTTTCACTTCCTTGATCGAGCGCATGTATTCCCATTCACAGTAGTGAAATTTAGCCCATGATACGTCGTCGCCAAGACGCTTTGCCTTCCTGAATAAACGCTTTTTCTTGGCTAGCAAGATTTTGAGACTTTTCGTGAACCAAGGATTGTGATCATAAGCTTTCACTCTTATCTTTGGAACATGGTACTCGGTAAGGTAGTTTCTGCTGTCACGAAAGAGGGACCAGTTATCCTCAATGGAGTGAGGCGAGGTGTCATGAAAGGAATTTTCATACAGAGCTTCAAGATCCTCGTTGATGGCTTGGAAGTTAGCTCGAGCGTAGTCGTATATGGTTTTATCGTTGAATTTATGAACATTTGGACGACTTGAAGAGATATCGAAGAAAATGGCTTTGTGGTCACTGAGACCATCAGTGACATGCAAAGAAGTGATGTGCTCAGGATAGGAGTTTAAAACCAAGTCAAGGGTTGACTGTGTGGCATGAGTTGTTCGGGTAGGATGTGGAACGACCTGCGATAGATTAAATGTAAGGCATAAATCCACAAAGAATGTCTCTTGTGAACTCCGGGAAAGATTGCAGTGGAGCAAGTCCCAATTTATTGACCGTACATGTATCAGGGTATATTGAAGGTATATATTACTGTATATGTAACAGGGCAGATTTCAAGATTCCTGAGCGCGCACAGACGGCTATCTCAGTTGTCTCGCGACGTAACAGACGGAGAAAGACACCGGCTGTCACACACACAGCCATCCCGAAAGCTACACCCCTCTTTGTTGATGCACCCAGGAATCCACAGGAAAACTGCCGAAGCTCGTATTAAGTACCTGTAGCCTGAACTACAAACAGTTTAGTGCAGACTCCACAAAACGAAAACTGCTGATTGCTGATTTCATGGGCGCGGCCATGCGAGCCGAGAAGGACAGTTCAACAGAGGAGCAATTTTAGGTGAGTTCGAACGTGGCTCTAGTCGTCGGTGCAACAATTTCCAGAGTGAACCGACCTCAGCTCAGACAACGCTTTTTCATTATTTTTCTTTTTAGTAGTTTTTTTTTATTCATTTCCAATTCTAATTCCAATTCCAGCTCAACCGCTCAGCGCGCTGACACTAGTGCAACGTCGAGTCAATAAATCTCTCGCTTCCCTAAGGAGAAGAGTACTTGAAGTACGAGGGGTGTTCAAGTCAAACCGGCACTTTCTGTCTCCTGAGTGTACGAACGGCTCGCGCTACTTTTTTTTCGTCATTTTCACACGCGACAGGTCTTCGCGTTCACCACGTGGTGGTCCAAAGTTTGTGCGAAACAGAAGACACGTGCTGTACAAGATGGCCGACAACGAGGTGAGCGCGCACATGAATGAAGGCGTAAAGTCATCTGAAATTCACAGAAGGCTTCAGGCTTAGTATGGCCACGATACACTTAGCCGCAGCAAAGCGTTTGAGTGGCATAGCATTTCACTCCTTAGTCTAAACCCACATCAAAACGGTGGAAGCATCTGGGCTCGCCAGCTCCCAAGAACTTCCGAAGCACCCCGTCTGCGGGTAAGGTCATCGCCGCGGTTTTCTGGGACAAGGCTGGCGTTGTTCATGTTGATTTTCTGCCCAGTGGTACCACCATCAATAGTGTACATTACTGCCAGGTTCTCAGGGGTATGCATAAGGCGCTGAAGCAAAAGCAGCCGGGCCTCATCACCAAAGGAGCCCTCCTCCTAAAGGACAATGCACGCCCGCATACTGCGCATCTCACGACACGCACCTTGCAGGAACTTGGCTGGGAGTTGCTGCCACATCCCCCTTACAGTCCGGACCTCGCCCCCAGCGATTTCCATCCTTTCGGGCCACTGAAGGCGTTCCTTGGGTGCCGCCACTTCAGCTGCGACGATGAGGTCAAGAATGCGGTCCGATCATGTCTGCTATGCGCCGGTAAGAATTTCTACGCTGCTGGCATCCAAGCCCTCGTGAAACGCTGGGACAAGTGCATTAGTGAAAAATAAAATTAACTTCACGTCTGTAAGTTCATTTTACTTTTGCAAAAAATGAAAAGTCCCGGTTTCACTTGAACGCCCCTCGTATATTGGTGTTTTGTGATTCCTTTTTCCTCTCTCTACGTTCCAGAAACATACGGTTTCCGAGCCAAGACAATATAGTTGCCAGCGCAGTTGACATACAGAAGTATATACGGATCCCGTACCGTGAAGACCACCACCCCAAACGTGGTTGCCACGGTTTCGGTTTTGGCCCATTTGCATGTCAAAATTCAGGGATAGATATTTTAATACACGTACGTGTTTCAATTTTTTTTAAATGTGGTGTGGATTTTAACTAGCACAGTCTCCCATATCGGTATCTGGCTCTTGTTCAAGACGTCCTTATTAGAGTTAATTAATGAATTTAATTGATTAGTCATCCTTATTAGTCATTATAATTTTTCTTGGAAAAGATAGGCGCCCGTGGAACTCAACTCTGAAAATTACGTGCTCTCGTGACTTTTTTAATAAAAATTTCTCCAAGCTGAAACACACACACACACACACAAAATAAACGGGAACGTGCCACAAAGGCATACTTCGTGGTCGTAGCCATTTTTAATAGAGATTTTTTTAACTAAAACAACTAGGACTACGTGTACATTAGTTTCGCACTTACGCGTATGCGAGTGGAGGAAAACCTTATCTGCAAGGTATTTTGGCATTCTAATTTCCATAATTCACTAAGATGTATTTTTTTTATGAAGCTGTTTTTCTTTCTTTCGAGAAACAGAAAGACCAGAATTGCTGGCAATCATTTTAGATATGAGATGAATCCTTCATCTGTATGCTTCAAATTATTATCCAAAGAGGTGACATTTGTTTGTAGTGCACCGTTTCAGGTTTTCCATTACGGAGATACCGCGCTCGCACTAACTCGGAAGTCCATCACGGCAAGGGGGAGCGAGCCCTAACCTAACCTAACCTAACCTAACCTAAGCCAACCTAACCTAACCTGAAGAAGAGCACTGCGGGACATGGAGTTAGAGATTGAGAAGTGCGGCATATACAAAAAGGTAATCAGAGTGAAAATTTTCCTCTTTTTTTTTGGGGGGGGGGGGGCAGAGCCACCGTGAAAACTCGAGGAGCGGTGGACTGTTCCTCCTGCCCCCACATTCCGATTGATACCGAAACTAAACAGGCGCAGCTTTCCAAGCTAGGGCTCCGGAACGAACCGACTACAGTAAAAACGATAAAGAAAAGAAAGAAAAAGAAAGCAAAGAGAGGAAGGAAGCAGCAAAAAAGGCATATTCACTTAAACCGCAACGGGACAAAAACCATTGCAAACACGTTTTTCTTGTGCCGGCCATCGGCATTTAGCAGCCTCTCTGAACCCTTATGTGGATTAGGTCCAAATAATGACAAATGAGCAAGCAAGCATCCTCGCTGCTCACTTTTTGGTGTTTTACGTCGTTTGAAGTGCAAATTGTTGCGCCCTCCACTAGCCCCACATTCGCGTTCACCTAAAATTGCTCCTCTGTTGAACTGTCCTTGTCGGCTCGCATGGCCGCGCCCATGAATTCGGCAATCAGCTGTTCTCGTTTTCTGGAGTGTACACTAAACTGTTTACAGTTCAAGGTACAGGTACTTAATCCGAGTGGGAAAGCCTCGGCGGTCTTCCTATGGATTCGTGGGTGCATCAACGAAGATGGGCATAGTTTTCGGAATGGCTGTGTGTGCGACAGCTGATATCTTTCCTCTTCTGTGCCTGTGTGCGCCCTGACACATATACAATAATATAAATGTTATACTACTGTGCGCATGTCACGTATGCTGTAGGATAGGGGTCCGTCATGACACAGTGAGAAACAATGCGACGGACCTGACGGAAAGCACGTTAGCACGGTTCCCGAGTGTTTGTGTGCTGAACTGAACTTCTATTATTTAAAAACAACTTCAATATATTGCAGTTGTAGCGAGACACTTTCATCTGATACTGTACCATTAAATAGGATGGGAATCCATTATGGTTTAGAATTATTTTTCCTTTGCAATGTTCCCACACTAATCTTGGTGACAAGTTGTCTCTCATTAAATTCCTTTTGAGTTGTATCACACTGCTTGCAGCATAATGTGAGAATGAGAAAATGTATGCTTCACATGTTCTCAGCATCCTCTACAGCAACTGCTCTTGGGCTTAAAATCCAGAAGCAACACACGAAAAAAAAAAAGTAGAACAGACGACACCGCAAAAAGGACACGACAAAATGATTGGGTCTGTGTTATGCTATACATTTGTGTGTGTGTGTGTGTGTGTGTGTGTGTCTGGTTCTGCATTTTTGTGATCATGTGCCATGTTGTCGGCACCCTTGCCCTCTTGTCACAAAAGCAGCCTCAGACATAAAAATGCAGACAAAAAAGTAGAGAACTCCAACTTAACATAACAAGAGAGAACAAAGATGGGGACACAGGAAGCTTCTAGGGTCTTGGCACATACGCGGTGACCCCTCGGTTTGTAACAAAAATCGTGGCCCCTCCCCGAACAAAACTCCAATCTCCTTAAATAGCGACCGGTTGTACAATCCCTCATCAGGTTTGGCACTGATGATGTCCGTCGCATGACGGACGAAACGTCTGAATAAACCTTGTTATTTTAACGATGAAAATTTCTACGAAACGATGAAAAATTAATGAGACTTTGTATGTATTTGTCCCTTTTATGTTGTTCCAGCCTCAGAACATCAGTTCTTTCTTGTTATTTTGTTATGTTAAGCCGGAGTTCTCTACTTTTTTGTCTAGTTATGTCGTCTCCCGGCTTTTGGAGTATTTTTGTATAAAGATGCAGGTTGTGAGAGGCACAAACACTGCTTACATTGCTAACCTGTCTATCACAAGGCACGTGAAAGGACTGCCAAATTAAACATAATTCCAATAGAAGGGAAAGTAAACATTGGAATAACAGGTAAAGGTAAAGCACTGAAGTGTTGGCATTCTACTGATGTGTATGATATATATCTCTATTTAACCCATGACATATATGTTCTCAAAAATTAACTTCTTGCATTCAACATCAAGATGCTATACAATTCCATCAAAGCGACTCGTCTTTACACGGACACGTGGCACACCATTTTGGCACAAAGATTTGATATCTCTGCTTGTTGGACATATCAAACAAATACTGTGCCAAAATTGTGTTACCTACATGACATGCTGCATCTGCTGAGATATGTTACGGGAGAAATACTCCTGAAGCGATTAAAGGAAGTGCATACGAGTACATATGTTTTGCAAAGTTGTTCCAAAGTTCCAAGTAGTTGTTACAAAGTATGTTCGCGTTGAATTGGCAAAGCATTAGTCATCTCATCACAAATTGATGAAAGAAACTAGTGAGAAATGCAAAGCCGCAAGTACTGTTGCATGGCCATGTTCACAATGGGCAATGACGCTTTTCACTTTGCGTACCGCGGACGGAGTATGCTCAATGAGTGGTTTGCAGTGTTTATGATTGATGTAGGCCATGGCAACTACCGATGAACTTCGCAGATTATGCAATGATATCTTTTGTGCACAAGACAAACCTCAATATATTCCCATGTAATTTTGATTTTACAATTAATTGAGTTGAGGGTTTCAGGTATTTAGGTGTGCACCTCTCTTCTGATATTTAGTGGGAATCACACAGTAGTTACGCATCCTCTAAGCCTCTTTAAAAAATTGTCTTCTTGAAGTGGACACGAAAACTACCTTTCGCAGACAGTACACTGCTGGCATACAAAACCCTTGTACACAGTGCCTTGGAAACGGTACAAATGACATCATACTGTTCATCATAAAAACAAATGACATCATACTGTTCAACAGTGCCACCAATTTGGTACAGTTGAGCTACGCTCAAAGCTAGGGGGGACGAGTTCGCGTCTAAAAGGCACGGTCTTGAGGGGATTACGGTGGTCTCTGAGAGAGCACGCGACTTTCGGTCCAACTTTTCTTTCAAGAGGAGGCAGTGAGCAAGTGCCCATTCGTGGAACCCAGCCCTTCCCTTCCGATTTGTTGCGGTATTAGTCTGTCTACCAATGTCATGATGACATTTATATTCTGTTGAGTTTCTTACGTGCTGTCCGGGACATGTGTGTAGGTAGGTATGCAAAGAATTTTTTTATTATTAACCTTTTTTGTAGTTTGAATCCCTCGAAAAACTATTGCACAGCACTGTCACAGGGCGACAAATTTTCAGTCATTACGCACAGGCAGATGCGCCCAAGTAATTTTCCATGACCACCACATGCAACACTCGTGGTCAGCCACAAAGAGAGCACGTGTCCATCACGAGGACCAGAATAGCAGTACAGCCGTGAGAACGTCGTGGTTCTCACGTAACCAAAAGGGACTTCGGCATAGATTCCGAGAATGTGGCACGCGTGGTGACCCTTTTTCGTAGGGAAGAATGGGTTCGTTTCGTGGAAGCGCCTGAGGGTGCCCCGTCTGCCGAGGGATTAAAAAGGAGCGACCGGCCGAAAGTAGGTTGTCGTCCCATGGTCAGCGGATAGTGAAAGTCGTAACGAGATAGCGGCGGTTTTGCCGCCGGAGATAATTGGAGGTGCGGAAGGAGCGGATCGGCGAAGATCTGAGTGACGGCAGAGTTTTGAAGACATCGCAGGGAGCTGCGACAGAAGTTGTGCAACCCAGAATTTTGAAGACATCGCAGGGAGCTGCGACAAAAGTGGTGCAACCCGGAGTTTTGAAGACATCGCAGGAAGCTGCGACATTTTGTGAGAATTAGTTTTGTGTGTGAGCGTGACCAGGAAGAAGGAAAGCATCCGACGTGATCCAGAGGGCCGCCCGGCAGTATCGACTGCAACGAAGCCGACCGCCTCCAAGTATCGTCCGCCTCAGAGATAAGTTGTGTTTGAACTTTGCTTTTCATTGTACGAACTTTGCGGAACTATTTTAGAAAGTAGTTGGGCAATCGGTGCGTATTTCGCGTTAGGCCGCATAGCATCAGTGGGGTGCAGTATATGTCTCATTTATGTGTCGGGATTGATACTTGAGCTGTTCCTGTCGTGTGCTACTTTGATTGATGTTATGTCTTTTGCGAACGAGTAAATTGTTGTTACTGGTTACGAAAGCAATGTGTCCTCGACCTCTTGTTCATCGACTGGCCAATCTCCACCCTACCCGCTGAGTTCGAATACCTTCATCGATCTCGGAGCTGGGGGATATCACGCACGATCCCTGAGCCCCGTGACATATTTCTGGCGTCCGCGACAGGACTCAGGAACAGTGGTGGAGAAAAGGTTTCGTCGGTGAACTTGTGGTCGAGTTTTGCGAAGTTTGAGACGTGTACGCCATGGATTTGCCCGAGCTTGTAGCGATTGGGAAGGAATTAGGCCTTCAGGGTGCCGCGTTGAAAGAATGGGTTGAGAAGGAACAGAGAGAAAGGCGAGCGCAAGAAAGAGAACTATTGAAGGAACAGCTGCATGCGAGAGAGCAAGAACAAATTCGAGAAACTGAAGCAGCGAAAGCTAGGGCAGAAGAAATAAAACTTAAGATTAGACTGCAAGAGCTACAGAACCAGGGTGCAACTGGATCAACGCAGAGCGCTACGCGCGACGTAAGCAGCACGCTGCCCATAAGTCCTCATAGGTGGCTTGCGCCATTTGATGAAAAGAAAGATGATCTCGATGCCTACTTGCTGCGTTTCGAACGACTGGCGACGGGTCAACGGTGGGCAAAAGAACAATGGGCTACAGCGCTCAGCGTGTGCCTAAGCGGAGATGCTTTAGGTGTGTTTGCCAGGCTGACCCCAGAAGATTCCGCCGATTATGATAAAGTGAAGCTCGCGCTCCTTCAGCGGTTCCGACTCACAGCGGAGGGGTTCAGAGAGAAATTCCGAAGCGGGAAGCCTATGGAGGGAGAAACAGGCACGCAGTTTGCAGCACGACTGAGTAACCTCTTCGACCGCTGGGTAGACCTCTCCGAAACGAAGCATGACTACGTGAACCTACGAAATTTGCTCCTGACCGAACAGTTCATTAAGGGTTGCCAGCCTAAGCTTGCCGTGTTCCTGCGAGAACGAAAAACTGAATCGCTGACCGATTTAGCTAAACTAGCGGATCGCTACTTGGAAGCCCAATGTCAGAGCAGTCTTGGGAAAAACAAGAACGAAGAAGTGGAAGTAGTAGGAGAACCAAAACGAACGACAAACGTGAAGCAAGTACGGGACAGAGAAGAAAACCGTAACCCGAGACGATGTTATTTGTGTAACAAGATAGGGCATGTGGCCTCAGAATGCAGATCGCGACAAGGAAGACAAGTGGGTGTAACGTGCTACACGTGTGGTAAAGCAGGGCACACCGCAAGACAGTGTTGGGAAAAAGCACCGGCCAAGCCCCAGGCATCGTGCATCGTAGCCCCGAGGACGGAGAAACGTAACTCCGCAGACGACTGCATCAGTGAAGGATACATCGAACTGAAAAATGGAGTGAAGCTGCCAGTGGTGAACGCCTTCGTCTCGCCAAAGACTTTGCTCCAGGTCGAGGGTATGCCAGTGGTCACGGGAAAATTGGGAGAACATCGCGTGACAGTGCTGCGCGACACGGGAAGCAATACAGTTATCGTCAGAAAGATGCTCGTCAAGGAGGAAGACCTGACGGGAGAAGTAGGTCAAGTGTACTTGGTGGACGGGACTGTAAGAAACCTTCCAGAGGCGAGGATATCTGTGAAGACGCCGTTTTTCAGCGGGATCCTGACGGCCAAGTGTATGGAAAACCTCCTCTACGACGTGATCCTAGGAAACGTGCCCGGAGCCCGAGAACCAAGCGACCCAGACCCCAATTGGGAATCATGTGAAGCGACAGATGCCGAGAGGCTGCAGACGCAACTCGTCAAGGATGAAGAGACAGAGGAACTGAGTGCCGCAGTGGAGACGAGGAGACAGGCCAAGGAAAAGACTCAAGGGAGGAGAGAACGGCCATCACTCCGAGTACCGGAAATACACGAATGGCCAGCGCAGCCCGGAGAAATTGCGAAGGAGCAACAAGAGGATGTCACTTTGAAGTGCTGTTTTGACCGAGTCGGGCAGAGACTTCAATGCCGCAATGAAAACAACAGTTACGAGTTCGTTGTAAAGGAGGGTATTTTGTACCGGTTGTACCGAATGGGAGCTGGAAAAGAATTTCTGCAGATGATCGTGCCAAAGACGTTCAGAGAAGCAGTATTGAAGCTGGCACATGACGGCATTATGTCAGGGCATCAGGGTGTGCAAAAGACTACGGACAGGGTCCTAACGGAATTCTTCTGGCCAGGCGTACAAGCGGATGTCAAGCGATTTGTCAAATCCTGCGACCAGTGTCAACGGACAACCCCAAAAGGAAAGGTGGCCAAGGTACCTCTCGGAAAGATGCCAACGATCGAGACGCCATTCCAGCGCGTTGCCGTCGACATCGTTGGACCAATCTCGCCAGCCACCGCGAAGGGGAACCAATACATCCTCACGATGGTCGATTATGCGACACGCTACCCGGATGCCGTGGCCCTACCTAGCATCACAACGGAAAGGGTAGCAGAAGGCCTTGTAGAAATGTTCACCCGGACGGGGATCCCGAGGGAAATCTTGAGCGATCGGGGACCCGTTTTTGTGTCGGATGCCATTCGGGAAGTGAGTCGCCTGCTGTCCCTGAAGCAACTTCACAGCTCTCCGTACCACCCGATGGGCAACGGACTTGTTGAAAAATTTAATGGGACCATCAAGATCATGTTGAAGCGCATGTGCGAGGAGCGACCGAGAGATTGGGACCGGTACCTGTCGCCGCTGTTATTCGCGTACCGTGAGGTTCCCCAAGCGAGCCTTGGCTTCTCGCCATTCGAACTCCTCTACGGACGCCATGTGAGAGGGCCGCTCTCAGTGCTGCGTGAATGGTGGACCAACGAGGACATCGAAAGTGACGTGGAGACCACGTACGAGCATGTATTCCAACTGCGGAACAAACTTGAGGAAACGTGCAAGCTAGCGCACGAGGAGCTGGAGCGAGCGGGGGCAAGATACCGGCAGCAATACAATAAGAAGGCCCGCCAGAGACGACTCGAAGTAGGACAAAAGGCTCTAATCCTTCTCCCCACAGACAGCAACAAACTTTTGATGCACTGGAAGGGGCCTTTCCCTATCGTCGGGAGGAAAGGAGAGGTCGACTACATCGTGGATCTAGGTCACACGACGAAGGTGTTTCACGCCAACCTCCTCAAGCGGTACGAGGAGAGAGAAGAAGCAGAGGGAGGACAGACAAAAGTGTGCAGCGTCGTGTCGATAGAAGAAAATGAAAGGGACGAGACAGTACCAATGCTCAGCTTGGAGAAGAAAGAAGACCACAACGACATTGTTTTGGCAGGAAGGTTGAATGATCGACAACGCAGCGAAGCAAGTCAACTGGTACGACAGTTCAGCACCATTATGTCGGACGTGCCGGGTAGTACAGATTTGGAAACATGTCGGTTGGAGTTGTCTACGGCGAAACCGGTACACACAAGGCAGTACCCGCTACCGTTCGCAGTGCGAAACACTGTGGAAGACGAGATCCAGAAGATGTTGGGCCTGGGCATCATAGAAAAGTCAAGCTCGCCATACAACTCCCCTGTATTGGTAGTGCGGAAGCCAGATAACACGCATAGGCTCTGTGTTGACTTCCGTAGGTTAAATGAGGTGCTGAAAGCAGATGCGGAACCAATCCCAAGGGCTGACCATATGTTTGCAGACATCGGGGAGAAGACGTTTTTCACCAAACTAGACTTCAGTAAGGGCTACTGGCAGATACCTTTAGAAAGAGAGTCAAGGGCGAAGACTGCCTTTTCGACGGAATCCGGCCTGTACCAATTCCGGTACATGCCATTTGGTCTAAAGACCGCTCCAGCAGTTTTCACAAAGGTGATGCGAAAGCTCTTCGACGACCTGCCAGACGTCCGTCACTACTATGATGACGTTTTGGTAGCAAGTGACACGTGGAGCGAGCATATGGCGACACTTAAACAAGTGTTCGAGAAGATCCGCGATGCAGGTCTTACAGTGCGGCCAACGAAATGCGAGATAGGCCACGACGAAGTAAATTTCCTGGGCCATAAGATTGGGAAAGGGAAAGTGTCTCCAGTCGCAAAGTTAGTCGAGAAAATCCAAAAAGCAGAGCGACCAGTCACGAAGAAGCAGGTTAGGTCATTCTTGGGACTAACCGGATACTACAGGGATTTCATACCCCACTACGCAGAGGTAGCTGCGCCGCTAACAAGCCTGACGAAAAAGGGAGGAAGCAACACCGTGGTATGGGAAGAGGCACACGAGGAAGCCTTCAATGACTTGAAGCGAAGGTTGACAGAAGCTCCGATTTTACGGCTGCCTGATCTAGACAAGGACTTTGTACTACGAACCGACGCCTCGGAAAAGAGTCTCGGGGCGGTGCTACTGCAAGAGTATGAGGGTGTGTTGCATCCGGTAGCATACGCTAGCCGGAAGTTGTTGGCCCGAGAAGCAGCGTACGCCACCATCGAGAGGGAAGGACTCGCTCTTATTTGGGGAATTCATCGGTTCCACCCGTACCTCTACGGCAAGCCATTCGTCCTGCAAACGGACCATCAGCCCCTTCTCCACATCAACCGAAGCCGACACACAAACGCACGCGTGATGCGTTGGAGTTTGCAGCTACAGGAATATGATTTCCGTGTGGAATATGTAAAGGGAAGGGAGAATGTCGGCGCAGACTATCTAAGTCGGATGTAATGACTTGTGAGGGGCCAACAGATTGTATATATTGAACTATAAGTGCCTCTAAAATGAATACTGTACTTTAATTTATTGTGTTTCCGCATATTTGTAGTGATTATCCCTTATTGTTGTGTACACTTGCGTTGTATAGTTGTGTATACTTGTGGCTTGCGTTTGTATATACAATAGGTGTAGTGAGAATGTTGTGCAATCACGTGACCCTGTGTTATAACTCTTGAATGTGATGTTTCTGTAATTGTTTCGTAGTCTCATTTCCATTCTGTTGAATGAGTTCCATTGAGTTGAGGCGTTGAAGTGTATGATACCATTAGTTTGATTTGTCTGCACCTGTGAAGATGTTGAATATTATTGTATAATATTCTTGAAGGGGGGAGTCGTGTCACAGGGCGACAAATTTTCAGTCATTACGCACAGGCAGATGCGCCCAAGTAATTTTCCATGACCACCACATGCAACACTCGTGGTCAGCCACAAAGAGAGCACGTGTCCATCACGAGGACCAGAATAGCAGTACAGCCGTGAGAACGTCGTGGTTCTCACGTAACCAAAAGGGACTTCGGCATAGATTCCGAGAATGTGGCACGCGTGGTGACCCTTTTTCGTAGGGAAGAATGGGTTCGTTTCGTGGAAGCGCCTGAGGGTGCCCCGTCTGCCGAGGGATTAAAAAGGAGCGACCGGCCGAAAGTAGGTTGTCGTCCCATGGTCAGCGAATAGTGAAAGTCGTAACGAGATAGCGGCGGTTTCGCCGCCGGAGATAATTGGAGGTGCGGAAGGAGCGGATCGGCGAAGATCTGAGTGACGGCAGAGTTTTGAAGACATCGCAGGGAGCTGCGACAGAAGTTGTGCAACCCAGAATTTTGAAGACATCGCAGGGAGCTGCGACAAAAGTGGTGCAACCCGGAGTTTTGAAGACATCGCAGGAAGCTGCGACATTTTGTGAGAATTAGTTTTGTGTGTGAGCGTGACCAGGAAGAAGGAAAGCATCCGACGTGATCCAGAGGGCCGCCCGGCAGTATCGACTGCAACGAAGCCGACCGCCTCCAAGTATCGTCCGCCTCAGAGATAAGTTGTGTTTGAACTTTGCTTTTCATTGTACGAACTTTGCGGAACTATTTTAGAAAGTAGTTGGGCAATCGGTGCGTATTTCGCGTTAGGCCGCATAGCATCAGTGGGGTGCAGTATATGTCTCATTTATGTGTCGGGATTGATACTTGAGCTGTTCCTGTCGTGTGCTACTTTGATTGATGTTATGTCTTTTGCGAACGAGTAAATTGTTGTTACTGGTTACGAAAGCAATGTGTCCTCGACCTCTTGTTCATCGACTGGCCAATCTCCACCCTACCCGCTGAGTTCGAATACCTTCATCGATCTCGGAGCTGGGGGATATCACGCACGATCCCTGAGCCCCGTGACAAGCACCAGAACACAAAGTCTACATAATGTCCCAGTTTCACCAAACTTTTCAGCATCTGAACTAAGATGAACGGTCATTAAACTATCTGCTTCACTAAAGGAGTTATTATTACTGAAATATTCACCACATCACCGATGGAAAAAAAGAAGTGTCTGTTAAGTTCAAGAATTGGCAACCCTTGATATTGGTTCAGTTAACCAGAGTTGGTGAAACCGGGCCTATAGAAGCCACCGAAACATTCATCACATCACAAACAAAGTTTGTAAAAAGAATTGAGTGCTAGCATGAAGTGTTGGCAATTGTGAGTAGCATTTGAACTGCTGCCTATGTAGCTGCAGCATAATTACAAGTAATGCAGAAAAAGTAGTACAAAATGTGAGGGTACTCTACTCTATCTTCCTCTGCGTGGTACTAAAAACTGTGATGATTTTAAGTGCTCATCGTCTTGGCCCAGTCTCTGTAGAAGATTTATCAGCCATTTGTGTTCCTATTTGTGGTACTGTGGCAAACTAGCCACTCCACCCACATACCAGCATTCCTAGGTTACACATAACAACTAGTTGAAGTGTATACGAAGAGGGGAGTCAAGACCCACTAGATAAAGAAAAAACAAAATACAGAAACCGACACTGAAGATTTTTGTTTAAGTTTATCTTGTACAAGCTTTCGCGTGTCCTACCTGAGGAAGCGTGGACCTCCACGCGAAAGCTTGTACAAATTAAACTTGAACAAAAATATTCAGTGTCGGTTTCTGTATTTTGTTTATATAACATGTAGTTATAAGAGTGGTTTAAACCACCTCGCAGAAGTTGCAGATGCTGTTCATCAACTTTATTTTGAGATGGACAAGGGGTTTCATTGACTGGGGCGATACTCTACGTCATAGCTGCTGGTGGTGTGAGGAAGGAAATAATGTCCCATGGAGTCCAAAATTACCAAAAGAGCTTTGAGAGCAGGCATTCGTGGACTCGATTTAGCCATAGGCCAAGCCATTTTAGAGAGTGGGGCAGGAGTTTAGATTATTGAGAGATCTGAAAGTGGCAGTTTGGAAAGCTCGGTAGTGTGGACAATGACAAAGAATATACTCTGGGTCTTCTACAGCACTGCAGTGACAGCATCTGAGAGAGTCAACTTGCCTCATGTGGTAATGACACTGAGCTGTAAATGCCCCATTGAGTCACAGTCCATGAGTCACAGTGCACCATCTTGGCGAGAAGTGTTTTGTGGCATCCAGAAACCAAGCTCTGGGTCAACATTGCTCAATATAGACGGGAGCAAAATGTCAGTTGTCCATTGACAGGAAGACTATTTATACAATCCATTGATGTGTTGGTGAACGAGATCTGCTTTCTACATGACCAGTAACAGTCCTTTGCTATCTTTCACTGTGATTTAATTAAACACATCCCTCATGTGACTGTGTTCCCGGCGCAGTTTTACCTTGCTGAACCACTTTTCGCGGCTCTTATCAAACATAACATTAGCGGTTCTTCGTAGGCTGAGGCCGAGGAAAGTAAGAGACGTTTACATGATGTTTACGTGATTACCGTCGTGACAAATGGTCGACACAGCAGTTTTGCGGTACGTTTTATATGTTGCTCATCCTGGATGTTTTTCGCTACCCGATTTCTTGTCCAAAACAGCTACGACTGCATCAATGTCACTTCACCCATGAATTCTTTCATGAGTTGCACACGCGTGTTAGCACACCAAGTCGTTACACGTCTGAAAAATACCTGACGAAATCGGCAGAAGAAACGTATGCTTTATTAGAGCTTGCAGTGATTATCCTTTTTATGCAGCACATCCCGTAACACCATACGGCTCCGTCATCACTCCATTTTCTCAAATAGCCTCGTCCCCAATGGTAGCCGAACGGCCGAACCGCTGAAGCGTTGTTTTCCTAGTATTCATACGCGTAGTTATTTACGCCTGTAACTTAATTAAATTAATGAATAATTGAGAGATACATGCTGAATACGACACAGAATTGCATAAAGGCTCATTATTCTGGAGTGTGACCTTCTTAAACCCTGATTTTCTCACGTAAAACACTGAACTTCACAGACCCATTGTGGTTTATTTTGACAGCTTGAATTTCAGAGGATTGGAGTTTGAAGGGTGGATTTCTTAGCGTGGATTTCAAAAGTTTTATTATTAAGAGTGTGTAACAGGGTACACCCCAGCAGGCGCTGTCTATCGCTCATGCGCATGGTTTTCTTCGGTTCGCTTTGGCTGCTGTAACGCACTTTTCTCGCCGCCGCATGTAGTTCGCATAATTTCGAGCGTTCCACTAAGTCTGCAGCGTATTAGTGGGTTTGTATTGTTTTTCCCACTTGATGGTGTCGTTCTAACTACCCGCCTGACATTTCAACTGTTCGCAAGCAGAAGTGTTTCTTATAACCGCCAGCAAACCAGTCATTCTCGTTTGAAATGTCAGAGTGAAGACGCGGATCTCAAGACAAATCACTCTTCGCCTTCAGGATTTTTGCTGTTTCGGGTCTGTAATTAATATAACTGTGAAGTAATATGTTCGACTGCGCCATGCATTCTCATTGTCTGTTTTACCCTATTTGCAGGCGATCAGCACAACCACAGGGGGACAGAACGCAAGATGAAACCGTTAGCGACTGTATGCTTTGTGTAAGCGGTATGTCATATGTCTCTGCACTACTCTAAATGGGTATACTGCCACCGTGTTTTGTGGAACGATATTTCTTGCAGGTTGACTGTATATGACGCAAGAGAGACGCAAGCATCGTGTTGAATGTGGTGGAGCCTCCTGCTTGTCATGACAAGGTTTACAAGTGCTTCTGCGGAAGAAAGACAAGTTGGACCGGAAACCAGGACATACTCGTAGGTGTGCTCTTTTTCGTTGTTGTTCACCGTTCGATCATTCCCGATTTTGTGCACCCACGAATTCAACGCTCAGGTGTGTTGGTGATAAATGGATATGCTTTGAAAGGTATGTACTCGTGAGTGATAAAGTGATTTGTTGCTGCTCTCTACTGTTTTGTGTGGGTTCCTGCGGTTACTCATCTACCGCAGTCATGAGGGGCTTTCTTCCCCTGTATATAATTTATGTAGAACTTATGCATAGAATATGTATACAGCCAGTTTCGAAGTTGGGGCTAACATGTATACAGTTTCTAAACAATGTGCTTTTGAGTTTGTATACATTTTGGCTACCTAATTTGTAACCACTCCCGCGCCCATTTCTTAGAAGAACCATATAAAAACTAGATAGGAGATGTATGCATTATGTATCTGCCTTTAACCCACCTAACCCAGGATTTTGTACATAGTTGGTATACAATCTGGAAGTCTTTTTTCACAAAGGAGTAGCCATTATGTATCATGCAATATGCATCATCACCATGCATAGTGCAGTCATAATGTATTCATAATGCAAAATTCAAATACATTCCGTGGTTCTTCAACATCATATTGCACCAAATCAGGCTCACAATGCGGTTCGTTTCAAGTACATTTATTGCCAGAGAAGTAATCCGCACTCCCCCTGTAGGCTTTGGAGATTATTGCAATTGCTATAGCAACGTGTCGTTTGTTAGTTAGCGGGATAGCCAAAATGACAATAATGTATAATTCATAATGCATTCATGCACATAACATTGAATGCATCATGCATTATTATGCATTATACACAATGTATTATGCATCACGCACCATGCATCGTCCATACCGTGCACAATTCAAAGACGTCCCGCGTTTCCCCCAACATCATACGTCTGTTCGATTAGACTTGCACTCCTTGGCAGAACTAGGCCAGCTCCAGTTCAACGGTGCAACACTAGTGCCGTCGCGACACGAATATCGAAGTGCAGCGCTAGTGCAGGCCTTCTGCTCTCCGCGAGTCTTAACGCCGCTACGGATTGTAAGAACGCGTGTGACATTTCAATCACATGTGCATTGCTGCTTTTTAATTTCAAACACAATGAACTGTTCAACAATTGTGCAAACAGCCATGGAACTTGTGGATTCTGACAGCGAGGACGAAGAATTCGACGACCTGGTAACCGTGATAGCGTTGAATCATCTGCGAACTGACAGGAACCGTGTACCAATGTACACTGAAACCGTAGTGTATCGTTATTTCCACTTCGAATTCAAACGTCTCTTCCGCCTCTCTCAGGATAAGTTCGAGAATTTGGTTCGATATTATTATTTGCCTTGTGTCGTCTGCTGCCATTGCCGCCATTACTCTGCAGTACCGTTGAACTGACCCCTGCGGGAGTGCAGAGTTTCCTTACACTAAGGCTACACTTGGCGTGCACTGGTTTGAAACGAACGAGACGGTGCAGGGGGCGCTCGGCTGCACTGGCGAGACGAACGGGCGAGTGCAGCACCACCGGAACTGGTTCAGGCAGTGCAGGCCTAATCGGACGTACCTCATATTGCAGCAAATCAGACTCACAATGCGGCCCGTTTTAAGTACAGATATTGCATGAAAAGTAATCCGCTGTCCCCGTGTAGGCTTTGGAGATTATTGCGATTGCTATAGCAATGTGCGTATACTTAATAAGCCGTACTATTTCACACAGATAGCGCATTGCACATACTAAAATACCCAAAATGGTGTTTCGATATTTTTACTTGGTAGCGCTCGTGGTACCTTTTCATGGTTACTTTTCATGTACCAAGCGAAGCTGCTATGATTCTGTAGCGCTAGTTACCGAATTTGTGTAGCACGTACAAAACAAGACGCAGTGCTCGTCGAGAATCACTCTCAAAACAGAACTTCACCGCACAACATGTTCTTACCAACCACCGCACCGCATTGCACGCTCTGCGCCAACCACTGCCACGAGTGATAGATTTATCGCTTATGATTCGACGAGAGAGGGGCATACGCCTTGCTGTGTCATTTGGATACATGATAATTGACAAAAAAAGGAGTACGCCTCCCCCTCTCCTCGAATGGGAACTGATAACCCTATCATTCGGGGCAATGGTTCGCGCAGAGCGCGTTATGCAGTGAAGTTCAGTTTTTAGAGTGGATCCCGAATGGCATCGTTCGTGATTTGTCTAAAATTGAAGGCGTACGCCTTTTTTTGTAACATTATGCACTGCATGATGCCTGAAAAAAGAAAAGGCGCGCCTCCCGTTTTCAACAAATCAGGGCCGGGAACGATTTCGTAAAGAATGATGGTTGGCCAGGAGTGTGCTATGAGGTGAAGTTCATTTTTGAGAGTGTACACTGTTAAAACAGAACTTCACCACGTAGCACGCTCCTAGCCAACCACCATACCGAATAATATCAGTCTGTGTCATGATTCGTTGAAAATAGGGAGAGGAGCCTATCTGTGACAAGCATAATGTGTCCCAGATAGGCGCCTCCTCCCATTTTCAGCAAATAAGGACACAGAATGACATAATTCGGAATGATGGTTGACTAGGAGCATGCTATGTGGTGAAGATCTGTTTTAACTGTGTAGGTGTCTTGCAGCGCTACGCGGGCTGTGTGCGTTATGTCTCCTGATTTGTTGAAAACTGAGGAGGTGGCGCCTGTCTTGAACATGCATAATGCGTCCGAGGCACGTCATTTTCAACTGATCAGTAGGCAGAACTATATCATCCGGAATGGTGGTTAGATGAGAGCGTGTGATGTGGTGAAGTTCTGTTTAAGCCGTGTGCATCGCGCTCTATACTGTTAAAACAGATCATCACCACATAACACGCTTAGGCCAACCACCATTCCGTATGATATCAGTCTGTGTCCTGATTTGTTCAAAACAGGGGGGTCACCTGTCTGGGAGACGCATGTGTCATAGGTAGTCGCCTCCTTCCATTTTCTACAAACCAGGACACGTAATGATATCATTCGGAACGATGGTTGCCCTGGAGCGTGCTATGGGGTGAAGTTCTGTCTTAACAGTGTTGTACACGTGAGCACAGTTGTAAAGCACACAGCAATCGCAGGGATAATCTCCACTCACGTATATATAATGTAGCCGACAATTGCCTTTCTTACGATTGCTTTCGCCGGAAAGACAACAGTTGACAAGAAGTCGGCGAATGCCATTCGGCTGTCGAAGAAGGCGTTGGGTTTCGGGAAAGAAGGGATTAGTGCACTCCCTTCTTCCATTTTTTCTAAGCCAACGCGTTCAAAGCATAATGCAAAGAAGTAGTGTCTGCAGATAAAAACCGTCCCCTTGCATCGCGTTTCATTCTCACATTGACTTACGAACAGATCGCATGGTCATCAGCATGTCGATACCCCATATATGATACGAATATTTCACTTTATTTCGTACGCGCCTTTGGAGAGGCTATCTCATTTTAGAAGAATGCTTGCGGATCCGCCAAATAGAACATTAAAAATCCACAATTAAAATCTCAACTCAAAATCAATCGGCTGAAATAAACCACTGAAGTATCCACGTCATTAAAATCCACACTGTCAAAATAAATAAGTTAGACCAAGGAGGAAGCACTTCTGTATCGAAGTCGTACGCGCTTGTTCACGGCGACACGAATTCCTTATCGACGAAGGCACTCTTTCTCACTCACGCGAACCGAGACATGCCACATTTTTTTCAGTGCTGTATGGTCGAAGCGCGATTTCGCCGCCGCGTTATCGATAGCACGGTTGCAGAGTTGCCACTCCGGGAATGATTCCGGAATCATTCCAGATTTATCAGAGCCCGGAATGGAATTGGAATGGAATGGCGCAAACTGACCTGGGAATGGAATGGGAATGGAATTAGGCATTTTTTCGCAGGTGGAATGGAATTGGAATGTAATGGTCTGGGTGCCACACCGTCAAGGGCGATGGTTTGGTTTGATCTGGTTTTAAGAAAAAATAAAATGGAGATTTTGGCTTCACCGTAGTGTGAGGCCCGCAACCCCACATCTTGCACCGGTTACTTTAGCGGAAAACTCCTGTAATGATGATGCCAATGAAGAGGAGGAGGAGGAGAGGAGGAGGGCGAACTAACCTTGTCTTTGTGCTTTTTCCGTGCTGGGTAATGTGAATCTCCTCTATAGCACTGCTGGGCTAGCCGGTACGGTTACCGGTCCTAATTCTTTTATTTGTGGAATTAAAGGAATGGAATGGGGTTGCCAAGTCATTCCAGGAGTGGGAATTGGCCATACCTTTTCATCCGAGGAATTGAAAAGAATTGAATTATCACAAATGTTCATTCCTCGAAATGGAATTGGAATGGAATGGGTGATCCCATTCCGCAACCCTCATCGGTAGTGCCCATAGCCGGTAAACAGAAAGACAGCTAGAACCTAGACGCTATTGCATTTTGTTAAAGGGGCAATAAACAGGTATGCAAGGTGCAATTTTTTTAATGGGTTGTGATACGTTGCTGACGGTGAACGTTTTGCAAAAGTTGTTGTCCCAAAAAAAACTAAATACTGGCTCCAACCCAACCGAATAATCACTGCACTCTTTCGCGCTCATGCCCCGCCTTGCGATGCCCAGGCGACAATTGCCACACGTCATTTTTACGTCGCGTACCATCAACCATTCAAAATGCCGGACACTTATACATACATTGATTTGTTTTTGAATATCGGGAAGTTAGGTGAATTCTAAACGTCTTGCCACTTGTCAGTCCCAAGGTAGCCAGATCAAACGGTACCAAAAGCCCGCAATGCCACATTTCATGTGCGCACTATATTTTCAGTGTTGTATTGCTCCGCGAGGTCATCGAGATGCTCCCGCAACCGGTTCCTTCGCGAGCTGCCGCTTGTCTCAGTGGGGCCTATCATTGGCTGGGAGATCGAAATCTCCCCTACCGCCAGCGCACGGAATGCGGTGTCGATATACGTTAGAACCTGGTGACGTGTCCCCGTTCCAAGGATGAAGTGAGAGGCTCACGGGGATTACGCTCTTTGAATGGCATTGTTTCGTGGTAAAGACGCTCCCTAGATGTAAAAGAATTTCATATTTTGATAGCGTGAGCCACGTTTTTTCATGGAGCATAATAACTGGAGAATGTTCGTCCAGCTGTTCAGTGCCCTTTTAACAGCCACTCTTGTGTGCACTTTACAGGTTCGCTTGGTCAAATTGAATGCCGCAGTGAAACAAATCATCTGCAATTATTTCTTGTTGTTCTGCGCTTACAGAACTGTGTTCCATTCCCACCCTCCTAAGATTGTGTCATGTATCCCCGTGCATTCACAACTGAATGTACAGTGAGCTGGCGTACTTGTTGTCGTCGTAGTTGTGGTTGTAGTTGTGGTCGTAGTTGTCGTGGTTGTAGTTGTAGTGGTTGTGGTCGTAGTCGTAGTCGATGTTGTAGTCGTGGTTGTTGAGGTCGTCGTAGTAGATGTAATGTCATTTGATTCTCCTGGTTTCGTCGCTTCCGGAAAATTGACGGACGTCAAATGCGATCCGCCACCCGGACGAATAATTGGTGGGAATTCCGTTTCATGCTCCAAAGGCTTTTCTTCGATAAATTCAGAATCAGTTTCCCTAGGGTCTTCCACATCCGATCCGTAATTTTTAACTGAAAAGTGAAGCAGAGAGTTATCAGGAATAGCAGCTTCTATTCACTTCTGAATTTCTGCTCAGCGAGCTCCATCACTATCGCATCACCGTTCATTAGTTAGCATATTTTTGTTACGTGTATGCAGAGCCGTGGCGACGGGAGGGTGAGGGGTGCAGCCGCCCCGGGTGCACTCGCCAGAGAGGGCGCCGAACGGGGCAGGCCCTGGCAGTTAGGGTTGGACAGGATAAAGCGGGAACGAAGAAAATTTGAATTTACGATGTCGGCAGTGCAGATAAGCTTTTTCATTTCTTCGTTTACACAGCTTCTGACGACAGTGGGAGAGGGGGGGGCGCTTTAGATTTACCCTGTCCTGGGCGCAAACTTGCCTCGCTACGGCTCTGCGATGAAGAGTTGAAGGAAAAGCGAAGCCAAATGCACTCTACATGCACATTCCCTGCAGATACGATGTCTGTTCCAAAGGTGTCCTAACGTGGGCGAAAAAAAAAAAGAAGAAGAAAGCGTGATATACTTTGGAGCGTTGAACATTTGCTCACCTCCGAAGTTGACCACACTTGTGCATCCACACACAGACCGAGCGGCCCTTCCCATACTGGAGGCTTTTTTTCTTTTTAATTCCTTTCGGAAGGACTTCTCGACTTTTACTCTTCACTGGAACCTTAATTAGCGGGAACAACTGGATATCACACGGGACTTTGTCTGGAGGGTAGGGAGATTGGCGGATGAGCAGAATGTCGTAATTGTTTCAGAAAAATATTGATCAGCCGAATGAGTCAGGACGTTGTCACGGTGAAGGTACCAACAGCGTGAGGCCTACTGGTCCAGTCTTGCACCACGCCGAATTCCACCTCGAAGACGACGGGGAATTTCTTTAGTATGCATATGTGATTGTTTACTCATTGTAGTGTGTGTTCATGATTGCAATTATGCCACCGCACTAGAACAAGAAAAAAATATCAGCCTCTTCGTCTCTCCGTCGAAATCTACCCTATGATTTGTCAAGCTCCCGTGGCCTCATCCCGAAAGCCATTCGAATTTAGCAAACTGCTTCCACTTGCCTATCAATGTCATGGTTACACGGTGGCACCGCTGGCGTCTCTGCAAAAAATCACGGATGTGCACAAAGCTTGCCTCAACCACCGCGCACTGCTTCACCTCCCTACCGTCATGCTGTCCACGAAAAAAAAAAGAAAGAAAGAAAAAGTGTCGCAGTCGGATACTTTTCGAGCAGCCCTGGCATTGTCCGTTATTTCAGACATTAGTAAAGAGTGCACAGCAGTGCTAGCTCCCGCACGTGCGCCGTTGCAGACGTGCTTCCAACGAACGCGGACAGGAAACAAAACGCTTTGCTTTTGATGCAGATGTTGCAATCGTTTTCGGAAACACTTCGTATCCTCTTTCCCCGTACCGTACCCCACTTTTCTTTTCGTAAAGCTCAGCGTATTACACCGACACTGGAAACCGCTATTGTGACCACGACACCATGTTATGTGTCAGTGATCGCCGCAACTGCCACCAAGAATGCTTCCAAGCAGGGGTCGGATTCACAAACGCGATCGTAAGTTACGCTAAGATGCGCTGAGACGTCGTAGCCTGCGACGCGCGTAGGACGGCGTCGTAAGCGTAAGCTTTCAGACATATGTCGGCACAGTTCCCCTAGAAGTCGGCCCAGGACGCACATTCCCCCAGGGCGTCAGTCGTGACGTTGCCCACATACGTGAGGCCGACAACGGCAAGCCCTTTCACCATCACCACCACCACCACGTCGTAAGCGCGATTCACAAAGCTATCGTAGTGGAGAGGGTACTCCCTTTGACGAGGAAGAGGAAGTTGCTCGCTTCCTGACACGTGCACCTCGGAGAGAAACAGCCAAAGGGTGCGAGACTATGTTTTCGCTATGGTAACGATGACGAAAATTTGTAATCGCACCAATAAGAGTCGTCCCATTAGAAGAAGACGAGGTTGTTCGTCCCCAAATGTTTTGTTACTGCACGTGCTCTCGGTCTTTCGGTAGCCATAATGGATGCCATGCAATCACAGGCGTTTCGCGTTCGATGACGCAGCAAATATACAGGGTGTCCCACCGAAAAAGGGCCAGGGGCTAATGAAAAAACAGAGTGATCTACACAAATGGAACCAACTGTACGTGCTTGGCTGTTGTGTGGTCTATCCAAAAATATATTTTTCATCGCCCCTTGTCAATTAATTAGCGGTAATTAATTTTCCAACTTTTTAATTATCGGTTTTAGCTCTCAGATGTCAATGAGGAAGTTGTAGTACATGTCGAAAAAGACGCAACTGAAGTGGTTCGAGGTTGCTATGGCTTGTGGTTTAGTTTTTTCCCGGGTTTAAAAATTGGTTTCTGAAGCCGCGCGCACCACAGAGCGCTTCCCATAATTCGGCGCCCGCGTGCGACGATTGCAGTGCACTCTGATAGGCGTGTCGTGAAACAGGTGAAATATCTTCCTCTTGTGTGAAGTGGCCCAAGGATGGTCTCCAAGCGCTAATATCAAGGTCAATGTACGCCGGAGGGCGCTGGAATCGTCGCGCGCGGGTGCCGGATTGCCGGACTTTTAAGCTCGGGAAAAAACGGAACCACTTCTGTTGTGTCTCTTTCGACATCTACTACAACCTCCTCGTTGACATCTGAGAGCGAAAACCGATTATTAAAAAGTTGGAAAATTAATTACCGCTAATTAATTGGCAAGGGGCGATGAAAAAAAGTTTTTTGGATAGACCACACAACTGCCAAGCACGTACAGTTGGTTGCATTTGTGTAAAGCACTCCGTTTTTTTTATCCCCTGGCCCTCTTTCGGTGGGACACCCTGTATTCCCAGTATGTTCGTCTAGGGGAGGGGGTGGGTGAGGGTGTTTTGTAAGCGGTGTGTGGCACTCACTTTTGCAGCTTTTATGGCTTCTTTTGACTTTCTTGCAGACAATTTGGAGGGGTGTTGGGGGTGTCTTAGCGAGGTGTAGGGAATGCTTGAAAAATCCCTGCGACCCGATTTTACGGAGCACAAAGTTGAAGCGTTTGTTGAAGGTTACCAGCAAAAAAGTGCCTCAATCTCACTTCGGGGATGGTCTCGAAGGTTCTGGGGCAAAGTGCAATGCGTTGGCGCGTATTACGGAGTCTTCGTTTCCCGTCACCAAATCCACCGCTGCCAAATAACGCCGCCCTCTTTCTTCGTAAGACTGCTCGGGAGCTCTTGCAGGATTCCGCCGTAAGCTGCGAAGATTTTGCGACACGCGTCCTTCGTGAATCTACACTTCGTCATAACTTTCCCGTACGACGGAGTTACGACAGATTCCGTCGCACGGGCTCTTTGTGAATCCGACCCCAGATCCCTTGAGCCCCTCACATGAAAATGGACATCTGCCCTCGCTTACAGGAGTCATGAAATGTCATTCCATAGATTTTTCTGGCTCCGATCTTTCGCAAACGCATGTTCATTCATAACACGAGTTCTTGCGAAGGATCGACGAATGCAGCTGGCGTGCACAATACTGAATCCTCTCAATGCAAAGAAGCACATTTACATCAAAGACGGACACCGGACACGGAATCCGGACGCCGAACATGAACGGACACCTCTGGCAGGGAATCGGAGGATATGGATTCGTACCTCACGGCCTGCGCCTTTTAATCAACTGCCATTCCTTAATCGTAATACTTTGTTCAATTGTCTACTACTTACTGAAGAGCACCATCCCGATCACTGCAGCTATGGCGAAAGGAGTCCCGAAAAACACAGCCAATTTCGTTCTTCTGCTGCAATAGACAGGTAGAGATGGCAGAAAATCGGGTTCATGCTTTCATGTCAACAGTGTGGACTATGCCGTACGATCCGTACCGGGCCATACCGTACAGGATCGTAAAACCAATTGAGTCAAACAGCTGTATACTGCGTGGACGGTCGCCGTTTTGCAATCAGTTTCGTTCTTATCGTAGAAGCACAGGTCAGGACACGCGTTCAAAGTCGGCTGCAGATTCAATACGCAATAATGGCCGCACTGCAGCACATTATTGCAATGCACTCTTAAAAATGAACTTCACCTCACAGCACGCTCCTAACCAAACATCATCTCGAATGATATCGTTATCTGCCCTGATTTGTTGAAAACGGAAGACGTACGCCTTTTTGTGACAGTTATGAACTCCATAAGCGTCACCAAAAGGTGTACGCCTTCGGTTTTCAACAAATGAGGACAGATTACGATATCATTAGAGATGATGGTTGGCTAAGAGCGTGGTGTGCGTGGTAGGCTCATTTTTAAGAGTGTATAGTCACCCCAAGCTGCAACTACTCGAAAAGAAAGGGGGCCGTGCGCCTTTGTTTGTCAATTTGGAAATACACTGTTAAAACAGAACTTGATCACATAACACGCTCCTAGCCAACCGACCTTCCGAATGATATCATTCTGTGTAATTATTTGCTGAAAATCGGAGGAGGCGCCTATCTGGGACGCGTTATGCTTGCCCCAGTTAGGCTCCTTCCCCGTTTGAACAAATCATGACACAGAGTGATATCGTTCGGTATGGTGTTTGGCTAAGAGCGTGCCATGTGGTGAAGTTCTGTTTTAACACTGTATGGTAGCTGACACAGAAAGGCGAGTAGTAGTGACTGGACACAGACTGTCCGCAACGCTACAACGCTTCTGGACACGTTTAATTAGCAATTAGAGCTAATTGGGACTCCCCACATTAATCAGGACCCTCCAGGGAGTCATTACACTAATTGGGGAGCATCTAACTCGTGTCCAGACCACCCTGTGCGTTGCCGACAACCTGTGTTCATAAAAATAAAAAATAGGTAGAAAATAAAATAAAAAGATAGAATTAGAGTGAAGAGAAACAATTTATTCGAAAATCAACGACGACGCGGCGAAGAAACCGCTCCGCAACATCCGAGTGACCAGCGCCCGCCATGTTGGTAGTTGGCGACGGGCAGCTGCAGAGATCGACGACAGGTGGCCAAGTAGTTGCAAGGCATCACACCAGATGGCGCCACCGTCATAGCTTTATGCGAGAAAGAGAACAGCAAGATACTAGCGGCAGGTAGAAAATGCCAACACTGCTAAACAAGTCTAGACATGCGAGAGAAAAGGTTTAACACACAGTACACACAGAAAAAAGTGCACATCGGGGAAAAGGCAATGACTAGGCGTAACCACAGCGTCACAACACTATGCAGCTAACACAAGGCGGGAACCGCTAAACGTGCGTGAGAAAAGGCTTGCTCTCCGCTGAACAAGTCTAAACACGCGAGAAAGGCTTAACACGAGCGCGGTCAAACATCGACAAATCACTCGTCGGTCACCGCTAAACACAGGGGGGCACGGCGAACATGCAAAAAAGGAGCGCGGCACATCACTCACCTTTATAGAAAACAACGAAATTGCACACCGGCTTGACGCAACAAATAACAATTTTAATCTAAGACAGAGCTCACCGAACATTGTTGGAACACAGATCACTCTTTTGACTACGCGAATGCTGTGACCTTAGCTAGGGAACAAAGGTGGGGCCCCAGGAAACTGCTTGAGTCATGGCACCTGCGAGGAGAACCTTCAGTGTGTAATACCAATCGCTGCCCCCTCCCCGAAGTGTTCGCCGACCTGGTTAAGTAATCCGCTGGTTGCGGTCGCCTCTCATTTTGCTTTCACTGATGATGTCCCCCGCATGGGAGACGAAACGTCTGCATTAAAATTGTTATTTGTTGCGTCAAGCCGGTGTGCAATTTCGTTGTTTTCTATCATGACTTCTCCTGGCTTCTGGAATATTTTTGCATCACTCACCTTTTCCCCCGCGGAAACTGCTGATCAGCCAGGCAGAAACTGAGCGGGCGCGGGGACGGCGGATCAACCGAGCACACGTCTGCTCTCCGCGACAGCCAGCCAGAAACTGAGCGAGCGCGGGGACTGTGGAGCAACCGAGCACACATCTGCTCTCCGCAACAGCCAGCGAGCAACTGACTGAGGCGACACGCTGCGGCAGCTATGCATACGCGCGCACGCGCTCCTACCGCCACCTGCAGCGACCACCTGCGAGAGGCTAAGAGAGAAGAGCGTTCCTGCGCCCTCTTCTTGCGTTGCTCATTGGTCGTGACGTCATCCCATTGTCTCAGGGCTACCCTGCTTTTTTATTCTTTTTTTCACACAGTCGACACAACTGGACAAGGTCAATCTGCAATGAAGCCATGGCATGACGTCATCAAGCACCTACGTGGCTCGAGGACGCGTGTGCTCTAGACAGGGGACCTATTATTTATTGAATCACTATCCCAAGATTATTTCCTTTATTCTTCTATAACGATTGAATAGGAAACTATTGCAGAAGAGCACCATGCATGAAAGCTGATCGTAGGAATTCCAAAGTCTTACTAAATGAGACTTGCAAAAGAACAAAACATCCTAACATGTAACTCCATCAACAGCTAATAAGAGGACTAGGCACTCAACAAATCAACACAGAGTACGGGTAACAAGGAGCGCAGAACGATGCGTCTACTCCATCCGACAGCCAGGCACGGAACCGAGTCATAATGCTTTTTCTCCTCTATAAAGTCATGCATCTGTCCCTCTTGCGGTTGATTTCTGAAGTAATTTAATCGCGAAATTATTAAGAATAGCACTATTCCCATTCAGGGCAGGACTATCGTCAAGACAACAATGTTCCTTGTCAAAAAAGAAAAATACAAAGCGTCAGCAGAGGAAAGCATGCATATCGGGGCTTGTCAGAACACGTCAGGACAAATTGCACGACTGCTGGGCAACAGGGGAAAACAAACACTTGAACAGAGTCAAAACACACCCACTATCATCGGACACGTACACTACATTCCCTCATTGTAAATCCGCTCGTCAAAAAATCCACCTGGATCGTCGAACACCATTCACCAGTGACGAACCACACATCCGCACCCCATCAGAGGCAGACAGAACCCCAGCGAAACTAAGCTCTTCCACTGACGGCCAACGCAATTGCTAGGAGCAAAATTAACGTGTCCAGACCCGCCGGTGTCCAAGAGAGAAGTGAATCCTTGCGCCCCCTGAAGGCTGTTCTCATTGGTCGTGACGTCACCCTATTATCTCACGGCTACACTGTTTTTTTCCACTACTGCTCCTCTAGACAAGGTCAACCGGAAACAATAGTGTTGCGGTATGACATCATCATGCAGGTGCGTGGCTCAAGGACGCTTACGCTCTAAACAGGGGACCTGTTATTTATTGAATCACTATCCGTAGATTATTTCCTTTATTCTACTATAATGATTGCATAGGGAACTATTGCAGAAAAACACCAAAGATAAGAGGAGATTGTAGCATTTCATTCCCAAAGTCTTACTGTACAGGAAAAAACAAAATAATGGTTCAGCAAGACATGTCCATCCCAGCCGAGAGCCATGCAGCTAACTGAATAATGACGCTTTCTTCCTCCTGAATAAAGTCACACACCTGTCCCCCTCGCGGTTACTCTCGGAACTAAATGAATCGCAAAATTATTAAGAATAGCTCTATTCCCATTCAAGGCAGCACTATCGTCATCGTCAAGAATATTCCTTGCACAAAAAGAAAAAAACTACATGTAGAAGGAAAGCATGTCAGAACAGGTCAGAGCATGTCAGCGCATGTTTGTCAGACAACAAGGGGGGAAAAAGCGAAAAGAAACAAAGAAGGAAACCACCATCAAACTATTTCGAAGCACACGCACTCCTCTTATTCAAACACAGTGCTCATCATAAATCTGTCAAGGACATACACACCATTTTTCTATTGCTACACTTTTTTCCAGTAACGGTCAATGCATTGCTACAGACTGCGTGACGTCATCACATCCTGTCTGAAGAAGACAGCGGCAAAGACAAAGACTCCTATTATTTATTGAATCGCAAGATTATTTCCTTTGTCCTACTCTTAATGACATTCATTCTCTCACTAAAATTCAACAAAAAAGCACCATGCATATTAACCATTTTCACCCCAAAGGCTCATCATGGTCATTACAATTACAGTAAACTACCACTGCTCTTTAAAATAATAAGTAAGTCCACTCAACATCACCTCCAGGCTTATGTAATACATGACCCTTTCTATGCTCATACATTCGTTGTCTGAGGCTACACCTGCGAGCAAAAGGGCGCGAAACCCGGGAGGGTGCAAAGGTCCATTCGCGCATTGCGAGCAAAAAGGCGCGAAAGCCGGGGAGCAAAGTTCCATTCGCGTACGCCAAAGCACAAGACAGAACGCCTTTACGGAAACATGATGGCATTCCCACCATATTAATGATTTTCTACCTTGCATTGCAGTTTCGAAAAACTACTACAAAACTAATTTTAGGAGCCTATTAAAATTCTACTTTCTATGGAAACTATAAATGCCCTATTACTTGGATCGCTATTAATGAAGCGCTCCAATTTTTTGTGTCTTCCCATTTCAGCCTTGTCATGCAGCGAAGCAGACTCACATCCAAAACAATTAATTTACACTGAGGGTGCCGTGCTTCAGGAATTCCTATCCTGCGCTCAGATGCAAGCATTTCTTCACGGATACCTTTAACAGCTGACTTCCTCAACATACCGAGCTCCTAGCAACATCTAACAAACAATCAGAGAAACCCTCTTCTCAACTGTACCATGCGACTTTCTTCTGCGTAAAATCGGTGATTTGAGGAAGAGAGCAGCGAAAAATTGCGCGCACTTGTGCTTGACTTAAAAAACCTGAAGCATATGCTAATAAACGAAGAAAAAGACACTCATGTATGGTATCTGATAGTGCCACATACACAGACGCATTGCCCTTGCGTAAAGAAAGCACAGGACAGCGATACAATATTTTCCGTAGGTGAGCAGGGAAAAGGCTTAAGACCTCAGGTCACCACACATCGCCACGCGGCTAGCACAACATGACACCAACAAGATACTAGCAGCGGGAAGAACTGCAATACTCCTAAACAAGACCGGACATGCCATGATGACGTCACAAATCAGGAAAAAAGCACATGCATGCACGCACAGAGGGCAACACATTAAATACACGGAGCGCTCAGGAATAATCGTAGCGTTCCCGCACATCGCTACGAAGTTCAACGTCTAACACAAGACGACAGCAACAAGATATTAGCGAAGGGTAAAAATTGCAACACTACTGAACAACGATGGCATTCCCACCATATTAATGATTTTCTACCTTGCATTGCAGTTTAGAAAAACTACTACAAACTATAATTTTACGACTCCATTAAAATTCTACTTTATATGGAAACTATAATTGCCCTATTACTTGGATCGCTATTAATGAAGCGCTCCAATTTTTTCTCTCTTCCCATTTCAGCCTTGTCATGCAGTGAAGCAGACTCAGATCGAAAATAATTAATTTACACTGAGTGTGCCGTGCTTCAGGAATTCCAATCCTGCGCTCAGATGCAAGCATTTCTTCACGGATACCTTTAACAGCTGACTTCCTCAACATACCGAGCTCCTAACAACATCTAACAAACAATCAGAGAAACCCTCTTCTCAGCTGTACCATGCGACTTTCCTCTGCGTAAAATCGGTGATTTGAGGAAGAGAGCAGCGAAAAATTGCGCGCACTTGTGCTTGACTTAAAAAACCTGAAGCATATGCTAATAAACTAAGAAAAAGACACTCATGTCTGGTATCTCATAGTGCCACATACACAGACGCATTGCCCTTGCGTAAAGAGGGCACAGGACAGGGATACACAATTTTCCTTAGGTGAGCAGGGAAAAGGCTTAAGACCTCAGGTCACCACACATCGCCACGCGGCTAGCACAACATGACACCAACAAGATACTAGCAGCGGGAAGAACTGCAACACTGCTAAACAAGACCGGACATGCCATGATGACGTCACAAATCAGAAAAAAAACACGCATGCACGCACAGAGGACAACGCATTAAACACACGGAGCGCTCAGGAATAATCGTAGCGTTACCGCACATCGCTACAAAGCTGAACGTGTAACATAAGACGACAGCAACAAGATATTAGCGAAGCGTAAAAATTGCAACACTACTGAACAAGTCCAGACAGGCGACATCGCATGCAAAACACTGCTCATCCAGGAAAAGGCCTAAGCCTGCGGCGGATCATCATAGAGCATACACAACTTCATTTTTCTATTTCGCGTAAACTAAACGCGGTCTGCTTGGAAAACGACGTACAAATTTTCTTAGGGAGCAGAGAAATATAGAAATTTCTACTCCGTGCTCAGATACCAGCATTTCTGCTCAAAAACCTACAAAATTAAGCACTGCCTACTTCGTCAAGATATCGAACACCCAACAAAATCAAACAAACAACCCCACTTCCACTGATAGAACACTATTCAGCTACTACGCAGGAGGCTTTCCTCTACATAAAAGTAGAGAAAATAAGAAAAGAGCAGCGAAAAATTACACGCACTTTTGCTCGCATAGCTATAAGAGAAAAAATAAATAAATGAAGTAACGACGCACACGCTAATAAACTGTGACAAAGACACCCATTTCTGGTATCAGATAATTATTGCATAATGCTAAATACTCATTTGCGTTGTCCCTGCGTGAAGAAAGCACAGGACAGGGATACACAATTTATCTTAAGCGAGCAGGGAAAGTCACTTCTACTCGAACAGCTTAATACCATAAAGTCTGAATTTTTGCAAAGAAAATAAAGTTTGAACAGCGCTACGAAGGTGACAGACAAATACTAACAAACAAACAAACACTTCTATTCATTTCTATTGATAAAGGCGTAAACCACACTACAAGAACAAGCATACTGCTTCAGGAAAGTGTATCAAATGCAACGCAACAGGACCGGCTCTCATAAAATAGCCTGCCCAAAACAAAGACTTCACCAGGTTCGCGAGGCAATTCCATTAAAAGCGCTCGTCCAATCCAACAAATAGCAATGCAAACGTGACTACCCTTATTTTTTTGAAACCACTATTCCACGCAATAGTACATAAATGTACCACTCGTGTCACACGAAAAGGCAAACACTCACTTGTCAAGTGGGGTCCCAGGTTCAGAAAAGCGCGCGCGCCCGCGCGCACACACAGACGCACACTCACATTTTCACACTCACGAACACAAAGTCTATTCTCACAACCACATAAATCCATATTATTCCTCAGGTCAATAATTATCCCACCAGCGTCAAAAGACGGCTCACACATGTATGCGTACGCAAAGGTATTCGTTCCGGATGTGATAGGCTATCACCAGTCGACCATTGCAAAGCAAAAAAGAAAGAAAGGAATGCATGTTCGCTATACCTCCACGAAGAAAACGGTGCTGTGCATCTACGCAACGATCATTATACAGGAGTGAATTCACTTTCGTTTTCCCTTTGATTTCCTCGCACCCATATATTTTGCAAGAATACTATAGAGCAGAACGGGTAAATGTGAACATCATTCGCTACACACTGTAGCTCTCACCATTTTTAAACCAAACCACTTAACATGCGTTCATAGGTCTCCACTAAATAGGTGAGCCGAAAATGACTCAAAATAAAATAAACTACAATGTCAGCTCTGCTTCTGTTTAAGTGATAAAACAGTGCGCTCACTCGGGGTAACGGATCGCGCGCGTCCAAACCGCGAGGCCCGCGTTGCGCTCGCACGGGAATCGCGCGCGTCGCGTGTCCAAACCGCGAGAACGGGCCCGCGCGCGGTCCGGGTGGGGCGCGGTTCCGGCGCACTGTTTTATCACTTAAACAGAAGCAGAGCTGACATTGTAGTACCCTCGCGATAAATCTTTTATTCCAGCGCCAGCAGGATCTATTCAGAAAAGGCTTCGGGTGTGTAAGGTCAGCCCAAGGCGTGTTGATGAGAGTGCGCTGCTGTGTTGGGTACCCAAGCTTGCAGCCAGCGATGCTGGAACGATTATTTTATTTGATTTTATTTTGAGCCATTATCGCCCCACCTATTTAGTGGAGACCTATCAGCACATGTTAAGTGGTTTGGTTTAAAAATGATGACAGCTACAATGTGTAGCGAATGATGTTCACATTTACCCGTTCTGCTCTATAGTATTCTTGGAAAATATATGGGTGCAGGAAATAAAAGGAAAAACGAAAGTGAATTCACTCCTGTATAATGATCGTTGCGTAGAAGCACGGCACCGTTTTCTTCGTGGAAGTATAGCGAACATGCATTCCTTTCCTTCTTTGAATTTTCTTTCTTTTTCTTTCTTTCTTTCTCTGAATTCACTCCTGTATAATGATCGTTGCGTAGAAGCACGGCACCGTTTTCTTCGTGGAGGTATAGCGAACATGCATTCCTTTCTTTCTTTTTTGCTTTGCGACGGTCGACTGGTTATATCCTATCACATCCGGAACGAAGACCTTTGCGTACGCATACATGTGTGAGCCGTCTTTTGACGCCGGTGGGATAATTATTGACCTGAGGAATAATATGGATTTATGTGGTTGTGAGAATAGACTTTGTGTTTGTGGGTGTGAAAATGTGAGTGTGTGTCTGTGTGTGCGCGCGGGCGCGCGCGCTTTTCTGAACCTGGGACCCCACTTGACAAGTGACTGTTTGCCTTTTCGTGTGACACCAGTGGTACATTTATGTACTATTGCATGGAATAGTGGTTTTAAAAAAATAAGGGTAGTCGCGTTTGCATTGCTATTTGTTGGATTGGACGAGCGCTTTTAATGGAATTGCCTCGCGAACCTGGTGAAGTCTTTGTTTTGGGCAGGCTATTTTATGAGAGCCGCTCCTGTTGCGTTGCATTTGATACGCTTTCCTGAAGCAGTGTGCTTGTTCTTGTCGTGTGGTTTACGCCTTTATCAATAGAAATGAATAGAAGTGTTTGTTTGTTTGTTAGTATTTGTCTGTCACCTTCGTAGCGCTGTTCAAGCTTTATTTTCTTTGCAAAAATTCAGACTTTATGGTATTAAGCTGTTCGAGTAGAAGTGACTTTCCCTGCTCGCTTAAGATAAATTGTGTATCCCTGTGCTGTGGTTTCTTCACGCAGGGACAACGCAAATGAGTATTTAGCATTATGCAATAATTATCTGATACCAGAAATCGGTGTCTTTGTTATAGTTTATTAGCGTGTGCGTCGTATTTTTTTTTTTTTTCTCTTATAGCTATGCGAGCAAAAGTGCGTGTAATTTTTCGCTGCTCTTTTCTTATTTTCTCTACTTTTATGTAGAAGAAAGCCTCCTGCGTAGTAGCTGAATAGTGTTCTATCAGTGGAAGTGGGGTTGTTTGTTTGATTTTGTTGGGTGTTCGATATCTTGACGAAGTAAGCAGTGCTTAATTTTGTAGGTTTTTGAGCAGAAATGCTGGTATCTGAGCACGGAGTAGAAATTTCTATATTTCTCTGCTCCCTAAGAAAATTTGTACGTTGTTTTCCAAGCAGACCGCATTTAGTTTACGCGAAATAGAAAAATGAAGTTGTGTATGCCCTATGATGATCCGCCGCAGGCTTAGGCCTTTTCCCCGATGAGCAGTGTTTTGTATGCGATGTCGCATGTCTAGACTTGTTCAGTAGTGTTGCAATTTTTAGCCTTCGCTAATTATCTTGCTGCTCTCGTCTTGTGTTAGACGTTGAGCTTCGTAGCGATGTGCGGTAACGCTATGATTATTCCTGAGCGCTCCGTGTGTTTAATGCGTTGTCCTCTGTGCGTGCATGCGTGTGGTTTTTTCCTGATTTGTGACGTCATCATGGCATGTCTGGACTTGTTTAGCAGTGTTGCAGTTCTTCCCGCTGCTAGTATCTTGTTGGTGTCATGTTGTGCTAGCCGCGTGGCGATGTGTGGTGACCTGAGGTCTTAAGCCTTTTCCCTGCTCACCTAAGGAAAATTGTGTATCCCTGTCCTGTGCTTTCTTTACGCAAGGGCAATGCGTCTGTGTATGTGGCACTATGAGATACCAGACATGAGTGTCTTTTTCTTAGTTTATTAGCATATGCTTCAGGTTTTTTAAGTCAAGCACAAGTGCGCGCAATTTTTCGCTGCTCTCTTCCTCAAATCACTGATTTTACGCAGAAGAAAGTCGCATGGTACAGCTGAGAAGAGGGTTTCTCTGATTGTTTGTTAGATGTTGTTAGGAGCTCGGTATGTTGAGGAAGTCAGCTGTTAAAGGTATCCGTGAAGAAATGCTTGCATCTGAGCGCAGGATAGGAATTCCTGAAGCACGGCACCCTCAGTGTAAATTAATTATTTTGGAGGTGAGTCTGCTTCACTGCATGACAAGGCTGAAATGGGAAGAGAGAAAAAATTGGAGCGCTTCATTAGTAGCGATCCAAGTAATAGGGCAATTATAGTTTCCATATAGAGTAGAATTTTAATGGACTCGTAAAATTATAGTTTTGTAGTAGTTTTTCTAAACTGCAATGCAAGGTAGAAAATCATTAATATGGTGGGAATGCCATCATGTTCCCGTAAAGGCGTTCTGTCTTGTGCTTTGGCGTGCGCGAATGGAACTTTGCTCCCCGGCTTTCGCGCCTTTTTGCTCGCAATGCGCGAATGGAACTTTGCCCCCCGGCCTTCACGCCATTTTGCTCGCAGGTGTAGCCTCAGACAACGAATGTATGAGCATAGAAAGGGTCATGTATTACATAAGCCTGGAGGTGATGTTGAGTGGACTCACTTATTATTTTAAAGAGCAGCGGTAGTTTACTGTAATTCTAATGACCATGATGAGCATTTGGGGTGAAAATGGTTAATATGCATGGTGCTTTTTTGTTGAATTTTAATGACAGAATGAATGTCATTAAGAGTAGGACAAAGGAAATAATCTTGCGATTCAATAAATAATAGGAGTCTTTGTCTTTGCCGCTGTCTTCTTCAGACAGGATGTGATGACGTCACGCAGTCTGTAGCAATGCATTGACCGTTACTGGAAAAAAGTGTAGCAATAGAAAAATGGTGTGTATGTCCTTGACAGATTTATGATGAGCACTGTGTTTGAATAAGAGGAGTGCGTGTGCTCAGAAATAGTTTGATGGTGGTTTTCTTCTTTGTTTCTTTTTGCTTTTTCCCCCCTTGTTGTCTGACAAACATGCGCTGACATGCTCTGACCTGTTCTGACATGCTTTCCTTCTACATGTAGTTTTTTTCTTTTTGTGCAAGGAATATTCTTGACGATGACGATAGTGCTGCCTTGAATGGGAATAGAGCTATTCTTAATAATTTCGCGATTCATTTAGTTCCGAGAGTAACCGCGAGGGGGACAGGTGTGTGACTTTATTCAGGAGGAAGAAAGCGTCATTATTCAGTTAGCTGCATGGCTCTCGGCTGGGATGGACATGTCTTGCTGAACCATTATTTTGTTTTTTCCTGTACAGTAAGACTTTGGGAATGAAATGCTACAATCTCCTCTTATCTTTGGTGTTTTTCTGCAATAGTTCCCTATGCAATCATTATAGTAGAATAAAGGAAATAATCTATGGATAGTGATTCAATAAATAACAGGTCCCCTGTTTAGAGCGTAAGCGTCCTTGAGCCACGCACCTGCATGATGATGTCATACCGCAACACTATTGTTTCCGGTTGACCTTGTCTAGAGGAGCAGTAGTGGAAAAAAACAGTGTAGCCGTGAGATAATAGGGTGACGTCACGACCAATGAGAACGGCCTTCAGGGGGCGCAAGGATTCACTTCTCTCTTGGACACCGGCGGGTCTGGACACGTTAATTTTGCTCCTAGCAATTGCGTTGGCCGTCAGTGGAAGAGCTTAGTTTCGCTGGGGTTCTGTCTGCCTCTGATGGGGTGCGGATGTGTGGTTCGTCACTGGTGAATGGTGTTCGACGATCCAGGTGGATTTTTTGACGAGCGGATTTACAATGAGGGAATGTAGTGTACGTGTCCGATGATAGTGGGTGTCTTTTGACTCTGTTCAAGTGTTTGTTTTCCCCTGTTGCCCAGCAGTCGTGCAATTTGTCCTGACGTGTTCTGACAAGCCCCGATATGCATGCTTTCCTCTGCTGATGCTTTGTATTTTTCTTTTTTGACAAGGAACATTGTTGTCTTGACGATAGTGCTGCCCTGAATGGGAATAGTGCTATTCTTAATAATTTCGCGATTAAATTAGTTCAGAAATCAACCGCAAGAGGGACAGCTGCATGACTTTATAGAGGAGAAAAAGCATTACGACTCGGTTCCGTGCCTGGCTGTCGGATGGAGTAGACGCATCGTTCTGCGCTCCTTGTTACCCGTACGCTGTGTTGATTTGTTGAGTGCCTGGTCCTCTTATTAGCCGTTGATGGAGTTACGTGTTAGGATATTTTGTTCTTTTGCAAGTCTCATTTAGTAAGACTTTGGAATTCCTACGATCAGCTTTCATGCATGGTGCTCTTCTGCAATAGTTTTGTATTCAATCGTTATAGAAGAATAAAGGAAATAATCTTGGGATAGTGATTCAATAAGTAATAGGTCCCCTGTCTAGATCCACGCGTCCTTGAGCCACGCAGGTGCATGATGACGTCATGCCATGGCTTCATTGCAGATTGACCTTGTTCAGTTGTGTTGACTGTGTGAAAAAAAATTAAAAAGCAGGGTAGCCCTGAGACAATGGGATGACGTCACGACCAATGAGCAACACAAGAAGAGGGCGCAGGAATGCTCTTCTGTCTTAGCCTCTCGCAGGTGGTAGCAGCAGATGGCGGTAGGAGCGCGCGCGCGCGTATGCATAGCTGCCACAGCGTGTCGCCTCAGTCAGTTGCTCGCTGGCTGTCGCGGAGAGCAGATGTGTGCTCGGTTGTTCCACAGTCCCCGCGCTCGCTCAGTTTCTGGCTGGCTGTCGCGGAGAGCAGACGTGTGCTCGGTTGATTCGCCGTCCCCGCTCCTGCTCAGTTTCTGCCTGGCTGATGAGCAGTTTCCGCGGGGGAAAAGGTGAGTGATTTGCCGCGCTCCTTTTTTCGCATGTCCGCCGTGCCCCCCTGTGTTTAGCGGTGACCGACGAGTGATTTGTCGATGTTTGACCGCGCTCGTGTTAAGCCTTTTCTCGCATGTTTAGACTTGTTTAGCGGAGAGCAAGCCTTTTCTCCGTGTTGACGCACGTTTAGCGGTTCCCGCCTTGTGTTAGCTGCATAGTGTTGTGACGCTGTGGTTACGCCTAGTCATTGCCTTTTCCCCGATGTGTACTTTTTCTGTGTGTACGGTGTGTTAAACCTTTTCTCTCGCATGTCTAGACTTGTTTAGCAGTGTTGGCATTTTCTACCTGCCGCTAGTATCTTGCTGTTCTCTTTCTCGCATAGAGCTATGATGGTGGCGCCATCTGGTGTGATGCCTTGCAACTACTTGGCCACCTGTCGTTGATCTCTGCAGCTGCCCATCGCCAACTACCAAGATGGCGGGCGCTGGTCACTCGGATGTTGCGGAGCGGTTTCTTCACCGCGTCGTCGTTGATTTTCGAATAAATTGTTTCTCGTCACTCTAATTCTATCTTTTTATTTTATTTTCTACCTATTTTTTATTTTTTATGGACACAGGTTGTCGGCAACGCACAGGGTGGTCTGGACACGAGTTAGATGCTCCCCAATTAGTGTAATGACCCCTGGAGGTTCCTGATTAATGTGGGGGTCCCAATTAGCTCTAATTCCTAATTAAACGCGTCCAGAAGCCTTGTAGCGTTGCGGACAGTCTGTGTCCAGTCACCACTACTAAGGCGTATGCTCCCCTTTCCCTTCGAATCACAAGCGAAAACCCTATCACACCCTATACCTTTTGTGGAAATCGCGGGACGTACGCCATTTTGTGGCAATTCACATAAGTGCATAAATGTCACAAAAGGGAGTACACCTTCCGTTTTCAACAAATCACGGGAGAGAACGGTGTCATTCCATATGATGGTTGGCTAGCTCACCTTATCGAGACATTTATTTTCTTGCTCAAGTGTGTCAGCCAGTGTTGCTTTTTATCATTCATTATATTTTTCCATCATGTTCCACCCTCCGCCTGTACCATAAGGACCAATACATAATGTCCCGTCCGAAATAATGACAGGTGGCATTTCACCGTGGGAGCATGCTGGAGCACGTCACTGGCACATGTTTGTCTTACCATACAGGGAGAGGTCGCTGCTCTATCATTCTGGGATAAATTAGCCGACTACGATATGCCTGGACGCGCGACCGAAGGCGGGCTGGAATTTCGCCCTCATTTTCTTGTTATTCTGGTATCGTCACTGATCATCCTTTCCCGTTTCGGAGCCAATCAAATTTTGCTTACCTCCTGAAGATCAAATCTCTCCTGGGGCTTCAAAGCTGTACTTCACGAAACTTCGTCATCACGCCTGATTCGTTGAAAACGGGAGGCGTACGCCTTTTTGTTCCACTTATGCAATTACATTAATTGCCGCAAAAAGGGGAACGCCCCGCGCTTTCAACAAATCAGGAATGATAAACGGTACACTCTCAAAAATGGACTTCACCGCATAGCACACTCCTAGCCAACCATTATCTAGAATGATATCGTTATCCGCCCTGATTTGTTGAACACGGGAGGTGTACGCCTTTTTGTGACAAGTATGAAGATCATAAGTGTCACAAAAAAGGCGTACACCTCCCGTTTTCAACAAATCGGGGCAGCTAACGATATCATTCGAGATTATGGTTGGCTAGGAACGCGCAATGCGGTGAAGTTCATTTCTAAGAGAGTACTGTAGCAGCAGCGTCATAATCATCACCAGCACCGCCATCGGTTACGCGCAGCACTGCGCGTGACCCGAGCTTTCGTTTTCGGTTCATCGCCATTAACCGTCATTAAACCCATCAACCTCAGTAGAGCCTGGTCGCCTCATTTCTCGCTCTACAGTACCATTGTGCAATGACTGTCGTTCATGATGACTTCATGTTGACTGTGCAATGACTGTCATTGTGTGATGTGGTGAAGCTCTGTTTTAAGAGCGAATGAGTCCATGAGCTCATTTGACGATGAATCGTATAGCTGAATTAGGCAACCAAGTTATGTCGAGCAATCCTCAGATTTACTGAAGCGGCAATTGTCATTTTGATTCGTAAAGTATCTGGTTTGAAAGAACGCAAGCTGTGTAACCCCAGTACTATTCCGGCTGTCCCTGCTGTTGCACTAAACGCCGTGAGCGACGCCCTGTTTCAACTTTCTTTAAACGCCAGAGGTCCCCATAAGAAAAGATAGAGTCAGTGTGAAAGGTATTACTTCGCTGAAGTAATTGGCCCTTGGTTGGGAACGAAACTCTCACAAGAAAGCATGCAAGCAGCAAGGTAAGGCTCTGCGTTCCATCATAGCAATAACGAAGCGTATCACTCTTAAAAGAGAACTTCACCACATAGCCAAACAACCGCCGTCCCGAATGACAATGTTCTGCTCCTGGTTGGTTAAACACGGGACAGACACGTCTTTTTTTGAACTTGGATAATGAATAAGCATGATAAAGGTATTGTGTTATGATTTTTGTCTTAACTGTTGCGTAGCAGGCGCAATGAAGTGTGCCAATAAAGATGTCGATGTGATCAAACTGAATTCTTCATGATTAATCGACTTTATGATCTACATTTGCTGCACAAAAATTATACATCCGGCGATGGACGATGCACCCCCGAATTCGCAAAAACCCGCGCGTTGACGTAGTCCAACGGCAAGAGCATTTCCGTGCTTTCGCGCACCTTTGGCACAATCGAGGGAGAATCCTGGCACAGTAAACTCGGTTCCGGATTTCATAAGTCCCCGTAATATGTATCAAAATGAAACAACAGCTAGAGATACAATGTTTTTAAAATGTCAGCAATTGTCTATGTCATTCTATGTTACCCTTAGAGTGTTCCTTTACTGATATAGTTTGCACCAATACACGGCAATGTAACATGTTTCAAAATGTGTGTCACACAACTTTGAAATTGTGGATAAATAATGAGCGAAATTCAATTGCACAGCATTTCAGTTAATTAATAGAACTTACGCAGATTCAGCTGCAAAGAACGTTCACGACATAAGTAATCAGAGTGTGTGATCACAAATTTATTTAATCGTACGCGTTGATCGTTTCAAAAATGTTAGACACACAACATCACAGGCCCTGTTTAAAAGTAGCCTTGGATACTAAGTAATGTCCAAACACGGGTCTGCTATACTCTCTGCGCTTGTCGGCTTTGTTATCCAATCAAGACATACGAGGGTGGTTCCATAAGTTTCCGGCCCGAGGTGGAAAATGCGCGCGAATTTGAAAATGCGATTAAGGACGCGTGGCGCCATCTGTTGGAGGGCCGGAGCACCACCCTCAACCCTCTCCGTGCTTTTGTCGGTTGGAGAGCGGCATTTCAAACAGCCAGGGTGCACTCTTCAGATAAAATGGAAAAAAATCGAGTAGCGCGCTGTGATAAAATTCTTGACAAAAGAGGGGCTTTCGCCTAGAGAAATTAAAGCGCGACTGGACAACGTGTACAGGGAAGCCTCTCCGTCGTACACAACAGTAAAAGACTGGGCTAAGCAGTTTCGACTGGGGCGAGAGTCCATTGAAGATGATCCACGCGATGGTCGTCCGGTGGAAGTGGTGACACAAGAAAATTTGTCTCTTGTCGAGGAGGAAGTGCTGAGCGACAGGCGTCTGAAGGTGAAGGAAATCTCAGAAAGGCTGGGCCTTTCCAAAACAACCGTTTTTCGCATCATCGGCGAGGGCCTTCACATGAAAAAAGTCAGTGCGAGATGGGTGCCGCGACTTCTCTCGTCAGTTCAAAAGCAACAGCGCGTCGTCTGTGCCAAAGAGTTTTTGGAGCTCTGTCAAGAGAACTAAGAAGAAATATTGAAGCCAATTGTCACAGGGGATGAGACTATGGTGTTCTACTATGATCCCCTTTCGAAAAAGGAGTTGATGGAATGGCGCAAACCAGGAGAAGCACCCCAAGAAAAGCCAAGGTCACACAATCCACAAAGAAGATCATGGCAACAATATTTTGGGATTATCACGGAATCCTTCTCATCGACTTCAAAGAAAGGAACACTATACAGTGAATGCGACTTATTATGCTTCACTCCTGCACCGACTGTGAGACGCCATCAAGGAAAATAGGCGAGGCAGGTTGAGCCGAGGTGTCCGGTTGCTCCAAGACAATGCCCCTGTCCACACGGCTTCTGTTGCCACGGCTGAACTGAAGGAGTGCGGCTCGAAGAAATACACCACCCACCCTACAGTCCAGACTTGGCACCGAGTGACTACTTCCTGTTCTCCAACTTGAAGAGGGATCTCAGAGGACGGAGATTTCAAAACGATAGTGGGGTGCAAGAGGCAGTTTTCCAGCATTTTGCGGACAAAACTTCGGACTACTTTTTCAAGGGTATAAGAATGCTGGTTAAAAGGTGTCAAAAGTGCATCGAAGTTAAGGGTGACTATATGTCGAAAAATGATACACTTATTTCGTCTCTATGACTATTAAAAGTTGGTCGGGTCGGAAACTTATGGAACCACCCTCGTAAGCTTCGTTCTAAAATTATTACACACAGGACGGTGGCCACCAAAGCCACAGTACTTGAACTGATATGTAGGGTGGCAGCAAAAATGAAGAGGAGGTGAAGGGAACCGTAAAGGTCATTCGGTTTAACTTCGGTTTTTCCTGTTGTCATTTACGCATTACCGAAAATATATTACGCATTGTATCTCATAGCACAATACATTATTCAGAACGTATTTGTCGATATTACTGCCATCTCCTTTTTCAATAGGCGCCCCCATAAACGAGCCGACGCTCTCTATGAATCTGCCGTTGACGTTCTTAGTTGACGATGTCCGATGTAGACAATAAATACCGCAGTATGACTTGCCTCAAATACGTATGAAACAAAAGCGTAATATGACTTACTCGTTGTCAGAGATTCACGAACGAAACGAGGGTGTCGTCGCGACCTTCCTGAAAATGATCGACATATTACTGTTGTACATCTGTTACTCCGGTAGAGCAATAATTCCGAAACTAATGCTGGAACGTCCTTTAGCAGACCCTTTACTATGGTGAAACCGCTTGAAGGTAATACACAAAATTACTTGAGCGTGCATCCAAATACACATACACATGTACTTCCTATGCGTACGGAATTGCGCTCAGTGAATCCTCGTAGGATCCGTTTGAGAAGCGCTGTATACTGCGTGACGCCACGCATGTGAGGAGGTCAGCTTGGGACAAAAGTTCACGGAATATCGGGATGTAGCATTTATCCATTGGAGCGACACCAGGCAGGAGCAGACACACATACTGCGAGATGGATCTCAAGCAGACCACCAGTATTGAGTAATATTCGTTCAACATTGGAAGCTAATATTGGCAATACTGGCCCAATATGGCAATTCAACCTGGACCCATATTGGACCAATATTGGGAATTGATATTGGGAAGCCATGCAGTTTAGCCAATGCCCTGCCACTCCGCCTTCCATTGGTCCTATACTGGCAAGCTAATTTTTCCAGCCTAGTGTTTTCAGCTTGAGGATGAGTTCTGATCTGGCTTCATGGATTGATGTCACTGAATTTATTAGAGGTCGTTTTATAGATGTGGTTCATTACATCACGCACGCGTTGTACAGCACGCTTCATGTACTGAGGAAAAAATAATTATTGTACGTGTCGAACTTAGCGAGATGCAAGCCCCCGGACTCACTCCTGAGCAAAGCGCAGACGCCACAGAACTCAAAGTTGCGTCCATTCCCATTGGCAGCCGTTAGCACGTGACTTCTCAGTGGCTGTCTCGCTGACGGCGGTGAGAGCTGTGATCGTCTCCGTTTTTATTACCCTCTTCGCTGTGAAACGTTCGATGCACAAAGATCACGATGCGGTTCACAGCGTGAAAAACATCGTGTTTCACGTTGATCTGTGATAACGTGGGATGACCTGTCGCAACCCCTTTGGTTGGTAATACATTCTCAAACAACACAACGACGTCCGAAGGACGTCTTACGGATGGACGCGCTTAAATATAATGTGAGGCATGAAACATCATATAAATGGGATAATACTTAGAAAGGCAGTGGCTTTCTAAGAGAAAACAGATACTATATACTACTTGTCATACAATATTTCGCAAATGCGACAGTACTGCTCGCCTCAGAGTGAAAATGAACGGTGAGGTGTACAAGTTTAATTTGATTACATAGTACACACAAAACATTGATGTGAGGAATTGCCTGGAGTATTAACTCAACACCAATATAACGTTTGTGTTTCTTAGTGCTTTTGTTTTGAGACATCAATCTTGAAGTTTCCTTTCATTTCTCTGTTTTCCAGTTACTCGGCAACGGCCCAATACATATTGGAAGCATCTTGGGAGCATTGGGACGATATGATCAGTACCTAGCCAATATTGGTATAATGTTGGGCATATTGGGCCATTATACCCAACAAACTGACAATATCGGGCAAATCTTGGGAACACAGGGTTTACATATTGGACCAATTATTGGACCAATATTGCCGACGTCTAGCCAATATTGGGTAAAGATGCTTAGCATTGTAAGGCCGATCGCACGTTTCTTATTCGATCTCCTCCTGACAGTTAATACGGGACCGCTTCATGAAGAAATACACCAGTACAGTCTTCCATAAACTTTTGTCCGAAGCTGTACACCTGGGGGAAAGCAGTAGAACGATGCTTCAAACACACCGGTACGTCGCAAACTCTGCTCCTGCAATCCATGCTTGCGCAATGCTTTCAGAACAAAATAGCGCTTACCATGCTTGCCATGCTTCCTGGGCATTTTGATCTCTTTTACTGTAAAAATATTAAAATGCATGAAGGTCATCACAATATTTAGGTTATGGTGTCCCAACATTGTGTCCTCCCCAACGCCTAATGCTGAGACATAAGTCGCTATGCCGCAGAAACAGAAGCTCTGACATTAAAAGTGTGCAGTTTTCGGGACCCTATGCTCTAACGGAATACTTCAGTTCCAGCCATATAACCTTCGAAGAAATTTTTGAAATATTTGTTTTAGTGCTTTTTACTACTTTACACCATGTATACAGGGTGTTCAAAATTAAGCTTTCACTAGCACTTTATAAATAGGCGAACAAAAGAAAACTGGTGCTATTTTTTCTGTTCCTTGAGTAAGAAACAGATGCTACATAATTAGCAGCACCTGTTTCTTACACAAGTAGCGTAAAGTTATCATCCGGTTTCTAGCTGTCATCGCTGTGTTTGCGTAGCGCTCGTGAAAGCTTAATTTTGAACACCCTGTATGTGACCAGTAGGGACAACAGGTAGGGCGTCTGGGTGGGTATGAACAGATAATTCCCCTACAACTGTATAGGTCTCTGCACTTTCGCGGAGAATGTAAACTATCTCGTAGACCACTATATTGTGCCAATGTTTGTTTTGTGCGGCATCGACGCGACTTTAAGACGTGACATGATGGTGCGATCAGATCAGTGTTGTACCCGCTACCAAATCGAAGTAACGAAATCTGCCCACTGCTCCACAAAAAAGTAGTGCAACACTAGCGTCGCTACAAATTTGAAAAAAATAACGCGATACCGTTACCGCAACCAAATAAAAGTAACGTAAATACTATGCCGCTACTTTTCCGCTACAGTACCTGTCTCTAGGTAACAGCTTACCGTGGGCCGTAACAGCCGTGGGCATCTCGTCGCCGAATGTGTCTAAAGATGGTGCAATATTTATGTTCCCTCAAAAAAAATGGGGCGCAGTATGAAGGTTTATTAAATGAAAAAGAAAACGTCAGCCAGAGAAAGGTCTGCTTGCTATTCCAAAATAAATAATAAAGAAAGAAAAACACACGTAATACACAGTCACAGCGTGTTTGTGGGGCTTTGGGCAATCACAGTCAATATCAGGGTTCACACGCTATCACGGGGTCTTACCAGGGTCATCATAAGACCCGAAGTTTGGAGAATGCGGAAGAGGGCAGTGGTGACGGCCAGCAGGGTATGGCGGGGAACGGGACCCAGTAAGCCAAGCCTTACGACTACTTACAGCCAAGATATATTATTTCATATTGGTCTTGATCTTGAGATGATGCGCATCTAATACATAATTTAAGAGATGGGACGCATTCAGTATTTCCCGAATCGAATCTGAATACGAATCCAAGGAATGATCTGCGAATCCACCAATCTTCCGAATCCTCTCTAAAAAAAGGGGGTATAAAAAGCCAGGCGAAAGAGACACTTCCACTGAAAAGTATTTTGAAGCAGAATTTGATATCTTTGTTTAATGAAAGACGAATTAAATAATATTTCAGTTTCAGGAGGAAACTTAACCTTATATTTCTTCTTAAATGTAATTTATTTAACATGTTGTTCATCGACTACAGCAAACACAAACTCTCGAGACTGAGTTATTTCCATAAAAACAATCAAAAACAAAACCATGTTACTTCTAAACCTTCAATGTCGGAGCGTTACGCTGTGGTTTTTGCGCGCCCCGGAGCCTTCCGGCCAACCAGGCTTTCGGCAGACTCCGGAGGCGCCAATTCTAAAAAGGCACAAACAACTGTGGTTAGTCGACTCAAAAGATTCGATTCGCCGTTTCGCAGATTAAGCAGATTCGTCGTTTTAGGCAGCGGGACTCGGATTCCCGAATCCTGCCTAGAATTCGATGATTCACGGATTCGGTTGGTCAATCCCTACATAATTGAACGCAGATACCGCATATCTGTATTTATTAATTCTCCCGTGAGAGAGCTTGAGTTTGAAAAAAAAAATGTTTCGAACACAAGACTGTTTTTCTGCAATAACAGTAACAATATTTTGCTCGAGATATCCGCGAATCCCAACCTCAAACTTCTCCGTCTGCTTATTGTTCACGGATTGATCAGTTTTCCCTATGGCAAGTGACGTAACTGCATTCATAAGCTAGCAGACCACTCACCGAGTCATCAATATGTAGCTAAAAGATGGTAAAAAGATCAAAACGAATGGCATAATGTGTGCCCATGCTTTCGCGAGGGCCAACACCCCCAAGCAGAACAGACAGTCTTCTGAGTGCCGTTGGCATACTGCACCACAGCTTACGTCTCACAGGAATTGGGAGTTAGTATTGTTCTTACCCCCTGCTGCCATACTTCCAGCTAGAGTCACTAAATAAGCTTCGCTTCAGGGTATCGACACTGAGTACCAAGAGCGAGCATGCGCCATCTTGACTGTACCGCTTGAGACAAGTTGACTCTCCCACCTGCTGCCACTGTGGTGCTCTTGAGGATCTGGAGCACATTCTTCTTCATTGCCCTCACTACGAACCTTCCCGAACCACACTCTCCGAGTCTCTTCGTCAGCTGGACTCTCGCCCTTTCTCCCTATCGAAATTGCTTGGTCCCTGGCCCAATCCAGCCCAGCAACGCTCTGCGCTCAAAGCTCTTCTGACATTTTTGGATACCATCGGACTTCGATCGTTATTGTGAAGGGGCTCGTTATTTTATTCCCCCCATTCCATCCAGCAATGGGGTAGAGTATCGCCTGTGGCGATGAAACTCCCCACTCTCCAAGGTCGAAAATAAAGTTGTTGTTGTTGCGCCATCTTGTTTCCGCGCCACGGCAGCCACGCGCACGCGCACTTCAGGCGCATTTTAGCGGACGATGCCATCTATCGTCATATTGTTGAATGCAGCAAGAAACAACACAAGGAAGAACGAAGTTGACACCACGGCTGCTTGCTCACAACTGGCAGAATATTTATTTCGGGACGGACAAGGAAAATAGAGCATTTACGATGAACAGGTTTGAAACACGAATAAGATCCACTGTCCCCTCCCCCTGTTAACACACATGCTTAAAGTTAACCCGTCACTATCTAACACTTTCACACATGCCACGCGTGGCTGACAAAGTACCGAGCATATTAATCCACATCAAAGATTACATCGTATGCAGATATGCTATCTCTTCCAAAGACAAGTCAATGGACGGTTGGCTTACACAAATATCCCCGTTCTTTATTATTAAAGATGCTTTAGCTACCTCCCTTGCTATCTTTTGTTTGAACATAGCTTTTTCCTCAATGTGTCCAAAAAGAGGCTTGCACCCGCACATTCGACAGTGAACGGCAAGGTGTACTGAGGGAGTTGAATTGGACGCCGCTGCCCTATGCTCAAGCAGCCGTGTGTTGAGGCAGCGCCCCGTTTACCCAATATATCGTTGTTCACATGCACTCTCAGAAAAAAAGGTTCCGAGCGTAGATTTTGAACCTTTTTCCTCCTCGAAAACTACGATGCACCTTTTCCACGGTAAAAGAGGTGCCTGAGCAGCTTTAATAGCAATTGTAACCTAAAAAGGGTGCTACCACGCCAGTCAAGGAGGTTCTCAAACGAATCAGAGCGAAAAGGGCGCACCTGCATGTTAGAGGCTTCCACAAGTTGCGATGCAACATGCGGCTCGTCGGTTTCAATGCTACTGAGGTGCTGATCAGAGGTGAGTATTCATTGTAGCTAGACGTCTATGTAATCTGACGACAAGCAACGTTTCGATTTTAGCCTTCATGCACGACGCGAAATGCAAACCCAAACTCTTCGAGTGAGAAAAATCCCGGATGTGGCAGCGTCGCCAGGCGCATCGGCGTTGGGAAAGTTGGACGTCGTTCGTGTTCTTGCTTGCTGCTCAGGTGAGCTACGACTGTGAATACCCAGACTCGCTGTTACAACAGACGCGTTCTTATCATTTGCAGGGTGTTGCACATGAGTAATATGACGTGGAATTATCAAATCGTGGAATCAGAGCAACGTGTGACAGTGACTAGTGAACTGTAATACGGAAACCACCGCCGCGCCATGTTTGAACCCAAGCAGCAACAAGAGATTGGACCAAGGTTGGCGGGAGGTTGGCTGGCCAACCTGGCCGTGGTCGGCAGGACGTCTGCCAACAAGGTCGGTTTTTGGTATGAATCTGTTCCTGGCCGTCCATTTGCCAACGATCGGCTGGCCAGCGTCCTGACAACGCCTTGCCAACCATGGCCAGTGGTGCCTTGGTAACCTTTTGCCATCCTTCTGCCGACTCCTTGCCAACCTTCTGCCAATGCTTAACCAACCTCAGCCCAACCGTGTCTGGCCAACCTTCTGCCAACTGTATTATAATGCACCTTTGGTGGCTCTGAAATTACAGGTACTCATAGAAACAATGCTTCAAGTAATTTTCTGTATAATTTATTTCAGCGTTTGCCCACTCATTTCTGCTGAAAAGTCAGCTGTAGTTTATGAAAAACAAATACAGATGTTCATGAATTTTCTTGAGAAAGTTTTCCTTGGCTTAAAGTAAGTGTAACATTGAGACAACCGTACAACATGTACACTCAAAACGCTTGCAGAGTTCCAGATGCTGAGGTTTGCACATTTGAGTTCCCTTCATAGGCAAAACATGTACTGACAAAACACGTATTTTGTAAAATAATATTGATGAACGTATACATAAAACAGTGTTGGCACTGAAAGCACTCAATGCAGCTTGACTAGAAATACGTTACACTTTTCTGATACAGTACGTCAAAAGCTTGACTAGTGATAAAGAAAAACAGTGTAAATCCAACAAGCACAGCTGTACGAATTGCACATGAAAACAGAAATATGAACCATAGTGGACACTTTCTGAAATGTTGAGGTAGAGTATTTAAAACAGATTAGCCCTTACAATAAAACGCACAACTGCACAGCCATGAACCAAAGAGGATACTCCAGTAAAACAGTTAATAACCCTTGTGCCATTGTAATGACTAATACAATTTTAATTGCAAATGTGGTACTCATTTTAGAACATAAAAGCCAATCCAGACCGAAAATCCAGCAATCTTTAGTTAGCTAAAGGTCGTTAGGGAGGGATTTTCATTCAGAAGTTGTATGAATGAGTACTGCAACTGAAGAGGGGCACATTAGTAACTGCTTTGCATGGATAGCCTGTGTACAGTATGCATGCTGTGTGGGGCAGTATCTCAAGACTCTGCTGAGGTAATTCCGGCTTAACTACATGGCAAGCCTACTTGGCACAAATGACAGGAATACCTGCAACTGTTAAAACTTGGAAAAAACAAAGTCAATTCTTGAAAGGAGAGTCGTTCAAACGTCATCATCCTCAACTGAACCTCCGGTTGCATCAACCACAGTTCCATCCCCACCCTGCTTTTGCTGTCGTCTTCGTGTTCGGCCTCCGCCACGATCATTTGCCCGCGTTAGCCAGAGCTTGATTGTGCCCTTCACCTCTGTGTCGGTGATGTCACTGAAGTGCCCCCTGGCTGATGCTGTGGATATATAAAAGAAAACTTAGTGTCCTAATTACTAGACCAATGCTATGAATAATTTATCAATTTCTCAAGCGTTCTTTAAACAAAGCGAGAAGGAAAACAGTAAACCGCCCTTCATCATGTTCTGTTTGTAACACTTGCCATAGTAAGCTATCGTGCCAGTGCAAGACATGTTTCAAGCAGAGAGACGTTGAAAACTATACTTACCTAGAATGAGACTTCTGAGGTTCTTTAGTTGCGAGAATGGGTGTTTCTCTCCCCTTGAGCCCTTCCAACTACACGACACAGCAAGACTGTCCTTCAAAATGCCTTTAAGGATCTGACGAACAACATCTTTTTTGTCTGAGCCTCCTTTTGCGGCAAAGAACTGCACCTGTGCAAAATAAAAATTATTTTAAACAAAAAGAAACAGGAACAAAACCAATTAGCAAACCAATGTCTAGAGCAATCGATGTAATACACTCACAGTCATTGACATGTTCTCCCTGCCCTCAAGGAATCTGTCAAATTCTTCCAACTGCAAAAAAGTTGTGGCTGGCAGCTGGGGACACCCATCAGGTAAATGCAGCGCTAGCAACGCATGACCCTGCTGCTTCTGTTGCTGCTTGAGCATGAGCAGCATTTCTTTGTTGTGTTGAAAACACTTCACCTGGAAAGCTATTAAATAGAAGCAGCACCCATGAGCTGTAGATATAAAATTTCTCGAGTAATATTCTAACACGAGGACACCGTTGACATGTACAAACAGAGATAGATATCATATTAATACACCGCAAGATGAAATGTGGCAGCTAAGAAGTCCATGATGAAATGAATATAGCGCAACACTAAAAAACATGTAGCTGGTCAAGCACAACTGGAATGTGCCTTGGTGCCAGGGGCTTGCACTAGATTCCCTTGCATGCCTCACCTACTCTGCCAACTCTCCACCATTATGAATTCGAACCTACACTCATGCGGTTTAGCCATTTCTTTGGCATCCGTACTTTGACTGTCATGGCTGTTTTACAGACAGATTCAGTTGAGGGCATTGCCCTGTGTACTCGTGCTCCACTCAAGTGCGAGATATACTGCAAGATGCTATGCAACAAACAATCCAAAGTAAGGAAAAAGTAATTCCCACTTACCAATGAGCCTGGCCTCCAGTGCCAATACAGTCTTATGCACTTCTTTTAAGACTTGATTGACTGAAGAACCTGGGATGTGCTTATCAATTTACAACTGGCAAACAAAGGTGAACAATGGGTAGTTTACCAGTAGGTTGTGCTGGATACTCTTCGTGGCAAGATTCAGAGAGGGCGTCGGATGCTGCATAGGAAGGAACGTCGTCCAGCGTGATGTCATCACCTGAAACAACTGGGGCATCATAGGTACTTCAAATGATAAAATATCACTCATCAATGTCTCCATAATGTAATCAAGATTAAATATATTTCCAAATAATGATCAGAAACAAAGTAAGCCATAGTAACTGAACAGGATGCATCTCAAGTAAAAGCATACCCATGCAGCCTGCACTTGACTGGTGTGGCTGTGGCTGTTGAAGATGGCCACTGGAGTGCGTGTCAGCAATCTGTGATGCGGCTGCAGGCACTGTTGATCTGTACATCTGCCTCGAGTCTAGCGTTCAAGTAATGAGACAATTATTCAAAAGTGTCAGCAAAACAGGTGGTGTGCACTGAACAGCCTTTCACAGCACAGCTTCCACTGTAAAATTTTCACTACCTTGTGGCTGAGTAATGCTGTGGCGGGGCTTGCACGATCGAAGTGGCAACTGTGGCGGAGGAGGAATCTTCTTTGGAGCATAGTGAAAGCCTGAAATTGCAAAGAAGTCATATTGCTATTATATAGAAAGTATATTGTAGAGAATTCACAATAAGAGGTTATTCAATGCTCTAACTGCTATCAGACCTCTCTTCTTTCCTTTAGGCACTTCGTGTTCTGTTAGATCATTTTCACTCTCAGACAGTACGACTCGCTTCCGGTCTTTCCTTGTTTTTTTCTGACTTTCTCTGTCTTCAAAGTTTGATGTATCCTCGGCCGTGCACAAGACGTCAAATGCTTCATCAATATTGTCTGAAATGATAAAAATTGAAGTAAATGAAATGAATCAGTTGGGCATCTCTTGCGCCTTCTGCATGCAGCTAAATGCAAGTCATATACACGCTAACCTGTTGTGTGCAGTATGCGAATGTGGTTGGGCTCCCACGTGTTACTTGGAGGCTGATGGGTTCTTAGAAGTTTCGCCAGCTGCAGCTTCGATACCCGCTCTGGCCATAGCACGACTAATCCAGCAACCGTTTCAGTTACCCACCGGGAGGAGACAACATACGTACTCCGGTCTCGGAATTCAACCACATGGAAACTAGAATTATGTATGTACAAAGTATATACAGTCAATACAAAATGCGTAGAACACCATTGGCAAAGTAGGCTGCTGCAACTTCAAAGCAAATCAAACGAAGCTGCATAGTGCTTGTAAGATGACATGGACAGAGGCAAGGGATTGGTAGAAACCTGTGATGAGCACGCCTGAGTTCGAGTAACAAAGCAAGGAAGGCACAGGCCGCGCAAAGCAATGGACAGACACAACTATTTTACGTCTCTCAGTCACTCTTTATTCATTTTGGGTCTCTACTGATCCACGTGATGACTATTAAAATTACAGTACAATGACAGTACTTCGACAAGAATATGAATTGTACTGACTAAATGCCGTCCACGTCATGTGAATGCCAGACAGGCATATTTAGGTTTGCCGAGAGCACGCGTGAAAAAGTGGGAAAAAGGCATGCTTCTGAGCACAAGGGAAACACATGCCTTTGCAGACAATGTCGGAAGAGGGGACTGAAGTAAGGGCAGTGTCCAGCTCTGACACAAGGTAAACCGAGAGTGACGATGATGGACACGGTGACACATAGAGTTCTTCTTGCCTCTTAAACATGCTACCGACAAAGGTGACTGTGTTATTCACGAGAACGATATTCTGCACTGCAAGAATTCTGCCACTGCCCAACAGTAAGTATCTGTCCCTTGCCTTCGTAGACACCACGGAATCATGAAAATATGCCCTTTTGTACTGGCTGTTGCAGCCTTGGACTACAGGGCCGCTGCTGTGAACAGAAGAAGGCACAACACCACAGCTACGTCTATTTTTTTTTTGTGGCAACTCATGGACTTTGATGCTATAAATTCAGAGATTCTTCTGTACAACTGTTGGAGGGGCCTGTTGCCTGAGCGGATGTGGCGTTTCAACACCTGCATAAAACTTTCGAACGGAAAGCTGCTGCAACCATCTAGCGGGCCATGCAGGCGGCTGTCATTTGCAAGATGGATTAGGGAGTGTACGTTATACACCAGAAACTCAATGCCATACAGTGCTATAGAAGTTTCAGCAAAGTAGACTAGCAATTCTTCAGCATAGTCAATGAGTTCACGGAGATGAGGACTGACCAGGATAGTTATTGCAACGTGAAAGCACAAAAAGTGTTGGTAGAGCTCACCACGCAAAATGCCCTGCAAAACAACAGGCCCTGCGTACAACAGAAAGAAGCGGAACTCCGTGGCCTTCCAACGTTTGAGCTCCTTCAGGCCTCTGCATTTTCTTGCAAAATCAGAAGGAACATATTCCCTCATGGAGTTAAGCTTAGAAGAAAGAGTAGCGCCACTAAAATGGTCCAGTCTCACCGTCAAGGCCCCACCAAGCCAGCATTCCAGGAGCTTTTTTGTCACGCCAAGGCACACCAGGTGCATATAATCTAATGGGAAGGCGGAGACCATGGGCACACCAATTTCAGTTAAAGGGGACACACCAGTGTGGTGCTCCTCCTGTGTCTGCAGAAAGAAAGACTCGTCAGTCCTCAAGGGACTTTTGAGCTCTGGAAAGACCCTTCTGCCATGATGCTCGCCCTCAGTAGTACATTTTTCACACCCAAATGCTCCGTTGGTACCTTTCACGGCTTTCACATATGCCCGGGCAGGAGCATCACAGACGACTGCCTTGAGTGCTAACTGGTATCTTACATCATTACATTGGATGCCGTTATCTACTAAGCTCCCCCATTCGTCGACAAAAGCTCGCAGGAAATCGTCAAGAGGTGGCTTTCCCGAGCCACAAAATACCCCAATCGGGAACACTGTGCTGCAATCACGACACGTAGAACTGTGAACGAGGCCAAGGATGCACCAGAAGCTGGTGTTGCTGCTTTTGAAAATTGGTAACCCATCAATATTGATTGAAAGCTGGATCGTACCTTGCCTCATCAAACTACATGCCTCAAGTCTGGCATTCAGTTCTGCAGCTACACCAAAGTGGATGTACTGTCCATTTCCCATGTTCACAACCGGTGTTTGTTTGGGAGTTCCAAGCAGCGTTCGAAACGTTCTGGGCAGTTGTGGAATTTTCTGCTTCAATAACTGCAAAAGTTCATCCACCGAGCCCCTTGGGATGTTATTAGAAATTACCCACGTCCGCAGCCCAGAAACGAAATCATCTTCTGCAATCTCAGCTTCCGACTCAGTGTCGTCATCTGAGGATGTTGTGTCATGAATGTGTTCGTCATGGTGATCAGGGAACGAATGATATGAAGCTGTGAACTGATCTGGGGAAAAGCCAGTCCCATGTTCCACTTCTCGATCTCCTGACGGTGAGGGAGGCAATTGTGCTGTCTGGGTAGGCAAAGAAAAGCTCTCACTCTCCTGTGGTCCACGAAAGCCTTGGCTCAGATTAACAGTCTCATCAGCGGACACTGCTCTCGCAGCAGGGAGCGCAGGACTGCTTACATTCAGTGAAGCTGAAGGTTTTGGATGTAAATGGGTGCCCACAAAGGATTCGACGAATTGCATGCATTCCTTAGTTTCTTTTGCCACGCGCTCTAGTTGCTTGCGCCTAACCCTTTTCGCTTCTTGCCTTTGTTCACTCATTATTAATGCGTTGGTACTTATTTCATCGCAGAGTGTCGTAGCTCGTTACCAGTGTTCCCTTGAATCGATCGTCACATCTCCCAGTTCTGACATCTGTACAACCTAGAAAATGACATGTAGTATGCATTAGTTACGATTTCTCTCAATCAACGAGCTAAAACCATATAAAACATTGTAGCCTAACAAAGCTCACATGATACATTTTTCTGTGCGTAAGCGTACTGGGGTAGCCAGTTCGACCCACTTTTTTTCTTTATCACGTCACGTCATATCACATGATACGTTCCTTACTCAAAAGAAAAAACGAAAAGCCTCCTTTAAATTCATTATAAACCCTGGTGGGGACGCTACCCGAGTCTCGGGCACAGATGCAACAGCTCAGCAAATGTTATTCAACCTATTTAACGCACGCCTAACACTGATGTCAATTTCCAAAGTCAGCAGCCTCGTATATCCGCGTTTTGGAAACTCTGTGTCGGGTTCACTGGGACGCTTGTGGGCCATAGTGGGACTGAGAACTCAAAATCTCGTGTAACAGTTTTTTTTAGGCTTTTAACATATGATCATCGCACTATAAAAGCGTGAAGGCGAACTGGGTGTATCCCCCTGCTAAAGCTTTGTATTACAAATTCAGATGAAGAGAACAGGGGGTAAATTGATTTTGCTCCGAGAGGGTTATACAATTTCTTACATTATGCACGAAGACAATGTATCACATGGGCAGTTTTACAATGAGGCACATGCATGGGCACATGGAGTAAACAGAGAGTAGCATGACGTGACACAGCGAACGCCTAGCATATTTTTTATGACAGCGAAATGTTACTTACGCCAAACGATCCAGTATGATGAGAGGCTCAGGCAAGGATGACCTGGCGAATGTCGGGTTTTGCAAACAAGTGATGTCTATCAAGCAAGAAGGACAAGACAGCAGGCCACGGAGCAAGCGAAGACGAATTATGGCGGGCACAAGTGGATCGGATCGGCATGGCGCGGGGCTACACAACTTGCATTTACTTGAATACATCATAAGAATAAATTTAAAAAACGCAGCAAAAATTCAGTCTTCCATTTAAAACATTTAAACAATGCCTAAGACTGAACATTGTGCCTCCGAATGGTTCACATGATGCAAGACTGCGGGGTTATGTTTCTCCTGGCTCCCTTAATGCAAATGGCGCCGTGTTCTGTTATTGTTTTTTTTCAGCCTGTATCTGCCGTTACTTCTATGTTCGGTATAATAGACTGCTGAAACATATGTGCTTTCTTTGCTGGTACCGCAAGCTGGCAAGGGGGTACCGTGCACAAATTGTAATTTTTTGAGCGGTAGTGGAGAAACCATGACTTAACGGCTTTTTCCTACTTCGATATGCCGTTGGTCATATCCTCAGGAACTGCTAGACCAATAAAATGCTCAACATGTGCACTGTTGTACGTTTGCTGCACACTCGCCTCAAATATTGAAGCAAGGCATTTGTTCAACCAGTATGCGCAATGCTGGCTTACATTGTGTACGTCCGTCAGAATAACTTGGGTGCAAAGTGTCAGCTAACATTGTAGCAATCTTGGTTGGCCGACTATTTGCCAAGCATCGTTGTGCAGTGTGCCGCCCAATACCGGATCTATGATGGCTGGTTGACCGTTTGACAGGCACCGTTGAACCATGCGCTGACCAACATCGAATCAAGATTGGTTGGCCGATACGTCGTTGGCCAACCGGCATCCGGTTCTTATCCAACCGTCGGCCATCGGCCATTGCTTGCTTGGGAAGGTATGCCATTTTGATATCCGCTTGCTTGAGTGAATTGGAATTTTATGCGAGGGCTGGAGTGTGGATGTGCGGTGTGGATAGTGAATAGTGTGCAGGTTGTTAAGATGTAACGACCGAAATCGTGTACTAATCGCATCGATTTCTTATGTGGAATTATCGTGTGCAGTAGCGCACGTACTGGTATCGAAGGAGATCGGTAATAACAACGAAGTCACGTGCGTACATTTGTTACAACTTGTACACTGCCTCTTTGTACCTCAGAGATAGTTTATGGTTGTTAAAAGGTTATGTAACAAAACCTTATTTGCTTAGAGCAGTGTTATGTGTTCGGGTGTTGATGTAAGATAGTAAAACGACTGGGCACAAAACTGCTGTGAAAGACGGTATACTTGCTCCTTTATAGTTGTCAATGAAAAAATACAACGTGTGCTTTTAAATCCAGTACATATTGTGTGTTGTGTACATAATCGTACCGCAAATAAATATCGGCGCTTAGCGTTACTTACCCTGCTGCTTTGTACTGACGGTACACATTTTTGTAGAGCTTGTTTCTGCACGACTTTTTTTTCAGAGCCCAATAGCCACGGTGGCCGTAAATTGTGGGAAATGGCAAAAGGTCAGCGAGAGTGCCTACTCCATCCGTATCAATGGTGAAGCTTTTCTTCAGGACTAAGAAGAATCAGTGACGACTTCATGAACAACATTGCTGCTATTCTGTTTCATGTAAAGTGTCCTTGTAAGCACACATTTCAGCATTTCGAGTTTACATTTCTGAACTTAAAGCCTAGCAAGTATCACATCTTTGTGCACAGATTTCAAGTATACAATAATATGCCATGGAAACGTGTGAGACGACGTGACTGTGCATGTATAGTACGATAACTAGAGGGTCAGAGCTTTCTCGCTTGAGCAACGTATGTGAAATTTGCCTCTAAAATTATTATACATGATTTTTTTGGGTATGTAGTAATCAGCTGTGAGAAATCAGATGGACCAACTGCAACACAAGCTTGGAATTTTTGTTCATGCAACACATCTAACCAAACGAAAATAAGAGTCCACGATAGCGAAACCCTGAGATGAGGGACATACACACGGAATGTCTCAAACACAGCTGAAGGGTTTATTCCCACAAAAGGTACTCAACCCACAGAGTCAGAAAGTGAGTCGCAACCGTAGGGAGCACCTTCTGAGCATTCCAGGCTGCACATGGCTACAAAGTTAAACACGAACCCTTTATGGGTTCAGTTGGGAACCACTAAAAGGTTTAATGACGGACACTTCAAAAGGTTCAAACGTGATCCTTTTAAAGGGTCCTTCAATGGGTTCAAGTTAGCACCCCCAATAGGTGCCCCCTACGGACAAGCCGCAAAAACCCTGAAAGGGACCAGGTTGACTCATTTTTTTAAGAGTGTGAGAGCGGTATGCTGTAAACTACTTGCTGTCGGCAACTCACAAAAGCTTCTTTTTTGTGCTGCACTTTACATTCACCTGTGGGATTAGGGTTGTTGACTCTAGAACACAAACCCTGGAGCTTCATAGGAGCAGTCAGAACTACTGGAACCCCATGCCTATTAGCCACATTTTCGAAATTGTGAGACAATGTATGAATGTATGGCATTATTATAGGCTTGCCCCTCAACTCGTTACGCAGGCTTCTCGCCTTGCCCTTTACCTTCTGCAAGACGATCTCAGCAACGTTCTGCAAAAATGAAAGCGGGTAGCCTCCCTCCATCAACCTCTGGGCCTGAGAGGCGAAGCTGCTTTGTATTTGGTGTTCACATGATTTACTCAAGGAAGACCAAAGTGCCGTTGACAAAATTCCCCTTTTAACCAATTTGGTGTGACATGAATGAAAAATGCTGCATTCAACAATATGTCAAGATACCAACTACCCCAACTTCGTACACTTGTGCCATCTATCGTGCGCGGGTGAAATGTTCCTTTCACTTGCAAGCAGGTCATCAAGGCTAACCGCCTTCAGCTCGCCTTGACATCCTCGGGACACTATAGTGGACAATACACGGATTATCGCACAACAATCATACACGTTTCTCTATCCCATAGCGAGCATTATGTTAGCTGTCTTTGATCCTCAACTGGGGATGGTACCGGTGTGGTGCGGAAACAAGATGGCGTTCCTGGTCTCCCTTGGACCTCAGTGTCGGCACTTTGAAGCGAAGCTTATTTAGTGACTCTACTTCCAGCCACACAACGGGTTCTCTTAGCGCTTGACTTTCCCAGCAGCTACCTTTCACACTATTTTTTGTGTGTGTGTGTGTGCATGAGTTCCTCAGGAAGGGTCTACCCGTGTGGGATTATTTTCGTAAAGGACGACGGAAACGAAAATAGGCTGCAAAGCTATTTGCCTGATATTGCGATGTGTACCAAAACAATCCGGAATTCGACTTAGATTTGCGTATATTAGTTGAAACGCCGCCACAATCGCGATATAAAATTCGGCCGTGGAGCACTCTGAGCCCCTGGTGAGCGTCGCCGCGCCGCCGTAGCAGACCACGGAAGTGACGCACGTTGGCTCTCCTGTTGGAGTTCCTGACTTTCATTTCGCTTCATTTCATTTGGTGTTTCGGCGTACGTCTAATTCCTGCTACGGGGAAAGAACGGAGACGAAGAAGCATGTACGAACCCATCTCTCATAGGATATATTGTCTTCAGACTTCCACGAGATCTCCGAATCAAACATCTTCAGGCGTTATTCAGAATTCGCCGTGTTTGTGCCGGGCAGCCGCACATGGAGCGCGAGAGATATTTGACGTCACGCGCTCCTCAGATTTTCCCGCAATGCTTGGCGCGCTCCATGGGCGATCGTGTCGGGTGGGCGGCCCAGCGCTCTCGTAATCGTCAGAAATATGGCCATCGGCACAGCGTACTTGCAAAATACTACTGGCACCATAATTTTACATAATATTTACACCTTGTTCGGTCCCCTTTTTGCAATGGACAAATTTCGTTTCCGTTGTCCTTTAATGAAGGTTTTAGAGGACAAAAAATATCACGCATATTTTCCCTGAACATGCGATGTCATTTTAACTATACGTATCCCTCCCCTAAACATGTCAACCGCTGCAAATCATTGTATACTGTTAATCCCCTGTGTCATCATCCCCCAAGCAAGTGTGCAAAGAGCATTATTATGCATGTTTGCATACTCTTACTCCCGAATAATATTGTTTCTTCATTTTGTATGGCTCACCTATCGTACAGTGTAACGTACTTAATGTGAGAGAAAAACTAGATCCTGTTCGGCAACCTGTGCAGGGTAACCCTATCATGCCATAAATGGTTACCTGCGGCACAAACACCTTAAAGCAAAGCCGGCTTTACGTTTGGAGCGCAAGGACTACGGCGATATCTCGTAGCGTTTGCGATATATTTTCGTATTCCTGTTCCGCGACGCTTTGTTTATCTCATCTGAACAATAAAGTTACAAAACACTGTTTTAAATGTGTTACACGCTCACACTAGTTTTGCAACTGATTGTATGACAGGAACTAGCTTCGTTGTCCATATCATCATTATTATTATTATTTACTATTATTATTATTTATTACATTCTTAAATATAATCGATTGCACTTAGCTTCTGAGAGTAAGAGAAATTGTGGAAGATGGTCCATCAGCCTGCCTGATTAGCAAGTATAATTCAAAGAAGTAAGAAATATTCTGCTTCACCGTTGATGATGTTGATGATGGCGGAAAAAAAAGGACAGATTGAACTCGCCACAGGACAACTTCGGCTACTTCCATAAACGGAGCTCCCCCTAAAAAGAAAAACCCGCCGCTTTCGCCGTTCTCTTTTCTCTCCTCTTTCTTTCTGTTCTGTTGTGTACCACGTCTTCCATATTATGAAAGGTAGCGGTAGCGGAGAAAAGAGTCCGCCGCTACCCATATTTGTAGCGGAAATACTTTTACCGTTACAAATTTAAAATCTACCGGGATCGCTGCTGCGCTACTGTTTACTGAATACGGTAGCGGCGCTACTAGATAGCGCCGCTATGTACGACACTGGATCAGATGGACCCATTTCGTTTGTTTCCATGCCAGCAGACCATATCAATAACAGCTCAGTATCTTGGCAACAACATCTCATTCAGATGACATTGAACCTTCCGCATTTGCCCTGGTGCGCTAGAGTAATTATATCACGGGGGCACTCACTGTTCACACTCTTTCCGGGCGTTTCGTGGGTTGTACTTCGAGTACGCGAAACATTATTTCCTCTACAAGCTTTGTATCAACATTGTCTTAACTTTTGTAGCATCATATTCCTCCAAACACCAACCCCCAAAATTACAATACAAACGCCAAACTCAGAATTGTGCGATTCCGTGGTAGGAAAAGGTGAAAAAGAGAGGAAGGCAGCCCATTACCCATAAGAATCTAAACAGGCTCATGAAAACTAGTTCCTTAGCAAGAACCAGGAAGTATAATTTTCCTTACCAAGCGAAAAAACCAGGCTCCAATAATGATGTGCTAGAACAGGAATGGAATCTAGCTGAACAGCTTCGTCTTTTTCGATACGTTACAAGATTCCGTGGGATGCGCTAAGTCCGCTTGAATTTACTAAACTGAACTACATTGGCGCACCATTGTTGTCCAAGCGAATATTATTGTCGTCATTAGAAATTGCAGTTATGAAATCGACGTGTGTTTGAGTAACTGTGAACATTCGGGTAGGTTTCCTAAATGAGAGTATTTCCATAATCATGCCATAATAATGGCAACACAATAGGAGACGCCGTATAAAAAGCGCCCACGCTCCATTTGAACATGATGCATGGAGGACTGCAATGAAGTCTCATTGATTAGAAAATGTGACGTCAAAATTGTCACTGAGATTCAGATGTCGCTAATCTCATCTCTGCACTTCCGGATCCTCCATTATTTCCGTTGGCGACGAAAAAATCGCGAGCAGAAATTTAAATATTTGACGTGTATCCGAATCTCCCAGACCTCTCACGTTATACTCTATTGGTACTCTCCGCAAAACGCTTTGGGCAGTCGTCGTCATCATTCGCGCATTTTGGCCCACATAGTTACTTTGCAGGAGTGATATGAACTAAATATGAAGAAAAAGAAAATAAGTATCTTGCTTCATATCTTCGCTTGCCTTTTTGATTGAGGGCTTTACAAACTAGGAAGCAGTTCAGTTGTGAGGGCATGCTTCGATTGATTCGTTGATACGTTTCTAACCCTTCCATCATGTTCACTTGAAATAGCTACATTTGATATAATTACTCTTTGAGACACAGTTGATATTCACACCCCTCGTATTCATGTTCTCACCACGTGCAAATATCTGGCCTTTGTTTTTATTTTGGAACGACGTGGATTTTTACTAAATAAAGATTTATTATGTGGCTATAGGTTACGTGTTGGAAGCAAAATATACAAATGTTGACTCCCATGTAACAGAGAAATGTCGGTACAGTACCCCTCAAGTCGGCCCAGGACACAGGCTTCCCCCTGTTCCCCACTCCTTCCTGTTGTCCTCTTTCCATCTGTCCACGAGTTTTCGCAACCCAGAGCAGCAGCTGCTTCGGGGGGCTAAAATCTATAAGCCGAGGAACTGGTCACTCCAAATCACTTATGCGTGAAGGTAAATGCACGTTTATGCGCGTGTCTGTCCGCATGTTCCCCAGCACATGTATTGGACGAGGGGCAATAATCAGGGATCTGTGAGTTCGATTTCCCCCATCAGCACTCGTGGACTTTTCTTCAACTCCATCTCTAAAAGTCATTGGTTGTGCGCTGGTGAGGCTTAAATCTTGTGCTTGCCTTAATTGTTCTATCAGCCCCCGCAATTTACGTGTTGCTATCAAAAATGCCGTTTGCATGTCAGAAACGTAAGCGTGCCTGGAAGACAATGTAATAGATAATTCGGTCAAACTGAATGTGTGTCCGAGCCTTCACGATCGAAGCCTTGGTATGTTTGCGAGAGCGTGATGTTGGCGTAGTGTAGTCGGTGGTACATCTGACCGGCAATAGAGTGGTTTGTGTTCGACTCTCGTTGCCTCTGTACTCGCTAGTTTTCCGCCAACTCTGTCTTTCGGGCGGGCTATCGAGATGAACAGCAAAGCGACATGACCCCGATGCTCTTTGCTTCTCCTTGTGTGTTCCGTAATTTTTTGGAAGAATTGGTTATGCCATATCCTACTCCACGAAAGGTTTCTGTCTTCTCTGTCGTTTGCTGGCACTAATCGGGAAACTGTCTTCGTGTGGATCTTTTTTATAAGAAAGGGAGGCAAACAGTCTATGTCAAGCAGGATGGCGAGCATGATCACACATTATTCTGTGCCGTCGAATAAATCATGGCGTCACAAACTACTCGATGTTTAAAATTGTGGTAAGCTTCCGACTCGTCTCAGTGTGTATGGTATGCTTTACATCGTTCGTGAAATGTCCGTATAACTCTTAGAAGCGAACTTGACCGCATAGCACTCTCTGTACCAAATACATTGTGCCATATGACACAGTTATCGCTTAAGGAGAGAGATTTTTTATCTGTGAACATTCATTCAAATCGATAGGAAAAAGCGTACACTTGCCATTTCCAATAAATCAGGAAGCGGGACCATATCATTCCGGAAGGTAGGCGTATCTAACCATGAAAGATGGAAGTCACTGAAAAGTTAGCCAGCTGTAGGACTCGAACCCACATCTTCTGGATTTGTTCTTTTGTATGTTGTTCCAGGCTCAGAACGTCAGTTCTCCCATGTATCTAACCATGTTATGTAGTCATGTTCTTTTTCTTTCTTTTTTAAAGGCTAGCGAATGCGTTGTTGTAAAGCATTTCGATCTCTCGTATTTCGGCAACTCCCACTAAAGAACGACGGCAAACACAGACTGTATTTTGTACACAAGTTTATTCTCTGGTCATTGTTCTTGTTTGTTCGTCGTGAATGATGAAAACTTTTCTCGTCGATGGCGGTGTGAACATCTATCCGTAGAAGCCACCATATTTGCCGAAGCCTCCATAGCCTCCAAATCCGCCGTAGCCTCCATAGAAGCGACGGTAGCCGAGTCCACCAAAGCCGCCATAGCCACCAAATCCACCATAGCCGTACGGACGGAATCCATAGCCTAGGTAGCCAGCGTAAGCTGCGGACACAGCAACCAGCAGAACCAGCAAAGCAATCTGTAAATCGAAAGAGATAAGGTATGCTGCCAAGAAGTGGGCGTTGTAAAAAAAAAAAAAAACGAATGCGTGTGACAGGTTATGTGCACGCCAGAATGCTGTTATAGAGACGCGTACAACAATCAAAAGCAATATAGACCCGAAGATACATACCTGAATAAAAACATATTCCACTATTGCAAAAGTCCATAGGCATTGAAATATACAGGGTGTTTCAGTTAAATCCCCTGGTTAAATAGTTCGCGAACGGGTGTACCAATTAAAGAACTTTCTTTAATTCATAACTGTCATAACTTAAGACGGACATGCGCGCGAAGCTACAAATGATGCTTACATCGGTATACGATAAATTACCTCTAATATCGCTGTTATATAGGAAACGCGAAATTAATGAGTTCCGTTTATTCATTTGCCTATATTCTCGACACCGCGCGACAACAGCCGGAACAGTTAATCGGATACGTACTCAGACGGCGACGGTTGCGCCGCCTCTCGAGCCACAGGTCAACCATTCAATGCGCATTGAAAGTGGCCGTGTAGCAGCGTCAAAACTCGAGCGTGCTCGGGAAGTTCGATGCAGATCGGATTCGAGAAGGATCGAAATGCCCGTGTGACAGGGGTATAATACGTGTCTTCAATGCATGAGCTACAAAATACTTCCTATTTTCGCTCTACTTGTAAAGCGCAGAACTCCTAGCCGTGCCTTACCTCAAAAAAAGAATTTCACATACAAAACACATGTAGATGACGATGCAACGTCGCAGGCAGGTCGGACCTCCCATAACACATATTTATAGGGTCTCACTTTTTCGGGTTAAACCCGATTCTACCTGATTATTCCCTCCCGAATCAGTTTCGAACCAATTCGAGTTAAACCCGACTTCAAGAAACGCAAGTTCGAGGCGTTCGGGGCTCACATGTTTGTGGCGTCCATATTTGTGGCGTTCATCGGCCAACTCCCGATTTCGCCACGAATTCCCATTACGGATTACATTGCATAACGTATCACGTACACGATTTAATAGTAAACTGTGCTTACGTCTGGTGAAACTGTCATTCCAATACAACAATGGACTATGACCAGCACATATAAAGTTAGCATATGCGTGTCTTGCGACAATAATCCGCGAGGAATAGCACCCCGCGGAACCCCGAGGAATAGCATATCGCGGAACGCAAATTCTTTTTCACGGGCATGGAAGAGGGAAGCTTCTTTATCAGGAGGCTAGGTATATTCGAGAGGAAGGGGATAATTGTGTTAGTATGGCATCCATTGATTTCACCAAGACAATAGAATAATTTATCAACCCACGAAACAACAGATAGGCAAGCCGATTTGGAAGAACTTGTCTCTAGTGTATAGCGCTTTCTTTTGGTCGGTTTTTGCGGGGTGAGAGGGGTGTCACTGGTTTGCTCGAAAAATAAACTTCACTTGGTTGCAGTTCAGTGCCGGTCCTTGTCCTTTTATCCTCTGTCCTTGTCCTACCCAGCACTGGGGATTTTTAATTGTTTTTAATTCAATATGAACCAACCATCTCAAACCCTTGCTCTACTAAAAAGCACCCCCCCCCCCACCACCACCACCACCACCACCACCCGAGTTCCGGAGAGGCATTTAACGCGAAGAAAGTCAGACACTAACCCTTTCTTTTTGTCTGGAGAGGGGAGGAAGTACAAATGCCTATTCGTGTGAATATATAATATTAATATAATATGCATCCAGTTGCTATCAATACAGATTTGTTTCACGAATGTTAGCATATTTTCTCATTAGTTTGTGTTTAGGTTATTTGATACATTGGCTGTTGGCGGCATTTAGTGTCGGTTTTGCGGAACAACACCAGATGATGATAGCTCCTCCACCTCAAGGTCAGTTTCTACTTCGCTTTCACGAATCAATGTGAATCTAGTGAGCGAGAAGCCTCTTGGTTCGCCGTTGACTGAGTCACTTCCTGTTTCGGTTGTTTGTTCAGAGTGAGCTAACTAGTGTAATCGCATGAGAAATTAATATTGTGCCACCACTAAACGGGATACGTGGTTTTACACAGCCCTTATGTAAGCAAAACGACTAGGCATCGACAACATAAATGTTTCAGAACTTATAAACGCAGCAAAATCAAAATAAATTACTGGAGAACAATTATTGAGTCGCTACAAGGAATTTTATACGGGGTCACTTCCATGTTCCTATATGAGTGCTACAATAATAAACGCAATTCTTATCTCGTAGAGTCATAACCTATAAACAAATAGCATCGCACCCTATCAAGAGAAGCGTAAATGCGTATGTATATACTTCGAGATAGATAAGGAGCACATCAGGAACAGGTCACAATGTGACGCAAGAGCTGTGCGAAGCAGTACCAAATGTTACTTACAACAGTCCTCATTGCAACGACGAGATTTCCACTCACGACCGATGGAGAAGCAAAGCGCAGTGGAATCGCAAGTGACTCTGTATGCAGGGCCGATTCTTTTCGTCAGCCATATTTATACGAAACGTCATATTGCCCCGGCTAGTATAGTTCAGAAGGAATGGTCAAGGCCATTTGGCGGCTACAGGTGTTCTAAGAAAAAGTTGTTTCTGTGTGATACCGTCGTTTCTCGACCGGTAGTAACACGTGCGTCCTTGCCTTCGACGTGTGAAATCAAACTTTCCCCGTCCGGATGTCGTGGATTTACAGGCAAAATTCCCCGATACAGCAGTTCGCGGCATGAACTCCAGAGGTCAGAGCGGAAGCCCCGTTTGACGTATCGACCGGCGTAGCTCCATGTTGTTGAGAGCAAACAGAGCAAAAAAGAACAAAGTAATCAGCCTCGATTACTTTGTGTCTCGCCTGTCATTGATCGTTACTTGGAGAAGGCGTGAAGAACCGAAGCGAATGCCACGCGCACTCAACCACTAGTCGAGCACTACTTTATCACGAAAAATGCGGGATCAAGAGCTCGACTATCGGTTAAGGTCGCGTGACATTCATTTCTGTTCTTCACGCTTTCTTCACGTAACGATCAATGACAGGCAAAACACAAAGTAATCGAGGTCGATTACTTCGACGAGAATATAGGTCCCCAAGGGGTTCGATGAAGTCCACATGAAATTCAACGCGGAGGGCTCAGATAATGGCCAAATATCAGCACTGTATACTGCCGATACGCCATGGAACGGTACGCAGATCTGCATAGTGTAATCGCACGCATACACACACTTCAGCATAAAACATAAATTCTTACATCTTGATCATCACAAGTTCCCTATTCGTACTGACTTTCTCTTTTTTTTTGTCGCAGCCATTTTTGTGCTCCCAGTACGCTTCAACAATGTGTTATTGCCGATGTTGAGCGACCAATATTAAGACAAATACAACATTAAGCTTCACCAACGCCCAAGCAATGATCTCAAAACGTTAGTTCCATGTCGAATCGAACAAGCCGCTACATTTGATGTCTGATAAAATGATGATGAAATTTGATGGTGAAGCCATCGGTCAGTTAGGATAAATAAACGCTTTCGGAATTCTCTGCGCTGCGCGGTTCGGGAAATTGGAGAAGACGAAAAAACTGCCTCTCAGAAGAGATGTCGTCGCGCGCGGGTTTGAGCGTGCCTTGTAAGGCTATTTCTTGTCACATTGTAGTGATATCTTGCACTTTATTTAGAGAAGAGGCACCTGCGTTGGCAGTGCTGTGTCGGTTTTGGTTTGTCTGGACAAAAATATCAAAGTTAACTCAAAGCGTCAAAAAGCACTATGTTCACTGCAACTTTCCAGACGATGTACAAAAATGGTAAAATTTACCTTTATACCTTATTATTCATGGGGCTATGGAATGGTATATTATTTGTTGCTTTACTCTATCAGGAACGTAAGCGATACCTCTTTAAGTAGCACAATACCTCCGAAAAATGACGAACTTCGGAAGCCTTTATCTAAAAAACGCAACCAAAAACTTTCCTGGAAAATTTGATACGTCGAAGATAGTCCCTTAGATCACACACAGAAGAAAAATCAAAATTCGGACTTGATCAGTAGGCGCACTGTGAATTTTTTGCGGGCCCTATACGCGGAGCCTAATCAAGCCAATGGTACCGTCTCCCGCGTGGGGCAAAATCGAATTTCCCAAACAGGCTTGCAACTTCTCTCTTCACATGAAAACTATCCTTTTAAGCCGTTCTGAGCGTTTGCGTTCATGACAGTGTTATAATCGCTGAATGTAGATTGTGAATCAACCCGATGCACTGGTATTTTTCACCGACGTCACACAGGCATTGAAAGTGCTGAGCCCGTGAAGAACAGAATGCTTTTGCATGTCTCTAAGATGTATATTTATTCACGGTGATCACATAGAAGACTTTTTGCAGTACACATTATATCAGAAGAGACGCAGTAAATTCGAATATTCTTTAAAACCTTTCCTTTCCCACGGTCCCATGACCCAGGAGGGCGAAAATCGCACAGAGGAAAGTGTCGTTGTGTAGTGTCTTACGCACACACTCAAGACTGCATTTTGCCTGGTACCTTGCCGAAACAGCCCTACTGGCGTCGCTGACCAACATCCACGATCTTCGGTTGGACATGCTGCAACCATGGGTACGTCCTAATCGCATGAACTCCCGGAGACAGCTTGCGACAAGTTTCTCATCACCCTCGGCTACAGAAGAGCACCGAGTGCCCTTTATACACCGTGTGTGAAGACATCTGCATTACTGCACTGTGGAGCCCCGCACGGGCCGGCCTTTCCGGGCCCGGCCCGGTGGCCCACTGAATAGGGCCCGGCCGCCCGCTGACTCAGCGAATACAGCCTTGCGTTTCCAGCCGTCACTTCGGACGCTGGGAAAGTTGCAGTGAATAAGGTGCTTTTTGGCTTTTTCAGTCGACTTTGATAATATTTTCCAGAGAAACAAAAACCGACAGAGCACTGCCAACGCGGGAGCCTTTTGTGCCCTACAATGCGACAAGAAATAGCCTTGCAGGTTACGCTCATACCCGCGCGCGACGACATCGTCTTCTGAGAGGCACTTTTTTCCTCCTCTCCTATTTCCCGAACCGGCAGCACAGACAATTTCGAAGGCATTTTTTTCTCCTAACTGAGCGATGGCTTCAACATATATATATTTTTTTCCTCGCTTGTTCGATTTGAGATGGAACTAGCCAAAAGTGAGTGAGTCCCGGTGGTGAGACGTCAACCCACATCTCTCTGATTGCCGGTTAGGTGCCCTACCATTACACTACGCCGACGTCGTGCCCTTGTCAACATGCCATGTGGGTTCGAGTTCTGCTTACGGCACTCGCTGACTTTTCGTCAACAGCCGCCATGACAGCGTATATCGACAACTGACGTTCTCCCCCCATCTATGCTGAGTTGATCCAACGCTCGCTTTCTGCATGCCACGTAACAGCTCTGGTCAAGATGATGCATTAATTCAACGGAGGCGACTCGATGTGACTTTTACAGCTCATTGGCGTTATCGCTTGAGACAAGTTGACTCTTCCAGGTCTAGAGCACATTCTTCTTCATTGCCCGTACTACCAACCTTCCCGAACCGTGCTCTCCTGGTCTCTCAATCAGCTAGACTCCCCCCACCCCTCTCCCAAACTTGCTTGGTCCCTGGCCAAATCGAGTCCACCAACGCTCTGCCCTCAAACCTCCTTGGACCTTTTTTGACACCATAGGACTTCGATCCTTATTGTGAAGGAGCTCATTATTTCATTCCCCACATCACCACCAGCAATGGGGTAGAGTATCACCCCTGGCGATGAAACTCCCCATTCATCATCTCAAAATACAGTTGTTGTTGCTGTTAACAGCCGTCGTTGAGGTCAGTGCTTGGGAGTCATTTGCTGGGCTCAAGATGTGTTATATAGGACATTAGCTACGTACACAACATAATCTTGGTACGACATCTTAGTGCGTGGAATCACGCTCAGGGGTCGGATTCACAAACGCGATCGTAAGTTACGCGAAGATGCGCTAAGACGTCGTAGCCTGCGACGCCCGCACGACGGCATCGTAAGCGCGATTCACAAAGCTATCGTAGTGGAGAGGGTACCCCCTTTGACGAGGAAGAGGACGTTGCTCGCTTCCTGTCACGTGCACCTCCGAGAGAAACAGCCAAAGGGTGCGAGACTAAGCGCATTCTTTTCACTTCCACTGGACTGCACTACCTTGGGCTCCACGCAAGACGGGTTTTCGGCAGCTGCACTTTCTAGCTGAAAGGAACTTTATTAGTAATGCCTTTCTTTTCAACAGGAAAGTGCAGCACGCAAATAACCCAGTTCAGATCTGGTGCATGAGGTGCAAGCCAAAAGAATGCACCTACTATGTTTTCGATGACGAAAATTTGTAATCGCACCAATAAGTGTCGTCCCGTTAGAAGAAGACGAAGTTGTTCGTCCCCAAATGTTTTGTTACTGCACGTGCTCTCGGTCTTTCGGTAGCCATAATGGATGCCATGCAATCACAGGCGAAACGCGTTCGATGAGACAGCAAATATATTTCCAGTGTGTTCGTCTCTGGGTGGGTGACGGTGTTTTGTAAGCGGTGTGTGGCACCCAATTTTGCAGCTTTTATGGCTTCTTTTGCCTTTCTTGCAGACAATTTGGAGGAGTGTTGGTGAGCGGGGTGTAAGGGATGCTTGAAAAATCCCTGCGACCCGATTTTACGGAGCACAAAGTTGAAACATTTGTTGAAGGTTACCAAGCAGAAAATGTGCCTCAATGTCACTTCGGGGATGGTCTCGAAGGTTCTGTGGCAAAGTACAATGCGTGGGCCCGTATTACGGAGTCTTTGTTTGCCGTCTCCGCATCCACCGCTGCCAAATAACGCCGCCATCTTTCTTCGTAAGACTGCTCGGGAGCTCTCGCAGGATTCCGCCGTAAGCTGCGAAGATTTTGCGACGCCCGCCCTTCGTGAATCTACACTTCGTCGTAACTTTCCCGTACGACGGAGATCTTCGTGAATCCGACCCCAGATGCTTGCAATCGTGCATGCTATCGGAACGTAATGTGCAACTTAAAGACTGCTTTCGCACGTAACGCAAGATCCTCCCCGTGAGACCGAATGATGTGCTTCGAAACTGCTTGTGCTTACTCTCCGGCTACTGAACTAGCATACATACATTTATGCAGTGTAATTGAACTACGTGGCGGATATCGACACTCACTTCTCGTATGCACGAGCGCAAAAATTATCGGCTGGAGTGCCAAATGCATTAAGCATGCAGGGGTTCTGTTCTTGTCACAAGAAATTGACCTAGTTTGAGTTTGAGTTTCGTCACCTGACGAATTGTGCGACTCCCTCAAAGATCCCTCACAGAAAGGAAAATGAAAAATGAAAACATAAAAATAGAAAAACATCACTCCTCCACCTAATCGACCTAATTACTTGGCCTGTAACTTGTTCTTGGTCGCATAATCAAGAAGGCGTGAACAATATATTCGTATACTTGATGAAGAATTGTAGGGCTTCCCTGTGAAGAGGATAATTATTTCATTGCTCACATCACCACCAGCGATGGGGTAGAGTGCAGCCCCTGGCGATGAAAGTCCCCATTTCTCGTTTTAAAAATAAAGCAGTTGTTGCGGCTGCCCTGTCGTGGCACATTCGGAAACGGGTACCTCTCAAAGGAGCCGTATAGAACAGCGAAATACTTATTATTTAATTGTACGTGTGACGTCGTAAAGGGCGGGACACATGTACGACAAAATGCACGACACGTGCGACGAGTCGCACAGTTTCGTGTCACGACTTGTCGCCGGCTGCATTCGCAGATACATGAACGGCGACATCCCTACGACATGTCGCTGTGGACCGCCGTGTTGCTAGAACAGCGCGGCCAGAGATACATTCGCTTGCACCCTATATGACATACCGAAATTTGTTCACATAATAAAACACAGTAAACGAGAACAATTCATTCCTTATTTCATTTGTCTTTCAAGGCGCAGCACGACAAAATCAGTCCGTGTTTGCATTGAGGGCGCGCACTGTCCGCCATTTTTTCTCAGACCCACCCACATCTTCCAGAGAGGCAGAGTCATTGGCTGCTTGCTTCGTGACGTCACCACATCCGTACGACAACCCGCCGACGGGAACGGAAATATCCAAGCAGTTTTGCGCGCTGCGACGTGTCGTGGGAAGCTGCTGCGACGACCTATTTCCCCAGAATCCGTTCCAGAATGCCTTGTGCATATTAGCGCTCTGGTAACAGCCCATTGCTTCTGCCCTACGGGGCCCAGTAGGGTGAGGGGCTTCTGCTCAAATAGCGTTGTTGTCGATTAATTTTCCTTCGATAACAGTGCAAGGGCGCAGTTTCCCTTGTGGAGAGTGATGGGTGTCAAACATAAACCTAATATGCAAGTGAGTTGGTGGGCACTTGACGTATATCTCCTAACCTCAGGGACATGATGCCGAAGTTAATCTCCCACATGACAGGGGCCTTCAAAATGCCGCTCCCTATGATAATGGTCCCGCACCTTGGATCTCCGTAAGAAACAGAAAACCCCATTCCCAAATCATATTATGATATTCCTATTGGTTGACCCACTGCTTTCTTCCCGTAGCTAGTTTTTTAGTTTAGTTCTAGTTTTTATTAATGATTTGACTAACTCGTTGAAAGGGAAAAGCATATTATATGCGGACGATATCAACATATTTGTAACTGCTGTTGCGCAGCAGGAGTGGTTTAGTAAAGCCAATGACGAGTTTCGGACACTTTCCAAATGGCTGCAATTAAACAAGCTTATTCCTAATATCAATAAATATTGTTACATGGTTTTCCATCCCAAATAAAAGAAACTTTCAGACCAAATGATCGACTTGATATTCAGTAGCACGGTACTGCAAGAATTTAGCTTCGTTGAATTCCTCGGCGCGGTATTCGATAAATACCTTAAATGGAACCTTCATGTGCTGGAGGTTAGGAGGAAGATGTCCAACGACATATTTGCTCTCACCAAGCTCAGACATATCCTTCCTCTCAACGTCTTGTTATTGGTCTATAACGCTTTGGTCCACTCACATTTGACGTACGCTGTTGAAGTATACGGTCTAACGTATGATTCAGTTTTAAACCCTTTTACCCTCTACAAAAGAAAGCCCGTAGAGTTATATTGGGCATTCCTGTTAGAGAATCTGTTACATTTGTTTTTACACTGTTTCGCATCAAACCAATTTTTGATGTAGCGAGATTTCGCATTTTATGTACATGCTGGTGCTGTATGTGCATGTATGTATGTGCATGTATGCTCATGTACAAGTTGGTGCTCGGGTATATTGATGTCGAAAATATTAAAATTGCAAGAATGTCAACGGCTTACTCTCATCGTTCAGACAATTTGCAACTACGTCTTCCAAAATTGGGGACAAACTATATACTACATAGTCTCAGATACAGTGGTGCCGAGCAGTGGAACTCTATTCCTTTTGAAGTAAGAGCTTTGCCGTCTTATAGACTTTTCAGCAAGGCTGTGATGAACTATTGTGGGTAAATTGTATGTCCATGTGTTTTTTTTTCGCGTGCTGTATGTTCCTATTCATGCGGTTTGTATATGTGTGTATATATATATCCCCACAAGTACAATATTGTGTGATGTGATTTGTTGTTAAGGCCGCCATACATGTCTGGCCACGTGGTCTTGTATTTTCTGTACTCTCAATTGAGACACAATAAAAATATCAGTATCGGTAGCGAGTAGAAAGACCACCTACAGTCAGTGCAACGTTGCAGAACTCAGTATACAAAATATACACAGGAGGGCTGTTAGCGATAGTTGTTGTGTTCAGTAATAAATATCGAATGTTTCTAAGAACATGTGAGACGATATTCGTGTGAAGGTTCTTGCGGATGCAGAAGGCCAGGCTGAACGGTCGATAATCTAGTTCGCACTATAGCCCTTGTTCAATGTTTGCCTACTGGAGTCGAAGCGTCAACAGATGACCAGCTCGTGCTCGGTGTCCTCCAAGGTTCCGCATGTTGAACAATTAGGCGAGTCAACGACACCCATCCTGTGCAGGAATGCTGCTGTGAAGCACAGGCACACCACAGTACTTCTTCAGCCTATGGTGCTGAACGTTAAAAGCTCAACACTTTTTTTTTTCTTTACTAGTCTACATATGCCTATCTTCAGCCTTCAGGACACAGAATGTGTCGAAAAAGCAGCATCAAGACAGTCGTGAATATTCCGTGGAACGATTCGAAGACGCTCCGCACGGCATGCGACTCGTCTCAGATGCTCGCATGAGCTGAGATCAGCCACACATGCTCATCTGCATGTGTGGATGATTTTGGTCATCAGAAAGACTTAGGAGGTATCACCAGATCACCGCAGCAGTCAGATTTCTTGGACAACTGTGGTTATCATATGTCCGTAGCCTACATTCATCCTATTTGATCAATTCAATTACAGCTGCAAGTAGCAAAGAAAGAAGCGCAGACTACGAAAGTGTACGTAGTCGGTCCTATAGGTAATCTCTAAGAGTAATGTCCAGTATGACGTGTAAGTAATCTGGGGGCTTAATCGTTTCACACGTTCAGCTTAACGGCACGAGACAGCTGAGCGAGTTGTTAGGCTAACGAAATGAGCAACTTTATCAATGCTTTGCTGTGGTCGCAATCTGTGCTCCTCGTGAAGCTTCTTCTTTGTGGTTATTGCCAAACGATCTCATTCGATCGTACGTGGACCGAGAGATTACGCCCCTGTCACTTTAACGAAAAGAGCGCGTCATACACCACGTGCTCGAGCTCCCGAGTGCCTCGCGCCTCGTTAGCTCATGAGCCATGCAGGCGATGAAACCTGTGAGCACGTGAACACAATCGTTAGGCAGACGACACCGTCGGTCGTTACGCGAGCAAGAGATTATGCCTTTGTCCCGTTAACGAAAAACGCGCGTCACGCGTCACGTGAAACGCGTCACGTGTTCGTGTTAACGAGAGCTCTGCCCCTCGTTGGCTCGCGAACGATGGAAGTGATTAAGCCCCCTGGTCCACTACTTCAGACGAGAGCATGGCTTATTTCACGCTTGAGCGTTTGTGTCATGATTTCAAAAATATTACATTATGTGAATGCAATAGTAAACCTGGGTATCATTGTCTTCTTTAGAGGGTTTCCAACAAATAGTAGTTTGTTATATGCTTCGTTTTTTTTTTTTTGTTCGTTATTGAAACTCATTGCACTCACCGATGAGAAATGATAGCAAGCCACGAGTCTTCGCTCCACAGGAAGAAATCGAAGGTTTGTGTCAGCATTGAATTGACAGCAATACGCTTTTGTACGTTGAAAAGATGTTTCTGCCACTCCTCTCCTTGTTTTCCTTACTGTGTTTCTGCCGTACTTTTCTTGTTACAATCATCATCATCAAAATCTGATTTCACTGAGCCCGAGGCACGCACATTAACTAGACGGTTAACTGATGTCTTCTTAGCAAACAATTACACGTCCACAACGCTTCTTTTTATTGCTTCAGTCTGCTGATGTGCACGTACGTCCATATTCTACGTAAGTGCACATGCATTACATTTTTGTCTCATATCACAGTTGCCAAATCGCTTCTTTCTCCAGCTTCAATCCGGGGAAGCTCAGCCGTAGAAGCCTCCCAATCCGCCAAATCCACCGAAGCCTCCATATCCGCCATAGCCTCCGTAGAAACGACGGTATCCATACCCTCCGAAGCCACCGTAGCCGCCATAGCCTCCGTAGCCGAACGGTCCAAATCCGCCTAATCCGAGGAATCCAGCCATGGTAGCTGACACGGCAACCAGCAGGACCAACAGAGCCAACTGTAATCAATGCCGCGAAGAGGAACAGAAGGTGTCAACCAATAATGTCACACAATGCCACTATTGCTGTTATGATGTGCTCACTATAAAATATAAATGCCAGTTTAGTAGGTCATTGTAAATTGTCAATGATCTGAATGTAATGCGTTGAATTAGTCACTTTATCAATTTGTTTTCCGCAGTAGGGCTATACCACATACGTTTTCGTACTGTATTAGTCCACCTGGATGACAAGTATGCACGCATGTATAGTTGCGACTGAAGGCAATGCAGCGTCTCTATGAAGCACATATGATCGGTATTGAACCACCATGAGAAAACCACTTACAATAGTGATGTTATATTAAAGCGATATTCTGTGTGCAGCAGCATTAAATAGTAAGTGCGTAAGTCTTGTTCCCTTATTTTTGTATTCCTTGGATAATTACGCCCCTTACAATTACAATGATAGCCTTTGCGCGATGTAGGGAGCTAGGTCAGGGAAACAGTGGTCGGATTCGCACGAAAACGGTAGAGGCACGAGTTGAACGAAAGATAAGGCACGCATGAAATGCATGGATGATGCCTAATCTTTCTCAACTTCGTGAGGTTACTCTTGATGGGGTCGCGTGAGAAGCAATCTGTATGACGCGCACTTGGGGAAAAATAAAATGACCACTACCAAATAACGTCACTTTGTATTACAAGTAATCAATTAGGATGATAGAATGCACTTTACTGAGATTGAAGAGTGAGAGCTTGTCAAAGCAAGTAATTTGTTTTAAATTCCGTGCTAGCGTCGCGAAGCAACTGTGGCTATGAGCGGCGTATAGACGTGGACAGATGCAGAGAGGACAGCAGGAAGGAGTGGGGGGCAGGGGGTTAGTATACGTCCTGGGCCGACTTCAGGGGGAACTGTAGCGACATTCGTCTGGAAAGTCTTCGGAAAACCCAGAGAAAACCTCAGACAGCACAGCCGCTGACAGGGTTCGAACCCGTGTCACCTCTCAGTCTCGGCGTGGAAAGCGATCATCCTAACCACTATGCCACGGGAGCTGGTAAAACAAATAATATAACAATACTTCTTTCAAGGAGGTTCCATTCAACTTCGATTAAAGTACAACTTGTTTAATGCGCCACTACGGACTGTATATATTGTCTTCCCAATCCCACTCAATACCGTAATTGACTGATTGATTGACTGCTAAAAGAAAAAGTGTCCAAAACCACTATGGGGACTGGGCACTCAAGAACGCGTTAACTAGGGCGCACTATCCAACTCCGAAATCGTACTGGTCTCCAATTCGATTTTCACAAAGCATTGTTTTGTCTGTATGACGCGGCAGTATCCTACATTTGTATGACGCCATCGCGTGAAATGTATGGCGTGTGAGAAGAATGACATTATCCAGCGGCCAATCTTTTATGGGTCTTGCAACATTTGCTCCTGAAAGGTCAATTTCCGTCTCTTAACCACAGCTGCTGCGGTAAGTTGGTGGATGTAACTACGCATTCAGCAGAATACTTCACAAGCATCAGCGTCCAGCTGTGGCGCCAGAGCATCCTCCCCGTGAGAAAGTTTGTTTGTATATGCAAGGCGCATTAAAGCTGTGCAATGTGATCATCACTGTGTCGTTCCCACTTTGGTGTAACTATCGAGAGAAGCTCCCACACGGGTGATTAACGTTTTTAAAAGTGAAACTGCCAGCTTCATCCTCCTGATTCATCAACGTGAGATCGAGCCTGGCAACTGTGCCGGCGTCTGCTTGACAGCACGTTGATAACACGGTTACGGACGTATAGTTCGCATCAACTATAAATTCCTCAAAGGAATAGTCTGAAAGTACATTTCCATATGTCATATTTTCTACAAGAAAACATGTGAATGGTCCACCACGATCACGTTGCTGCTCAAATCCATCTGGAATACGTTTGGGGATGAACGATTCTTCTGATTTGCTAAAAGTCTCTGTAGTTCGGTTCCCATAAGGTTTTCGAATCGGCACGATCATTCGTTTGGTTCGGGCAGAAACGACTCGCTAAAACTCCATATACTGGAAGGAGTAGCGCGGCTGTTAGACGTGATACATTTCTCAATTATTTCCCATACATTTTCGCATCGTACGGCGTCAATATGGCTACCAAGCGCTTAAACACCAAATTAAATTTGAAGCATATCCCTAACCAATTACTGCTGATCGTTTTCAATTTTCAGCGGCAACGTTAAAGTGATAAAATTAGCGAGGACAAGGTGACAGTCCGAATGGACGTGTACCATTCCTGAGAGGAGCGTCAAAACAAACGCGTGGCTTACCAATGTCTTCATGTTGAAATCAAGACTGGATCTCACTGCAGGAGAAGTACTAGACGTAGGAAGATATCCTTCGATGTATGTTGCGTGGTCCGCTGTATGGGGTATTTATATTGCTGGACCATACTACATTTATACCACGCGTCACGTGGGACATCTACAAGGCCGCCGTTATCAAACGGGAATGTTTCTTAAAAAAAAAAAGGTGTTTAATATCTAACAAAGTTCCCTTTCGTCACACGGTCACGTTCACCTGTTCACGTTCACGTGTGTTTTCTTTGTCGCGAGGGCACAAGTGTCATTGTTGATATAAATAGACTGAAATTTTCCCCGACCGGAAGCTTCGATACTATGGGGTGAAAATCCCCACAGTGTTGACTCGGTAGTCGGAGATTCCTGTTCATGTGTTGCATTTCTTGTTGCAGCAAGTTGGCACAGCAGATCTTATTTTTGTTCGCTGGACAACTACACGTACACTGTAATGAGTGGCCTCGTATGTCTTCTGAGCACTTGTTTCTCAGAACTTCTTTTGTATATGTGTGTGCGCTTCTCGTTTCAAGTACAGTGGTTGCAATAAATTTAGGAAGCGCAAATGTGGGAACGTGTGAGTTCCCCTGCTGTGACTCCCATGTTGTTATTAAGAAGGGCACAGCAATTTACGTTATTGTTGTTTTTTTACTTGACGTTTGATACGGTTTTTCTCTCGTACCTACTGGGGCAAGCGCATTGCAAAAACTGTCACGTTATGACGACACCGCGACGACCTCTCCTTGTGGTCTGCTACTCCAGGTAGCCAGTAAAAATGGCACCGTACCCGCCTATTTGACTGCCTTAATATTCTTTGATTGCTGTGGACCCACGTCACCTTATGTAACATCCAGAACATAGTTGTCACCCTGATTGTCAGAACCATGGCTCAAACGACGTGTAATTTATTTATTAGAACCTCACATATAATTCTAGCTGTCCCCTCGTGGAGTGGCACTCTAAAAATGTAAAATAACTACAAAATAGCATTTATTCTTTGACAAAATATCTTTGTTGCCTCGTGGTGCAGCACTAAAAGCATGTAATGAGGCATAATGCATATTATCTGTGACGCATAAGGGCTACGAAGGACAGTACCAGACGGCAGGTTATGTACAACCTACGTGCACCACCTTCCACGACCAGCGCAATAGATAACGCAACGGTGCATAGGAAGGACATGGCGTTAACATACGTGGCGTTGACCGCTACAAATTCGAAAAACTATAACGCTGAGTTTTCTGTTAGCGGGCTTAGAGTGCCCAGTTAAGAGGGTGACAGTTTTCCATGCTTTGGGTGACAGTTTGTGCAAGCAGAATTCCCATCACAAGAATTTGTGAAAGCGATTCCTTGGAATGGACTTGTGCATGAATAATCACTCTGAAAGTTCTAGCCTACGCAACAGTCAAGTACATTTGAATGGAGTGCATGCCTTGTCGTATGCATATAATTTCATCTCGAAATAAACAAAAAATAAGAAAATAGAGTTTACTTGATCCTTTTTAGAAGCGAAACACTTTTTAACTCTCATATAATTGCCATAACCTGGTATTTATTACGGGAAAAGGTTGTTAGTATAATATCTTTATTGCCAGCTCTTGATATCATGATCTTTGGAGCTATTGTGAGCTCATGTATAGTTTGAATATTTGGGTTGTGATTCACTGCTGGGCACACGTTTCAGTATGCTGACACCTATTGGGTTGCTATCGGGCAGACAAATATTTAGAAGTAACTACACATTACCACCAGCTATTGTATTGACCGGTACGGGTTGTACTGTCTGCTTTATATATATATATATATATATATATTCAGTTTCTCTGGTACGTACCCTATGCTGTAAGGCCACAACGTACTCCCTCCCCCCCGCCTTCCCGGCGAGCATACCACTGACCAGATCAAGCGTGCCCAGGCAGCCTAAAACCGCTATTCTCCGTTTCTCCCCGAAGAATTAATTCACTCATACATTCCCTCGCGGCCCTTGCTCCCTGTAATTCATCTTCATTTCGGCCTTCGAATTCATCGATAGGAAATCTATCTTCTCTCTGGTTCACGCTTCCATTCCTTCGTAACTGTCAAGTTACGTTTGGTTGTTTTCTCCATAAGCTACCACATTGCGAACCGTTTCCGTTCCACGAGCCAAGATTTGCCGCTTTTATGCTTTTAACATTCTGCTGTTACTTCTCCGCGTTCAGGGGATTTTTTCTCATAAACCTTGACATGTTACTCGAAATACCACACACGACTTTGATTGCAGTGCTATGGCGACGTGTTCGTGGAACGCGGTGACGGGGGCTAACGAAAGCGGACGCGACTTCACTCAGCAAATGCTTGCTTAACGGAGAAAGCGTTTCTTCACACAGGGTTGACGCAACACACAAAAACGTGACCTATTTATAGGGTACAAGACTAATTTTATAGCTTGTACTCATAATGAGATAAGCTGAAGTGACTGCCATTCCGTTTAAGGCATCAAGCTTGCAGTGTGGCTATAGGGTATTACTCTCGAGGGCGGGTAAACGCCCCATGATATTATCAGTTATAAATTTATTATTGTTGTTGTTGTTGTTCGACAGCGCAGCGCGAAGGCTACTACAGAAGCTGTGGGAGTTCCACTATGCATCAGCTCACGAAACGGTACACTGTTAAAACAGAAATTCACAACATGGCACGCTCCTAGCCATCCGTCATTCCGAGTGGTATAATTATGTGTCCTAATTTGTTGGAAACGGTAAGAGGCGCATATCATGGACACATTACGCATGTCCCAGATAGGCGTCTCCCCTGTTTTGAACGATTGAGGACACAGAATGATATAATGGTGGATTCGGAATGGTGGTTGGCTAGGATAGGAGCATGCTATTGATGAAGTTCCGTTTTAGCAGTGCTTCTGATTCAGTCCACTGGAAGGAAGAGCAACTGCAGGGAACATGATCTCTGGCATCGACCATAGTGCCACACTGCACTGGCTTCTTGCGTCTACTACGTATACCATCGCTAAACCTGGCATGGCAAGATAAAGCATGGTTACTACCGATATGCTCTACGACTGCTGAACTCGTGGCAGTTCCAGATGCAGCTGCGCGCTGCGAAGCACCCCACTACATCATCATTACTGATTTGTTGTTGTCGCTGCTGTTGCGCGCTGCAGTGCATGTAAAGGGGACAACGAAGGCAGTTGTCCTCAAGGTATCCTTTACTCCAGTCACCCGACAGTCACCCATATTCCAAAGGGGGATGATCCCTTTGGTGTAAGGAAGTGCGATTTAATCATTTTGTAGAGCGCTGTGTCAGGTAGGATCATGTTCCTAGCACAAATCAATCGGGCGAGCATTTCCCTGCGAGGAATCCCACGAGACGGCATCGGCGGCAAGAAAAAGCGGATCAATTAGCATTTGCAGCACAGCTCAGCAGCCAGCCCAAGGTCACCAAGCTGGTATATTGTTTTTACTGAACTGGTATAAGCAAAACACGGAAGGGTCTCGGAAATCCTGCGAAACCATCGGCTAGGCTTTCCATGAACGATGTTCCCCAAAACATCCAAAGCCTGTGTAGGCTGTGAGCACGTTTAAATTTTACGCAAGTCGGCAAAGGTAGTAAAGATTAGTAGTTTCCAGGTCTGTGGGTTATTACGATGCTGATGGGAAGCGTCTTTCGTGCGTCTATTGCGCCCTCTTTGGAGGAAACACTATAGTAGGAGTGTAAGGGTCGATATCAAGTCTGCAGATGGCGCCACGAACACGTCGTTCGTATTCCATCGCTTTTGCTTTTGTATTTATGCCTGCGCGCGAAACGCTTTACAAATATCACCCAAGGAAGCTCATCGCGTGAATATTATTGGAATGCGGTCAGTTCGTTTTCTACTACGGTCATGAGAGTACGAATTTCTGTTCACTTACGTATAAGTGAATTCAAAATGGAAAAGATGATCTGTAAAACGAGGAAATAAAACGAGAAACAGAGAGAGAGTGAGAAAAAGAGAGAGAGAGAGCAAGGCATATTGAGGCTGCTTTGTAAACCGCCTATTCCGTCGTTGCGACCATTTCTTGGGCATCGCCTGCCCACGTGATTCCGCACATTGGGGAAGAACAAGCAGCCTCTTACACTTCTCACGACACGAACACTTGAGGTGAACCGCTATAATTTGCATCTCAATGTACACAGACGACCACTGAAACTAGCTACAAATTTAGCAGATAAACTGACCTAGAAGCAGAAACATAATTTAATATTTGAATATTAGTAACTAACTGACCTGCGCATGTCCCAAGCTGTTATTTGCGGCATCAGCCACAAATGATGATGATGATAATAATAATAGTAATAATTTATTATGAATTAATTGATAATAATATTTAATAATTAATAATGATAATAATAATTATTATTATCAACCAAATGGGGGAATATATAATAATTATTATTATTATATATTCAGGCATAAATACAAAACAAAACAAAGCATAACGACCCATCTAAGCCAGATGGCTTGTGGGTTTGGCCTGGCAGACAACACGGCGAGATGTACAGCACAACTATTAATTAATCCTGAAGGTATCTAGGTTTCCTGATTTTCACAAAATGTTTCATAAAAGACAGTTTTCTGTTCAGGTTTTAGTGACTTGATACATATTAAACACTGATAATCTCGGGTAACGCGTTAAACACAGTATAAACACAGTAAATGAACACAGTAGATAGTAATAATAATGTTTTATTACAATAGGTACAGTTCAGATAGGTTCAATAGGTACGGTATCACAAAAATTATGGCCCGCCTAAATTAGTAAACTTTTGAGCAAGGCCTGGCAGCCAGTGTGAACTACAGCGGTAAGCAAGCAAATTCCATCTAGTTAAATTGCTATCACTATCGAAACACAAGTACAAGATACTGATGTTTAACAGCAACATAATGGACAATAGCAAGTACCTGAATAAAGTATAAGCAATAAGCAAGTAATACGGCAATTAAAGAGTGGCCGCCATCGGTGGCTCAGTAGGTAGCGAGTCCAGCTGCTGATCCTAAGATCGTGGGTTCAAACCCGGCCGATGACGGTGGCAACGTGGTGGAGGGGTACAAATTGCTCAGACATGCCGTCGCTCCGCGAGGGACGTTAAACATGGTGTGCCGTGCGTCGATATTTCGGCGCACGTTAAAGAACCCTCAGGTGGGCAAAATTAACCCACAGACCCGACCACTGTGGCGTCGCTCATGATCTCGGTTGTCTCGCGACGTAAAGCCCCGAATTGTTATTATTAATTAAAGAGTGTGGAGGATATCTGGAAAGCATAATCTTTAAACACTAAATTCAACGACAATCATAGCAATTCGGCATCAATATTCAGCAAGCGTTAAAAGTATAAGTAACACGGAGGGAGCAAAAACCAAAATGTTATGAAAATAATAATAATTCGTGGCTTTACGTTGCGGACAGCTATGATTTTGAGTGATGTCACAGTGGTCAGTATCTGGATTAATCTTGCCCATAAGGTGCGCCGGGAGTCCAGCGCTGAGCACACGGCACACAGTACTTAACGTCCTTCGCGGCAGACGGCATGTCTAAGCAGCGTGTACCCTGCCACGAAGTTGCTGGGGTCCTCGGCCGGTATCTGACCCGCATTAACCACAACTAAGCATTACTTTCAGGAACAGCTTATGCACAAGTGGCATACGTAGAGGTAGTTCACTTCCTAGAATTCGAAACAAAGCTGCCTTTACCTCTAGCTTTTACTTTTTGCGCACGGTCATTGTGCCTATAATTTGGTTTCTTTTCTCGCTGCCAACTGTAACTTAGTAACATTCTCATTCTATTTTAACATGACCGGAATGCACCATCCCGCTAATGGTATAACTCGTACCAGAATTACTGAATAATAAGTAATTTTATGGATACCGCCTAGGTCTCGCTGCAGTAAGTGGCGAAAAAGAACCGCATTTCCTTAGAACGCACTACACTCCCCGCTGTTACCGCTGTTACGAACAGCAAGAACAACTTCTCGTGTTCCACTGGGTCTGTAACAGCAAACACGTCGAAATTATCTCAAAATAACAACAATAAATTAATGATAATGAATGGGGAAATACGAAACCAAAGTAGAATTCTCGTAAATTGGTTCATGCCACTGCTGGCATCACTATAGCACCAGATAACCGAAAAATTTTCAGTGTGCTGCTGAGCTTGTAGTGCGACACACTTCCGAGAAACTCAGCGCGCAGTCCTTTGTAAAATGGGACATTGCACTGCTCTACAGATGGTGCGAAAGTGGTAATTAATCGTATTTTTATAGCGTTCGCATTGGCTCGAAACTGTGGCGGCATGTCTCTAAATTCTCACCGCACGAGCCCATTAAACTATACGCTATTGCACTGCTCTTCTCGGTGGTTGGAAATTGGTACTTAGTGAAAGCTTTTACAATTCTGCTTTTATAGGCTTGCAGCTGCGCCAACGACCTAAAGAAAGCTCTCCGCACAATCCTTTTAAAAAATGCAATATGCCGCTACTGGTGTATCTGGCACAAAAATCGGAACTGATGGTAAACCTGAGAACACTTTACAGGGCTTGTAACTGTATTCACCACAATATAACATCACCATACAGTTCACCGTACAAACCCTTTAAAATGCAATGCTCCGTAGCTGGTATCGCTGGTACAATTTTGTAACGTTCTGCTAGGTCACTAACTTTCGCAACACGCTCTGAAACTGAACGCACAGCAGCTTCAAAGTGAAATATTCTACTACTGATATAGCTGGCATCAAACTGAGAAGTTGTGACCAATGTATTTGATCACGAGAAGCACAACGATCGAAAGGATAATTAGCACGTACAGAGCCGGACAATGTTGCAAACAACTGTGTTAGAATAGTAGCACCGCTACTGTAGCAGCTGTCTTTATTTTTCCTGCTTTTCAGCAGCGGAGCAGCGATCTTGCTACGCTCCGAACTATAGTAGTGCACACTTAGAAAAAATAAGGAGTAATTTTAGTCATTTTGGGGACAAAATGCATTGTTACAAAAAAATAGACCCTTTAGGAAGTAAATGCATGGGATAAATGGATGTCACAGAGTACGGACTGCATTTCACGTTCTGTTCTAACAGTTCCAGGTACATAGGTTCATGTGCATGAATGAAAATGCTTTGAAATAAACCGTCAACCGTGCGATGTCGAGCGACACAAAATCTTGCGACAGGAATAGGGCACAATTTGCCCTGAAAGAACCGCTATTTCTTACTCTGTGCGGGTGGAAAGTTGATAAGCTTGTAAGTAGTATAGTCTTATTCCATCAAATTCACGAAGACTTTGCATTAGGACCGGCCTCGGTGGCTCAGTCGGTAGCGCGTTCGCCTTCTGATCCAGAGATCGCGGGTTCGAACCCGGCCGTGGACGCCAGCAACTTGGTGGCAGGGTACAAGTTGCTTAGACACGCCGTCTTCCGCGAGGGACGTTAAATACGGGGTGCCATGTGATGAGCTTTCATCGCACGTTAAAGAACCCTCAGGTGGGCAAAAGCAATCCACAGGCCGACCGTTGTGGCGTCGCTCATGATCTCAGATGTCTCGCGACGTAAACACCCAATTATTATTACTTTGCATTAGTGAGACCATTTGCGAAGTTTAGCGACAATTTGCACTCTTGGAGAGTAAATATCAGGGTCAGGTGGCTGAAATGGGGAGACTAATTGCAGTATAGGAAGTAAAAGCTGCAATTACTCCGCATTTTACTGTTTTTGTTTCTTCGTAGAGTTTGGAATAGTATTTCCGTTACTGATTCAGTTACCGGTGATCTTTTTCTCCTCTACAATTATAAACCATAAAACGGAGAACGTGGGTAACAGAGAACCAAAGCACCTGGGATGCTCTTCCATTTCAGGTACCATCGTACGTAAGAAGAATAATGCAATTTTTTTAGTTGTTCCAGAATCTGACCCATTGAATCGCGTATTTGCGATGCTCTTAGCATCACTGTAGCATCACTGCTCCGAGCGTTACTGTAGTTAGAGTAGCAGTAGTGCAATCGCACATCATTTAACCTTCGTGGATATCTACACGATAGTGCTTCAAATATGCAAGGCCTTTTTTTACAGCGGCAGTTGTTAAGGGCTCAGCCGCGTGTAGGTCACGTCCCGTACGTCGCATCGTCGAAACCACCTCTCTCTTGGCGCGAGATGAAGATGAAGCGAAATAATAAGGGTACCGTCCTCTATAAATATAAATAATAAGGGTACCCCTAGGCGCTAACGAGGCAGCCTATCAAGAAGCAACGAGAAAAAGCAGCCAGATACAGATTGCTCATTTCGGAGAGTCACGTTGGCTGTGACGTCGTCAGCGGTAGGAAAGCGGATCGTGTTGTACACTTTGGCGTCTCCCGTTTCTTTGCATAAACAACAGGCTGTTTCATGGCTGTGGGTGACTATAAAAAAATTTCGGTTGCAAAGCGAGTGTGACGAGCACAGGCACCATGCCTAAACCCTGCGCTTTTCTCCAACAAGGTCACACTGACAGCCCGATCAGCAACAGTTTCGAGACGTGCTTAATGCATTATTCTGTGCATTTTCACTCTTGTTCTTCCTCTTCTTTCCCCACAATAAAATATCAAGTCTACCTTCCGTTTGACTTGCCTTTGATCTAGTCCTTGGAATAAGTGCATACTCTCCATCCCTATTGTTTGTTGTAAACGCGTGATAGTGCATGACGTAAAAAAAGGAGTTACCGTTGGACACTGATTCGCGACTTCTCAACTTTATGACCCCTTGCAGAGCCAGTCGTATTGCCAGTCGTATAGGTGCAAACAGTACCTGTAATAATCAAAAATGGATTTATATTTATTTCATATCACCAGTTAACACCATGGTTGCATTGTTGCAATAAAAAGATTTTAAAAAAATAGGAGTGAAAGTCGGGTCGGCTAGCTGTACAGCGAACACTTGGGATTGGAATTCCCAAACAACGTTCTGAGGATACTTTCCACGTTCAGCTCCAATGTGAAATCGGATACCGCTGCGCAATCGTCTTTTCGAAATACCTCTGGCAACGTTTTCAGGACGGATAACGGGATTTTCAGTAAGAATGCATATTATACCAATTGCGCCTAGAATTGCCTACATCCCCACGCTGTACCCATGAGAGCTAACAAGCTCGAAACGGCAGTCTTCCTTCATACCGGCGTTCTAGTGATTGCCGTGCAGGAAGGTAAAGTAGTGCATGCCTGCACTTCGTTTTTAGGGCGAGGGCTGTACTATTTTTGAAGCGTGATATGGGCAAGAATTGCGTTTGTCGCATCCTACGGTTGACAATTCGAACTGCCTGAAAACATAAAAAAATGACCGATTTAATTTAAAAGAAAATTCAAGCTCCAAAAATGTGTTCAACAAGGAAGGGGTTTGCCAAGGATAGATCAAAACTACCCGCGACGTTCTTCTTTTTATTTACGTCCTCCGCCACACACACTCTTAACTCCGTACCCTTTAGTAAAGGGTAAAAAATCGCAATATTTTACCCTCTATTTCAGAAGCTACCAGGTACCCTCTGAGCGACCCCTTTTATAAAAGTTACAAGGAAACCCACTAATTAGAGGTTACGGCCTTCAATCCAGCACCTGCCCGTAAAGGGTACGCCAACGCGCGGCTTTTTATACAGGATGTTCATTTTTATTCGCAACAGAGTAGCGCTCATTTGGCAGGTGGGTTATGTGAATTTTTGCTAATTAATCGGTCCGTAGTTACAGACACATGCGTCAGGAAATGTCGGAGATGTTTGTAACTACGGATGGGTTAATTTGCGAAAATTAACGTAACCCACCTGTCAAATGAGCGCTGGTGTGATGCGAATAAAAACAAACACCCCGTGCGTGGGATATGGACAGACATTTACAGAACACACCAAGGTACCAAAATGAACCCGCAGAAAAGGAGATCTTGAACATATGTATATTACAAAAACAGAAGTCTGTCGAGAGGTGACACATTGTGCACAAGTGCGATTCTGATGTGAGGAGAAACCATGGTCGCTTTACCATGTATGTGGAAAAAAGAACTATCTTCTAAGTGAGAAGCAATGCATAAAAGTGCGAGGAAGCTAGCGAGTCAAAACAACTGACCTATGTTTGCTAAGCTGAACACACCCAACGAAATGGAGAATTGCAGCAGAAAAAAATTTATTCCACATTCGTGTTGCAGAGGCGAGCGCAAATGGCAATACAGTATTACATAAAACGCACACAACCTTGAGGAATATGAGTGTACAGTAACGCAGGAGACACTACATTACTGCGTTATCAGCGTTGGAGGCGCTCTGGGACGAGTTTGTGAGGTACTGCATTGCGCTGGTGACGGTGTATGTGAACCTGCATGTGGGATCCTGGGAACAAAAGTTTGGGCAATGAGAGTAACAATTACGGAACCATTCTAATCGGTACAAAGCACAAGGTACAAAGCAGCATAAATGCAGGAAGGCGTTCACTCCGCGATTGAGTCTTAGAATATCGTAAGAATACAACGAGTAGGAAGCTGCGAATTATATATCTTGATGCATATATCCGCAGCTCGCAAAATGCACGCCGGTGTATTGACTTGGCGACCAAGTAAGAGCAGAAAAGTAGCAAGCGTAAGTGGCGTTCATATGCAGGACCGCAAAACGCTTGCCATAATCACAACAAACATGCGCTAAGAGCTCTTGCTATCAAAATAACGCACGTACCTAGCACAAAACGTACACTTACCCAGTGTATGAAGTGTGTGAATTAGGGCTGCGGTGGTGACGGTCGTTTTCGGTTATATATTCTTTGCAATCTTCGCACTCACTACACTTTCCCCTGAGAACACCGAAAATATCCTTGTTTGCTAGAGACATCTAGCTTTTCCGTTGTTCCTGACGATACTATGATAAACGCGAGGAAAACCACTGATTAAAACAGATTACACTTGTTAACGGACGGACGACGAGCGTTAAGCGTTTCAAGGCAACCGCTCTCAGTGTGGATAGACATAGACCAGGCTCGGCTACGCAGCGAAATCGGAAATCTTGGTGGTTGCGGCATTGACAATGGTTTTCCACCCTTTAGAAAGAAACATACTATCAGTATTCCAGACTGCGAGCTTATAATCTGTGTTCATACAGCATTGATAACATGTAGTCGACGTATAGATGACGCTGAAACAGATAAAAAATAACAGCGTAGATTCTCAACTGTCGTCTCGAATGGGAGGCTGAAACGCGGCATTATGCTGAAAAATAGAAGGAAAACAAACGATAAGAACATCAACGATAAGAAACTAACAAAGAAATTATCGTTGGAGATTTCGCTTAGAAGTTACAGTGCCGGAGTAGAGGGTACATTTATAAGTTACAACAAGCTGTTTTTGTTTTTTCCGAGATGTAACTTCTATTCGTGTTGTAAAGACATGACCTTGGTCGCTTTTAACCTCTAAATATACGTTACAGTGGTGTAACCTATAAGAAATCTCGAAATCTACGTCTATATAGAAGTTACATGTTTCTAAAAGTTACAATAAAAGGTACGGGTTTAAGAGTGCAGGGTTAGAATGCTGCTCCTATACTCCCACTTCCGATGGTTTGGATGTCTCTGATGTAATAAGGGCTCGCATACGACTTTCCATCTCACGTATTCGTACATCACACACTGACTTCCTCATTTAGCGTTCTACCGCTGATTACAAAACATCCCGGAGAGGGCGCAGAAGGCAGGGTTCCGCCTATACGGTTGCTGGGGGCCTATAGCAGAAGCGGAGGCGAATAGCGGCATTATGGGCCGTCTTAGGAAGTGTACGTCTTCTGAAGATCTTCGGACACGTCGCATTGCACAAGCACTGGCGAGACACGCAAAAGCTGCAGCGGTGAGGACCCCGCAGGAGACCCCGATTCGCGATAGGCGAGCTGAAATATACAGCTCTGTCTGTGTATTGTCATGAGGCAGGAAAACATATAAATATACAGGAACTACTATGAAACTACCTTAACAGCTCTATCGCTGTCGTTGATTTGATGCCACTGTAATTTGCTTCATATCTGCCTTTTTTTTTCTTTAATTAGCGACAAACCTTTTGTAAAAAAAGAAAAAAGTATGAGAGCAGCATGGGTTAAGGCCAAGCGGGAGTTATCTCGGAGAGAGTATGTGTCTGCTAAATGACTAGTTACCTAAAATTCACTAATTCCCTCCTTAATCAGGCACTTCCGGGCAAAAGCGAGAAATCAGAATGGGCCACAAGCCTCGTTCAAAGCCGTTCTATTTTTAAAATCCCGAAACAAGCACGAACGTTGAAATATCCATCGCCGAGTTTTGCTACGCAAATCACCGAAACCACGCGCCTCCGTATCGCATGATCTTCGCCGGCGGAGGCTTACCTTGATCCGGCCAACAGGTCGCCACCTACTCCAATCATCCCCATCGCTCCAAAGCACGTGGCCCTCTGATATGGAATGAGCGCCGTGCGCCCTCCGCTACCGATCGGCGCGGTTTCGGTTTCGGCTTATTTGCATAACCCACTTCGACTATGGATATATCATCGCACGAGCTCGTTTTAGATTTTTTTTATATGCAGGGTGTTTGCTCTAACGTGTCCAGAAATTTTATTTAAAGCGAGCGATAAAAGAGAAACGAGCGCTACTTTTCAGCTACTTGACTAAGAAACAGATGCTACTAGTGAACCAGTACCTGTTCCTTACTCAAGTGGCGGAAAAGTACCACTTGCTTTTCTTTTGTCGCTCGCTTTAAATATAATTTCTGAACACGTTATACCAAACACACTGTATAGAATAGGGCGTTCAACCAGGATTGTCATCCATTCTGCTGTATCTCACTTTTTGCTCGAAAACCCATAAACAAAGAGTTCATTAATAAATTTTAAGTAATTAGTCATCTAGTTGTTGCATACACTCTTCGAGAGGATGTCCGCCTGGTCGTACAACACAACCACAAAAATGGCATCCACAAATGAAAAACCACCTTGTATATACAGGTGCTCCTCGAGGAGTAGGCCCAAATTTTCCTAAATTCATGGTACATTTTCTCGTTGACTTGAGAAGGAGTGTAACGGCGAAGGAAAGACGCATAGATGCCCCATGTGAAATGGAACTCCCCAGGACGCACGCAGATTTTACATTTTTGCCTCTTTCATACTGCGCCACAGGAGCTCGACGCGGGTTCTATCTCATGCGATTTACAGACCCAGAGCTCTACTCTATGCAGGTTTCTAAGTTATACCACCAACCCATTTCTATTTACCGAAATTACTTTTCAAAGCTCATTTAAGAGTGGCTGTCCAAACAATATAACGTCTAGGTATAGGCATTATCGCAGATAAGTATACGCACTGAAATTTTAAAGAGAAAACGCAAAGCGGATTCATGAAAAGTTTTATCCTCTACCTGTGACACATCCTGTACATTTCACCTCATCGTTTGAGGACTTGGTCTCTTTCTCTCTCACTGGTAAAGTTTCGAATACTTCGACAGGCGTATCAAACAAGAATGTGCAACCTGCGCAGGATATCAGATAACATACTGAATACAACGTATCAAGACTTGCGTTTGCATGCAATGAACTATGTCAACGTTCGCTGTCGACGAAATTTTTTTGCGGTAAAGCCGAATAACACAAGGGAGAGGCCTACACCACTATCCAGATGGTGCTCATAATATACAGCTGAGTGGTGATAAAAACATCCTGTCGTAAAGTCGATTGTAAACCTGCTGCCGAGCCCCTTAATTTATGTGCCCCTTAAGCATGAGATACAAAACATTTACCCTGCGCTAATACAGGAAACTTCTAAATTTGGTAAACTCTGGCTACAGCAAAAGTCACCCGACGACCGTTTTTGGAAGGGAATTCTTCAGAGAAGTGCCCATATATTTCAATTGCCTCTAGAGCGGCAATAAACGCATCCGAAGAGAAATATCTTCGCTAGTATAGAGTTCTAACGTCCTGCTATCAAATACTATCCAAGACAGCTGTGCGGTGATTCGGCAGCTAGTACGTCACAGTGCATGTAAACGCTGTCGAATACCGAACGCTGAACATATTTGAATCCAAAGTGATTCCTAATTTCGTTCGTCACTTTCTTATTCGGCGCCTTCCACATTGATAGAAACATTCCTGCCGTGCACAGCGCGAAGTTTAATTTAGACGCAGGTTCATAGTACGTCGTCACAGGCGTATCAAAGGAAGAGCGGGACAAGTGGAACGTCCTGGAAGTGCGAGTCAACTGTGTCGGAACCTGATCCTATTTTAAACATTGGACAGCTTCAACGTCACTTATCACATGGACAGCCTTTGTCTGTTTGACATGCTTACATGGTGAGGAGTGCTAAGAGTGTAACATATCAATGCTATTCTTTCCGCCGGGCTTCGTAAAGAGAGACCGCTGGCAGGTGCTGGAGTCATTTATCCAGAAAGTCTAATTGTAGGCTAAATTAAGTTCTTTGAAAACACATGCTGCAATCATAGCTTTGGCAACACCTCCGTCTGCAGTTGGGTGTTAACTGGCTTCAATAACGACACGCCAGACATGCTAGCACTTGAGCTTGTACTATGGCACCCTGTAAAAATTTATGCAACAAATCCACTTAACCACTAAAGGAGCCCTACGAGAACACTCGCCCTCATGAAGTCAAGCAGTATCACCTGTGTTTTCCGTTCTGTCGATCACTGGTGCGGTGGGCGTAATTCCAAAACACTAACCCTGTATAACGGATCGCGCTGTGTCTAGCTTTAGCGGGCGATAGCTCATCGTCTGGCAACCTGTGTTACCATGGCAACGCTGAGACGCTACTGCATTTCCACCCATTTCAAATATCCAGGGAGCAAACTAAGGCACATATCTTTTCCAGGTTATATCTAGTCAGTGATACCTTTTCAGTCCGTAATTTCATGGCTCGACTTCCCGTTGTGTGGTATGTTGAACTGTGAGCATTGACAGTGTGTCTATTCCTTTCCAAACGAAGGTGTTTCGCAAAATGTTCTTTGGAGGAATGACCATGCAAGGTATCAACTGAAACACCGTATCAAGAGACGCAGTGCTGGCGAGTTCTGAGAATGGCGCACAATGGTCCACAACTTCTGGCTTAGAGCTTCGGAACAGATGTGGTCTCTTTGTTTATTATATTTTCGCTGTTACGTCAGTGCGAAGAACCGGCTTCCGGCTTTGGGTGTTTATAATTTTGAGACCTCTCGAAACACGGTAAAAATGAACCCAAAACCAAATTACGGCAGTGCAAGATTGAATTGACTTATAACATAATAAAATAACAGGATAACTTCTTTTTGGCCTATCTCCTAATACCTCGGAAAATATAAGCACCGAAAACCAGAAGCTCTAGCTGATTGATGTTGCATTTCTTTCTTGTTCCATTTCAATACAAAATAGATTGGGTGCTATTCTATAGGAAACTGAACATGATCGCTCACGGAATTCCAGCTTGCGGTGCTTACAAATATGCGACGCGCAGTGTGAGAGAAGTGAGCGCGTCGTAGACTTAATTATACCTGAGATATACTCAGAAACTAGTTTCTAGAGCAATACTCATACATACGTCTGCCGGACAGACTAGAGATGACAACTTCATATGGTGCACCACCCTCAACTGGAAATTAAAACTGCCACATATGTGCCCTTTGTGTGGCATGAACAACAATTGTTGCTGTGAAACACCTCATCCCATCGTCATTCGTGTAGTAGTTGTTGTTGTGATATTAAATCATTTTCAGAACTCAAGAGATTCCTTGAGATGAGAAGAGAGAGACTCCTTTGCGTTCTGATTCAGTTTTTCTGCACATGCATGGACGTTCCATTTACGCCAGGGGGTTGTCTGAATGATCACGCCTAAAACACAGAGAAAAGTATTCACGATTCCCGAAATGTTGCTATCACCTCACTCCGATGCAAATCATCACACTACAGGCACCACGAGTCTTCACAGCTGCTAGCGTCCAAAACGCACGCCAAATGTTTCTCACAGTTCAATTCAAATCAAATATCGGTGAACATGAAAAGGCACCCTTCGTCGACGGCCCATGCATGGCTTGTATCCTGCCTTAAGTGTTCAAATCATTAAAATTGCCTGACCACTCTATCCCCATACCAAGAAAAAGTATCCTTCTCATCGTGAATCACAGGTCCTGATTTAACACAATCAGTCTGCTTGGAAAGTACCACACATGCAATGTCTACAATTCAACACAGCTTCTAGAAAGTGCGGCCACATAAGTAGAAGTGTACGCTGACCAAAGATCCCTGCATTCTTTCCCCCAACGATATTTGAAACCAAGCAGATGGCCGTGGCATCTCGGCGTCGCCACGGCAACGTAAGTCGCCAGAGCATCACCTATCATCCGCTAGGTCTAGAGAAAGCGCGATCAGCTGTACTGGGTAGTGTTTTGGAATTACGTGTCCGGTGCGCTTCACTCGTCCTGCGCTTAACTCGTCTGCACAATGATTACCGTGCACAGTCAATACCCTGACAAGCACAGAATCGCACACTGTCCGACGTGAACCCAAGGACACAATGGGCAAACATAATTTATTGGTCTTAACTTGACATGAAATGTAGTGTTGTAGATACATTATAATCCTAACAAAAGCTCCAAGAACAGTCTAGGGCCTTGGGGCACCCAAACCGTCTCGCGTCGTTTGTGTAACGCGTCGTTCGCGCTATGGTCATCATCGGTGTGCGTTTTATGGCTCTGTGAGATTCAGGGGGTTCCCTTCCGCTCGATGTATGTCCCCAGATTTTCAACGTTGAAGTATTTATCTTCTATTTTCAGTTTCTGGGAATTGCTTTGAGTATTGTATTTTTGATGCATATGCATAGTGGAGTAGGGGGGGGGGGGGTCATATGTTGTGGTTCGCTGCGACCTCTCACGGGGACCGTACAATGTGGAACAAGGGAAACGATAATAGGGGGCTCATGACGTCACAAGAGTAGTTGATGTAACAACTCAAGTTTAGAGTAAGGGCGGAGCGGGAGAGTACAAGCAGACAACCAGAAGACTGAGACCGGGAGCGAGGACGGAGGCATTGCGAGTCATCGCCACAGGTAGCACGCGACAACTTGATGTCGAGCCTCTACCTACAGGTTCGTCGCCGAAGTCACGAGAACATTTGAAGTAGCAAGCCTAATTACCTGGTTAACCTAGACAGGCTAATCCCTGGCACATTTCACCTGCGCTTACGTAAGGTCAACCGAAGCGATGGCCAAGGGGAAAACGAGCCCTCTCACAGACCAAGATGAGCGGCACCCGACAACAAAGAGCGAGGAGACTGACCGAGGAGCGCGGTAACAGAAATCCTAGGCCGTAGCTTACAAATACGATACAGGGCCGGCCCTTGTACTCCATCGTCGTCGCTTCCGCTGGACTCCTGTCTTAGACAGGAAGCCTATAGTCGTGTTCGACTTAAGAAGGAAAATAAATCAATTCCGTCAGCTCTCAAAATATTACTGCGCCGCAGGTAGGATGGCTGGACACAGTGAGATCACGGTCGTTCCTCCGCCAAATGATGTAATCCATCATACTCACTCTGATTCCGTATTGGCTGTTTAGGCTGTCCACATGACACTACGCTGCATGGTGGCGCTGCAGTATTTCTCCTGGCGCGCTATTGCATCCTCGAACATCGGTGCCGACTATGCTGTCTGTTGTTTTTCCTGGGTTTTCCTGTGTGTGTGTGCGGGGGGGAGGGGGATCGGCTGTTAGAATGTGTTTGTGCTGTTCCCATAAGTCGGCTCAGGGCGCACATTCGCTCTCCCCGCAGAGTGTTAGGCGCCAACCGCATGGAGCGTATTTGCCAGCCGAATTCAAGCGGAGCGGGTGCCGAGCGTGCAACCGAACGACAGAACAACAATAGGCGCACAGCCGAAACGCTCATATCTGGCGGGATATAAATTTCGGCAGTGACGACCGGAGCGGAATCAGGCCAGCCAATCAGCAGTGAGAGGAAAGTGCACGTGACCGCCTTCCCTCCAGCACGGCGAGCACGGCACATAAACAGACAACAGGGCTGCCCGATTCGTGGTGTACGATATTGAACGCTTAGAACATGAAGATGGACGAGTACAAAGACGTAACGAATCATTTATTCTGGATAGAACTCGCGGACGAACTCGTAAGTGTATTTACGCGTTTAAGCAAATGTATTTATACTTATCGAAGAGCGGGGAGGATTGGCGCCGTTTCCGTCGATGGCGTAATCGACAATGAACATTTTAGCGAGTTTTTAAACAATGTATATGTGAGTCAATAAACTTTTTTGACAGTAGGCTTCGTGGGTGTGTCGCCTTTCTTCATGACGTCATGCGCTTACGATGACTGATTACCTGAGTCCCGGTTTGACGTCTTGGGTATTTGTATGTGACCGAAACTGGAATGTGACTGAAGTTGGCTGTTATGTTTTATCGCTGCTGCTTCCAGCACATGATCGCCACTGTCATGTATACTTAGTCTGATTATGTTGCCGTGATTACTTAATATCGCAAAGCAAAGCAAGCGACTGGCAGCATGACCAGAAATAATTAACATGACCAGCTGGGACCAGGCGAAGCCAGAAGCGCCTCGGGGACGCGCGGGTGCACAAAAGAGGACGCACATCTTTACTGCTCGAAGTTTTACGAAAGTAGAAACAGATGACATTGTGTGTTTTCATCAGCATAGCTACAATGCAAGTAGTATGTATGTAGCTACCGCGTCCACAGCAGGCAGCCGATGCATCACCATACCAACCACGCTCGCCGAGAATCCGTCACATGCGGTTGGAAGAGCTCTACTCACGTTCCGCGCGGTTCGGCAGAGAGAACACTGGCCCATTTCGGCTGTAAAATACGCTCCATGCGGTTGGCGCCTTAGTGGTGACGTTACCTACCTATGTGAGGTCGACAACGGCGAGCTCTCCCACTGGCAGCACCACCGGGATACGAAGCTGGCATAGAAGCCTATAGCGGAAAACTCACATGACCTCCACTGATGGACCAATGACTGAGGACTAGCCACCCTTTGTGTGTGTGTGTGTGCTGATGTGTCCATGTCGTAAAATGACGTACACGCGTTTCTCGCGCTCTACTTTCCTCCTTTCTGCCCTGCTTGTCGTCTTTTGTTGTTGTTTGTGTTTCTGCACACCATCGGACTTCGATCGTTATTGTGAAGGGGCTCGTTATTTTATTCCCCACATTCCCAACAGCAATGGGGTAGAGTATCACCTGTGGCTATGAACCTCCCCACTCTCCAAAGGCAAAATAAAGTTGTTGTTGTTGTTGTTTCTTGTTTCTTTCTTTGGTTGTTTTGTGGTTCGCATTTGTTGGAGTGCAGTGGGAGTTGCAGAAAAACGACGTAGCCTTGGCTGGTTTTGTCACTTTAAGTATTCTATTGTGCGGTATACGTTTATGCAAGCGACACGTACACAACATGTTCGCAGTAACGAAAACTACATCACATTAATATTGCCCCGGAATTTGCTTGAAGAAGCTTGACGACGTTGGACTGCCTCGGGCAAGGACTGTAAGGCTGCTACGGGGGGCTGGAGCTCAGAGGCTGCAAGATTAAAATTAGGTTAAGGTATACAGCTATGCATGGCGAAACTTGCATCATGTAAGTGTGCAATGTAAACACATACAAAAGCTGGTATTCGATGCAAGAAAAGGAACGATTATGGACAATTGTGAGGAGCTCGCAGCTATGGGGTGTGATGAGTGACCTAAGTACAAGAAATATATTTTATTTACCTCACAAGGATATTATCCAGGCTTAATACCTAGACAAACTCGGCCTTGGAGCTACAGGACAGCTACTAAGTTAACAACATCGAATAAAACTTATTGAGGTAAATCACCTACAATCACAGACTTACCGTAGTGTCATGTCTTTAGACATTACGACGCGGGCGGTCATTTATTCATAACACGAAAATACTGTTTTACGCATTGAAATGTAATCTGCCACCGTAATTTCAAAGCTACGTGGTCGGTCACAGCGTAGTCGGGGAGGGATTTACAGTGATTGATGTGCTACTTATCTACGAAACACCAAGTGAATGCGGTGTTGTAAGGCAACAAGCAATAGAAAATGACGTACCTCTCGACTGTCGGTGACCGGGTATAGAACCGCGCGTTCGTACTCTCGAATCTTTTCTCGTTTCTACACCAAGAAGCAGACCAGAAATCTTGCGCATGCACCTCCCTGGCGGCTGTGACATTTCGAAGACACTGAAATAGTCCGGCCAGCATTTTAAAACAGGAAACATCTGAATTCATTGGGCAACCGCTATACACGCAATGAGCCACAGAATGTTACAGAAAGGTTAAAAGGCTGGTGAACATTTTTCGGCTTTTCCTCAATGGCTCTTCGTATATTAACCAGCCCACCACTTATCGGCCCATCTTGGCCACCATCATAAGCTTAAGACGACATTTGGCATGACAGACTATTTTTATAATTCCCCCCTTCAGACAGGCATCCGTGATTGGAATTCTTTGCCTGAAGATGTTGTCATGAATAGTAATATTGATATCTTTACTAGGGCATGTGAGAGATTGTACTTAGAGTAGGTAATTGCTGTATGGTTGTGTTTTCTTGTGATTGTCGTGCTTTTGATATGTATCCTTTTCCTATTGTTCCCCCCCCCCCCTTATGTAATGCCATAGCTATGGCACTTAAAGTATATATAAAAAAAAGAAGACGGACGCCGGTTCCAGCCGGCTCTGCCGACGCGTTGTCGCTTGTTTGAGCGCTCGCGCACAAATTTGAAAACGGCCAATCATCGCCCATAATACAAATTCATCGCCGTGGAACCAATCAGTAAGCACTAGCCACCGTATGCCATCGTCACGTTAAATTTGTGGCGTTTTCTGACGTCCGATGACGTGAAACGCATGAAACGCCTCACTTTATCCTACAAAGGAACTCGCGAGTTTCGGGACACTGACGCCACCACCACCATAAGATTTGTTTTCCTTGTTAAGGTGCTCAACCAAGGGTTAGAGCCGGAGAAGCTGGGTTGTACGGCGACGTTGAGGTCATCTATCTCGTTCACGAAGTAGAAGGCAAGTTAATAAATGTGCAGTATGTGTATACAGGGCGCTCTAGCAAGATATTTTACTGAAACATCATGCTACGAAAAATATGCAATCAACGAGCGGGCAGGCTTGGGTAGGTATAGGTACACTTTGTCCTCCGTCAACCCAGGTGACGTGTGCAGTGAAGAGCAGTGACACATTAGTACGGTTTCACCAACGCGAGTTGACACCGGAACCGAGATGGTGTGAACTCACTCTGGTGAACTCACATTGGTGAACCCGGGCTAATGTATCACCGGCTCCCTCTTGCAGTGTGACGTCACCCGCTACTGGGGTTGACGGAGCACAAAATAAACACAAGAAAAAGGACGTACACACGTTGGCACCTGTAGAGGGGAGTAGGAACCAGACAAGCACATTCTCCTCAAATTAACTAACATATTGTAATATACAAACAATCTAAAAGTAGTATTGATTGACAATCAAGTGATAACACTGAAGAACGCTCCAATATATGGAAACGCGTCAATCGACCAAAAAACACATTTAGAGTGCAACACAGGCGCACTCTAACAGCGGTTCCAATGTGAACTGGCGTTGGTGAAACCTGTTATGCTGCATTTTTATAGCGCGAGAACAGTGACGCTGAGCCTGCCGGTACACATGACAACAGCCGTGTAACGCTCCGAGGTTGTATGTCTGTTCTTCAAAGCTGGCTTTGAGCGCAAAGGTGCGATCCACTCCACTGGGCCCCTTGAATACGTGATGATGATACTCGTGGATTTGAAGCTTCCCTTCCCTCTTGTGGTCTTCCTGCTGCTCTGCATCCGTCGTTTTTATATTTCCAATATTTTTATGAGCTAGGCAATGGTGCTGTTCCATTCTGGTAATAGACAGCAAATGCACTCGATATACCACTCCAACATGTGCGTTTTCCTTTTTTTATAGAGCTATTTTCAGAGTGTGTAAAACCTGGAGAAGCTCCGTGTTTTTTTTTTTTTTTACTCTTTAACCGAGATGTGCAAAAAAGTTTAATTCCCTCGCCACCTTGTTCGTGGTGAGAGGGTGTGAGCCAAACGAAGGAATCCGCAAGAGAGGCAGCTCTTCCTATTCTTTTCCCTTGTATATCCGCAGCTATACACACAGGGAAGGCTAACGGGAATGATGACGGTAATGGTAACGGAAACACGGTATATTACCGATATTGGAGATGGTAACTGTCATATATTATCTGTACTATTATGTCACTGTATTACCCACGTCCATACAACCCGCCCCGATTGTTGTGCTGGCAACCGGGGGATTCTCAAGATGGCGGAATAAAGAGTATACCGTGAATCTGACGGTGCGTGCTTCTCATCATATACCAAGCAACGCAACAACTGGCGACGAGTGCGAACTCCTTCGGGCACATTCGAGCGATGCGCGCAACTCTTCGTACAGCACAGATGTCACCAAGCCACTGACTCCTGAGGCGCTACCGAGAACACAAGAGGTGAGCAACGAGCATTCAACATGGCGGTCGTACCCGCTACCTTACCGGCATTTCCTCAGTTTGACCTTTCTTCGGATCACACTACTATTGGGGACCGTTGGCAGCGCTGGATAAATCGATTTGAAAATCTACTCGTTGGTCTCAATATCACAAGTCCAGCCCAAAAGAAAGCACTGCTTCTACATTACATTGGGGATGACGGATATGACGTATACACCTCGCTGGAGCCGCACCCAGGTACAGCCATAACTCAATCCTCCGAAGCAGAAACACGACCTGATGCAGCCTCCACGGCAGATGTTTACGCTACAGCTAAGAAAAAGCTCCACGATCACTTCACGCCTAAGGTAAACAAAGACTACGAGATCTTTCAGTTACGACGGACAACGCAACAAGATGAGAGCATAGATTCCTTCTATACGCGTTTGCGCACAATGGCTCGAAATTGCTCGTTTGCAAACACTGAAGCAGAAATCAAATCTCAAATTGTTCTCGGCACAACGTCCACCAAACTCCGACGCTTCGCACTACAGACGGATGCAACACTTGACCAGCTGCTGACACAAGGCCGCACTTACGAAATTACAACTCGACAAGTGAACGATATTGAGGCATCCATGTCCACAGATGTGCATCGTCTTACACGCAAGAAGTAGCAACGTAGCAACGCATCTACTGACACGGGAACGTCAACGAGCACGCGTCAAGACAAGCAGTGTTTCAACTGTGGTGGTGCTTGGCCTCACAAAGGCGGAAAACAGCCTTGTCCAGCACGAAATGCAACATGCAATGCGTGCCGGAAACGTGGCCATTTTGCAGTCGTGTGCCGCAGTAAAAACAACACAAGCGAAGACCCAAATGTCGTTCATGAAGTTACAAACCAGAGTGCAGACAGCGAGTCCGGTGATGAAGCCTTTGCACTGTTCCCGAAGAATTCTAAAGCCCCGAGGGTGATGCTCACTGTCTTCAACAAGGAGTTAGAATTCATCATAGACACAGGCGCTACGGTGAAGATAATTAGCCTTGACACGTACAATAGCATCCCGCAACGACCCCAACTTGTCAAGCCCGTGCCAAAGGTCTTTGCATATGGATCGAAGAATGAGCTTCCGTTACTAGGAAAGTTCCGGGCACCATTCTCTTACAAGACTTCAGTGGTGAAAGACACCGTCCTTGTCACAGCAACACCTAGTGAGTCATTGCTTTGTTTTCGGTTGGCTGAAGCACTTGGGCTCATATCCATTGCTTACAACGTGGCGACAAGCAAAGAAAACATTCTAAGCAAGTACCCCAAAATTGTTCACTGGCCTTGGAAGGTTAAGGGGATTTGAAGTTCAGCTCCACATCGACCCTACGGTTCCACCAGTCACACAGAAAGCACGTCCTCTTCCATTTCACATTCGTGAAGCAGTAGAAAAGGAGATCGAGAGGCTGATACAGCTAGATGTTATTGAAAAAGCCACGGGTCCAACAACTTGGGTGTCCCCCATAGTCGTGGTTCCAAAGCCACATGCGCCTGACCAAGTGCGTCAGTGCGTCGATATGCGCCGCGCTAACCAAGCTATTATACGAGAACGCCATACATCACCTACACTAGAAGACCTCGTTACCTGCCTAAACGGTGCAATGATGTCCTCTAAACTAGATCTAAACGACGGCTATCATCAGCTGCTACTTAAAGAAGACTGTCGTCATATCACAACGTTCGCAACTCACATGGGACTTTACAGGTACAAGCGTTTGAACTTCGGAATAAACGCAGCCGCAGAACTTTTTCAAAATACGGTTCGTCAAGTACTTGCGGGCATTCCCGGCGTGATAAACATCAGCGACGACATCCTGGTGTACGGCAAGACGGAAAGAGAACACAACGACTCCCTTGACGCTACCCTGAAACGTCTAGCCGACTGTGGAATCACACTGAGTCCCAAAAAATGCTTTTTTTTCCAGCGTGAGCTAACATTCTTCGGACATATCATCTCAGAGAAAGGCATCAAACCAGATCCTGCTAAGGTACAAGGCTTCCTAAATATGCCACCTCCAAGAGATGTGTCTGAGGTGAGAAGCCTTCTTGGAATGATCACTTACTGCGGCAGGTTCATTCCTAACCTAGCACAGCTAACAGCGCCTTTACGCTCCCTGACAAAGACGGAAACACCATGGAACTGGACAACAGAGCATCAAAAAGCACTGGACCAGCTAAAAGATGTGTTCACTCATAGCAGCAACCTGGCCTACTTCGACCAGAACAAAACCACCCATCTCACAGTTGATGCAAGTCCAAAGGGATTAGGAGCCATCCTCGCGCAGGATGGTGGTGACAGAACTCGTGTAGTGGCATATGCCAGCCGTAGCCTTACAGAGGCAGAAGAACATTACTCGCAAATCGAGAAAGAGACTCTTGCTGCGGTCTGGGCCATAGAGCACTTCAATATCTACCTCTGCGGAACCTGTTTTGTGCTACACAATGACCACAAACCGCTTGTGAATATTCTGACAAATCCAAGTTCGCGACCATCTGCGAGGATTGAACGACTGTGTCTACGAATTCAGCAGTACAGCTTCACTGTACAACACCAGAAAGGATCAGAAAATCCTTCAGATTACATGTCCCGACATCCTGTAGGGCAAACCAACCCCAGGTTTCGAACCAGCAAGGTACCTGACGAGTATGTCTTATTCCTGTCAAGAATCGCAGTACCTCGTGCAATAAACACCGAGGAAGTCATTAAGGCAACATTGGCCGATGTCACGTGTCAAGAACTCACACAAGCAATTCAAGCATGCCCCTCTATGAGGCACGATCTGTGGAATAAGCCGCACGTCAAACCCTACAAGCCTCTAGAGAGTGAACTGTCTGTGACGCCACAAGGGCTCATACTGCGAGGCACAAGGTTACTGCTCCCTTCAGGTCTTCAGGAACGTGCAGTTCAGCTTGCCCACAAAGGGCACATGGGCATGGTGAAGACTAAACAACTGCTCCGCGAGTCCGTTTGGTTTCCCAAAATGGATACCCTCGTAGAAAAGGCAGTGCGCAATTGCATTCCATGCCAAGCTGTCACACATGGACCAAAACGTGATCCTCTAAAGCCAACTCCACTGCCTGACGGGGAAAAACCTTGCGATGGACTTTGCAGGCCCATTTCCGAATGGAAAGTCTCTTCTGGTAGTTGTAGATGAATATTCTGTCACAATTCGGCATCCCGAAACAAATAAAAACTGACAACGGACCTGCTTTCAACTCCTCAGAGTTTAAGCTCTTCGTACAGGAACTCGGTTTCCGACATCACAGAGTTACTCCGTTGTGACCTGAAGCGAATGGAGAGGCAGAACGCTTCGTCCAAACACTCATGAAGGCGATCAAAGCGTGCCATGTGGAAGAGCAGAACTGGATGCAGAAAATACATGACTTTCTGCTCTGCTACCGCGCTACTGCGCACACCACTACAAAGCTTTCGCAATATGAGCTTCTCTTTGGAAGGAAAATGTTGACCACCTTGCCGAGTTCGGTACATCGTGAGACCACGGACAAACGCGACGCTACTCTCTCGAACGATACAAGAGCAAAATAAATATCGAAAGCACGAGCAGACGAAAAACGACATACTAGGGAACACACTCTTCAAAAAGGAGATGCCGTTTTGGTCAAGCAAAAGAAGATCAGTAAGTTGACGTCGACATTTGACCCGGTGCCTTATATTGTCGTAGAAGTCATAGGCAGTCAAATTTCAGCAAAAAGAAATAATCATATCATCACACGGAATGCAAGCTTCTTCAAAAAACTTGGAGCGGACACAAGCACACACCTAACGTAGAAAACAGCGGCGAAGACGACGAACTGCTTGATGACACCAGACGCGACGACCCACAAAACCAAACCAGTAACCATCCACTAGATGATGATGGACACCACGACGGTGTTTCCGCACAGGACTCTGGTTCTCCCAACCGGTACCCCATCAGAAGTTCAAGAGGTGTGCCACCAGAGAGGCTCAACTATACCTAGAGCTGCAAGAGGGAGAGCTGTGACTTTTGAACCTTTTGTTATCTCGCGTTATCCATTTGTGTTTTCACCTATATTTTTTTCCAGAAATCGTTTCTACATATAAGGTGGAGGGGGAATGTCATATATCACCTGTACTATTATGTCACTGTATTATCCACGCCCATACAACCTGCCCCGATTGTTGTGCTGGCAACCGGGGGATTCTCAAGATGGCGGAATAAAGAGTATACCGTGAATCTGACGGTGCGTGCTTCTCATCATATACCAAGCAACACAACAGTAACGATAACGGAAACGCATACCACGGTCCTCCATTACCGGAAACAGAAACGGAAACGAAACCGGGTAATGGCTATTCCTGTTGTAGATTGACATTTGAGTGACTTTTCATTTTATTTTTGCATTTTGATGACACCATTTCCTGTAATGCTATAAATACTACACGTGAGCATGGACACAAAGCTCAATATGGGATCTCGAGGGTGCACGAGCACGAGGATGACCACGAGGATGACAGCCTATGATTTTTAGTTATTTATTTTTTTTTACTTATTTTCATTTCACCATGGCTACGGCACTATCATTTACTTGTGAGAGCATCCGCTTATGAATGCGACATTGGATGAAGGCTACTCCCACCTTGAGTTGCAGTACTCAGTGAGTGAAGATTGAAGACATGTTCCTACACTTTGTTAAAAAAAAAGTACTTGCAAGATGTGCGCATCACAACGACGCTGTAATTAGTTGTGTATTGTGTACGCATGACACCGAAACCGCACTTGGGCAAAACAGGGTGCGGACAGAGCCGGACTGGCTGTCCTCCCGCTGCTCTGTAACAGCCTCTCCATTACCGGAAACGGTAACGGAAACGTAATTCGGAGTCTGGTATCAGAAACGGATAACGGATACGAAAATATAGCAGTAACCAAAATCTAAACGGTAACGAAGATTGGTCCGTTACCCCATGCTGCGTACGCCGCATAGCAACCGATCATGTGAGCGGTTATTCGAGACACACACACCTGCCCGAAACACTCGAGGCCGGACGCTGTCAAGTGAACTTTGTTCTCCCGCACTCAAGTGTAAACGTAAGACGAACGCTAAGACGCAGTCTCCTTCGAACTATCTGCCGGTACACACGTACCTTATGTATTCTCTAAAGTAATAAACTGGACCTCCATGTAACACTGGCGACGAGGACGGGATCTGGATCTACGTGACATTCACCGTACATATTCTTGGTGGTAGCGCTCGATACGTCATGCCCAAGACGGAAGGAACCGGCCCTGCTCCTACCTTCGGCCATCGTAAAAGTACCGGAGTTCATTGAGCTCGAGGAAACATGGGACCAGTACAAGGAACGACTGGACGCCTTTTATGATGCCAGCTGCATTACGGACGAGAAGAAAAAGAGATCAATTTTCATCTCTTCGGGGGGTGCACCGACACACAGCAGACTGCGTGGACTTCTCGCCCCAAGGAAACCAATGGGAGTGCCTTATACCGAAATCATGACAACTCTAACAAGCCATTTCAGTCTAGAGCCATCGGAAATAGCGGAAACATTTCGATTTCACAACCGCACGCAAGGTGAGGGGGAAACCGTTACTGTTTTTGTTTTGCCGAACTCCGTGCAATCGCTGACCGCTGTGCCTTTGGTGCTGCGCTTGAACGCAACTTGCGCGACAGATTTGTCACCGGAATTAAGGATAAGAGCGTCCAGAAAGTTTTGCTGACGAAGCCCAAGACCTTGACACTCGCACAAAGTGTTGAGATTGCTACGGCAGCGGAGCTTGCAGCTCAGAGCTCTAAGGAACTTGAGCCGAGTGCGGCATCCGCGTCAGGTGTCAATGGAGCCGTCAACGCGATTCGCAAGCAAAGCAAGCAAGAACGACAGCCGAAAGACTCACAGAAGTCGTTTTCGTGTATCAGGTGTGGAAGCAAAGAGCACAACCCTCCAAACTGCCCGTTCAAAGACAAAGAGAGCTTCCGATGCAAGAAGCACGGACACCTCGCTAGTCAGTGTAAGACGGGACTGCAAAAGATATCTTCAAAGCACCAATCCAACTCCTTGGAACTGGTAGAAGACAAAGGCAACCACGCTGAGACATCTTCTAAGGAAGAATGCTTCAACCTGTACACGCTAAAGGGACCATCTTCAAGTAAGATGAAGCCAATCATGCTCAAATTGAAGTGGGCTGGAGTTGTGTTAGATATGGAGCTCGACACAGGATCTCCAGTTTGCGTGATCAGTGAAGACGTCTACAAGAGGCATGCCACGGCATGGCCGCCTATTTCGCCATGCGACATTAAACCGTCGTGCTACCTTGGAACTTTGCCTGTTCTCGGTGTTCTCAGACTACCAGTTGAACACCTGGGTAGAGGTTGACGGACAGCTATATGTGGTCGGCTGCTCCGGACCAGCCTTGGTAGGAAGGGACCTTATAGACGCCTTGAGTATTCTGGATCACAACATCAACGTCCTGCGAAAACCGCATGATGCCACGATCGGAAACCTCACAAGTGAGTTCAGCGACTTATTTGAGCCTGGCCTATAGGGGTGATGAAAGGAAACCTGTACATCTTCACCTGCGTCCCGAAACCACGCCAAAGTACTTCAAAGAACGATCTCTGCCTTACGCATTGCGTGATAAAGTAGCAGAAGAGCTAGACAGACTGTCAAATGAAGGGATCATCACACCTGTCAGCCACTCGCTCTGGGCGACGCCAGTTGTACCTGTGCAGAAGAAGGACGGTTCAGTGCGTATTTGTTGTGATTTTAAGGTTACATTTAATCCGGCATGCATAACTGAACTGTACCCGCTGCCAAAGGTGGATGACTTATTCGCTTCACTGGGAGGAGGCTTTTGGTTTTCAAAACTCGACCTCCGCGATGCATACTTGCAAGTTCCCCTTGACGAAGAGTCACGTAAAAATTGCAGTTATAAGCACGCACAAGGGACTGTACCGTTACAACAGATTACCCTTTGGCATTGCATCGGCGCCCGCCTTGTTTCAAAGGAAAATGGAGTCTATGCTACGCGGCATACCAGGATGTCAAGTATACCTGGATGATGTCCTAATTTCTGAGAAGAAGGACGAATTCGGTCAGACTCTAAAGAAGGTATTCCAAGTATTCAGGGAGTACAGTGTCCGTCTGAAACGTGAGAAATGCGAGTTCGGCAAAGAACAGGTGACGTACATGGGTCACACAATCGACAGTAATGGACTGCATCCGTCAGAACTAAAAGTTGATGCAATTTCCAGGGCTATGCCACCGAGGAATGTGACGGAAGTACGTTCCTTCCTGGGACTGTTGACATATTACCAAAGTTTCCTGCCTAACATGTCAACGCTACTAGCACCCCTGTACGCATTGCTGGTACAAAATACCCGCTGGCGCTGGGGAAGAGAAGAAGCTAAGGCTTTCGACAATGCCAAGAAAACACTCGTAGAAGCGGAGTTCCTCGTACACTTTGATCCGTCGAGGGACGTCATCCTCGAATGTGATGCATCACCGTACGGCTTGGGAGCAGTACTTTCCCACAATATTGATGGCGTCGACAGGCCCATCGCGTTCAGATCAAGAACACTAAGTGATGCAGAGAAGAACTATTCTCACCTGGAAAAAGAAGCACTGGCTATCATTTTCGGCATCACAAAATTCAGCGACTACCTACTGGGAAGAAAATTCGTCCTGAAAACTGACCATCAGCCACTGGTGGGACTTCTTGGTGAAAACAAGCCTGTACCGACGGTAGCTGCAGCAAGGATACAGCGTTGGGCTCTGATACTGGCTGGCTACCAATATACACTGAAGTACAAGGCTGGGACAAACAATGGAAACGCTGACGCTCTTAGCCGGCTTCCAGTTCAGTATAACGTGCACCCCGATGGAATAAGTGACACAGCAATCAATGCTCTCGACATGTTCGACGCGAGCCCAATATCGGGGAAGCAGCTTGTGGACATCACACTCAAGGACCCAATTATGCAAAAGCTGAAAGCTAGGATCGTGAAGGGCTGGCCTGCAAAACTGGACGACCCGGATCTAGAACCATACTGGCCGAGACGTCATGAACTATCTGTTGAAAAAGACGCGATACTGCGTGGACAGCGCATAGTGATACCAGAACGAGCAAGAAACGCTCTGCTCGCAGAGCTTCACGGCACACACCAGGGAATTAATGCAACCAAAGCATTCATCAGAACCCTGATTTGGTGGCCAGGTATCGACCGAGACGTGGAACAACGAGTACGTTCGTGCCCGATATGCCAGCAGGCGGCATCATCACCACCATCTCAAGAGCTGCCATGGCCATCGTCCGCCGAACCGTGGACTCGCATACACATGGACTATGCGGGCCCCATTGAAGGGAAAATGATATTAGTCGTTGTGGATAGTCATTCTGGCTGGATAGAGGCTATCCCGGTAAAATCTGCAACTGCAGAAGTGACCGTTGTTCATCTCCGAGACATTTGTGCCCGCTTCGGAATACCAACGTGCATTGTAACTGACAACGACACCACATTCACAGGTGCGGCCTTCCAAGAATTCGTAAAGAGAAATGGGATTCGCCACATGCGAACAGCTCCTTGTCATCCGCAGTCAAACGGACTTGCAGAACGGGCTGTTAGAAGCGTAAAAGAAGCTCTTAAGAAGCTGACGGACGGACCCCTGGAAATCCGGCTCCAACGCTGGCTACATAACCACAGAAGGACACCATCAGCTGCCCATGGGGGAAAGGCTCCTGCGGAAATGTTATTCAATTTTCTGCCACGTAGTCGCTTGGATATAATCAAGGCCGATGTGCTCAAAAACCAAAAGACAACCCAGCAAGACGTGGACAGTCGTTTGAAACCTGGAGCACCTGTCTACGTGCGCAAACAATGCGATCGACCGGGATGGATGCCGGGTATCGTACTTGAGGGCCTAGGAAGTCACATGGCTAAAGTGCAAACGGCCCAGGGTATTGTCACACGCCACCTTGACCAGATGCGAACCCGCTACGGCGCAGATACCGCGGTTTCCGAAAGTGATACAGCTCACGCATCCGACCCATCCAACGCGGCCCATGACGCCACAGATGACACATCGGAGTCGACAGAAACCGTAGGACATCGATATTCGCTCCGACCGCGACACAGGTCACACCACTGACCACTTTCATGGGTGGGAAAGAGTGCTGCGTACGCCGCATAGCAACCGATCATGTGAGCGGTTATTCGAGACACACACACCTGCCCGAAACACTCGAGGCCGGACGCTGTCAAGTGAACTTTGTTCTCCCGCACTCAAGTGTAAACGTAAGACGAACGCTAAGACGCAGTCTCCTTCGAACTATCTGCCGGTACACACGGACCTTATGTATTCTCTAAAGTAATAAACTGGACCTCCATGTAACACCCCAGCTAACTGCGAAATTATTTTTGAAATATATATATATATACTCATGGAACGATGCGACAGCACCAGAGGGCACGTGTTTCGCCGTGTTTGCAGCTCGCCTGCTCTGGGTAGCTGCGCATCTGCGTGCAGCCATAGAAGCCATCTTAATCTGTAATTTTGAAGTAGGAGGGCACCAGCAAACTCTTAAGGCAATGCCCTAATTAACTTTTAATAATGTGATATACAGGTAACTCTCGTGACCAATTGAAGATACTTTACTGTAGCAAACAGGTCAACGGCGGAGGGTAACTTTGCGGGGGAGAGCGGTCTGCCTGCATTGACTGGCAGCAGGTTCCTCGACTGAAAAGGGAAGTTAGGGGGTGCGTGAAGGGTTAGGAAAGGCCTTCTATTGAAGACCGCTTATTTGCAGCATGCTCTAATAACTGCCCTTGTGCTTTGCTGAACTTTTTGAGGGTCGTCGACCTTCAAAAGTTCAGCAGAGCTCTTTCGATGACCTCGACGATTTTTGACTTTTTGGATGAGCTTCCGATGATAGACTATCTCGTCGAGCTGGGGTTCAGGTGTGTCGGTGAGGCTGCACAGCTTGTTGAAGCCTGCGTCTTGCATCAGATGTGGCTGGGGAGCTCATTACGGCACGTCTTAAAGTCAGTGGGGGTTGATCATGCGCACACAGTTACAAAGCTTTTCCTCTTTTCCCGTTTTCTTTGGTCGCCTTGTAGTGTTGTAGACACGCAATTTTCTTTATCGAAATTTCGTCCAACACTAATATATTGGATGCTGTTGAAAGTACCAAGCAGCAAAATGCAGGGTCTTTTCCTGTACACTTTGTTTATATACTAAAAGAACTAGGCCTTCAGTATTGCTGTCGTTGAACACAGCTGTGCGGCTGTGGACAAGAGCAAGGAACATACGAGCTCGATCTTCGGCCAGGCGGATTGCTTCACCGTTCGTGTCGGCTGCAGTTTTCTCATGTTGGGTTATGATGAGGATTACATCAGGAGCTTTTCCCGAGTGCGAAGCCCACACGAACAGGGTGCCGTCGGGGCAAACACAGCTGGCAGTGAAGGCACATAACCCAGAAGGAAAGAAATCTGTTGGATAGGGAGAAACGATACACAGAAAAATACACAGCGACCAATCTTGGCATTGGTAGATGTGCAATCGATTTACTACTTGGAAATATGATAGTTTGGTGGAATACGGATTATGGACTTTGCGGGATGGGCAATCTACGGCAACAACATGGAATAGTCGCCTGGTCGACCAATATAGGCTTATCGAGACGTATCATTTACAGGTCTGCAAAAAAAAAAAAGAAAGTTCAGTAGAAGTTATACAGCTGGCGTTTACGAACCACATGATATTGCATGGCGTAATCCATGCCTGAAGGCTGTTGACCGGAAAAGGTCGTACTGGTGACGATCAAGATTTCCCACGTTTTTGTCACACGCATAAGATAAATATAAATTCTTCTTTGTAACGTACCGAATGCAACGATGCTACATATATTCTACATGACTTTTTTGTCCCCTTTAGTTAAAACGCCTAATTCAAGGCAGGGCTCTTCCTCCAGAAAGATCGTACTTGATCGTACTTCTTCACAAACTCTTCTCGTTAACATTAAAGGGGTTGCTACAGGTCATCCCAGGAGTAAAGGTCGTTCTTTTCTTCTCTGTTTAAACCCCGCGGCTTCACAGTTGTTGGTGATGATGACGGTTGAGTTGCAGGTACTCGACAGCAAACTATCTTCAATAGTCGATAAGAGGTTTATTTACAGCAATAGATCTTATGTGGACAAAATTTACATGTTATGGCAAAGTCGCTGGTCCTCCGAGCAAGTCCGTTTGCTACGAAGTCCGCACGTCAAGTCCTCCTATATTTCCCCCAAACTCCCCCGCTCTCTGCTTTGTTTTCTGTCTCCCCGATGCCCTCCTTTCACGGGACTCATGTTACACACTCAGAAAAGTAGAATAAAACAACACCCCTCGCACAACAGTTAGCTTGTCAGCTCACCAAACGTCCTCGACACTCAAAATTTATCACCCGATGTCGTCAGCCACGGACACGTGCGAAGCACTGCTCACAGAAACGCGACCCTCCGTGTTTTGGCGCCAGAATCCGATGACTGCTTCCAGACCACATGTGTGGGAGAACAACAACAACAACAGATATATCTGTCATCAGAATATATGCATTCTGATGATGAAGTGGGGAGGTTTTCCGCTCTAGGAGTGGAACGCTACCCCATAGCTAGGGGGTCTAATAGGAGTGGTGACAATGATGAGTGATGACGATGATGAGCGATAACGGGAATGATCGGAGCGGCGATGGTGACCCTGATCGTGACCGTGATGGTGGGAATGTCCGAGAGTGCTGTTGGGCTCACAATGAGTCCTTTAGGCCTGTCGCCTCAAAAAAGCCAACATGATGTAAGGGTGGGAGAACAAACACTCCAAGTGGCCAGTCATTTCTGCGAAAGCGTGGGGACACATAGAAGTAAAACACAAAATAACGGGCCCTTCTGTCGCACAGCAGGTTTCCACTTTACATCAGGTTATCACATATAAACGTAAAAACAGTGCCTTGCACCAATCTCACCCTGCATTGAAAGTTTCACAGCGAAGAGGGCAATAGAAACGGAGCAAATGGGCACCGTGGATACCGGAACGCATGCATCTCTGATATCACAGACCTCACCTCAATGCGAGGCATTGCGCGAGAAGTCACGTAGTTATGAAAATTACTGTTGCCTTTCTGTTTATAGTCAACAGACAAAAGCCCACAGAACCTACAGGCTTACTATAGACTAACTGTTGATCTTATGTTGACATAGCTAGTTTAATTCTTGTTGACTTATGGCCCATTACTTTCTGTAGACATTTGTCTGCAGAAATTTTGTGTATTTTTCTGTGGACTGTGTCACTATACTAGTTTATTTCCTGTTGACTTATGACACAAAACTTTCTGCAGACAAGTATAAACACGATCCAGGGTCTTCCTTTTGACATGCGCGAATGGAACAAGAAACGTTATACTTTTCCTTTCCTGCATGTTTGACTAGTAACTGATAAAATGGAACAGATGCCAGTTAGCTGGCGGAGAAACTCTATACTGAAGAAGCATCAGCCTCGTCACACAAACCTGCACAACAAATTTGTGATATGTCACTTTTTTTTCGCGCGGCACAGAATAGTTAAGACAGGAAGGATATTGCTGCCTCTGCGAATGAAAAATATTAGCGTTCCTTGCGATGCCTCCACGTTTCAATCGAATAACATACGGGTACAATGAAATTCTATGCCTGAGTGCTGCAGGTTTCTGGCTTGTATTTCTTGCCAGTGCGCGCTGACGGTAACTCGTAAAGCATTACATTTTTGGTAAGTACAGAACCGAACTCGAAACGTCTTTCCTGCGACATGGGTACGGAATGGCTGAGCTCTGCATACATCTCCACCCTGGAAAATGCACTCACTCTTCCACTCCGGAACACATTAACCGTTACCACATTATGTAACCGAATTTCTCCAATGTATAAAGCCATGGCGTTTTGTGCACGCTATTTCTTTACCCGAGGTACCAGAAGGTACCTCGGGGCGGCATCTGTCGCACATGGTTAACGAATCGCAGAGCGTGCATGTCCGCTTACCACGTTCACCCAGTACCGGTGTCAAGGTCACGAACATTCCATAGCAAGCGCCAGCAAGAAAATGATACACTAACAGCTGAGTCAGACGTTTTCGCAGCGTTACCCGTCCTTGAAAAGCCAACGTTTAAATTCCAAAACACACCACGCTATTCTGGGATCCCATTCTATAACAAACGAACAGCCGTGCAGCTGCAGCCTGAAAACACATTGGCAGTCGCTGGGTCATTGGACGTTTGTTTACGCCGGGAGGTTTTTTACGCCTTCACAAATACTTCCAGACAGACCGCAGACAGCCGACTGCCGAACGCTCACAACCGAGAGCGACACTAAGAGCTGTAGGAGAAACTGGAATGCTCGATGGAACAAGAAAAGTGAAGTCGGCAGAGCAGGCGGAAAGGGGAAGAGTAGAGATGATTCACAATGTGAAAACAACTCGTAGCACGTTGTAGCTGTCTGCAGAATAAGAGGGCGGAGAAGGCGTTGCCTCATGTCTGCCCTTTGGGGTATTAAAGGTCGCTATATAGGCGAAGAAACGTGGCGTCTATGCTCTCGGTGTTACCCGACGTCTGTACAGGTGTCGCAATGTACGCACGCGACACTCGAATGAGACAGCCATCTCCTTTTGGCCGCACTCATTAAGCCATTCAGCTGTGCTTGCATGATATATTGACGGCGGACAACCGTTTTCTGCAGTCATATGCTGAATAGATGACCTTAGCCCCTCCGTCATCGATTACGTTTCGCCGCCTGCCAAAGCATGCTAGTGGGCATTATCAGTTTTATCAGCCTATCATCCTAGGCACTTTCCTCGCTTCTTGCCCACCACAGCAAAATATAACCTCGAACCCGTTTTCTCGTGTCGTCACATGTTTGTGAACAGAGGGTCGTCTATAGTGTCAGATTCTTTCTCTTTTCTCCCTCTCTCTCTCTCTCTCATTTTAATGATTAGCAAGTCAGTAGGTGCCAGTATTGCCATGGCCCCGAAAGACTGAAACTTCAAAGTAGCGTAAAAAATTGTTTGCGCAAACAGGAGTCGCAACTTCGTCTGCAGTGTTGGTCATCATTACAGACGATACATTGATGCTTTCGTTTAATTGTCAGAGCCGCGAAGCAACTGTGGCTATGAGCGGTGTACACACGCGGGCAGATGGCGAGAGGACAGCAGGAAGTCGAACATAGTAGTATCGGTTTTATAGATGCATTGCCGGGTGCGACCGTAACTTTCATGGATGCCTAGGTGTGGTGTCGCGCAGAGCCGATAGCGCGCGGGTGTAAGAAGCACCATGATGATCGCTATCAATAAAGGATTCTGGAATGGGATGTCTGGCTGAGCGGACACAACACTAGGTTCATGTCCTCTTTCAGAACCGAGACCTACAACGGTGTTGTTCCAGTTTCATTTGCAAAATCGGTTCGAACATATTTGAAATGCTGTCGAAAAAAAAGCAGTATTCAGTGTTGAAATGATGCGCTTCACACTGTTAGTGCGCGTAGTAACAGAAGCTACCCGGAAGAATAAAATAGCCTCGAGATCGCACACACTGTTGCCACTATGCGGCTGCTCCGTGAACTGCCCCTAGTGAGGATGCACAGCTTGAGCCAGTCTTTCGGTGTGGTCATCGTGCTCGAAAACGTGTTTGGAAGGCTCAGTTTCTGGACATTTGAGCTTCTTAAAGTCCTCAAAATGAGTGAAAATTACTTTGTGGATAACTTTTTTGAGTTTATATAGCTCCATGCACCAGCGTGCTTAGCTGGGAAGATGACTACTGAACGTGCGTATGTTCGAGTAGGTGAATCCCATTCGGCATTTGTTATATTTGTCACTGCGGTTCTGTGTGTCAAACGAAATGTACAATCACAAATGTACAAAGTTTTGTATTTTTTTGTACTTTTATTTTGTAACAGCTTTTTTATCATAAGTATAACGACGTCACAGTTATTTATATAATGGCTATTTTATAAGCGCTAGCAGTTCGAAGCTACTTCATCATGGTCAGTTGCGAAATTCTACTCGCGCTAAACACAGGTTGCAAAGAATGTATGGATACATAGAAAGCGTGGAATATATGCAGGAATATACGTATGACATGGGTGTTTTTGAATGAGTAAATTTCAAGCATTCACCTGATTTTATGTGACCGTATGACGGATCTGACTTTTATCTTTCACATACGTGATCGTTGGAACACACGCATACAATAAAATGATATCACAAATCTATCATAATAATGCATTTGTCTGAACATTAATGTACAGGCAAATAGATTATTTTATTTTTATTTTTTCACGTTAGGTGAAACACCGTGTTAATGCTCTGAAATTCTCTTGCGCTCATTCTCCTTGTTCATCCGCACAAAGGTTCAACAGCCAGTATACCTGTAGGCTGATACGAGTAACGGGTAGGAAAAATTCCTGAGAAATTAGGATACGAACACGATTAGGAGTTTAGGAGCGTGCCGCTTTATAATTCTGTAGTGAGTTTGTTCAATTTCCGTGCCACGCGTTCTAGCCGCATTGCGGAGAAGTCGTCTCGCAAGTCAAAAATAAGATCATTTGCTTGTAATAGGAATATATTTCACAAATGTATTAACTTAAGCCAGATGGTGTAGCTCGCTGCAACACATCTTAAACACAACTTCGCCCTGTGGAGCAGGGAAAGGGGCACCTTAGCGCAGGGGCGGATCCAGGCCCTAGGTTTGGGGGGTGGGGAGCGGTTTTTTTGTTGAAGCGCGTACTGGAGGAGGGGAGAGGGGGAAATCTAATATATAAACTGACGTTTTGACGTTTGACCCCCCCCCCCCCCCCTCCCGGGTCCGCCACTGCCTTAGCGGCACTTGGGAGAAATAACGGAAGATACGGTTTCGAGCATCCCACTCGTGTTTGAGCATTGAACGGGCCAAATTCTCCGGGCACGACAGTGCCCAGGTCTTCCTATTTTTATGCGGCCCGAACGGTGGACCTACTGGACCAATGTCAACGCGGGGGGCAACACAAAGAATAGTCCTAGATTTCATGAAGGAGAGTAACCTCCTAGGTACTCTCTGACAGCAAAGAAGAAATAGACAACGCTGTGAACTGAGTGACCAACAACCTGTGATCAACTGTGAACTGGACCAACTGTGAACAACGAACCTTTGACCAACTAATGTGACCTGCTGTAACAAATGTGACAAACTGAAAGGTATTATGGTGAACTGTATGGTGTGAATCGAAGGTGACCACGAGATGACACAGCCACCGAACTTTGCACTGAACGTATCATCGCTGTGTGTCGTGTGCCTAGTTGCTGCGTCCCGTTTTTTCGTGTTTGCCTTTCTTTCTTGTCTTTTTTTTTTGTCTCTCCCTCTCTGTGGGAACTTGCCGCCCGTCTCGGCAGGCAGACCGCCCTCTCTTCCTTATTTTTTTTTCTTTCTTTGGATGAACGAACCCCCCCCCCCCCCCTGAACGGTAGCCCTTTCAGTACACATAGGGCCCGGTAACACATCTTTCTAGGGCTAATCAAATAAATTTACCTTTTCACCGCCTCCTTGTTGGTTTTCGCAGAGAGAACTCAACCTTAATAAGCATTTGCTTTGACACAATTCATTTATAGCCATAAAACTCACCCGCGTACCATCTCTTCTCAGCTCGCATTCCGGCTATAACGATTTAGCGTTTAGTCAGTGCTTATCTCAGTCGGTAAAACATTATTGTTTAGACAACACAGCAGCATACTCAGTGGTCTTAACTGTAGCATAGCCGTAACGTCCTAACCATAGCTGTGGCAGTGCCATGTAAAAGTGTTTTCTCCAGAAGACTCCCATATCGCTAAATACATATTTTCCGCCCGTAAGCAGTGCGTTGAAATGCCTGCCCTCTTATGAATTTTACAAAAGGTAACCAGTAGTCCCATAACAGCATAACGGTGTAGAACCCAACAAGTTACATGTTTCCGTTCGCGACGGTGCGTAATTATGGAAGTAAGCCGCTGCAAATGTTGCGAGGAGCTATAACCGTTGCGAGATAACTATACGGAGCAGTTCGTAGTTGCGCTGTGGTTTCTAACTAAGCATACAAAAGGGTCCGGTTGTTACATGACTGGAAAAAACGTAGCGACGACGGAGGTAAGCAGATACACAAAACGCGGTGAACGTCAAACTTGCAACCTTTGTTTCGAATGGCCAGAAAAGGTAAACCAACACAAGATCAACAGCGCCCTCTAGCACACGTGAGATAACACAACACCTTATAAGCGATACCGTTTGCCGTTGTCGACGAACATATTTGTGCGAGAGCATCGCAGTGGGTGTGGTAACACCCCAAGCAGCACGCCAATACTGGTCCAATATTGGACCCATATTTGCTGCCAAGATTGCCAATATTGGTCCAATATGGACTGCCAATATTGGACCAATATGGGCTGCCCATATTGGCAAGCCCATTTTGCGCCAATATTGCCAATATTGCTGTGATTACGCCAACGGGTAGTTCGTGTAATAATTAAGCATTATCCAGTTTCATATGCACCACTGATATTACTTCTCTCTTCTTTTTCATTTTGGCAGATCTCATTGATCCACGTTGCATACAATTACAAAAACAACACTACGTCGCCCCAAAAACGAAGAACGGATGCTACGCCCGTCTTGCTGAAGGACACAGGCAGTCGTATTGCCAACTGTAGAATGGGACAAACGAAAGCTTGCCCACATCACATTTCAAAAATAGTACTGCTCTCGCCCTAGAAACGAAGAGAAGGATCAACTAGTGCTAGGCAGGCAGTCCCACGGAACTGCCAATGCCAAACATCCCTCAGAAGCCTTCATTGGGATCGCAACAGTCTATGAACCAAAATTTTCCAACCCGCTCCGAGAGTACAAACGAGCGAAACACTCCCGTGAGGGTGATGGACATACGCCTCAGCAACTCACTGCTTGCAGTAACTTGAAAGCACCTCACTTTACAGAAGAGCCATCCCTTCCTATCAAACATTGTGTTTTTTACTTGACCTGCCGCAATTCCGTTATCATTAGAGGAACCAGCGACATTGTAGCCCGTATGAGACGTCCGATTCGACTGTCGCGCATGCGCATTAGTTGTAGGACGCGTGATTTTGCTCAAACGAAAACGCTCGCTCTCAGTCGGTTCGACTGATTGTCATTGGCATCGCGAAGCAAGATGGCGACTGCTTGCAGAACACAGGGGTGACACAAACCCGTCATTGTTGTAACTACCCTCAAGCGGGTGGTTTCGGCAAAACTGCCATCTTATCCTAGTCGCACGTCATAGAAAACGTGATTTTGAGGTCATCTGACTTTGTTAACATGTCGTTTTGCCGCTTACCGACATATTTTCACCGTCAAAACACCAAGAGATGACCGTATTTTGTCAGCGAAAACTATGCGGTGCTTATTCCGCAACATGATAGCCCATTTCACCTTAGTTTAAGTACATCGCATCGGCTCGGTAAGTCTTAACGCGCGGTCGTCATCACATCTTTGGAAGTTGTCAACAATGCGACGCTTTATGTGTAAAACTTCGCGTTTTACTGCGAGCTTATCGGATAAAAATAATTACCGTGATCGAAAAACTTCGAAAACGTCGTCCAGAAACAATAACCGCATTGTTTATAAACAATGCGGTTATTGTTTCTGGACGACGTTTTCAATTGAAGTGCCAGGTACAAACGGTTTGGCCGCCGATCACGGGCGCCGCCATCTTTAAGATCACGTGTGCCTTGACGTTTGCTGTGACGTGCGACCAGGACCTGTCCAGGATGCATTGCGTTCGCCCAGCACGCTTTCGTCAACGGAGCAATACATTGGGTGCCACCCCTGTGTTCCAGAAAGTGGAAAGTTGAGTTGTTGAGTTCTAGTGAACAATAGGACTGCCACGTACGTTGGCTGTTTCGAACAATGTGTATCATGTGCGGGAAGTTGTTGGATGTAACGACGTATAACGCGCATGCGGCGGTTAAGTGGCGTCGGCCGCGCATGAGGAGCAGTGGAAGCAGCAGCATCATGTTACAAGCAGAAGGGATTCTCCACAACACTGTGATTGGCCGAGGCCTCTACCATCATCGCAAAGTTTGCCTCCATTGACATAGGAACTTTCTCGTTAGGGACAGTCAATAAGTTCCCGCTGCTCTACAAAATGGCAGTACATCTTGTGTTGCCACTTTCGACAACGTATGCATGTGAATATATCTTCAAGACTTACATATCTAAAAAGCAAGTACAGAAATCGCCTGTGTGTCAGTGCAGATATGCATGCGTCTAAGTTGGATTGCACCACATATGAATGCACTTTCAAAAATGATATAGTCCAGCCTTTGTTTCCAGATTTTTTTTCTCGCACACAATGAATGATCTCGTTTCGCACTCACAATTTGTTGCATTCGTATATCCCACAAATTCATATACCCCCCACGCACGCGCTGAAGGTATCCCCCATCAATTCCCCAAGCGCACAAGGGATCGGTCCCCGACAAATGTATGGCTGAGAAGCCCTTATCTAGTTTATTGAGGGCGTTCTTCGATGTCTGCCGACTAGAGTCGAAGCGTCTGCAGGTGAAGAGTATGTACTCTTTGTCGTCCAGGCTTCCGCATATAGAACATTTCGGCAAACGAACGAACACCTATTTTATGCAGGAATGCTGCTCAGCTGTAAACGGGACAATGCGTCGCAGACAATGTTCACGGACCCTAACGGCCCTGACATCTTAGATAGGAGGCGATAGGTACATTCTTAAAAATGAACTTCACCGCATAGCACCCTCCTAGCCAACCATCATCTCGAATGATATCGTTATCTGCATTGATTTGTTGAGAACAGGAGGCGTACGCCTTTTTTGTGACACTTATGCTGTTCATAATTGTCACAGAAAAAGGCGTACGCCTCCCGTTTTCAACAAATCAGGGCATATAACGATATCATTCGAGATTATGGTTGGCTAGGGGCGTGCTATGCGGTGAAGTTCATTTCTAGGAGTGTACAGTTTGGGTCGATTACTGCGAGCAACGAGTGTTGCACGTTGTCCCATAGTCCCACGTTCTTAGAGATCCGATCCGCAATGCGGTGAGCAAATAGCTTTCGTTAAAGTAGCAGTGAAAGACCCGTCCTTAATTTCTCCGTTTTTGACTACGCCGGGTTCGATGAGAAACGAGCGTTTTTGCAGGAGAGCATATGATCCTCTTTGAATCGTAGCGCTCAAGAAGCCCCTGGACTCTTTCAAGGAGCCTGTAAGAGAATGAGTGAGGTTGGCGTCACCCAATGACGCGGAGGAATTGGAATCACGATCGTGGAGCTCGCTCACGGCTGCTCGTTGCGCTGCTCCTGCGTCATACTGTGCTTTCTACGTCATGGCAGCAGCTCGGGCTGCGCCTTCCAGATTATGCCCCTCCTATAAAATACTCATTTTCCGATGCGTTCTTGTGAATTCAATTGACCAACGTTAAAGCGCCGTTTTGGGGCAAGTATTTTGCATGGCCGCTGCTGGTTGACTTAAGCTTGATTAATTAAGGAGGCTCTTGAGGAATTCTAAATGTCATTTTAATCCTTCCTTAAACGACATGTTCTTTTCCAGCGTCCTGTTTCCAGTCTGCGTCCAGTCAGCGTCTCGTTTCATGAATATTATTTATCCATAAAGGTCACACATCAGCTCATTCTAGAAGCTGCATCTCATGATGCCATCCTCGAGATGTCATCAATGTTTATGTGACAGTCGTTTCACCCTGCGACAAAACAATGTGCGGTAAAACGTTTGACACGTAGGACGTGAGCGGACGCAGACACCAAGACATAACTCACCTTTTCTGTCATGAAGACAGCGTAAAGTAATCCACTAGAAACTCAACTTGTGTAGCTATGCCAAACACGTATAACAATGGTAAAAGTGCTAGCGCGCAAGTGCAGGCGAGCTGGTAGATTGTAAAACGACGAAAAGCCTGAGACAAGGAGCAAAGAGAAACACACACAACACGTTCTCAAAACATGTTGTGTGTGTTCCTTTTTGCTCCTTTTCTCAAGTCTTTCGTCGTTTTGCGTATAACAATGCTGTTTCAGGATAATGCACGAGTTATGGTGCGGTCTGACATATTGACACCCTATTAAAGCCTGGCTGCTGACTCAAAGCATCACACACATGAGTCCCTCGAGTTGTCTTACAATATATTACGTGCCTGCGTGACGGTAACATAAACAAGAATCACATGCGAAGTTATGGTACGTGAGAGTGAACAAGTATGGGACGACGCGCATTTATGAACTGGTCTGATAGCTGGTGATTTTGTTTGACAGCCTGTACGGACACATATAGTTTATAGAAGGCGTTAATTTTCATTCTTTGGAGACTTTTGATAAATCAAAGCTGCGAGACCAGCATGGATGTGGTTCTTGCAGTTCAGTTACACGAATTGCCACCCATTTTTCTATCTCGCTTTCGCCCGAAATTCTCCAATTAAGAAGTTAATTAATTTTGGGTAATTGGACATCTTGTAGTTACATACTCTCTTGGAGAGGATGTCCAACAGGCGGTAGAACCCACGTGCAAAAACGACTTCTATGCTGCCCTCATAGCTGTTTTATGTAGAAAATATCGATAACGGATACAAGTGAACACCTTGTGTAACCGCAATATCGAAGATCCATTATTTTTACCTTGCCGTTATCAAACAAGACTGCTGATAAACGTGTGTAGCCTCACATGAGAGCGCATTGCAACACCAGGCAATTATGGTGAACTCTGCTCCATAGTGAGTCGACGTGTAGTAGTTGCAAGCTAAAATGTAAACCTGTGTTGCGAGCGTTAGTCGGGCTGTGTTGGGCGAATTCCAGTCCCGAATACGTCTAGTGCGTACTGGTCGTAGCGAAAGCCAGAATCCAGAGAGCAGACGCATGTAAATCACTGCTGTTTCACTGCAGGTTTCCCAGCGTTTATGCTCTGGCGTGAATGATACGAACTACATGCTAGCAATTGTCTTATTCTTATTTCATAGAAATAATTTGCTATTGCGGTTTCGGTTAGCGCAACACGGCTCTCAGCACGGTGACTTATGGCGCAGATATAGTCCGACCTAACTGTGCTGCGCGTACGCGCGCTGCACAGTTGCACTACGCCTCACACCCTCTATATTCTAGTCACACTAAATCACACCCTCTATAGTCTAGTGGCTAGCGCGGCCGGCGGCATTCAACGCGCTAGGACGTCGCCCGCGCAGAATAGAACATGTTCTATTTTTCACCGACGGCGCTCGCGCAGTCAGATCAGCGTAGTCGCAGTCGCGCTGCTGCAGTCAGAGCAACTTTGCGCATGCGCAACGGTCGCAGGCCACTGCTGACGCGCGTCTGACTACAAACGCATATTTCCCGGATCGCTTCGCTTGGCGTGTCTGACTTCGGCTGTCGCTGACTGCGACGCCAAAAACGTTAGACTATATCTGCGCCTTTACTGTTGTCCGCAACGCAGGTGCAACGACGCCAGACAATTAGTTATCCCACGGCCACTTGCGCACCTCGTCGCTTCTCCGACGGAGAAGCGACGACGCGCGCGCAAGTGGCCGTGGTTATCCTGACGTGTGGTGATTTGGATTCTAAAACTTGAGACACATTAATTGCTGTTAATTGTCATTCATAAAAAAGGAAAAAGAAACATGCTCGTGTACCGTGAAATGCTTTAAAAGGGCAAATGTACCAGTACTTGCTTCAGAGACAATGCAAATAGGGCACAATACGTTAAGTGATACGCTCGTTAGCAGAGGAGAAGCAATTTCTTTCCGAAATCTTTTTTCGTCGCAGTATAGGGATTTCATTGAAAACTACGAGAAACAGATTTCCTTCTGTCCGTCTGCGGTTAGACGACGCTATAAATCCTGGGGGGAAATAAAACGCCCTGGAAGCAAGCAATAAACCTGTCTGGTGTCGCGGATCTTGCAATGAGTCCTTTGGGCAAATACATGCCATGTAAAGGCCGAGGTAGGGGTAGTGAAAGAAAGCGGGTAAAAGCGTCCAGGTGACAAGTGATATTTCTTTTTCCGGTTTTTGTCACCTGTGCTTTGTGTTAGCCAGACAATATGACAGGTACGGCTGAAGTAGTGTAGCTGTCAGTGGAAAGCTACGTATCATTGACAGAGTTTCCCGTCGTATAATCCAAATAAAGTCCTTTGTCTCTTCTCTATACGGAACTGCGCAACGTTGCGGTCAAATTGACCGACAGAAGACGCATGAAGATAAGACATTCTTTTCCGAGTTTAGTCTTTTTTTTTGGGGGGGGGGATACCACATGATGCGCATTTGTGTCTGCGAGGCGCATTCGTTGTGGCTTAATTTACGAGACAAAAGGAAATAGTAATAGTAGCCGACTTATCGTGTGTGATGCGATCTTGTAGCGTCTACCAAATAGCCCACATGGTTGGCCTGTGCCACTTGGTAAGATTGTTTGCGCTAGCCTGAATGCCTTGGGAACACTCTTTCACTGTGCATTAACTGTTTTTCCTTGTATTTTTTTATATAAACTTTCATATCCCCCGCAGCATGGTTTGGCACGTGGGTTATTTCACCCGCGGCGGCTTGACACCTGGAACATCAACAGATGATTATGGGCCTAATAAGATCAAACCAGTCGTTACATTCACCATATACCACGTAAGCCCCGGCCCGGTTTCTGAAGTTGTTAAAGGGGTTGTGAATCCAATCCCGAATATTACACGGAATCATGGTTCAAATGTTGGTTTGTAGCTGCTAAACAACTCCGTCGAAACCCCTTCACGCTGCACTCCCGCGTCCCGGAGTTATGGCACTGTGAATATGAGAGGATCCTTTCGCTCTTGGCTCGCCTCTTCCTCGTCCGATCTCAGTATGACCCAGCGCGCAACGGAAGTGCCTGGTTTCCCGTCCTCATGACGTCGCCTGTAAACAGGAACGAGCGCTGGGACGCGGCGCGGTGAAGTGCTCGGAACTGAAGCATAAAGAGTGGAAGCGCTATGAGGTTGAGCCAACGCCATTTAGATACAGAAGACCTGCTTGTTGCCTCCTCTCCCTCCTTCGCTACGTCGACACATAAAGTCAGAATTCGTCTGCTACTGCGAATCGTCGTTCTGCGAATTCAAGAACTCGCAAATGATTGCAGCTAACTTAGAACCTGTACACCTGAATATGTAGACAAAAAGTGCAACACGCTTTCCACAAAATCAGTTTTAAGAAAGATATGGGACCGTTTTGCGCTTTATTTTCAAGTTTTCCCATTCAGTACGCGGGGACTTTCAATCACTACTCGCAGCCACGACCGCTGACAGCACGTTCGTGATTGGCCACCGCCGTTGAAAATACGATCCTGATTGGCTGACTATTAGTTGTTCCGTCACGTCGACGAGTAAGCAGACTTTAGCTATCTAGGCAGTGTTGTGGTAGAGCCGGTCAAACCGGTCAAAACGTCACTTCCCGCGTATTTCATCGAGTTGCTCGGCAAAGCTTGGCGCCATGGTCGGCGGGGGCCTCGAAAATGGGAGATTTTTGAGATTCGGTAGCATAAAAGATAATAGGATGTGGGAGGTGGGACTTCGCGTAGGAAGTGCGTGGAGTGAAGCGTACAGACGCTGCTAGAGACAAAGTTCTATCCCTGTGGTTTCTCAACCCCTTTAAGACTTCAGGCCCAATACACGTATCTCTCTACATGAGGACAGTATTTCGAGAGAACGTTTGATAAAGACTACAGGAACGTGTATCTTTTGACATCTACAAAACGACATGTACAATACAAAATAAAGTATATTTACTAGAATTTGTATATTTTTGTTAACTCTCACTGTACTGTAGACGCAAGTATTCAGCCTTCAAATGCGTGTTATGATGTCTTAGTACCTCATAAAATAGCACAAAACGCAGGCTATCTGGTGGACGAAATCCATGGTGAAACAAGCTTGAGCAATGGGCGACACGAATTGTCTAATTTCGCCTAATTCGTGTTGCCCATGGCTTAGGCTTGTTTCATCGTGGACTTAGTAGCTCCGGTTATTCAGTCGTTTGACCTAAATGAGAAAAGAACACGGAGGAGGAGGTATGTAGAAAAGATATACGAAACAGCCTCAACACACTTTCAAGGCCATGGCAAGAAGCGTTGAAATTTTTGCGACGAAGTTTTGAGGACCTTGTCAAATTTAGCTATTTACCCACTACATCAGTGGTTCCCAATATTTTGGTTTCATGCACCCCTTTTCCGTTCATCAAAGCCTTACCACGTCTCCATAGCTCCCCGTCTTCGCGGCCCTAAAAAATGTTTTCAAGTTATAACCACGTACTATTCCTGCGTCAGGCATCATATAGCCGATACCCATTGGCCAAAGGACATTGCACGCTCCGCGATTAGTTGACAAAGTTTCGAAATAGCACTCTTTCGCAGACATCCTGCTGGATGTCGGCCGAAGACGCACATTCCCCAAGGGCGGCAGTCGTGACGTTGCCCACCTCTGTGAGGCCGACAACGGCGAGCCTTTTCACCAGCACCACCACCACCATCCTGGCGGACACCTGCAAGCCCACTGGCAGCGTCTCGGCGATGTCTGTTGACAGCACGCAGCACCCTCAAAATATGTTCTGAAAACAACTACGGTATCAGGTGACCGAAGAGACCAGATTTTCTCATTGGGACAACTTCATATATTTTACAATTAAAAAGTTAATTATTGAAAGTTAACTAGGACATTGCCTTAGGAGTTTGTTGGTGTCCTCTTAAGGAGTGCCCTTCAGCGTATGATATATTGCAACTGACTTCATCTTGGAAAAGTGATATATATGTTTAAAAAAAATCTGTTCGCATTTAGCTGGGACACCTGTATGAAACTAAAATATGATCAGAATCGAAGGAAACGGCAATCAGAAGAAAGGGCGGCCCGAAGGAAACCCAAACAGCCCCTAAAGTCCAGCACCGAGCGATCGAGAGGAGCCGCCTTCGCGTGTCATTCGAGGCGAACGAGTTTGGCCACGCGTACAGTTTCTTTCACTAAAATCCCGCAAAGGAGCAAAAGAGTCGGAGATCGTGAAGTTTTCATGTAAAACACTGCGGCCTGGACACGACTCAGCCCGGCCCAATTTTTTTGTAGTGTAAGTACAACTACTACCTACCTCTTGAAATTGTCTTTAACTACTATAGTGTAACTACATCACAGCACCGATAGCTAAAACTACTTTTTAACTATACTGCGACGTAGTTTAACTACATTTTAAGAACCTGGGTGTTTTGTGCGCGTTGTTACACAGGGTGTCCAGCCGAAAGTACACTTACGGTATAAACAGAACGATGCGCTCTATGTGAAGCACAGCTGAATGGATAGTATTCAGAACCCTGTGTTTTAGTCGCCTTTTCTTTTCAGAAAACACCCATAGAAAATTAAGTACTACACAGTGGAGTAGAGTGCTGTTGCCAACACAGCCCAATATCATAGAAAATACATATAGTCGAGAGGAAGAAAGGACCTCGACGTCCAGAGCAGCAGTGTACACACAAACTTCATTTAAACTAGGTAGCGAAATATTTGTACCGTATTGAATTGTATTGTATTTATTTTGATGTCGCATAGAAATGAAGGGTCAGGTGCTAAAGGGAAGGAAATCCCTGACAAGGCATCTGACCCTTTACAGTAGTTCAGTAGAAGCATGATTGTACCAATTGAATAGTGTAGTACAATATGACTTATAATCACTACATTATACTAGTAACACTTCTAATGACACTTATATCGATTCAAACAACTCTTTCGTCAAAATTTTTCTATATGTACATAAATTTGTATGTGTTCCAAATAAAAGACTCCATGAACTGATAAATATGACATTACAGACATACAAAACTGGTAGAACTATGCTGTTACATATAATTATTACCTTTTAGCAAGTCCATGCAGAGTGGCACTGCAAACAGAGAGCATTGTAGTACAGGTTGAGAAAAAGGTTTACGAGACACGCGAGCGGCGTACTTTTTCCTCGGTGCGACACCCTAGCGGCCGCCGGAACCGTGTGAGTTCACCGTTGCGGAGGGGTAGAAGAGTGCGCTGTAAGCGGCATACAGCGGTAGCTTCCCTCCCAGGCACACCCGAGGGACACCGGCACTACAACTGTGTGTTGCTAAGATCGAACCCTTCCACCACTCCGAAACCGTTAACTCACCCGCTCCCGGCAGCCGCGAGGCTGTCGCACCGAAGAAAAAGTACGTCGCTCGCGTGTTCCGTAAACTTTTGTCCCAACCTGTACCTTCTGAATATAGCCCAGAGGCCGCGAGTAGCCATCTTTAATAATTCTAACAAATCGGGTAACAACATGTACATGAACATATATGAACGGAGGATGGGGCCCGCATGGGACTGGAAACGTCAAGTTTTATTGTTCATGTACATGTTATTATCCGATGCGTTAGAATTATTAAAGATTGTGGTACGCGGTATTGAAGTGTTATCTATGATCCCCGTACCGCGCATATTCTTCAAACGTCTCTCTGAAGACAACTTGCTCGTCATGTCGCCTTCTTCAGAAACAGAAAAATGTCTGCAGAACTAGGTTCAACGGAACCATGGCTGTAGATTAGAAAACATAACGTGATACAGCTGAGAGTACCTTCCATTTTCGCCACGTGTAAGGACAACCGATGTCCCCTCATAGAATTATTCGTCTGACTCGTTGAAGTTCTGGCGCGAGCGAAAGCTGCGAAGAAGCAATATCGAAATTCGGTCAAATGATGCTAGGACCAGCCACACTATCAACGACAACTATGCGCAGGGATATCATACAAAAAATCCACCCGCCCGTTACGTCCAAACTTACAACGCAATACACAGAAAGTGATTCCACAGTGATTCACCAAAAATTGTGAACGTTCTGACACATGGATGAAGGAAACACAGAAGCGGCCGTTTAGCACAGATGTGCGTGGGACCCCTCTTGCGGTTGCTCCAGTCAAAGCCGCCATTACCTGCTGTCCACCGTGTGGTCCTGGCTTAAGTTTCGGCTTAACATTCCTTGTTGCTCGCGCTGCTCTCCGTGCTTTTCCGAAGTCATTTACTGTTAAAATGTGAGCACAATCGCGGAAACAACGTTATGGTAACGTGTTCCTTTCCCGGCAGCGGATCCCATTCAACGGAAACCAGCTTTGTCACTGGAATAACGTTTCATTCGTATGTACGTACTTGATCGTTTTGATCGTCCGTACTTGATGGTTTGGTACCCTGCGTGTGTTTGACGCATCTTGAATCGTTGTTTTGTGGTCCGGCACTGTGCCGCAGATCCATTTGATTTCCTCCATTGTCGTACAAGTTTGATTAATGGTATTCGTTACCACATGAGGAACAAACACAAACTTAGTCACCGGTGCCACGCGTGATGTTTCTAGTCCTAGGTACCGTAATTTCACGCGTATAAGCCTAACCACAGATAAGCCGCAGGAAGAGTTTTTAGGGACGTTTTGAAAATTTTCTGGCAGATAAGCCGCACCCGCAGATAAGCCGCGGGCAATACTAGACGACTGATCTGTGCGACAAAGGAGACCATATAGAAGGCCATAAAGCGTGTGGTCCATACTCCGGGATCGGCATAGTGTACAACAGAGGAGGTCAGCTCTAGAGTTCTACCAAGATCGGATTGTGCCCTTGTTGGGAGTTTTTCATGGACTGGTGGGTTAGTGGTCTTCCAGAAGACGTGAATCACTGTCACCACTTTCGTTAAAGCTGCTTGGGGGAAGGCACCAGGAAGTTCAATCTACTCGAATGTGGACCCGTCCCTGTTACGAACTGTTTTTGCATCGGCAGGGCAGTGCTGTTCCAGAGACGCTATCGGCCCTTTCGTTAAGATCGGCGTATGGGGAAAATACGAGGAAAAAATAGTCATCAGATAAGCCGCACCGGTGGATAAGCCGCAGAGCTACCGCGCGAAAAAAAAATCGCGCATAAGCCGCGGCTAATACGCGTGAAATTACGGTACTCGTCCTGCGAGACACTCACTGGTCTTGTATAGAAAAGTAAACCTCCGAACACAGAGGAATAAAAGTGCACGCGCGCGTTCTTCACAATACTGATACTTAAACGGTTGGGGCAACCGCAACTCGCGTCGTAGGGTTTGGGAGCTGTCATGCTTTTGGGGTCACGTGGTAGTTAGGAGCATCCCAGAATGCATTGCGAAGGCAGGCACACCCGTCCCAATGGGAAACTGTCGGAAGGTCTGCTCCTGTATTTCCTTCCTCCATGTTCTGACACTTCCGCAGATGATGTGGAAAGCGGAGACCTTAAAAGACAGGTAACGCACACCGTGAGACGATTTAGCCCATGCGAAAGGCAAAATATGTTGAAAATGAAGACACATAAAAAAGTATCGCTGCTGATTGCCTGTATCATCGTGGGTGGCTGGTCATTCTGGAGAGTATTCATTTCCAATCAGTCATATCACTTAAAAGTGTCACAAACTTAAAAAAGGGTACAACCCTGGACATACCTACACTGGTGCTTCGAAACATCAGCCAAGCAGTTCTGGTTCGTTCTGCCTCGCCGCCATGACGGAGACGTTGGAGTCCAAATTTCAAAGGGTTTCGGACCCCCTTTTCTGACTGCGCGACGACGACGCTATCGGCACGCGAAGTTCAGAACGGGAGTATCTGGGACATGCCCTGCGGTAGCCAGAAGGATATCCCCAGAAGCGCCTCCAGGGGACATCGCCTGGAGGCTTACATTTGTCTGTGGATGTTTCCCAGGCAGCATTGGCCAAACATCGGTGCGCCGCCGTTGACTGACGATGGACAGGCATACGGTTTGCAACAGAACCGTTTATGTTTCCAAGGGTTGGGACAGCTATTGTTGCAGCGAGCGATAATGAGGTGGAAAGGAGGCCACGAGGGTGGAGCAAAGTGGCTGGAAATTTCAGGGCGAGCGCGGCCTTTTATTCGCTCTTTGAGCCTTGGAGACGACTTCCTCCCTGTTGCTATGGAAAGGACGCTGGCTTCCCAAGCATCGTTCCGCGTAGAAATGGCGCGATCCATTCGATCGCGCGCCACGTGGGCGTACACGAAGTTGCACGGCCGCATAGGTGACTCCCAAATACCGCGTACAACAGTAAAATGATAACGCACCTTGCCATGCAAGGTTGCCAGTGTTGAGGATAAGAACAGACAAAAATAGACTGAAGTAAGAAATCCAATGCATCTGAATTTTGGGCATGTTTTTGTCATTTGATTAATAATAGCTTCAACTTGGAACTTCAACTTTCAGCATATGAACCTTCAAAAAGGCTCATTCGATTTTAAATATAAAAAATGTTTAGTTCCACATCACCACACTTCACGTGATACCCAAGGTCGCATCACACCGCTTGCGTGACTCACCGCGCCGCGATATCTGCGACGAACAGCGTATACACGCTAGATGCTGAACTCCGCGTAAACCAGTCGCTGTAAAATGAACGGAGACGTTGGAATGGGTTGGCTGCTCCATGACTGTTAGTGCGTGAGGGCACTGAGTGTCGAGCAGTGAGCTCGCCTTAAAAGATTACTTCAGCCATTATGCAGAGCAAGTTGCGATGTCCTCCGGTGCGCATACAAGAAACTGAGCAACAGCTCTCTTAACATTAAAGGACCTATGAACTGTACCAAGCGTGCCCGCCGACGGTGTCGGCTCCAAACGGCGATTTCAACGTGTTGTCTGTGACACCTTTTGTATAGGTGAATTTGATAGGTGCGTATCTTCAGCATATAGCACGCTCCTAGCCAACCATCTTCCCGAATGACAACGTTCTCGCCCATGATTTGTTGATAACGATAGGCGGTGCCTATTATGTATGTATTATGCCCACTTCAGTGCGGCCAACAACGGAAAGCTACCTCGACCGCCCCCCCCCCCCCCCATGTATCTATTATGCACGGCTACAAAATGGGCCACGCGTCCCGTTTTCAACAAATCACAGACGAGAACGTTGTCATTCGGGATGATGGTTGGCTAGGAGCGTGCCATGTAGTAAAGTTCATCTTGAAGAGGGTAAAGCAGAACGTTATGTGTACCTCCGCGTTAGCGTCTGATTGGGTGCTACAATTCTTCAGATGACGTAACGATGGATAGAGGTATCTGGACGGTGGTGCGTCTACTCGCCTGAATACGAAAGAGAGTGCGTTTTGTTATTAACTCTGCACAAGTTATGAAGGAGAGGAATTGAACAATAAATTGTAAATAGAATTACGAAGCGTAGAAGAACAATATTATATCTATTAAACCCGTAACTAAATACATGCAGATAGGAGTTCTTACCTCCTTTAAGAAAGCCATCACATTTGAGCGAGTTAGCCATCGGCAAGATGTTCTATTTCACACTCCCATCTCGTTCCTCCAGACTCTCGAGCAGCATTCCTCTGTTTAGAAGCAAAATAACGTTCTTTCTGTACCCTGAGTGTCTAACGTGTTGTAACACATTATTTTCGATAGAAATGAATTACTACGTCCCTGGGAAATTGAACATGAACGAAAAGTATTATGAACATTTTACTGCTCATGACTTGGTTGGTTGGTGGGGTGATATTGCCGCCGAGTGATCTAAAAGTCAAGCTTTTGGCGCACGCTCCTCAAGTGGAAGTGTCTAAGTGCTCGTCTACGGCAAAAATTATTTAATTCCACAGATTAAGGGTCCACGCACACACACACACCGCACACACACATACATACATTTATTCATACATACATACATGCATGCATGCATAAATACAACATACATACATACATGCATGCATACATACATACATTCATACAACAAACAAACAAACAAACAAACAGACAATGATGAGATGGGACTGATGCTGGCCAGCAGGCAGGGTGCTGCCCCAGTGTCAACTGTTGAGATTGAAAGGTGATACAAATCCAAAAAGCCTATTTCTTCAACGTGATTTGGCAGCAGACTGCAACAGCTATTAGCGAGTCATCTGTGATGTAGTAATTGATCAGAAATGGCTAGGATAATACATACTAATGCTTCCTATAACCACTTCATTTAAATGCACGTTTGAATTGTTTTCGTAAAAATCCCAAACACTTTTTAAAAGCAGTGCAGTCTGATTCTTTTGGTTCAATTTTACAATTTTTCTTTACGTTGCTGCTCCTTCATCACTTCCTACTCTTTGTCGGCTCGTCGCATAGCATTGCTACGCTTCTAAAACTCCGAGAAATCGGGAGATTTAAATTCTTCATTAATCATTCCCTGTCACAGTGCCCATTCGTACGAGACAACCACATTATTCCTTCGCTTGACGGGCTCAGTGATATTTCATTGGGAAATGCCTCAGACGGCGGGCATCGAAAATCGATTGACGCAGGTGTGCCGATAAGATTTTTTGCAAAATCGAAACTCAACATGTGAATATATGACGCTATGCCACACGATGTTGGCAACAGGCGTATTCTGACTCAATTTCCGTCTGCAGTAAAAGTAGTACGTGCACTGCTCGAAAAAAAAAGTGCTTTGCAGAACGCCACATCGAGTTATCAAGCTCCGCACGCTCGCTAAGGTTTAGTCCTCGTGTTGAGTTGGTGCGACAACTTCTATCGCACAAAAGCTTCCTTCTCTAAATTGAATTCACTTTTAGCCCCGTTTAAGCAAACCTACAGGTCACACATGTGTGTATTCAAAGCGACACGTGGTCTCGAGAGAGGAGACAGGCGCGAAGAGACGAATGTAGTATGAACAAGCTATCAGTCGCCATGCGTGTCCATGTGCAGTTATAGCTTCTCGTTATTTTATCCTTTATTTACTGACGATGACCCAATACCAGTCGTTGAGCAACAACAGATCAATCGTGAATGGTTCCCTGGTGAGCAGGGATTGTTGGACTCCGTTTGTTGCGAGAAACGCTTGCTGATTTTGAGTTTGGTCACGGCGAAACACGGATTTTGCATGTTGTTACGAAAATTCAAATATATATATATGCATGTTTTGTACGATGAAAGACGTGAAATTTGTTCCTCCTCCATAGCCCCACTTCGCCGTGACTCTTAGAACTTTTCTTCGCTACAGCGTCTGCCGGACTGTTGCAGCCAATCGTGATCTCAAAGAGAACAACAGCATGTTCTCCGAATATTTGCAAGACCGGTTAATAAATAAAGTGAAAAATTTCCTCACTCATTGTGACCACATGTATGTGCTGCTCTTCACAAGGAAAACAACCCGTACACTCTTGGGCGATCCTCGTTAAGAAAAAAAGAAGAGAAAAGAAAAGAAACTCGCGCGCGCTTCCAAATCGAGATATTCATTCCTGAAGTCCCAGATTTCGTTTCGTCTTACATAGAGCGGAGATTCAGCAAATTAAGAAACACGTTCTTCTCTCAAAGCGAGCGTCTTAAGGTGCAAAGTGCATCCGAGTTCATATAGCTCTACTTTAACAATGTTGGTTTGCACAGAAATTACATTACAAAGTATAACACGAGAGTGAAACATTTTTCTGCTTCGTCGGGATGTTTTCCACTTCGTGGCGGAAGTCACGGGGTATGCGGAGCTTGAAAATACATAATCAGACCAGATCGGAACCATAATTTGCTGGAAGAAACGTGCCTAATAGTCCCATGTGACCAGCACTCTATCCTCTGCAAGTTTTGTCGTAGAAACACGAAGAGTTTGTAATATTTTAGCACGGAAGTCGGATATTGTTGCCGCAGAAAGCTAGGACTCCTGCTCAGAGCCGTCACGAGGCGAGTTTGTGCCCCACGGCAGGGTAAAAAAATATCAGTTAAAAATAATCGTTCAAAAATCTCTGTTGAAACATAAACGTTCAGAAAAATACTGCCAAAAATATACCTTCAAAAATGTTTCAAAATCGCTCATCGGGGATTTGCGCCTCGGTAAGGTAGGGTAAATGGTATAGGCAAAGCCAAAATTCGCTACCCTCGTCTGTGGTTTTTCCTGGGTTTTCCTCAGACGCTCTCAGACATATGTCGAAACATTTCCCTTAGAAGTTGGCCCAGGACGCACATTCCCCCAGGGCGGCAGTCGTGACGTTGCCCTCCTCTGTGAGGCCGCGCACCGTGTCTTGACAACCGTGTCAACCGTGTGTTGTCAGTGTTTCTTGCGCTCTCGGTTCAGATGTCTCAATACCAACTAGCCCAATCCTCAACCCTTCTCAAGTTGATTATAGTAGGCGCTAACCTGTTGGTCAGATATACCTTATCCGACTCAGAAAAGGCGAAGGTCGCGTCGTTTCTACTCTCTAAAAGCGTGTAGTTTTGGTTTCGACTCATTTGCATAGCGAAATTTGAACATTTATATCTCAAAGTACGTTCGCTTCGCATAGTGGTTAATAAGTACTGCGGATTTGAATGACTGGCTCTAATTGTACTAATTCGCATTCCTCAGAAAATATCTGATTAATCAGATAATTAATGAATTTTATCTAATTAGTCGTCCAGTAATTGCACACGCTGTCCTATCAGGATGTTCGTCTGGCCGCATAACCCATCTGCTAAAACGGCATCTATTTCGCTCTACTAGTTTTTATAAAAAATATGTAACGAATTTAAAAAACACCCTGACTGAATTAAGTTACGTTACGTCACATTTCGCCAGAGACAAACAAACTTCGTGTCGTCGACGGTGTGCGACATCTTTATCGCGATTGTGCATGTGTGATTTTTGTCGGTGACGGAATATAATGCTGCATTATAGTTTAAACATTATACCAATTAGAACCAGACAAAGGTAGGACACACACGAAGGTTCCACTGGCTTGTTTACAGTGCAAATTAGCTGTGTCGCCGATGGGTTTAAAAAATAGATAAATAAAAGTCGGGACTGCCCGTTCCATATTTCTTGGTGAGCTGACGCTGCAAACAAAGGATTGAAAGAATAGATAAATGGGAAAGCGAGCAGATCGTATAGATACATAACTTAGAAGGCCGATACTGGGGGACTTGTCTAGTCATTTTTTGCTTCCAGTCTCGGGTTATGGGAACACACGCACGCGTTATCCGTTGCGTAGGCATACACTGACACGTGTTCATCCATTGGATACTTTGAAAACGTTTATTTTTAGTGATATATTTTCGAGCGATATACTTTTAATAGCAGCTTTATGAGCGATATATTTTAAAACTCCGTTTATAAGCGGATATTGGGTTCGGTTATTTTTACGCGAGTTATTTGTGAAAATATATCTTAAAACGTATATTTTTGAACAATATATTTTAACGTGTTCTAGAAGCCCCCACCCATTCTGAATTTATTTTGCAACGATTATGCGCTACATAATCTTTCTCTTCAAGTTTAAATAAACAAAACACAATAGGAGGGCGATAGCATGTGATTCGCAGGCGCATAACGCCCATAATTGGCGTAAAAGCAATTTGTTTTGGAAGACTAGATTTTGTGTAACAAAAATGAAGGATATCGGTATGTGAATCTACGGGTTAATGTAATACCGGTTGTACGCGCATATCCCCTCGGCAATAAAATACAGAAAAACGGCACTCGTTCAGCGATAAAATCTAATGAACAGCCCAAACAAACCCTTGCCTCGTTGCGGCATCTGTGCAAACACAGCGCACACTGCAAAATAGCTAGGACTGTGCTGACCTGTGTAGAGCAGTCAGTTCCGTCCGCACCATTATCATTAAAAAAGTGCACATCGTGCAACAGAGTCGTTTCTAAGCTGCTTGCAAACTACATACTGATAGTAACTTTATTTGTAAAAAAAACTCTGTACTAAGTTCAGTACGCCTTAGAGGCAAATTTCCTTGACATTTCCTGCGCCTTTTCACACTTTGCGAACATTTCGATATGTGGTTATGCTGTTCGCCATTGTCGATGCTCCTACGACATATCCGCGTTGTACGTGCAAGGTCTACGCAGACATCAGTATGCACTCATTAGTCAACTCAGCGGGTAGTAATCGTTCGTGTATGACGTGATCACACGATGGGAGGGGAGCAACTTTAATTAGGGAAGTGCATCTGGAAACGATTAGTCCAGAACAGTACGCACCTTGCGAACCGAAAATGGTCGGCAATGGTCGGTTGTGTAGGATAACTCCTCAACTGTGTCAGTTACAAGCAGCCCTAGCTGTCTTGTTCGACATGAAGGTATCCAGGCAGATTTCAGTCGCACGTTCGTTGAGACAACAACGACAACAGTTACGTGATGACGATTCCATGAGGCGTTTCGCCCCTGGAGTCGAGGTAGGTACCCTATGTGCTTACACGTGGGTTATCAGGTATATGAGATGGGAATTAAATGGGTGGAGCATTCGCACGCGCACACATGACAGACACGGCATATACTCAACGCATACACCACCCAGCAAGTTGAAAACGTGCTACGTACCTTATTACACGTATGTTCAGGTTATCCATGCGAAAGTGAGGTCCGCATCATTGCGTTCAAACGCGTCCGTCCGTCGGCGTTTGCATGTGACGCCAATATCCGTTTCGCATTTTCGTCCGCGCGTTTGCGACACCGGCTTCATGGAAATGCTTCTGAGCCCAATGGCAGCTGGGTAAGACCAGCCACAAGGTAGACAGGTAGCGAAACCCTTATAGGCCTCTGCGTCTTCAGATGACGCCGTGATAGAGAGACTGTCTGCGCCATCCATCCGTTGCGCGGACGACTACTTTTGTAAATAAATGACGTCAGATATGACGTCAGAAGCATGAATAATAACCAGTGCATAATTAGCCATGGCGCGTTTGCATTCGCATACTTCGTTTGCGTTGTATTTCCTTCCCCTTTTCCTGACCGAACCATACTAATCACCCAGGGCAGCAATACCAGACGAGAACAGAGAAAAATAAATCATATTAGGTTTAATGACACATATAGAAATACTAAAGTTATCACAGGTTTTGAGGAAGGGTACGTGATAACCACAAATAAACAGGAAATTCCACTTAAAGAAGCATGGTGAGTAGAAGTGAGTGAGTCACTCACTCCGGTCGTAGAAGCCCGCACGGAACCTTTCTTCCCTCCGGGCTGTTGACCCACAATTCGCAGGAACCTTTAAACACGTCACACCTAACCCTTTAAATACCATGACGGTGCCCAGAAAAAGAACAGTCTCTGTTCGAAATATCGGCGGCTTCTGTCCTGAGGCAACTCCCTTCCTACGGAGAAGTCATGATGATCGACGACCTCACTGGTCACTGCGCCGCGTCTTCATGAGTATGCATTTGTAACCAAGAAGAAACACTATATTTCAATCCGAATGTTCGTTCACACTTGGCAGCATCACTTACCAGCCTGCGGTACATTCGTGTGGCGAAATCGAAGCTGGCGGGGGGGGGGGGGGGTTAAGGTGGCTTGCCGTTGTTGGCCCCACTCAAGTGGGCATCGTCACGACTATAGCCAAAGGAAAGTGGGAGTGGGGAAGTGGGAGTGGGGAAGCTGGCGGAGCTTAGGCTCCAACTCCATAAAACGTTTCGTCAAGAAGAGCAGATGTGTCGCCTAAAGAGTGTTCAGTTCATCACCTGTCCTTTCCACGACGCCCGATGAACAACAACGCTTCCTGCTCGGTCGGCTTGCCGGCGGCGCAACGCCGGAGAAATCGCAAAAAAAAAAAAAAGAAGGAAAAAGACTGCGCGGCCATATGACGTCAGCGGCTGGCAGCTGAGTGAGGGGGCATTTCTGCCGCGAGATTCAAAGCTGCCTCGCGCGCCAGGATTGCGTGCTACGCTCAAACTTTTTGTGCGAATATGTATCACAGGGCTCAGAATCGTAATTTCTACTTCTCCCGTGATATTTTATTCCGATCATTTCCATGCTCCTTTAATGTCCATTCCTCACCTATAGACCTAAACGTACACGTATATAGTGATTAGCCGTTTGTATCTCTTCAGTGCATCGTCATAATGGGTCCGTTGTAAAAAAAAAAAAAAAACATGGCATCGTTAGTGCACAGCTGATTCTCTAACACTCACGCTATCATGGCCGGTCTTGCCATGACGAAAGCTTTTTTTTCGCGGGCCCAGCAACACGGGATGCATAGCGCTCTTCTGTTCACACGTGTTAACATTGGTCTACATACAGCTTCGAGATATGAACGTCGCGAGATATGAACAAGATATGATGTCACACCGTGGACGCTGCGGCGCGAGCAGTTGTCGGCGGAGGAACTTCTCCAGTTCAAGTGTGCACTCTTAACTCGGTAGCCCATTATGGTAACTTTTAGCGACGTGTAACCTCTATATAGACGTAGATTTCAACATATCCTAGAGATTACACGCACGATACCTCTATTTGGGGGTTAAAAACGCCTTACAACCTGACATTGTAGGAGCAATATAAGTTACCTCTTAGTTCAACCCAAGTCCAATCGTCGGAACTTATAAATGTGCCTTTTATGCAGGGACTTTGTAGCGTCTAAACGAATTCCGCGTCTGCAGTTCCTTCGTTTTGTTTTTTGTTTGCCACGTAACCTTTATAAAAGGTATTGCCCGAACGTTAAGTGTTATTGTTCTAGCCGCACATTTAATAGGAGAGTTTCGTACCGGTGTACGTTACGTCCTTACGTCCTTAACGTGCTGTGTCTCAATGCATAATACAGATATAGCGACTGACCCGGTACTGGCCAAGTGCAAGGTCCTCGCCCTCTCGGAAACCTGGACCAACCTACAGCGACATATGGAAGGCTTGTGATGCGTTTCTCATGGCAAGACAGAAGACAACTGAAGTGCGGGTGCCGCCATCTGCTCAAGAAATTACCAAACTATCTGAGCGCTCAATATAGTTACTATCAATGTAGACAAGGCAGAACACGCCCAAGCCGCTGCAGATGAAGTTGGTGACATACACGTCGTAGAGAGGGAAAGGTGGAGGATGTTTGGGGAAAGTGCGGTCTGCCTGCTGGGTGGCGTCAGTCCGGACCACTCGGGGTAGGGGAAGAGGGAATGGTGAAAGACACAGGGGAAAGGTGATTGCAGTACAGGGGACGGGTAGCGGTGTGCAGTCCCTCTTGCTCTGGGAATCGGGTAGTCGCGGAGAACAACCTACTACAGTAAACATAGGAGCATCCTTCAGTAGCCTTCATTGTATACCACGGTAACCGCCAGGATGATTGGCGTAGTTACCCGACCTATGCGTCGTAGAAGTGAACTACAAAGATGTCCTTTTCCTCATCGCGCTGGTATACCGTACACCGTAATCCTCCAAACGCCAAGATCAAGGGGTTCCTTCTAGAGAAACGCTTCAATTACTCTGTGTGCAGCACCATCGTAGAAAACTTGAACGAACACAACGTTCCTGACTAGTTCCATCTCAAATCGAACAATCCGGTACACTTGACGTCTCGAATGAAGGGGAAAAAATATATGTTGAAGGCCATCGGAGAAATAAACGCTGTCGGAATTCTCTGCGCTGCGCGATTCGGGAAATAGGAGAGGAGGAAAAAACTGCCTCTCAGAAGACGATGTCGTCGCGCGCAAGTTTGAGCGTTCCCTACAAAGCTATTTCTTCTCGCATAGTAGTAATTTCTTGATCTGGCTTTAGACCACCTAGAGCACAATAGGCTCCTGGGTTGGCAGTGCTGTGGCGGTTTTTGCTTGTCTGCCACATACGTGAGGCCGACAACGACAAGCCCTTTCACCATCACCACCACCACCACCTTTGCTTGTCTGCAAAAAAAAATGTCAAAGTTGACTCAAAGCGCCGAAAAGCACCATATTCACTGCAACTTTGCGGGCGATGTAAGAAACGGATAAGATGGAGCTTTATGCCGTTTAATTTGTCATTCATGTGGCTATCGAATTATATATAATTTGTTACTCTACTCTGTCAGGAACGTAAGCGATACCTCGTTAAGTAGCACCATACCACCGAAAAATGACGAATTTCGGAAGGCTTTATCTAAAAAAACCTACCAAAAATTTGCCTCGAAAATTTTATATGTGGTAGGTAGTCCCTTAGACTATGCACAGAAGAAAAATCAAAATTCAGACTTGATCGGTAGGCGCACTGTGAATTTTTTGCCACCCCTATACGCGGAGCGCATTCAAGCGGTGGCACCGTGTCACGCGTGTTGCAAAATCTAATTTTCCACAGGGACTTTCAACTTCTGTCTTCACATGAAAGTAATTTTGAAGCCGTTCTGAGCGTTTATGTTCATAACAGTGTTGTAATGGCTGAAGGTAGATTGTGGAGCAACCAGATGTACTAACACTTTTTTGCGGGATGTCACACATGCATTGCAAGTGCTGGGAGCCCGTGAAGAACAGAATACTTCTACATCTTTGTAAGAAGTATATCTGTTCAGGATGATTATAAACAAGCGTATTTACCAGTGATGGCCAGTAGTTAACTACATGTAGTTAAACTACTAGTTAAACTACCTGATTGTAGTTAAAAAGTAGTTATCAACTACTTGCAGAAATGTAGTCACAACTACTAGTTAAACTACTATTTTATGTAGTTAACTACAGTAGTTAGGTTACTGAAGGCGCCAACTACTTCCGATTTTGCCGCAAGCTTTACGGCACCGTTGTGCTTCCGACTTTTACCTTGAGCTACTTGTTTGATGAGAACGGAGGTGCAGAGCAATTGTGTCGTGCATGTGTACTAAATCTTCACTTTTAATGCTTGTCTAGTGAAGCCTGATTTGATTTGCTGTGAAATAATTCTGCAACTTAGTTTATCGCGTAGGCACAGAAAGAATCCCGCCGCAAGCTTTGTATTTGACGATCGTAGCAATGGCTTGAGCCAAAGTTTATTATTGCTTGTGATTCATATTCAGGTGTCCAAGAACAATACAAGGGATTGGTGTTGGTGGACAACGTTAAGTAGTTATAGATGTAGTTAAACTACATTGCAGTAGTTAAAAAAGTAGTTTTAACTACTCCCCCGAAAAGTAGTTGAACTACTAGTTAAACTACTCAATAACAAAGTAGTTAGTAGTTATAGTTAAACTATTGTAGAAGTAGTTAGTGGCCATCACTGGTATTTACTGTACACATTATGTAAGGAGAGACGCAGTGACTTCCATCATTCTTTTAGACATTTCCTTTCCTACGGCTCCATGACCTCAGACGGCGGAAATCGCATAGAGGAAAGTGTCGTTGTGTAGTGGTCTTACGCACACATTCAAAGCTAATTCATGGTGTCTTTTTTGAACCTTGCCTAAACAGCCCGACTGGCGCCGTTGTCCAATTCCAATATGTTCGTCGGTTCGACATGCTGCGACCATCGGAAGGTCCTAGTCGGATTAACTCTCGGAAGACACCTTGCGCAAAGTTTCGCATCATCCTCGACTACAGAAGTGCACGGAGCGCCCTTATACAGAGTATGTGAAGACATCTGCATAACTGTACTGTGTTGACCTGGCATCACACCTACCTCAATGGCCTATTCGTTGCACAGCGCTGACCGTGTGTATTGCGCTGATTACTGCCTCATACACAGGAAAAAAGTGCTTCGGACAAAGAACTTTGGCTTTGCTTCGAAGATCGGCGTAGCTGCCATAAAGAATGTGGTTCCAGCGGATGAAACCGAAGGCGTAAGAGAAATGGCCTAGCCGTGCAGAAGCTGCTTCAAGTACTTCACAGCAAAGCTGGCTGAATCACAGCATGCAGCCATGTCGCCCACATTTGAAGGAAGCTCACAGGGTGAGCCGTTTGTGCCAGCCCGACGTGGTCGAAGAAATCATTGAGTATATATCATCTGAAGCCATTAACGTCACCCCGCTTAAGTAAAGAGGAAGTTGGTGGAGGCATATGCACAGCGGAAACAGTCCCAAATACGTGAAGAAATGGGCAGAAAGACAGGCCGTAAACTGGAGACCGCCTTCGGTGTTGCCTTGCCAGGAATATACAGGGGCAACTGCCAGGATTGCAGCGAGTTAGCATGTAACGTGAGAAGAGCCTATCAAGAAAATCTGACAAGAACCTGCCATTAAAAGTAACACTAACGAAAGTGGCTCCTACAACAGCCAAAAGCAGTTCATGACACGAGCACTCTCATCCACCCAGGATGCTCTGCATAACTTACGTTCGCTTCTTACCTTCGTTACCTTGTCTTTTTCGCTGTCAAGTTGTTTTTATTCTGAATACTGTAAATATGCTTCGATATGATCACCGTGGACAAATATACCTCTTATAAAGACGCAAAAGTATTCTAAAGCATTCTGTTCTTCACGGGCTCACAGCACTTGCAATGCATGTGTGACATCCCGCAAAAAATGCGAGCACATCTGGTTGCTCCCCAATCTACATTCAGCGATTACAACACTGTTATGAACGCAAACGCTCAAAACGGCTTCAAACGCTAGCAATTACTTTTCATGTGAAGAGAGAAGTTCAAAGTCCCTTTTGATTTTATCCCGATTTTACAACATGCGGGACACAGTGCCACCGCTTGAATGCGCTCCGCGTATAGGGGTGGCAAAAAATAAATTCACAGTGCGCCTACTGATCAAGTCCGATTTTTTATTTTTCTTCTGTGCATAGTCCAAGGGACTACCTACAACATTTAAAATTTTCGAGGCAAGTTTTTGATGGGGTTTTTTAGATAAAGGCTCCCAAACTTCGTCATTTTTCGGTGGTATGGTGCTGCTTAAAGAGGTATCGCTTACGTTCCTGACAGAATAGAGTAACAAATTTTATATAATTAGCCATATGAACGACAATTTAAACGGCATAAAGCTCCATCTTATCCGTTTTTACATCGCCCGCAAAGTTGCAGTGAATATGGTGCTTTTCGGCGCAAAAAAATATCGAAGTTGACTCAACAGCTTCCATATTTTTTTGCAAACAAACAAAAACTGCCACAGCACTGCCAACCCAGGAGCCTGTTGTGCCCTAGGTGGTCTAAAGTGAGACCAGAAATTACTACAATGCGACAATAAATAGCCTTGTAGGGAAAGCTCAAACCTGCGCGCGACGACATCGTCTTCTGAGAGGCAGTTTTTTCCTCCTCTCATATTTCCCGAACCGCGTAGCGCAGAGAATTCCGAAAGCGTTTATTTCACCAAACTCACCGATTGCTTCAACATATATTTTTTTCCCATTCATTCGAGACATCAAGTGTACCGGATTGTTCGATTTGAGATGGAACTAGCCTCCTATGATTGTCATGGGAGACTTCAATACGCACATTAAGGCGCCCTAAAAAAAACTGGTTCGCGGACTTTATGAAATAAATCTTCGATTTGCATCTAGCAGTGACGATACAATTTCCACAACCCTTACGGGAAATGTTGTAGATTGTGTCTTCGTCAGGGGCACAGACAAGCTAGTGATTGCCAACTACGTCAGCTGCTTCATTGTCCACAGGCTTCTACTGTCCACCGTCGGGGAATGTCCGCGACGAGCTTACAAATGCTATCGCATTTCAATGACAATCGGTGCAGCGATTTCTGTCGTAATTTTATAATTTTAACAAACCGGAAAGAGGCAATGACCAGTGCTAGATGGGTCATTCCACAAGAACCGTCCCAAAATCGTGGCCTGACCCCCACGGACTTTGACAATTTTTTTTCACTACTTCGTATCATTGAATTATGAATGTCAGAAAAATATTTCAGCCGAATTCCGCGCGGCTTTCACGCGAGGCGGCGCCAAAGTATGCGGGAGGGCCAAAAAGTAGGGTGCGTTTAATGGCTTCTCCGCAGGGAACGGCTCAACCTATTTGAGATTTGCCACTTCCAGACTCACCAGAAAAAATTCGGATGACAACGTGTATTTAAGGCGCGCCACAGGCTATAACTGTTGCGTTTTTGTCGCATGTTTGGCATTTTTTCCCCGTTCAGTGGAAGCACGCACAAGTATGAAGTTTGGTGTCCTGATAGTTGTGGACATGGTTAACACGTAGAAAATATTTCAATCCTCCAGTTAAAGGAAAAGGCCGCGAAATATGGCGGGAAATATGCAAATTTTCGAAAATTGCCAATATTGGAAGGAATAAAAGGTGAAGTTGCCATCGTGATACAGACATGCCGTCAACGCTAAAATGAAGCTCAGCCTGTCCACTTCAAAATATAAAAAAATCTTCAGGGTACTTTTTTATTTTTTTTAACAATTTTTCAAATCTCAGTCCTAGATGCAAGCGGGCGCACGCTCCGCGCGCCCACCCTCTTCAGCTTCAAACGCTACCGGCGCTTTTTTTTTTTTTTTTTTGTCCGAGACGCGCAGATTTTGAGATTGTCTGAGCGTGTGGGTAGAAATTCTTAACACGACTGGGAAATTGTCTTCTTGTAATAAAGCTGGGAAGGGGTAATTCAATTAGGCGCTTTGCTGGTGACGTGTCCGGCGGATGTATCTGTGGGTGTTCCGATACAATGCAGGGAGTAGTAAAAATTATCATGGCTACATCGGTCTACACTCAGTTGATTACTGGCTGCAAGGTTTCCGCTTGACGCCGCCACAGGAGGCTTGTCGCTATAGGTTAGACACTGCGGTAGTGTCATTATATGTGAAAGGAAACAAGCTTCGGTCGCCACTGTCTTCGTCCATGGAGTCAGCCTCAGTAACTCGGCTGACATAAACGACATTGACTTCAACTCGTCGAAATTTCTATGTGCATGTGCCCCGTCCGGCCACTGTGTTGTGAAGGTAGCCATGGAGCATCCATCTACTTCAGTGATTGTGAGTGACATTCCAATTTGTTCATTTGGTCCCAATGGAGCAATGCAGCGATGAGTGCACTTCCCCTCCAACAAAGTTCACTGAACTAAGTCAAGAGGATCAGTACCTTATTTCTGCCCGAGGAAAGCGCGCCTCTTCCTCAATCACTGCCGTTTGCAAGAACCACCATGCCCTCTTCGTGCGAAAATACACCTTAAGGATGCCATCCAAATGTTGCGTCGACCCCCTTGGACAGCACAGGAAGAGAGTGCGCGGAACTAAAATAATATCGTCAACTCTAGCAAAGAACACAGCAAGGCTTGGGCTAGTTCCTGGGGACAGATTGTGCCCCAAATGTTACATGCTCTGCATGAAACACCAGTCTGATACTTCTAGTGAGACGGAGCCACTGTCCAGCTCAGCTCGTGACCTGGCGATCGCAGATCAGGACACACTGCAGTCGTTCAAGGAGTCACTGGAAACTCCTTGGTGAAACTCCGTTGAGACGGAAAAGAGCTCTACCCCAGAGACAGAAGTATGCACGAGAAGCTCCGTAGGAGAGAGTGCAAAGCCAGGAAAGCCCTGGAAACTTCGTTGGGCATACCGATGGCATCCACTACAGGAGAGTCATGTCCTATAATCGCGGAAGATTATGAATCCCTGCTTCAGGAGCTGAGGAAGAAATATTCGGCTGAACAGAGCCAGTCAAAAAAGGTCATGATTCTAATGTTGACCCCATCGTCGTGGTCGAGGCAACAAACAATGCAGTTTTTTGGAGCTTCGGAACGTCTTGTTCGCCGAGCACGAGAAATTAAAAACACGATGGGCGTCCTGAACGAGCCATCTTCAGCGAGAGGAAGGGCTCCGTTGTCTCTTGTGACCAACGAATCAATTGAGAAGTTTTACCAAGATGACCTCATATCCTACTGCATGCCAGGACAAAAGGATGTTCTCAAAGGTCATCAGAAGAGGCTCATGCTTACGGGCTCGAAGGAAGCCTTTCTCATATGGAAGGCAAACAACCCAACTCTAGAAGCTGGATTTTCTACATTTGCATCCTTGAGGCCTCCCTGGTGCGTGCTTGCTGGAGACACAGGAACGCATTCAGTATGTGTGTGCTCTTACCGTCAAAACGTGAAGACCATGCTTCATGCCGCGGGAATCCAGGAAAACTACAAAGGCTTTTTGCGGGTAATGGTCTGTGCCATCGACAAGGAAGAGTGCATGCTAGGACGATGCACCCAGTGCCCGGGGTTGGAACCTCTACGCGCCAGACTCACTGATAAGCTCGGTCATGCTGATGAGTTTCAGGACACCATCACATTTCAGCAGTGGGTACCTGGCGATAGAGCATCACTTCAAACAGTGCTTCTTCCCATAGAGGAATTTTCCGAGAAGCTGATTCTTGAACTAAATTCACTAAAGAGACAGCACTTCGTCAGCTCGTCCCAGTCGGCTTACTTGTGACAGCTCAAGGCTGACCTTCCCCTCAGTGAAGTGATTGTTCAACTGGATTATTCAGGAAACTACTCCTTTCTGGCACAAAATTCACCACAGTCGTTCTACTGGAATACTTTCCAAGCAAGTGTCCATCCCATAGTGGTGTATTTTCGCTGCCAATCTGACCCAACCCTGCAGCATTTGTCTTACGTTATTATTTCCGAATCCCTGACTCACGACAACGCTTCTGTACACTTGTACCAAAAGAAGTTCCTCTAGCATTTTCTACCCGCTCACGCACACATCAAACAGTTGCACTATTTCTCGGACGGCGCTGCTTCTCAATATAAGAACAAAAAGAATTTTGTGAACCTTTGCTTTCGTGAAGAGGATTTTGGAATATCGGCAACATGGAACTTTTTTGGTACGTCATACGGGAAAGGTGTGCGCGATGAGATTGGTGGAACTGTTAAGCGGCTGGCGGCAAAGGCGAGTCTGCAGAGGCCTTTTGATCGTCAGATATTAAATCCACGGGATTTATTCCTTTGGGCTGAAGAAAGCCTTCAGAACATATTGCCCATATGGGTGTCCCTTGGAGGTGTATCAGCGGAGCAGGCTGCGTTGCAGGATCGGTATGAAATGGCTCGAGCCATTCCCGGAACACGAGAACTTCATTACTTTGAAGCCGTCTCAACTAACACAGTGAAGGTACGTGTGATATCAGCATCCACCGAAGAGAACCTTCACACTTCACTACTCCAAGTACAAGCCAGCGCACCTTAGTATGTCAGGAAAGACTATATCACACGTGCTGGTTGACCATTAACTGTGTATATGCAAATATCAATGTTTTCCGTGTACCTTGTGTGTGACATAACACTGTATGTGTTCTGTGTCCCATATTATATCAAGATTACTTCGAATCTATCACAGTTTGCGTGCTTATTCTGATATAGAGAGAGAGAGGCAGCGTAAAAGCGCACCTGATTTATTACCCTTTTGCTGCTTTATTGCGGAGAGGCAATTTCCGTGTCGCGTTAAGAATTTCTACCCACATGCTCAGACAATATCAAAATCAGCGCGTATCGAACAAATAAAAAACACCGGTAGCGTTTCAAGTCTTACAAGTTGAAGAGGGTGGGCGCGCGGAGTGGGCGCCCGCTCGCATCTGGGACAGAGATTTGAAAAATTATTTTTAAAAATTAAAAAAGTACCCTGGAGATTTTTTATATTTTGAAGTCGACAGGCTGAGCTTCATTTTATCATTAACGGCATGTCGGTATCACGATGGCAACTTCACCTTCTATTCCTTCGAATATTGGCAATTTTCGAAAGTTTGCATATTGCCCGCCATATTTCGCAGCCTTCTCCCTTAACTGAAGGAATGAAATTTTTGCTACGTATTAACCATGTCCACATCTATCAGGACACCAAATTTCATAGTTGTGCGTGCTTACAGTGAACGGGAAAAAAATGCCAAACATGCGACAAAAACGCAACAGTTATAGCCTGTGGCACGCCTTAAATACACGTTGTCATCCGAATTTTTTCACTTACAACTAAGGGGCAGTGCTTCCTGATCAGTCTGGAAGTGTCAAATCTCAAATAGCTTGAGCCGTTCCCTGCGGAGAAGCCATTAAACGCACCCCACTTTTTGGCCCTCCCGCAGACTTTGGCGCCGCCTCGCGTGAAGGCCGCGTGGAATTCGGCTGAAATATTTTTCTGACATTCATAATTCAATGATACGAAGTAGTGAAAAAAAAAATTGTCAAATGCCGTGGAGGTCGGGCCACGATTTTGGGACGGTTCTTGTGGAATGTCCCAGATACCACACTGGTCATTTCTATAAATTCGTTTATTCAGTGTGATAATAACGCCAGTTGTTAGAGGCAGTTGTCACGTGTATGTTTTCCATATTTATGTTAGCTCTGTCGTGAAATGTTCAAGGTAGTGGTCCTAGAATGTCGATATAGATCTTACTAAATAGGCAGAAAACTTGCCCAGGGCGAAACTGTGTGCCAGTGTATTTCGCTCGTCTGGCCTGGCACGCAAGAACGGACCAAACGACCGCAATCTGGCAGCGCGGAGATCCTTGGGCGAAAACGAAGGGAAGTTGCACGAAGGGAATACGCTACGACAGTTCGTATCTGCGCATGAGAGAAAGACAGGGTTGGAGGAAGCACGTGACAAAGCGTCTGGGCACCCACTCAGAAAGCAGCAATAAGAGGGCATTGGCAGACGGGCCAGAGCACTATGGTGAAAAGGATGAAGCAACGTGGACCTCACGTGTAGTTCTTGTGGTACTATGGCGGGGTAGTGGTGGTGTTAGTGAAAGGGCTCGCCGTTGTCGACCTCACGGAGGTGGGCAACGTCACGACTCACGCCCTGGGGCAATGTACGTCCCGTGCCGACTTCTAAGGGAACTGTGCCGACATATGTCTGAAAGCGTCTGAGGAAAACCCAGGAAAACCCCCAGACAGGGAAGGAAGGACATAGATGGTACCTTATTTGAGAGCGATCCAGCGAGACCGTTCTACGCTCACGAGGGGAAAGGGAAAAGCTGAGGGACTGCTCAAAAGGCTGACTTACTGTCATAGCGTATACGTCGGCGTTGGAATGCGAGACGGGACAAATGTCAGTAGGACTGATACATGGGGAACGTTTTCCTGTAATTGCTCCTGGGCATTTCGGCGTAGTTCAATAGCCGTGGGTGTTACGGGACTGCCCTGAACCGTATGGTGGGGATTGCAACTTCCGTTATCTTGTCGGCGTGTGCAGCTAGCTCCCCAATAGGTAAATTCCTTGCCATGGCTAGTAGCATTTAGACTGGAGGTGAAAGGTGCTGTAGGAAGAGTTCTTTCACCAAAGGTTCGTCGGAGTTTGTGGTACGGTCACCCAAGAGTTTGTCTATGTGTCGCAAGAACTGCGACTGCTTCTTTCGGAGGCCGTCGTCCTTTGTTTGATAGCCGCCTTCACGGATTCTTATGGCGTTGTCAGTGTGGGTCCACAAAGAATGTCAGCAACCTCGGTGACCATGTCCGAGGGCAGCACTGGAACTACGCGGCAATACTTCATGACCTGCAAGATTATTCCTGCGAGGTGGAACTGCAACTCTACTTGTGAAAGCTATACGTTGAAGACGGCATTCCATTGTTGGAAAGCCGCACAGCAACGTGCCCTATGTTGTGGTGCGAAGCAGAATTGCTGCCTTCTTCGGGGTTCAAGTCGTTCATCAGCGTGTGAGGTAGGTCTGTGGACGTACATAGCTGTATGTAAGCCTAGTTCGGGTCACCACATGTAGAGTCTTCGCAACCAGCAATTCGGTCAACAGGTGTTCACGATGATTACTTATTTTTAGCGTGGTAGTGGTGTCGGCGGTTCTATTTCCCAGCGATCTGCCTGCCTGCCTGCCTTTTAGCGTGCTGCCGCGCGCTGAGTGATCTTCGCGTGACGGCACTTAGTTCAGTGAGCGTCGTCTTCAACTGCACTACAAATATTTTTACAGTGCACTTGTTCGGTGGCAACACTTTAAATTGTTCGTAGCCGAAGATCAGACGAATTGTCGTCGTTGCACCACACAGGTGGCATATCAACTACGCGCAATGAACTAATATGAAATAACGTCATAATGTCCGGAAGCGCGCTGGCGTCCTTTCTGCGACCTTTCCCTCAACAAGGAAAGTCCATCTAGGCCGACTTTATTAACCAAACTACTCTTCTGCGCTGGTCGACACGTACATGAGACGTTACATTTACACAACCATCTCTGACAGCGCATCAGAGGCTACCGGAAACCGCCACGGCAGCTTAGCAAAAGAAATAACAGTAATATGAGAGGAATCGCATAATGCCGTAACGTAAATACAACCAGAATCACTTGTGTCCGTCCAGAAACGGGGATTTTCGTGACGCTGACGCATCAGACAAAGCTCATCACATCGATCGTGCACTGGGGAGGCAATGCCATTCTTTTTTTCTTTTTTTTTTCTTACGGGCATGGGCTATGTCTCATTCTGGTGGAGTACAGTGGAACTGCGAAAGGCGAAACTTGAAAAAGGGGGCTTTGTGTTAACTGTATGTAAACTCAAGTTGGGCGCTAGTGTTGCTTTATTTATTCATTCGTGTTATTTATAAGTTTTAAGACACCAAAGTCCTTCCAAATTTAGACAGTGTGCTTGTATGGGCACGTCCAAGAGGTGACGGAGGAACACTGATAATACGGCGTAAATGCAAGCAGATTGGTTGAGGATCTTCATAGTATAGTCCGAAACAACACAAGAGCTATATAGGGTATGGTGGGGCAAGACGCGACAGTTTGGGTTTCACGCCGCCTGTCGCAGACGCGCGTTGCTGCATGCGCTTGAAATTTTAGTGATAGGTGGCTTTCCATGTCCGCTTTATTGCACATGAGTATTATCCGGATCGGTGTTTCCGTTGAAGAGAAAAAAATCGCTTACTTCTGTCTGGAAGGTAAAGACACATAAAAAAGGCGCGATTTTCTGTAGTCCTTTTTCTTGTCATCTGTGCAGTAGTGTTTCGCAGGGTTATCCTGTCAATGTAAGTTCACACCATATTTCTTTACCCATTCATCTTGATATATGCAAAATATCGGCATTCTTGGTTACCCGGTGTTCAACAGAAAAAATAATAAATCCGATTATATGCACGGGGCAAGGTACAGGGCGGGGCAAGACGATACAATTTAATGCAACTTAAATTTAATGTAATTTAGAAACTGATAAGTCAACTACTAGGTAGCTTTATGCTTTTTGCTCAGATATTTCACTTTTCCATATGGCCTAGTATTTCCCAGCAAATTTTCCTGTTTCCTGGGATATTTCTAGCAAAGCAGAAGCGGATTCAAAAGAGAGCGACTAGCGACACATCAGACTGGCGGTGCCTTGTTTGCAAAGAACAGTGGAGGGAAATAGCACCGGGTTCTGTGTACGTTTATTGCACATCATGTGGGCGGTGTGCTCAAGGGGGCTGTGAAGGTGCTTGGATTGCAAAAACTAATTTGTATAGTTCATTACCACGATGTGTCTCATCTTGCCCCACCCGATGTTTCGTCTTGTCCCGAGTGTTGGGGCAAGATGAGAGACGTCGTGGTAATGAACTATAACTGCATAACTGCATTCTTGAATGTTTTGTTCTGTATTTGTTTTAGAACCGACTATATCCGTTCTGATCTACAGATCGGAAGCTGTAGACCTCTCCGAATGTGCCCATGGCTAGTATTTTTTTAAACACGAAACATAAAAATTACAAATTCAATTGCAAATTTCTGTCTCATCTTGCCCCACCTTCCCCTGCTACCACAACGGGTTGGCGTTAATATATGTTATATACTTTTCTAATAGATATTTTGTAATGCTGACTGATTAGATGAGTCACAAGAACAGTGAGCCCTCACAGGCCTGTGTCTCAGATGGCACCGTGTTTGCGTACTGACGCCAAGGTTGGGTGTTCAAACCCGGTCAAGGACGTTAGCAGCTTGGATCTTCCGAACATTCGCTGTTCTTCGTCAGGCGTTTTCTCTGTGTGTAGCTGGTGTAAAATGCTTATACCTTCACCTCCAGCTGTTTCTCACAGTTAGTTCTTCATGCACAGTTCTTCACACAGTTCTTCATGCAACATTCGGGCTAACGTACATCAATGCCGATAGTTGCAGCCAGGTTGGTAGCCCTGATGGCGTTTCCCAAAAGGGGGAACCGGATTCACATGGTTTCTCAACGCTAATCTTTTTCCTGTTTGCTTTAGAATCATGCAGATGTGCTCTACCAACTCCAGTGTACCAACCGATGTGTTCTTCTTATGTCATTTGAGACGAGTGTTTTCACAGCGTCATCACTATAGAAATCAACCTTTTGAAGCATGTGGCCGCATTACATGGTGACTCAGAAGCGCCATGCTCCAGCCTAAGCCAATCCCAGGCGTCTTCAGATTTGTGGGCGGAGCTGACCCGTATGAGATAACTTGTCCCGTACTATGTAAACTCTTGGGCATGGGCACGTGAAAGTGGGAACACAATGGAAGGGAACATTCGGCTGTATTGTGTTCGCGTGTTCAGGAGCCATAAGGCAGGTGTCGGCACAGTTCCGTGTGATGTCCATGTCGGTCCAAGACGTTTGAGTTGACCCTCGCAAGCATCATGCCGTCATATCGGCAGGCAGACGCTCGGCAATAAAACGGCGAACCCAACGAACGAAGCAATACGCAATAGGCAAGGCTGACTTGCCGTGGGACGTTTTCCGTTCCGGACGACGAAGTGAAGCGCGTCCTGCTCCATGGGGCACACGTGTAAAATTGTCCTGCGTAGTTGCGGTGAAACAGCTCTATGCATCGTCATTCGTGTAGTAGTTGTTGTTTTAATACGCTAGAGTCTTCGGTACGCAGGAATCGTGGCGTGATCTGTCTGTAGCTACAACGCGGCGCGCATGGGCTGTGAGTGGAGAGGGAATTAGAAATGGAGAGGGCGAGTGGAGAGCGGAGCGCGTGCAGCCTGCAGTGTGCAGCCAAGGGGATGAAACTCGCGAGTTCACTTGCGGACTAAAGTGAGGCGCTGCGAGCTTTTCGCGTCATCAAACGTCATGAAACGTCAGAATTTTTACGTTGAAGCGCGAGTTCTCAACCGTCACGAGCCCATTGGCTCCTGAAGCCGCTCCCCCGGTATGCGAGCGCTCATTGGTTGGTTTGAAATTATGAACTTTCCTTGGCGCGCTCAAGCCGGCGACCGTGTTGACGGTGCCGGAGCAACTCCAGCAACTCGCCGCAAAGTTTCGAAATGTGTTGGGTGCTGCAGGGACGCAAGCAAAGCATCTACGCCGGTACCGCTTTGGATGTTTTTTAGTGTCCTTCCCTAACATGTTGTCGATACCGACTCTGAAAAACCCGGTGCCTCATGGATACTTCTGCAAGTCAATTGAGTGGTAGATAAGTGGAAGGTAGGTCTGCTTCCCTTGCTTGGTGCGACAACGATTCAAGAAGGACGAATACTGTGTTTTTCCGCTACTCACTCGATGACAGGTAAGTCAGTTCCTATTCTATTTTGCCGCTTAGCACAACATAGCGCCGCACCTGTGGCATCTACGCAGCATTTTGGCAGGTAGAATTTTTGGTTTTCACGCTTCTGATCCCTATCTTTCTTGTTCAGGTATAAGCACTCAACTCATATCTGCTTCAGCATAGCATCTGCATGGATACAGTAGAATGGATATGACACTCAGAGTGGCTGGATCATCAACTTTCGGCATAGCAGCTTCACAATTTCCTTTGTGACGGATCAACCAGGCGCCTACACAAGCAGCAATCTGGACATGTTCTCTGTCATGCCGGACCTCTGAATGTGTATGCCTGTGCAGCCAATATACTGTTGTTCTAGTGTGAAATCTTCCACGTGAGACATCAGCTATCAGCGAATGCAAAGTTGCTTCGGCATTTCATTCGAACTTCAGAAACAATGTTCATATCATGTTTGTTTTGTGCACAGCTACAGCAGACTTCATATTTGTGCTTTGGAAATACCTATCCCGGAAAATAAAGGGGATGACGCCGAAATAAATCATGTAAAAATAAAACGTTCAAAAATAAATCCACTTAGAGATAAAACTTTCAAAATAAACTCTTCAATATAAATCATGAGAAAATCCACGGTGTCGAAATAAACTCCGAAAAATAAACTTTGAAGAATAAACGCTTCGAAATAAATATTTTAAAATCCACCGTCCTTGATTGGTGGACAGCTGACGGCTCTACGTCCGCCGCGGAAAATAGTGCGCTCGTCGCGCTTGGGGCTAGCCGGGGCCAAAACTGTGAACCTGGATTTCTCTGCACCAGAAGTAGGTTGTCTCTCTGTATGTGACGCGTGGCCAGTGCTCCCAACTTAGTGGGGGGATGTTATCTGATTGGGCGACTGGCGAATTTTATTGGTCGTGTATCCTGGCCGGCTTATCTCTCTCTCTGGCATAATAACATCTAGTGCGAATGACCGTCGCCGCGCAATCCGTTTACAACACTGCCATAGCCATCTGCCCCCCCCCCCCCGTGCCTGTTGTCCTCGTTCACAGCTCAGTTCTCAGCTGGTTCAAGGGTCAAGAGCGTGTGTCCTGTATTCATACGCGCATCGTCCTCATCATTTTTACACTGAATATTTAGAAATCCAAAGTTGTTATTTGAAGAGATGTACTTGATAACAGTACAAACATGAGTAAGAAACATCATAATAGCATGTTCCGTCGAAAAGAACATCGTGTCGCCCATAAACTACCATACGGAACATCACCTTGCTAAGCCTAACCATCATTTATTTTAGCAGCGTTTATTTTGAGGGCGTGTATTTTTAAGCGGTTTATTTCAGAAAATGGATTTTAAAGGGTGGAGTTTTAAGCGTGGATTTTTTAATGTTTTATTTTAAAAGATTTATTTCGGCGTACAGCCAAATAAAGCACTTTGTGTAACAGAAACAGCCAGCGCTTCCACATTTTGTTATTTATTTCACTCGACGCGAACGGAGATCCACAACCACCCAGAACTGCCCCGAACCGCCAAAGCGGGGAAGAGGGAGAGAACAGATGGGAAAGGGAAAGCCTCGCCGGCGTCACAGGTCACCCAGGGAGACAAAAAAAAAAGAGCAAAGCAAAAAGCTACTCAACCGACGTCCAACGATTGGCCCAACGCTTGAGGTCACGTGAGTTTTTCCCAACAATACAATTCTACTACACGTTCAATCCCCTGGTGCAGCTGCGGTTGTCGACAGGTTCAGACGTGTCTGCGTGGGCGCGCCATGGGTTATGAAAGCTGTGCGGAGGCTCACTGCGAGACGGCACCGCCAAGCTGAGTCGCAGGAAGCCCGAAAGGCTCGCTTGGCCGAGGATGCTGTCTTCCGTTAGCGTGGTGTAGGGTCGTGTGAAGGGTTGTGCAGCGTTGTGAAGGGGAGTTCTCAAAGGGTTTTCAAGTTCTAATGCTAACGCATTTCCGTTCTCTCCGCTCTCTTTATATTCTACGCGTGTGCAGGACCACCAACGCTATACATTACGTACTGGTGCAGCGCCTCAGAATACGCGCAGTCGTTTTTGACGTCCAAGAAAATCCGTAAACGCCTGAGCAGTTTTCCTTCCGCGTATATCATATCGACAGTTCAGCATTGCGTTTTTGCAACACTCTAAATCTCGCAAGCAATCCAACTGTATCTAATAAGTGCATGCAAAATTGTCACGCTCTATTCGTCTGTTTTGCTCGTGGTGCGTCTCGAGCATGACGTTCGAGTCGCTCTAATTGCGGGAGCATCGCTACGCTTCTTCCTGTGCCACTCATATGGAGCAAGGACGAATGGTATGATATGGTCACAATGGCAGCGCCCATGACAAAGGGGGTGTATATTTCGATGCGTGCCACGGCAGTATTGCATCCTGTTCTACCTAGGCCACATACGGCTTTGGAGATGCGCGTAGTAGACTTAGGACAAGCTCTCATTTGGGGACGCCTTACGCGACGTTGTGAGCGGGCGGCGGAAGTAGTGGCGCATTTCCGCCGCCCTTTCGGAGCGCACGATTTTCACGTTCCCACCATAGTGCCATTCCGTCGTCCAAAGTAGGCGAAAACCAGGAGGCGTGGCCTTTCTGTATCACCTTATTGATCGCCAAGTACTGTATATAGTTCTCGGCAGCTCTCGCCGACGTCGTGAAAGAAGTGTGGCATGGCAATTTCATAGGCTCGGCGTCTCTCCTCGGCTAACGCCCGAAATGCGCCTCTATTTCCGCCGCCCGCTCACGACGTCGCGTCGGGCGTCGCCAACTGAGAACTGGCCCTTACTGGTTAAACGTACGATTTTTTCAACGTCCGCTTAGCTGTGGTTGATAGTGTCCTCACCACTGGAATGTGGAATAATTGCCAATAATATTGCAATTAATAGCACAAAACAGAAAGATCAAGGAGGGGTACGGTACAACAAATTCATTCGAATTTGTTGTGTCGTCTCTTCATCCCTGTCTCGGGTTCCCCTCCTTGATCATGCACCAGCTTGTCAGCGCTTTGTCTCTTCTATCGAAGACAGAAAGAAGCGTGAAAAACTTGCTTCTTGTAATTCGATTCAGCCAGCCAAACCGTACATCACGTTTCCAAGATTTCACACTGTTGTCAAACATGCAGTGAATGCAGTGAACGAATTATCTTTTTTGTTATTAATTGGGAGTAGATTTACACGTAAGGTGAGTCCACTCACACTTTTACGCTTACGTGCTGCACGTGCCGCAGGGTAGGAGTGTGAATAATTTCGACCACCTTTGGGTTCGTTCCGGTGCGTCAGAAGCCTCCGACAGACGGCGCTTGTGAGACTTCCCTCCAAAATCCCACTGGGACCAGCGCCCTACCCGTCTTGAGCCTTGCGACAAACGAAGGAACGCAAACACATGAAAACCAGCTCCCGGGGCATACTGGTTAGGGTGGCCGCTTTCCGCGCCGAGACTGGGAGGTGACACGGGTTCGAATCCAGTCACCGGCTGTGCTGTCTGAGGTTTTCCTTGGGTTTTCCGAAGACTTTCCAGACGAATGTCGGCACAGTTCCCCCTGAAGTCGGCCCAGGACGCATACTAACCCCTCTGTCCCCCACTCCTTCCTGCTGTCCTCTCTCCATCTGTCCACGTCTGTACGCCGCTCATAGTCACAGTTACTTCGCGGCGCTAACACGGAATTAAAAAAAAACACATGAAACTCAAAACGAATAACGACATGTTCCATGACCAGAATTCCGGGACGCCCCTTCTGTAAGACCGCTTAGTCTGATAGCAGAAAACTGCCCAAGGAAGTCAACTTTACAGAGTAACCCACGTGACGAGGAAAATATCAGGGAGGGGAGGACATATCCGAAGGGGAGGATTCTCATCTCGCGGCGGGACCATGCAACACCGATAACAAGTACGCTCGGGAACTTGTGCAGAAATGAAAGAAAAAGTGGGGTACAACTGTCAAAATGAGCACTATACCCGTCCACTAAAATGAGCATCACATCTTCGAGCAAGCGACAAAGCTTCAGCCCCAGAAAAAAACCTGGTATTATGTTATTAATTCGCAAAAATGTGCACGTGAGGAGCGACACAAAGTTGTTTATTTCAGTTGAAGGTTTGGCTGGCTACACTATATGATATGACATGTGAGTCTCGTAGTGGGATTCCACAAACGTAAACATCAACTAAGCGTGCTTTGGCAACGATGAATTTGTGTGGATATCTTGCGAGTTATAATTCCTGTTTAACCAGGAGCGCAAACCTATACAAGTACAACGGAGGAAGCTGGACAGGGGACACTTTCATGCCCTGACTGTGCCCTTCGTCATTATAATCATTGTTTGTTGCAAGTCTTCTATTTACTTTATCATGTGATCCTGAAATGCGCATATTTAGACAAACATCGATCCCGTGTACTGCTTTCACCCAGCTAGCAATAAAAAAGACGCATGGTATGTTGAGGGATTTTATAACGCATTCAGAAAATTTTACTGCAGAATTCAGGAGCTTTTTCTGTAGGTCGATCAAAACTTTATACTCACCAGTTATTTCTGATGGAGTGCCGTAGACAGTGACTGCATATGGACAGTAGAACAAGCACTCAATCCATGGTTATTATAGCTGCAGTTATTGGTGCACATACTACCCGCAGAGTATTTTGTTTTCATGTCCGATCGCCTGATCCCGAGGTACCAGACAACGCGTCTAATTAGATGGGTAAATAAGTCTCCCATACTTGTGGAGAAAGGAAATAGCGGGCAAACGCCCTCGCGATCATCGCCCTCAGCTGAAATTTCGTCCTTAGAAGTTTCTCTTCACCTCATCTCAGTTTATTCTATGAAACTGAAAAAAGTTATTAACTCGCGTTGCCTTAGTCTACGTCGAAAAAAATGAAGGGAATATTAGAGTAAGTCGTCAGAAGAACCGTGCAAATAAAGAAACACACTCTAAGAGATACAAATGTTGGACAGCTGCTTTTAGGACATAATTTAGTCAATTTATTTGGTCAGACGTAAACGTTACATGATAAAACATAATGCAACGACAACAGGGAAGAAGAAGCAGATCGTGTTAGTATAGTGTTAGCTAAAGGCATGCATGATGAAACGCATTTGACAGTCTCAGCTTCGGAAGAAGAAAAAGGGGAAACGTGAAAGAAACGAAGAATAAAGGCAACGTAGTCATTCTAAGTAGACCATTTCTGGGTCCGCGTATGTGCATGCCCAGGCACTTCTGGCGGCGGCCGCCATGTTTGTTGACATGAAAACATGCTGTAGGCTGTGATACGAGTTGGTGAAGCTTTTTCTCGCACTGCCTGTAATGTGTCAACTGCCTAAACATGAAAGACATAAATGTCTGTGTATGGTTCTTCCACTTCCCACCCTAACAGCATCACCGAATGAAGCGGGAGCTTTGCATTCGCGCCGTTGAGCGCATGAAGAAAGATGGTTTCGTGTGGATCACGACGAAGAACTCACGTGTCACGCTCTCCGTCTCGAACATCTTTCTCTTTGCCGGTGTTTGCGCATGCCCTTCGAAGCTTCTCGCAATGCCTGTAATGTGTTGCGTCGAACTGTACGATCGTCGCCATGATAGTAGGCATGAAACCATGGCATTTTATGAATATGCCTTTTCGTGTGGTTTTTTCGGGGTATCACATGTTGTGTGCTTCCTCAAAAAATGCCAGCTACGCCCACGTGGCGTTAATTTTTCATCATTGCTTCATCGTCTTCTCATCATATCGTCTCACGCCGCCAGGAGCGACGCGTTCATGGAAATGGTCCATTGGATCCTTCAGGTATTTCGCAATTGACAGGAAGACCACTTTAGAAATAAAAATGTGTGTTAAAATAAACAAAATATATAGATTAATACAAACATAGGCCAAACGGTTTGTGCGCATATGAAACATTTCTTTTTATTGCATTCTTTTTATACAGGGTGCGTTTTATAACCGTTACATATGTCTTGTAATGAAATTATACCTACTACCTACTTACCTATAGATACAGTTTTCGCAGGTAGGTTATACGACCTGGCGGAAAACCTCTCCGATATAGTTTGAAACTTTAATTGGCATGGTTAACTATATCACAAAAAAAAAAACATTGAATGCAGCTTTACTAGTCCAGTTTTTCCACGAACATTTCGATTACGAACTTGATTAGTGAATTTTAGTTCATTATACAAAGTAGCGCCACAAAATATTACTCGCAGGTTTTCCACCAGGCCGTGCAACCCACTCGCGAAAACTGCGCCATCCAGGTGGCCCTCATAGTTTTATTGTAAAAATCCTGTAAACAATAGAAAAGCACCCAGTACACCAGCAATTTTATTGCGATCAATGAAAAATGGAACCGCGATAACCGACGGAATCCGCATCTCAAGTCGTCAGCCAATTTCAGCTGATCGGAAGGTGTTCACGATAACCGTTCCGAAGACCTGATAAGCCAATCGCTCTGTTCGCTTGAAGCAGGTGACATCACATTACTAAGCTTGGACATGACAACTTCCTTTATCGTATCGTTTTCTAATGGTGTCCTCGACTGGTCGTCCAGATACTCCGAGCTGGAGCGGGTCAAACCGCATCTCACTCCGGCTCCGAGACGGAGGAATCGCGCAGAAGCCGAACGCGGCAGGTTCGAGCAGAAGAGAGGCGACGGAATGTTAACTCACGTGACATCCGGTGTTTCCCCGTAGTCAAAACAACGCCGACGCAAAATGCAGAATATGGAAGGCATGGCGGAACAGAAACACTACTCAGTGGAAGCTGGCGCAGTCACGTGACCGGAACCCATCCAGTTAGCAAACGCTCCGACGGCGTTGATGAGAGCACTCCAGAGCGCTTCGAGTTGGAGGAAAGAACTCCAAATGAACAAATCGAATGCAGTGAGAGTGCTCTGTTTCGACCAGTCGAAGATGAAACGTCGCACCATAGCGCGCTCTAGATCGATCGGAAGCAAAGACAAAGCAAGTCAAAGACGCCATTAGAATTCTTCCAAAGCACTAACGCTCGCGATTGAAGGCGCCTATTTCAGTCGCTTCAGGTTTAATTGGTGTCTGTACGATAGTGAGATGTGGGTCGAGTCACTCCACAATTTTGGTGACTCATCTATTCAGTACACAATACAAGAGCTATTCTGTGTTTGATATCAAGCATGATCACAAGACAAACTAAGATGGAATTATGTAGGGAATTGTCTCAGGACGAGAGCCGCCGATATTTCGAACAGAGGCTGTTCTTCTTTGTGGGCACCATCCTCACCATTGGCATGCCGACGACGAGGACGGTGCCACATTGAGGAGGGTGACACTTCTTTCTAAAGCTCGGGGGCCACTGATATTCTAACAAAACCAAGTGGAGTGCATTGCTTCAATGAGGGCAGCGGGTACGCAGGTCAAGCCAACTTTTAGAGGGGGTGTCCGGCAGTTCTGGGAATTATAGCACTTGCATAGTGACAAACCTGCCTCTTCCAGCACTGCCAATAAAGCTGTGTCCGCACTCCTCCGGACGTGCCACTTATCGCCCTTTTCCTCGGAAGAGAACGTTAGGTTACCGGAAGACGGCAGGGCGCGCCCTCTTGCGTCCCGTCGAATCAAATTCCACCTAAATCCCCCCACTCTCCACTCCCCCACTTAAAGTGCCACTCCGGACCCGGAAAACGGCATTTATTTCATTTAGTCCATGAAAAGAATGTACCCCAGGATTCTACACGCGGAATTTCAATCCTGTTTGCGAACGTTGTGCATTTCTATCAATTTTTCAAAGTCTGCTGAGCCTCTACGAGTTTCGATGACGGAGGAGGTGACGTCATCTGTTGCCCACAAATTGCAGTGATGTCATGTTTTGGAGAGAGCGCTCGTCTCCTAGCAACGACGCTGGCGTACGGGGAGTGTCGTGGTAGAGAAGTGGCGTGACGCTGATCAAAAGAGGGGGAAATGGGAGAGATGTCTTCCTTCTTCTTGTGTTTTCTCGAAGGTAATAAGGTATATGGCTTGCTGGCAGTAGGCAGCTAATTTGAAAGGCATCCTTGACGCGGTGCATGAAGCTACACTATTATTGTTGATGGTATGGTTTTGTGACCATCTTTATGTGTTGGTGTGGATGTGTGCGCTCGAGCAACTAGCAGCTAAAATAGTTTTTGCTACCATCATGTGTGCTTTGGCACGCGCTGTTTATGTTGCATTATCGTGTGCATCTTCCCCAACAGAACTCTTTTGCAGATACTGCGCGTTGTGTGAAAACGTCATCTTTTGCGAAACTTATGCAATGCTACCCCGAAAACGTCGTCGTTTTGTGACTGAAACAACAACTTTATTTTATGATGATGATTGGGGAGTTTCATCGCCGGCGGAGATACTCTACCCAATTGCTGGTGTAATGTGGAAAATGGACTAACGAGTTGCCCCACAGAGAGTGACTTATGCTCACAATGTGAACCGTGCTTTTGTACTAGGATCCGGAAATGGCTGCCAGACGCATCCTAGTCGTCTCCCTGGGGTATACACCTAACCAGTAGTTCACTCACGCTGAACTGGTAGGAGTCGAGCTGTCCTTCAGCGTGTTCAGTGTCCACTGGGTCTCGATCCGCCAGCCACCTCCGCACACGCTGACACAGGCCATCAGGCCTTCGAGCTTCTAAGATGTCCTCACGGCTGACAATGTGACCCCACGAGAGATTTTCCTCCGATCCGGTCCGTCCAACCGTGGTCACCAGCTCCGCTGTGGTAACGACATTCTCAAGTGGCAGTGGCCCGCGGGACAGCGCATCTGCCACCTTACTAGATGTTCCCCTTCGCTATTCAACTGAGAAGTGCAACGTTAAACTCCACCGTGGGAGTCTTCCGCAGGGTTTTTCAGCCTGATCAGCCAAGACACAGCCTGATGGTCAGTCGGGACGGTAAATTTTGTACTGTCCAAATACATGTCGAGCTTCCTTAGAGCAAACATGATAGCGTGACAGTCCTTCTTCCGTTCCAGTATAATTCAGTTCAGGAGTCGTCAGCGTATGACTTGCAAAAGCCACAGGCCGCAGTTCGCCATCATGCTGTTCTAGTAACTCAGCACCTAGGCTGTAACCGCTAGCGTCCGTCTACGGGACAACCGAGTGGTCATTTAGGTCTGGGAGGTATAGGCAGGGAATCTGCGTTATTGCGTTGGCCAGTGAGGCGAGTACCTTCTCTTGTGCTTCTCCCCAATACTATCCTGCACCTTTCCGCAGCTAGGTTAACGACTTCGTCAGGTCTGAGCAGCGCGGTATGAATTTTCTATATACAGTCCAACAATACCCAGGAAGCGCTTTTCGCATCCTGCTGTCGGGGATACTCAAAGATAGCTTTTTTCGCCCTTAGGCTTTTTCAGAGCCGTTGAAAAAGAAATCGAACCATCACGGACCTCCCGCCGAAATCTGGACGGGAGGTCCAACGTCTCTATGACACTTACCACAGGTCAACAGGTCCCCGTCAGCCCTGCCAAACGCCAACGGGTAGGGAGCCCTTCTTCTGGTGATCCCAACATTCCACAGATCGTGAATGTTCCCGATAACACCATGGACACTTCAGCACCGCCAGCTCGAGAGATGGTTCTGCAGAGATGGAGATGGAGAGAATGGTTCTGCATCGCCTCGACTGGTGGCTCGAAAAACGACGTGCGTTCCCTCACGAAATGGCTGGCTTTCGTCGCCACCGAAGCTCCATGGATCCAGTTCTCGACCTAGTCTCTACAGTTCAACATGCTCGAGCCCATCGACGGATCGTCCGATCGGTCTTCCTCGACATCAAGCGCGCCTATGATACCGTCTCGCACATTTGTGTGCTACATGCCTTGCGCTCGTTTGGAGTATCCGGTCGGCTCTTCATCTGGCTCCAAGACTTCCTTACGGACCGAACTGTCGCTGTCCGTACGTCCCAAGGCCAAAGCCCTCAGCATCCTGTTCCCCAAGGAGTCCCCCAAGGAAGCATTCTCAGCCCGACACTGTTTAACGTGGTGATGGCCGGCCTACAATCAGTAATTCCTCGCAAAGTGTCGTTCTCCGTGTATGCAGATGACGTCGCCCTTTGGACAGTAGGAAAATCACGCCCGGCTCTCCAGCGCCGCCTGCAGCTCGCTTTAAACAATATCCATACGTACCTGACGCACCTCGGGATGGACCTTTCACCCGAAAAGTGTGTCGAGCTCCCTTTCACGCGTAAAGCTATGGCCAATTTCCCACTTTGGCTTGGCTCAAAGAAGCTAGAACCAGTACGCTTTCACCGCTTCCTTGGCGTGGTAATCGACTCGGACTTGCGCTGGGCTCGGCACATTAAACACCTTGAAACTAAAGTGCAGCGATGGCTCCCCGCAATCCAACATCTTTCTGGCCCAGGATGGGGCTGTGATCAGCGTTCCCTGCTCGCGGTTCACGCGGCATTGGTGAGGGCAACTGTGCTTTACAGCCTTCCTATTCTGCACAGGATATCAACAACTTCATTAAATACGCTTCGGTCCCTGTTTGCTCGAAGCCTTCGTCGATGCCTCGGAGTTCCCAGAATGGCTGAAACACGACAAGTACTGGCTGAAGCTGGTGAGCTCCCGCTTGAAGTTCTCCGTGAACGGGAAACGGCTCGGCACTACCTCCGTTTGCGTGCTCACATTCCCCGCCACCCGCTACTCAGGAAAATTCGATACCGCCCTGGAAGCGACTTCTATCGAGTAGCGCAGAGGACACGCCAGACTCTCACTGGCTTCATAACTAAGGACACTATACCGCCGGAAGCCCCCTGGTCTCTCCCGGTACCGCCCACGTTTGTACGCCTCCCAAACCTTCTGCAAAGAAGAGATCAGGTCCCCCCTCAAGTCCTCCGAGCCCATTTTCATGCTCTGGTAGACGAGAAGTTTTCTACGTTTACGGCAGCATATACTGATGGCGCATCCCGAAACAACAAGTCCGCCTCAGCCTTCGTCATTCCATCCGAAGGCGTCGTGCACGGAAGACTCCTTTCACATCCAACCTCCTCCACAGCTGCGGAACTCTATGCCATCCTTTTCTTTCTACAACACATCGCTGATTTTCCACCCCGGGAATGGGCAGTCTTTACAGACTCCAAATCTGCACTTCAAGCAATTGAAACTTCCGGCATACGAGGCCCATCCGCACCCCTAGTCACCGACGTGTTAATGGCTTACCACACTATCTACGCCGCAGGCCACAGGCTAGTTCTCCAGTGGGTTCCAGCCCACTGCGGTGTCGTGGGGAACGAGCAGGCCGACAGCGCCGCAGAAGCAGCACTCTCGTCTCGGAACCGGACCCGTATTGTTCTGCTCAGAGGAGACCGCCGTTCAATTCTGCGACGTCTAGTGACACCCCTGGCTTCCCGCCAACGGACAACCGACATTCTTCCCCCCTCTATGTTGAACAGAGTTGATCCCATGCTCGCTTTCCGCATGCCACGAAACACATCTCGTCAGGATGCTGCATTAACCCACCGCATGCGCCTCGATGTGGCCTTTACAGCTCAGTGGCGTTACCGCTTGAGACAAATTGATTCTCCCACCTGTTGCCACTGTGGTGCTCTTGAGGATCTGGAGCACATTCTTCTTCATTGCCCTCACTACGAACCTTCCCGAATGACACTCTCCGAGTCTCTTCGTCAGCTGGACTCTCGCCCTTTCTCCCTACCGAAATTGCTTGGTCCCTGGCCCAATCCAGCCCAGCAACGCTCTGCGCTCAAAGCTCTTCTGACATTTCTGGACACCATCGGACTTCGATCGTTATTGTAAAGGGGCTCGTTATTTTATTCCCCCCATTCCACCAAGCACTGGGGTAGAGTATCGCCTGTTGCGATGAAACTCCCCACTCTCCAAGGCCGAAAATAAAGTTGTTGTTGTTGTACTCAAAGATAGCCTTGAGCTTGTGCTCGTTCGGCCTGGCCGTGCCCGACTGCACCATAAACCTTAGCAAGCCTATGCGCCTGGTAGCACTGCATCTTCCGGGTATTGACGGTCAATCCAGCAGTTTGCATGCCTCCCAGTACCTCTTTCAGGTGCGAAAGGTGCTCCTGGAATGAACGTAAAAAAATACTGCGTCGTCCATAGAGGGCATGGCGAAGTTGTATTCCGCATCCGCAAGCACCTTGTCCATATTCCATTGAAATCTGAATGGGGATTTCGACAGTCCAGAGGAAAGAAGGACAAAAATCAAACAGTCCCTTATGATAGGTAAAGGGTCTTTTCGGCGCAGGTGATATCGGACACAACCAGAGACCGCTCGTGGCCATCTCGTTTGGGTCCGAGCATCCACAGGCAAATGTAAGCATCCAGGCGACGTCCTCTAGACGCCATTCTGGGCACATCCCTGTGGGTGCCGCGGGGGATGTCCCACATACGTGAACTTATGTACAGAATGCACACCTGCGGGCCGAGTCACCGAGTGCCGTCGCCGCGCAGTCTGGGAAAGGGAGATCTGAGACTGCCTGAAACCGTTTGTAATTTGAACTGCAGTGTCTCCCTCGTGCCGTCGATGCAGAGGCAGCAGAACTGCTTCGCCCATATGTTTCGAAGGACCAGCGTGGGTATTTCCAGGGCTTGAAGTACGTGCATGACTTAGTTTGTGACGGGTTTAAGTAATATGACTGATTGGGAATGAATACTCTGCCAGGACCAGCCAGCAACGACGATACAGGTAAACTGAAGCCGTGCTTTTGTTAGGTGTCACGTTTCAGATTATTTTGCCTGTTGCTTGGGCTTCATCGCCCCACGGTGTGCTATACGTGCTCTTTCAGGTCTCCCGTTTTCGACGTCCTCTCCGGAAGTGTCAGAAATTTAGCAGTTTTTGCTGACTCACTATGGAATTATATGCAGTGTAATCCATTATAAGTTTGGAAGTAACGGGTGGGTGGATATATGATATTTAAGCGCATATTTATCGTAGAATGTGTGGCTGATTCTAGCGTTTGACTGAGTTTCTGCGTTGCTTTTTCACAGCCTTCACTCGCTCCAAACCTTCAACATGTCAACACATCAGGGGACATTGGTTGTCCTTTCACGTGGCGAAAATGTGTGATAGTCTCAGCTACATTTGTACTGAATTTATTCCGGTTGTGCGCGGATACAACAGGTGAGTACCTTCGTTATGTTGTCTAATCAAGTTCCCTTCAGAGATACTTTTGAAGAATCTTCGGAACGAGGATCATAGATAACACCCGAATATCATGTCCCGTTAAGGAACAGTTGCCAAAAGTCAATGGTCAATGACCACAGGCTCTGTGCTGCATCACTCTTGTGTGTGCCAAACTTTGATATAACTTTGTTGTACATACAAACAATCGCAGTAGAAACTGTAGGCGAAACTGCCGTCGCGTTTTGCGTATTGTATAGGTTTTGTCGAACAAAAAGATGTTCTAGTGATGGTGCATAACAGCACATTTTCACAAGGTTTATCATGCCCTTGTCTACCATTTCGATGTTATGTCATAACATTATGTGCACTCTTGCCTTTGTGGAGCTAAAGAGATTTATTTAGGGTGGCGAGTACCCACATGTTTATAACTTGTGGACTTTTTGTCATGCCTTTTCAAATAGTTGGGCGTTCTGTCATATAACTGTATTCATTGTGCGTTTTGTGGAGCTGAGAACACATTTTAAGGGTGGAATGATTGAGGGTGCAAGATTTGGGCATTGATTGAACGTCACAAGAACGTCACCAGAATGTCGTTCAGGGATATACGGATGAATGTAGAAGGTTTATAAAATCTTGTTCCGAATGCCAATTTAACTGTAACTTTTCCATACTGCTGGCAGCAAGCAAAAATAACTTGTCTGGGTGTGAGATATAGAGTGAACAAGTAAAAGCTTGTAACAAATAAGTAACAACAATGTATTTACGTAGCACTCTTCGGGCAACAGAGGAAACATATTGCTTTTACAGATCCACTCAGCAGGTAATCACATTATAGTGACAATAGCCTGAATTGGAAACACAGTATTTGACAGGAAGGGATGTCTGGAATGTTGTTCGGTATACTTTGAGTCGATGCAGATGCACGGGAATCGCGAAGACGCATCCTCGTCACCGTTACAACCATTTTACACCCCTCTACGCTTAACGAACGTGCCCAAACAATTTGTTCAGTATATGCTTCACCCAGTTCGCAAATGGAGGTTACTGTGGTTAAGGAGACTTATGCAATCATAGTGCAGGGTACGGCACTGATGCGGGTCACACAGTACGTGTTGCTGTACTGTGATGAATCTTATACTGCCACAAACCTAGCCATAATGTAGAGTGGCAAAAGCATTTTGATATATCTCATCAAAAGGTGTGGCATCGTACTGGATAGCACAGTGTAACATCTCTCAAAGAACACAATTATATTAATTAAAATGAAAGATTTCAGAACATCATTTGAATATCCAAATATCCCGAAGTTACTACTCTGGGACATTCCTGGAATGTGGAAAAAGTGGGACAAATCATAGTCGCCAGGACGTATTTGCAACATCTACGGGCTCTCCGTGATATTCAAACATCCAGGTCGGGATATCACCCGGAAATCGCCTGGACATCTATGGTTTACTGGGATTCAGGGTGTAGAGGAGATGGTCTTCACGTACATGAGCCCTGACCGGCGATGATGGAATGTCTCAACGGGCAGACGTCGTGCACTCGCACAGGACAGTGGCGGTAGAACTGGCAGGCGGAGTGGCCCAATGCAGCCGAGACACGTCTTCATCGTCGTCATCTGTGGCAGCAGCATAACTACAGATAGGCCACCACAAGGGAAGTGGGTACGAATCCGAATGGGTACATCTACTTCGTTCCCGTAGCTCCCGTGGCTCAGTGGCTACCGTGCCGACCGTGTCACGTCGAGGCTGGGATGAACCCGGGTTCGAATCCGGGTCCCTGCTGTACTGCCTGGGTTTTTTCCTGGATTTTGCTCGGACGCTTTTAGAAATATGTCGGCACAGTTCCCTTTAGCAGTCGGCCATTCCCCCAGGGCGTCAGTCGTGACGTTGCCCACATCTGTGAGGCCGACAACCCTTACACCACCACAACCACCACTACTTCGTTCAGCTGGCGGTAGTTCACGCACAACTTTGCTGTTACGTCATTCTTTGGGGCGAGCACCATCGGAAAGGCCCACATGCGGCGCGAAGGTCTCACAGTGCCCATCTGAATCGTTTCGTTCAGCGCAGCGTTGAGCAGCTTGCGTATGAGGACGCTAAGCAGCCGCGGGTTGTATCTCCAAGGCCTTGCGCCGGCTGTTGCTATCCGGTGCTCGAATACATCGGTCAAACTTGGCTACTCCGTGAACATCCGGGAAAAAGAAAACAGTGTTTGTGCAAGCATTTCTCGCTACTCCAGGGTGCTGGATATCCTCGTAGGGCCTCGTGCAGGGCAGCGCTTGCAACCACAGTCTCTAATGTTCAGCCCCGCGATGTTCTTCATCGGGCGGTGATTGTCCAGGACCGTGAGATATCCCAACTGTTCGCTGCGTCGGGTCACCGTTGTTCCCATCTCGTTCCTGAGTGGATGGGAGGGGTTTGTTCTGCTGTCGAGCTCGGGTCCGTTTCTTGAAGTATTCACTGTATGAAAGGCGCAGGGTCTCACCGCTTTCATATTGCTATTCCGCGCGACGTAGATTCAGCAACATTCCGGTGTGGATAATAAGTCGCGACCTAGGATCATTTCACCTGCTAGCCCAGGCAGGCACACAAATCGTTGCCCGATACGTCGGCCATCGAAGTAACGGTCTAGCGTACACTCTTACAAAAAAGGGTGTACTTCAACTTGTTTTTTAGCCACATATATAACACCCTTCTGGAGAGTACAATTACGCTCTAAAGGGTGTCGCCCAGGCAGCGAAAATGCTGCTCCGGTGTCCACTAAGGCTGCAACGTCCTTGCCCATGACACGCACCGTAGTCTACTGTCGAATGGGATGTATAACATCCTGTAATCGGTAAGCAAGCGGGACGGAAGCCACCACATTATCAGACAAGATGGTAGAATGATCTGTAAATTTCCGCGTATCGCTGTTTACTCCAGCGGGCGACAGGATGCGTCCTTGCGCGATTATCGTCGCCGGCGTCCCAGGATTGACGAGTGAGTTAGGGTACATTTATGCTGCAGCATCGCTGCTGGCACATGGCACATCGCTGTTTGGCGATGACGAAACAAACACATGTATCTCTGTGGGCGCGTTCATGCTGCAGCATCGCTGCTTGCCAAAGATGCACGCCATGATCGTCGCCACAACAATGCTGCCAAACATGTTTGAACATGCCCGGGGACTACCTGACTTCTGGCGATGACAGGTCAAACACAGAGCTTTCTGTTGGTGCATTTACCCTGCAGCCTGGCTGCTCGCTTATCCTCGCCGCTGCTTGCCGCTCTGCTCGCTGCACCTAGGAATGTAAACATGTTTGTCTTCCTGGTATCATTGATGACTGGCGTCTTGAAATCCGACCTGCGATTGGTTTTGATGAAGTCGGTTTCCTCCTTCCCACTTTTCCTCGTTTCCATCCTTCCACAGTGAACGCTGCTAGGCGACTGATATAGCGAAAGCGAGCAGCATCTTGAGCAATCTGCAGGGTAAACGCACCCTAGCGGTTATGCGAGCAGCGATGTGCTTGAAGCTGCAGCGAGCAGCGAACAGCGATGCTGCAGCATAAATGTACCCTTAGGCGGCATCCCTACCAAGAAGGAACAGCGCTGCTAGAACGGAAGAAAAAAAAAACAATGGCGGAGGTCTGCAAAACAGGCAGAGGGGGGAAACAACAAACGAAAAAATAACGCAACAAGGAAAAATAAGCTAGCGATAAGCGCTAGCGGCAACGACTACATGTTGGTGCTTGCGGGCGAGCGGCTGGACAGATCAGCCAGCCACTACTCGATTCGTTGAAGGCCACTGCGTTCCAGCATCTAGCCAATGCACCTGGTCAGGCTCACTGACCTAAAAAAAGAGCAGTGCGAGTGCCATTTTCTCGGCTTCAGTAGTGGAATAACTCGCACTCTTTTCCTGGAACTTTCCCGGTTCCCCAGGATGTATTGAATGTCTTGAGTAAACACTTATGACCCCCCCCCCCCTCAATCAAGGTTACGGGTAGCCCGATAGGTGATATTATCTGGTCCTGGGGAATATAGAATCCGTGAGAGAACGAGGGCGTTCGTCAACTTAGTCAGCGAGAAGTCGATATCAATGTCCGTCCACTGATTGATGGGGTAGCTTGATTCTGTTCCGATAAGGAGGTCATATGACACGCGAAAGTCTGCCCAAGCAGCAAAATGTACTGAAAGTCGAGTGCAATAGGGGTGGACGGGTAGGTGGAAGGCCTTGAACAGACTCGTGAAACTAAAGAACATTGATAAGACACATACCGTCCACCCCTATTGCACTCAACTTTCAGTACATTGTGCTGCTTGGGTGGGTATTCTCTGCCACCGAGTGTGTGGCAATGAGGTGGCAGAAAACAAGAACCACCTCTTTCTCCGGCTTAGAGGAGAATAACGCAAGTTCACCTAGTCGGTTGTGGTCTGGGGCCAATGCTTCCAGCGTCCTGCCACTTCCTGAGTGACTACTTCGTTCATTTGATGACCCTCCACAATATTTTTAAATAGCCCCGTCCGACGAGCTTTGCGTTGAGCGCACCGTCGCCAAGCCCGCAGCTGCTCCACCCGTGGGTTTGTGCCAAGGTGTCCGCGGACAGATTTCCAGGTCAAAATTCTAGAAAGTCGCCAACGCGCCCTGTGCATGTAGCCAAAAGTTATCAAAAGTTTCAAAATTTCTCGTGCATGCCGCCAATACTGTAGCGAGTGGTGCGTAAGGTATCATATCACATAGATGAACTGAGCTGCTCTCAGATGATCGTACCATGAATGCGGAACTGCCATTTGTACAACAACACATGCAAGACACATTGACCAACAAGTAAAATATTCGGTTCCAGGTCTTGAGGCACACGAGGTTCCCAGTAAAAAATGACCAAGGTCGTGTATGATGTGAGGACAAAATAAACAGCCTACACTCAGAGTCAACTGAAGAGCTGCATGTCAACTCCACTCACAAATCTGAACTCGCCCGCCATTGGCTCGCCCGATCGCAATAAATCTCCGGTCCTAAACATATTACGCGCGCAGCCATTTCAATCTTTGATGCACACTGATCATGTTTCAAAATCAAGTGTCGCTGACGACGTGCATGGAGAAGGAGTGCGTGTTTATGAATAAACCGTATTAAATATGCGCGGTAACAAAACACGTGACTTAGCATCCCCGTATCCGATTATACGCGCCACATTCTTGGAAGTCCCACGATCAGTCAACGGGCTACATCCTCGGCTCGCGGAGATGTACATGTGTGCCTGTAGCTCTTAAGTTGTCTCCCAGTATACAGCAGCCACAGTCCAACCAAAGAGAAATCTTAAGGTAATTCGTATAATGATAAGCCGCGCCTTTTACGTCGCAGGAGAATTACGATCATGAGCCATACTGCAGCCGTATGTCGATAGGTTAATTTCACCCCCAGCGCAGAAACAAACCTGTACGGAGGACATCATTACCAGCTCCCGTAGCATAGTGGCTAAGATGATCGCTTTCCACGCCGAGAAAGGAGGTGACACGGGTTCGGATCCTGTCACCGGCTGTGCTGTCTCAGGTTTTCCCTGGGTTTTCCCAGGGCTTCCCAGACAAATGTCGGCACAGTTCCCCCTGAAGTCGGCCCAGGACTCATTATAACCCCCTGTACCCCACTCCTTCCAGCTGTCCTCTCTCCATCTGTCCACGTCCGTACGCCGCTCATCGCCACAGTTGCTTCGCGGCGCTAACACGGAATTTAAAAAAGGACATCATACCGCTGAGGGAAGGCCGATCAGCCTCCGCAGTGTAGTCTGCCACCTGATTCGGAGATGCCTTCGGGGGTGCTGTCTACGCTCAGCGCGCGAAAAGCCTTCCAGTTCGCGAGGGTAGACTTTATGTCCCAGTCCCACTGGGCGAAATTTTCAACTCTGATGAAAATAGGAAGACGATACTTCCCCTACCATCCAAACCAGCTGTCCATTCTAGATGTCTGGATAAGTCATTTGAGTACAGCGATATATCCAAACAGTAAGTCTGAAAACACCGACCCATGAAGGGAGACTTCTCATTCAACCTCCGCCAAAATCTTTCCGTGACGTCTGCTGCTCCACAGAGGATGGTATGCATTCATAAAGTCAATCACAACAAATGCGGCGAAGAGATCAGAGAACACATCTCGTACACTGCGAGGCCTACACTAGAAGCCGAAGGGGGAATGTATAAGCTCACAACGGTAAGAGCTGCTGGGCCATTTCATGCCTTGCACTCTATGTAACCAAACGGCGCTCAGCGGGAGTGGATCAGCGCAGACGTTAGTTCATTCCTAACGCACACTATACGGTTCGAGACGGGGTAGCCTTGTTCAAGAGCGGTACACTCTTAACTCCGTACCCTTTAGTAAAGGGTAAAAAATTGCAATATTTTACCCTCTATTTCAGAAGCTACCAGGTACCCTCTGAGTGACCCCTTTTATAAAAGTTACAAGGAAACCCACTAATTAGAGGTTACGGCCTTCAATCCAGCACCTGCCCGTAAAGGTTACGCCAACGTGCGGCTTTTTATACAGGATGTTCATTTTTATTCGCAACAGAGTAGCGCTCATTTGGCAGGCGGGTTATGTGAATCTTTGCTAATTAGTCGATCCGTAGTTACAAACACATGGGTCAGGAAATGTCGGAAATGTTTGTAACTACGGATGGGTTAATTTGCGAAAATTAACATAACCCACCTGTCAAATGAGCGCTGGTGTGATGCGAATAAAAACAAACACCCTGTGCGTGGGATATGGACAGACATTTACAGAACACACCAATGTACCAAAATGAACCAGCAGAAAAGGAGATCTTGAACATATGTATATTACAAAAACAGAAGTCTGTCGAGAGGTGACACATTGTGCACAAGTGCGATTCTGGTGTGAGGAGAAACCATGGTCGCTTTATCATGTATGTGGAAAAAAGAACTATCTTCTAAGTGAGAAGCAATGCATAAAAGTGCGAGGAAGCTAGCGAGACAAAACAACTGACCTATGTTTGCTAAGCTGAACACACCCAACGAAATGGAGAACTGCAGCAGAAAAAAATTTATTCCACATTCGTGTTGCAGAGGCGAGCGCAAATGGCAATACAGTATTACATAAAACGCACACAACCTTGAGGAATGAGAGTAACATTTACGGAACCATTCAAATCCGTACAAAGCACAAGGTACAAAGCAGCATAAATGCGGGAAGGCGTTCACTCCGCGGTTGAGTCTTAGAATATCGTAAGAATACAACAAGTAGGAAGCTGCGAATTATATATCTCGATGCATATATCGCAGCTCGCAAAATGCACGCCGGTGTATTGACTTGGCGACCAAGTAAGAGCAGAAAAGTAGCAAGCGTAAGTGGCGTTCATATGCAGGACCGCAAAACGCTTGCCATAATCACAACAAACCTGCGCTAAGATCTCTTGCTATCAAAATAACGCACGTACCTAGCACAAAATGTATACTTACCCAGTGTATGAAGTGTGTGAATTAGGGCTGCGGTGGTGACGTTCGTTTTCGGTTATATATTCTTTGCAATCTTCGCACTCACTACACTTTCCACTGAGAACACCGAAAATATACTTGTTTGCTAGCGACATCTAGCTTTTCCGTTGTTCCTGACGACACTATGATAAACGCGAGGAAAACCACTGACTAGAACAGATTACACTTGTTAACGGACGGACGACGAGCGTTAAGCGTTTCAAGGAAACCGCTCTCAGTGTGGATAGACCTAGACCAGGCTCGGCTACGCAGCGAAATCGGAAATATTGGTGGTTGCGGCATTGACAATTGTTTTCCACCCTTTAGAAAGAAACATACTATCAGTATTTCAGACTGCGAACTTATAATATGTGTTCATACAGCATTGATAACATGTAGTTGACGTATACGTGACGCTGAAACAGATAAAAAATAACAGCGTAGATTCGCAACTGTCGTCTCGAATGGGAGGCTGAAACGCGGCATTATGCTGAAAAACAAAAGGAAAACAAACGATAAGAAACTAACAAAGAGATTATCGTTGGAGATTTCGCTTAGAAGTTACAGTGTCGGAGTAGAGGGTACATTTATAAGTTACAACAAGCTGTTTTTGTTTTTTCCGAGATGTAACTTCTATTCGTGTTGTAAAGACATGACCTTGGTCGCTTTTAACCTCTAAATATACGTTACAGTGGTGTAACCTATAAGAAATCTCGAAATCTACGTCTATACAGAAGTTACATGTTTCTAAAAGTTACAATAAAAGGTACGGGTTTAAGAGTGTATATATCTACAACGGCGGAAGTCTTGAGAGACGTAGATAGCACAGGTGACTGGTACCGCAGAACAAACGCCTTCAAATTGAGCAGCTTATTCCGCAGACCTCTCGCGTTCCAGTCCATTATGGTGGCCGATTTATACATTCGCTCACTCCATTCCGGGGTTTAAAAAGATCATCCGGATGAGCTTGAACCTCAGGCAGTTGAGCGCGTACCGGGAAGGTGATGGCAACAGCCTTCAAAACGCTGAAAATCAATGGAAAGATGGCACAAGTCATATCATCCCTGCCGTTAGCTCTGGTGCTTGTATATCTCAATTCGTTGGACCCCGTTGGATGTTCTTGTGGGAGCCTCATCCGATGGCAGGGAGCACCCGTGTAAGTACCAACTGGTCCAACTGGCAACTTCCTCATAAAGCTGTAGCGTGTATTACGCTTCGCAATGCATAATTTAGCTCAGAAAGAGCCTCTCCATTCGTTTTATGTTCATTGCAAACCATGTACTTTATCTTAGCTAACCCTGTATAGGGAGACAACAGCTAGCGTAAGCGCAGAAACTTGCCTGAGACAGAAGACATTAATCTAACTGCTTACTCAAGAGAGTACATATTGTATCTCTTTCCCCTGACATGTGCCAGGGCAAAGTTGGAAAAGAGAATGCAGTGCCTTCCTTCTCTGCGCCAGAGCCACGGCTCGTGTTTTCTATCTTTCATTGTCTTGCGTGCCTGTTACAGGAATGCGGAAGCTCTGAATGCCTTACAATCCGCCACCCATGCACACTTACGTCATTACCTCACATGCACGATTCTATCATATCGATCGACGTGTTACGTGTAAGGTGTCATAGCTCAAGATAGGTGGTTGCAATGTTGTACCCTACGGAAACCTTTTAGTATCAAAAACATTAATATGAAAACTAACAGCATACCCAACTCCACTCAAAGTATAGCGAACACCGAAAGTGTCGCGATGCCGCTACCAAATATAAGCCCACCCCCGTCCCGTCCCAATCCTGTCGCTCTTTTTGCGTTTGAGAAGTGCGTGGTCCTACTTTAAGTAAAAAAATATGTGAGGAATGAAAAAAACGGCCTGAAAAATAAAACTATACGTTGCGTCGAATAAGTTGCACTTGTGCAGCAAGGTGTTTTTGTAACAACTGTTGACCGGCCAGAAAGAAACCAAGCAGAGAATACCCTAGCAGCGGGGCACGAGAGATTCTTTCGCAACTCTTTAGCCGAAAACAAACGCCACCGATGGGGTAGCATTTCGATGTTATTTCAGGCTCCTGTACAATGGCTAGACCTGTTAAGAGAAACTTAGGCGGACGGGGGATGGGCCTGTTGTGGGTAAAGCCAATAGATATGGGAAAGTATAGTGCCATCCTCTCATCTCTGCCGCCTCGACTTTGGAGCAACAATGGCGGCCGTATCATCCCAACCAATGCTGTGTCTGCCATTGTTGTTCTAAGGCAACGCCTACTAGGGACAGAAGGCCTGCTGATTTCCTCCTCTTCCTCTTTTGCCTCGTGGACGTATAAAGCCGTTCAGGGAATTCAAGAACTCGCAAATAATCGCAGCTAACCTGGATCATGTAAACCAGGACCCGTTTGCATAAAATTTGAGTTCGAGTCTCAAACTCGAAGCGCCTAATTCCGGCTCGAACACGTCTAATTACGTCTAAAGACGTAATTACGTGTTACTGTACTTATTACAGTACAGTATGTATGAAGCTTGTACATACAGGCATAATTAACTTTTTAATTATAATACCTACGAAGTTGTCCCAATGAGAGCATCTGGTCCCTTCGGTCACCTGACACCATAACCGTTTTCAGAACAAAAATCCGTTCAGTAGATCGTGCGCAACAAATTCGTGAAGGAACAGCATTTGTTCCTTTATTTTGTTCATTGCGCATCTCCAGAGGCGCTCGTCTTCCCTTCACTCAAAATCTAATACCCTCCTAAGGAGTGCCCTTCAGCATATGCTATATTACAATTGATTTGATCTCGGAAAAAGTCATATATATATATATATATTTAAAAAATACGTTCACGCTTTGCTTGGACACCCTGTATATATGTACAGGGTGCATCACGTAAGACTGACCAGAATTTTTATAAAAAAACTATGAGAGCAGCATAGGTGTTGTTTTTGCAGTTGAGTTCTACGGCCAGGCGGACATCCTCTGGAAGAGAGTATGTAACTACCAGATGACTAACTACCAGATCCTTAATCGCATTTTCAAATTCGCGCGCATTTTCTACCTCGGGCCGGAAACTTATGGAACCACCCTGGTGGTTCCACCCTGGTGGTTCCATAAGTTTCTGATATATATATTAAGTATAAGTTCCATATAAATATTTGAATGTTTCAGTCTCTTTAAATACTGATCTTATTCACTTGCGAGTGCTAGACTTTTTCAAGTTTTACCTGTTAGTTTCCACTCTATGCTCTGCAACACGGCCGTGAGTTCTGATTATCCTACCTGTGTCGCGAGAAGGAGTCTGCAACGTTTCTGGTAGGTGTTGTCGGTGAGATCACTTTAATATTAATCGGCTCGAGTAACCAGAGAACCTGGTCAACAGCAAGTACTACAAGGTGTCGTTTGAATCTGTGCAAACATAAGAGGCTATGAATTCACACTTTGGCTCCACTCAAAAAGGATTGTGCCAGACAGCAAGATGTTCCCTGCAGCTATCTTATTCACCTCTGGCTGACGTTTCCAAGATAAATTGTGTTCACTTGGGCACTCAGCTTTTCCGGTGAGAAGCGTGACGCGAACATCTGTGCCCACTTTGTGCGACGCACAGTAAGTCCTGCATTACTCAAACGGTTCTAACAATGGAGTTCTCAATTTGATGTACTTCTTCTAGTCTGGTGAAGCAGAGCACACACTGCAAAGTAGGAGAGCTTTTAGTATCTGGAAACTTGTATCAGCAGGCTATGTACCATTCAAAACTGTTGTCTTCAGATTCCCAGAATGACTCAACAGCTGGCTCCACCAGTGGTGAAGATATTATCATATCATGCACCTGGCAAGGAATGCAGAAGTGAAAATGTTAAATAAAACAAAAGCTTGACCCACCTGTGAGCATGAGGGTGTATGGACAATAGGTGTTGAAATGATCACTGGATAAAGGGTGAGAGGTGTTGACGGTAAATCATCCGTTTACACGCTTTTACTTCCGAGTTTCACTTTCTTGTCAGTCACGATGGAAGCCTGTGTCGCTGATATAAATGAAGAATACGGTCAGTATCTATAGCGCACAATTTATCTGATACTTATATTCTCCTGCGAGAGCTCAGGGCTCCCCAGGGGAAGGGGGATGTTCCGTTTGGTGCATTGCGCATTACATGGGTTGAGCAAATACGGCGTGGATCACGAATGTCTTGACCAAGCGCTTGCAACCACTTTCGTTTCCGCGCATTATTCGTTGGAATCTTGTGGTACACAACGTTCCTTGTCGAGAGAGCACACTTGATGTATCCCCGAACATTACAGCAGATACCTGGCATTCTAGGTACCCCTTCTCCGCAGGGCGGTCGTGCATGCTCGCAAAAAAATTGTCAGATTTGTCATTGCACTATGGGTGGTAGGGTGTAGTGAGCATATGCTGAACGTCGTGCTGTTGTGTGGAATCCTCAAAAAGGGCTGGCTATCTGGGGCCCATTGTCACCTGCCAGCTGTTCGGGAAGCCCCTATCAACCGTATATACATATTGAAATAATTGAAAGCATGTCATGTAGCTGGTGAACGTTCATAGTTCTTAGTAGTTCATAATGAGAGAAACCTTGAGCTTGAGGAACACCGAGGAATGAGGGCTCAAAAGAGGCCTTCGTGTAGTCTCGTGAAGTAATACTGAAATAGTACATGAAGTACTTATGAAGTAAACTTGCGTCCCGACGGATATTCATGAAACGTCATGACGCCTTAAATTATGGTCAACGCATCCCGCTCAATCTGGGCATAGTTTTTTGGCGGTGGGCGTGAGGATTTTTTAGGCATATGTAACTGGCTCTCTTTCCCGTCGTTATTGTGAAAGATAACAGCTTCAAGTCCCTTTGAGGATGCGTCACCCGCGAGACAAAGTGGCTTCGTGAGATCTTAGCTGCAGGTGATTGTCACACACACAGGTGTGAGGTCTAGACCTCGATGAGGCGGAATGATCACGGAATGACGATGGGTTGGAACGCTAGCCACTCGATCAAAGAATAGGCCAGTCACACTCGTTCAGCTAACATCATTTATATATGGCACTGTGACACGTGATACTACTGATACAAAATTATGAGAACTCAATTAGCAACGCGGCGTTGAGAGACATAAACATAAATAGACATTGAACTTGCGGCTGACGGGGTGTCCAATCTTGAGGTGGTGGTGGTGGTGGTGGTGGTAGCTGGTAGGGAATCCCTTGTCGTGGTGAAGTGATGAACAGATGAACAAACAGATGACCGTGTAGGAGATTGTCTACACAACACAAACGATGGATCCGGAGTTGAAGATCAAATTGGACGCAGTCGCGCACAGGCTAGAAGAGACACTTCGTCAGCCCAATACTGATGCACAGTCCCGAGGCGCCCGATACGCCACTGAGGTGTGCGACTTGTCCTGGAGATGGTCCGATACCAACTGACTTGGTGTCGGCGTTCATGTTCCTAACCCTCGCACAGGTAATGTCATGTTGGCGACACCAAAAGGTCTTCACGTATTAACATGATTGCATGAGGAGGGGGTGGCTTTGTTAGGCGCACGGGACTGGCGACGACCAGAAGCAAGAGCGGCAAACCATCGTTTCGTGTTTCCGCCTGCAACCCTGTGCCGCTGCCCTCTCAAGGTTTTGCCTAATGGTACTGCCAATATTCTCGAATGACAAATGTCATCAACTGGAGACGGGCCGCGAAAGCAACAGCGCGGACAATGAATGGAATGTGACGCGATGGCTGCGCACGGCCCGTGACAGTGATGACGAATTATGTTTGAAGGTCGCAAAGGCCTCCGCACGTTTTGACATCCAGTCCCAACGACTGTCCTTTCGAAGTACACATTCGAAGTACATTTCGTTGCACAGATATCTGGGGGGGGGGGGGGATTTATTGGCAGAAAAAAGGAGAAAAGAAAGGGGATAAGGTCAGCCATGCAGCACGCCGGCTTGCTATTCCCTAAACAAAACAAAGAAAAAGAGAAAACAAACAAATATAAGCAAGAAAGAAAAAGAAATAACAAAAAGCGAATAAATAAATACAAGAAAAAAAAATGAAAGAGACACTCGGCTCACAGGGAGCATAGGAGGCCCGTATCACGCAGAAAGCGGAGCACCGCTTTTGTGACACTCCACTGGCTAGCTCGCTGCACGGGGCCAAGGAGTGTTGCTAATCCGGGTTGGTACCGACTGCCATGGTGATCCGTACCCAACAGTGCTCGTAGTTAGTTAACATTCTTCGGTTGAGGCATAATCAATGTATGCGAAATCCGTTCCTGCGACGATCGAAAACCCTGTTTGTGAAACAATCTGGTTCAAATACTCGACTTCCGAAACCAAAACTGAAGAGGCGGTGGAAAACTTTCTCGAGATTGGAAGATTGTGTGCGAACGCGGTGCCGGTGATGTCACCGAAGTAGCAAGCAGCGTAATCCAATCATGTGAAGACTTGCGCTATCACTGACATCAGGTAGTAACAGAGCACTGAAAGGCATCCCCCCCCCCCATCGTGTTCATCACCACCCAAGCAGCACAATGTACTGAAAGTCAAGTGCAATAGGGGTGGCGGTATGTGTCTTATCAATGTTCTTTACTTTCAGAATTCTGCTCAAGGCCTTCCACCTACCCGTCCACCCCTATTGCACTCGACTTTCAGTACATTGTGCTGCTTGGGCAGCACCTTCTTCGTATCTTATCGAGTTTCATCTAAAGGTATGCTTCACAGAGGTCCAGCTTAGAGAAGATAACGCCTTCATTGAATTTGGCGAGTGGACGATGAAGATGGTACTGAGTAATGTCTAGCTTCGGATTGACTGTCATGCTGAAACCACCATACTTTGGAAACTTCTGTAATGTCTCTTGGTTGTAGTATATGGTACAACTGCTTAAGCACAGTATCTTACAATGAAGCAATGAGTAATAGATAATTTGTCGCCTTCGAACGGGGTCCGTGAAACTTGCAAGGTAGCTCAGAGTCGAACGTGCAATAAAATTTCCGCTCATCCTTCTCTAGAACGAAGAATCCAGGCCTCTCAAGACGATGGACGGTAGGCCGGTAGAATCCTGCCGGTCGCAAGCAGCTGCGAAGATGCACGTTCCTCGACAGGTCCTCGACAGAAGATGATCGCTCGTCGTCAGTTCCAATTGTGAACCAAGACTGAATCAACAAAACATGTTTATTCGATTGGCGCCAATCGGGAACTAGTGGAATGACACAGCAGCTGATGCGCAGGCCTGGTCTTCATCCATCTCGGTACACCACAGTTGGGACTTGTAGAGTCAACGAACATGACATCTCCGTTACTCTTTAGCCACGTTATTTGGCTGAGTTGTCCTGTACACCTCCGATCACATAATATTTCGAACTGTTTGTATTGCATTCATGCGTCGCATATTTGATGTTTATATACAGGGTGTTCCACGAGAGGTAGTCACGAAATTCCTCAAAATAGGTTTTAGTACAAAAAGTTATAAAAGTACTCGGAATACATTCATACAGATTCTTGCCACAGATTAGATTAGATTACAAGTAGAAAAAAAGAAGGAAACGCAGGCCGCACTGGTGCGACCAGCTGTTCCATGGCACTACATGTGAGAAAGCATTCAGCGATTTAAAAGGTTAGTTCAGCGCGTATGTCCCTGGGTAGTTCGCCAAGGCACACAGCGCAGGTTAGTGGTGCTGCTTTGGTACCTACCCTACGAAGGAATGCTGCAGCGAACGGGACATTCAGTCGCAGATGATGGATGACGTGCTCTAACAGCCTTTGCATCTTCGAATGGAGGCAGTAGGTACAGTTGGGGTCGATTTGCGGAAGGAACAAGTGATTCATGATGTCGCCTGTCCACGTGGTCTTATAGAGAGGCGATTACATAGGGAGGCGAGCAAGTACTTTGCGTCACACTGCGTGAAATAGATTTTATGAGTAGATCTGTTATGGTGAGTAATTCGAATAGCCTGGTCCGCCTTCTCATTTCCACAGTTTGCAAGCGACTGATAGGAAATACCGCCAGCTCCAGGCAAGGACTTGGTTCTACAGCAGAGAAGTGCAGTACGTAATTCCGCCATAGTGAAGGCACAGGTCAGCGCGTCATCGGCGGCCGAATCATCCGTATCAATTGAAAACTCAAGAGAGCGCGCCGACATATTGTGCGGTCGAAGTTGCTACTGATGGCAGAGATAGAACCTTGCAGAAGTCATTCCCAATTGTGGTTTCGTCGACTCCTCGATGCGGCGCAAGCGCCCGGAAAGGATATTGCTGTGTAACGGACGAACCTAAACCCCATACCATGCCATATACGCCCTGTAGGAGTGTACGGTGACAGAGTGCCACAGAAGGACCGCCAGCGTCGTCTTGAAAGGCGCTGTTAATGTCGGTGCTGTTATGACTCAAGGTCAAGTTCCGAGAATTGGCAACGTCGGACGACCTAATTGAGAAGTCTTTTGGGAGCAGCTACGCCAGGGCAGAAAATGAACCACCCCGAAAACGGACCAGCGGTCTCCTTCGACAATAAAGCTTGGACGCAGTTAAGAGGTCGAACAAAGCAAGGGATGTATTCCTGAAATAGAGAAAGCGGGGGGGGGGGGGGGCATGTTTAATGCAAAGTAAGAAAAATGAAAAGGGAAAGGTTAGCCACGGTGTGGGCTTGCTATTCCCTAATGCTTTCAAGCAAACAAAGGAAGACACAAACAGCTGGGATACAGAAAATACGGGACACTCTCGCCTTCGATGGTTTTAAGAGCATCCGACTTCGGGTGCTCATCGCCTTTCTGTACTTTGGACGTATGTTCGTCACTAGTCTGTACAAATGATGTAATATATACTGTGTCGTCTTCCCCTGTATTCTGCCTACCACGTCTGTCTCCATTTCCCTGCATAGTTTGTTGGAGTTCGTCTTCACGCTACCCACACGGCGGAGTTACAACAGTGCACGATGCTGCGAATACGACAAGGCTCCACGTAGTCATCATGGTGACTTGGTCTTCGAAGCAGCAGCAGCATGCCGGGTGAAATTTGCGTTTGTGGAATTCTTTGCTCCGCCTTTATCGAGGAGAAGTGGAAAGGACCGACCCAAGCGGCAAAATGTACTGAAAGTCGGGTGCAATAGTGGTGGACGGGTAGGTGGAAGGCCTTGAACAGACTCGTGAAACTAAGGGTACATTTATGCTGCAGCATCGCTGCTGGCACATGGCACATCGCTGTTTGGCGATGACGAAACAAACACATGTATCTCTGTGGGCGCGTTCATGCTGCAGCATCGCTGCTTGCCAAAGATGCACGCCATGATCATCGCCACAACAATGCTGCCAAACATGTTTGAACATGCCCGGGGACTACCTGACTTCTGGCGATGACAGGTCAAACACAGAGCTTTCTGTTGGTGCATTTACCCTGCAGCCTGGCTGCTCGCTTATCCTCGCCGCTGCACCTAGGAATGTAAACATGTTTGTCTTCCTGGTATCATTGATGACTGGCGTCTTGAAATCCGACCTGCGATTGGTTGTGATGAAGTCGGTTTCCTCCTTCCCACTTTTCCTCGTTTCCATCCTTCCACAGTGAACGCTGCTAGGCGACTGATATAGCGAAAGCGAGCAGCATCTTGAGCAATCTGCAGGGTAAACGCACCCTAGCGGTTATGCGAGCAGCGATGTGCTTGAAGCTGCAGCGAGCAGCGATGCTGCAGCATAAATGTACCCTAAGGAACATCGATAAGACACATACCGTCCACCCCTATTGCACTCGACTTTCAGTACATTGTGCTGCTTGGGGACACAGTTTTATTCTGATCGAGTGCCTTATCGCGCACCCCGTCATTATCTGTAGCTTGCGGTTGATGACAGACAAGGCGCGATTGTGGCGTGGTTTCTCTTCTTGCACAGGAGGGAGGGTATTTGGACGGAGCCAATAGTTCCGACTTCTTCCGACAACTTAAATATTATCGAGTGGGCTTCGCGCAACAACTGATTTTCGGCTGTCACATTTTTGTCGAAACCTTGTGGAAAACCCCATGACTGGAATAGTGTATTATGGGCATACCCTTCCGAATTCAGGAAGAAAAATACTGCTTTTGCTTGGCAGTTTTCCGAGTACAATTTTGCAAATTAGCTTAAGTAATCGGTGACACGAATGGAAAGGGCCTCAATCTCTGGCAAAAGTCTGTATGAGCATATCACAAGTTCTTTTTTAATTTTTTCAAGTAAAACCTTTTTGCGGGGAATTTAGTGACATCCTCTTATGAAGTACCCTGTACATGGTGTTCTCCTACTGCACAGCTGCTAACTCAACTTTCTGTGTTTCTACACGGTTTTCATTTATATCCGTTACACATTTTTAATAAAAAAGCTATGAGAGATATACAGAAACCGTTTTGCAGGAAACCGATAGCGAGCTATGCTATCTGCGGCCTCACACGGTATCACCGTCAATAATCTAGCTGGCAAAGTACCTTTAGCATACCCTTCCCTTTCACATACCCGTTCGAAATTGACGAGGAAAAGTCCGATATCCTCGCCAATCTTGAATGGTTGCAAGAACTTTGACATGTGTAGGTTTTCCGCTCTCGGCACACTTTGGTGGTTCTGCGACTGACTCATAGCTTCCCTTTGGAGCTCTGATTCTAGCTTCAGCTTTTCCAATTCTAGGCTTCGAAACGCCCCCCCCCCCCTTATCTGTTCGAGTTTCAGTCTCTCTAACTCAAGAGCTTGTCTTTCTCGCTCTTTTTCTTCCTGTTGCCTCTGTTCTATTGCCTTGAGGGTTTCAGTTATGTCATCGTCCTCAAGTTCAGCCTCAACAATAGTGTCAATGATATGCGCGTTCCTTGCCGTACTGCCTATGGAAACCCCGAATTCTTTGCACACCTGAATCAGGTCAACCCTCAGGAAGCGTGTCAGGTCCATGATGCAACCCTTCGTTTGACGGACTTGTCCTAACCCATCTCTGATGTACTCAGTAAGACCCAACTAGCACTGTCAGAGGGACCCCCGGATAGTTATGATTGCCCATACATCTACTCCGGGCCAAATAAGAACAAAAGTCAAACCGCTCACCAGTTGCACACCGAAATCGTGGATCCCATTCCGTCGCTGATCACCTGTTGTTGCGAACCGCCGTATGGTAGTGAGGCCGATCCCAACATCCTGGGGCAGGAACGTAGGCAGAGGCAAGGAGAGAGTGGAACCGAACCCGAACCGAAAACCGTTATTAACCTTTATTTTTTGCCGAACCGGAACTGAACCGAACCGATACAGTCGACGTCATCTTGAAGCTGAACCGCAACTGAACTGTTAAAAAAATACCGGTAACCGCTTCAAATAACGGTTCATACTGAACTAAGGGCGGACCTTAGTTTTTCGTCGTTTTTCCTTCTTTTATTAGCTTTGTTGCCTTGCTGTTGCTTGCCGAAAAAGCCGTGCCCTGCAGGAATACTCTCCATGTATTTTTTGGAGTCGCGAAATAACAACATAGATGGTAACTGAAAACTGTTATGAGTACATATGATACACAGTCTAAGACATACACATGAATATATCTAAGAATTGGGGATCAACGACAGCTTTTGGTAGCATTCATGAAGTGACATATATTATAATAATATACTAATCACCCACAGTTATACAGGGTGTCCACCCTAACTGCAGAAATGATCGCTGACAGCTGAAAACTGACAGCTCTCCCATGACATTTGTCTTACAAATAGGTGCTGCATTGTAAGATCAGCCCGACTGTAACACAAACGTGATAGGAGAGCTGTCAGTTTTTCTTTGACAGCGCTATGTGTTAGAGATCATTCCTACACTTACCGCTGGCATCCTGTATACAAATGCGAGTACGCGGACCAACCGAATGGATATGTCGTCGGCTAGCTATGCGACTTTCGGTCTTTCAAATTTCCTCTTCTTTTGTTTATTGTTTTCCTTCTTGTGTTCTTCTTCGTGCGGTGCATTGCGAAAGCAAATTATCTGAGCTCAACTACAGCATGCGTCCGTGTGTTCGACGTTGCAGGTTAAACTCCCAACGTGCGTGTGTGAACTAACATAAGCCCCTTAGAAACTAAAGAACATACCAAGCTGGTTTTCTTTGTGCATTTGGAATAACAGCGGTGATGACGGCCATACTGACATCGTATTTAAAAATCGCGTATGGGTCGAAAATGACTCGAACCCTCTCATTGCATTTGCTCTCGCCCGTGCTCTATCTTTATTCCACAAACACTTCACTCTAACGGCATGGTAGCACTGCGGCGGTCAGTGATGACAACGATAACGCGCCTATTACATAGAGACCCCGGGATCCGAATCGCACCATTCCAATCCAACTACCATGAAGCGTCGTTTACTGATTAACATGTATTCGCGTCTCCTGACTGCTAATCAATAATTTTAATGACTTAAATGACTTAGGCCACGGTAGCAGGCTTGGTTGACTGTTATATTCCTGCCGAGATTCTGCGAACAACCCGGTGGGTTAGTTAAGCACCGCGACATGTGCAACGTGCGGGGTCAACCTAATCGGTAATTCATGGTTATGCTCCTGTCGTAACCACTACTATCTTGTCTTTCATACCACGCAAAATCTTTCAAAATATTGAACGACTGTTGACGTCTTCCTGCCCACTTCAAGCACTGTACCACACAAACGGAAGTGTGCTTTAATTTGCCAGTTGTGCTTCATTCGCACCCCTGGCCCCCGAACCGGTTCGTGAACCGAACCGTTTGTAAAAACCGGTTCGAACTATTATAGTTGCCTTCCGGGGTGAACCGGAACTGAACCCTTCTCGTCGAACATAAACCCGAACCGAACCGATAAATGTTTCGGTTCGACTCTCTGAAGGCAAGGAGCACGACGAAACAGAAAGTGTATTTACAGAAGTATACAAGAGTTCTGATTTCAGCGGGTCACAGCGTTCGCTTAAGTAGGCGACGTCCCTGGGAATCAGGTCGGAGTCGGCAGTGGTTCCAGGAAAGCCGATCTCGTTGTCTTCCCTTTGGTCCCTCATGAATGGGCTCACGGGCTGCGAGGAAGATGGCTTCCCGAGTTGTGCGAGGAAGGCGAAAATGGCGAATCTTAGCACATATATATATAACCGTACGTACATATAACCGTATAACACAACTGCAAAAACGACATCTAAGCTGCTCTCATAGCTTTTTTTTGTGTAAAAGATCCAAAAAGAAGAAAAAAGCTCGTACATAACATCTACTATATGTCTTATACAAGGTGTGTGTGTGTGTTTTTAGACTTTATAGAATTTTTAGAAAAAAGCTACGTGGGCAGCATAGATGTCGTTTTTGCAGTTGAGGTTTACGGCCGGCCGGACATCCTCTCGAAGAAAGTCTGCAACTACAAGATGACTAATTACCTAAATTCATTGATTAACTCTTTAATTAGGAACTTGGCTCAAAAGCGAGATAACAGATTGATCCTATTTGCAAGCCATTTCACTCTTTAAAAATCCTGAAACGCGCACGTGTGTTAAAATATCCGTCCCCGAATTTTGACATAAAAGTGAGCCCAAACCGAAACCGCGGTCACCGGGGACACAGGGAGTACAGCGGTCATTTCACGTCAAAGGGCCACGAGATTGGCAGCGATGGAGATCATTGAACTAGTGCGGCTCAGATAGCCAGATAAACAGCTTTCCGGCCAAGATAAGCCTCTGGCGGCGAGGGTGATGCCTCATGTTCGATTTCGGCTCACTTGCGTATCGAAATTCAGCCCAGGATGTTTCACCGCACGCGCTCTCGTCTTCTTTCTTTTTCTTTTTGTAGGACAGAGTGGATTTCAACGAGGATTGCCTCCCGTTCTGTTATCTCGCCTTTGCCCGAAAAAAGAGTTCATGAATGAATTTGCAGTAATTAGTCATCTTGTAGTTACGTGCTCTCTTCCAGATGGTGTCCGCCTAGCCGTAGAACTCAACTGCAAAAAACGACATCTATGCTGCTCTCATAGCTCTTTTATAAAAATAATGTAAAGGCTAAAAAAACGCCCTGTATATTTGCATTGAAAATATATACGGTATCCAATGTATACCGATATCCTCCACGACTGCACAACTACTCGCTTTGTTGCGTGGAGCGAGCGACTGTGATGCAGCTTAGAGGAATCAACAAGGCAGTTATTCTCCCTGGCTCCAGCAGCGCAATAAAAAAAAAAAAAATACAAATCGCACGAGTGATAGCACATGTTCACGCTGTATATCCATGCATGGCATACGTATACATGACATGACATATAGATATTTCTCATATGCATACATATATTTTATGTGTTCACATACCTTCATGTTATTTAAAATCGTGTACAAGAACGGTGACTCACGAAAACGGGTATTTAGCGCTAGCCTCAACGTCTCAAGCTTCCGACGGGTGACGGTGCCGCTTGAAGGATTCTACATATCCGCTCCTTGCAGTAGAGTTTCTCCAGCGGCTGGAGCGCCCTCTACGAGCAACGTGTTAACATTTGAGTAGCAACTTCGGGGCGGGTCTCCTGCTTTCCTTCGGTTAGATTTGTCTCGCTAAATGGTATCCACTAAAGCGAAGCTTATTAGCATCGCTCAGTACAGCGCACCTTTATTTAGTGGGTCTAGGTTAGACAAAGTTACACTGCGCGTTCGTAATTTTTTGTAATGAAACATGTATGAGACGCGACGAGCTTGCTAGGCATGACTCTAGCCAGGCAAACCTCGCAGAAATTAAAAAGAAGCCGAATACTCAAAATTTCTTCCGTGGGTTTGATATTTTTACGGTTGCTGTTTTTTTACGGTTTCCTTTCTCTCCTCCTTTTCTAATTTTTTGCGGTGGATTTTAGTTTTCCTGGTTTGTGACGGATGGGTTGGGGTTCTCTTTTGATACATTCCTTGTAGAATACGAGGGAGAGGTAAAATTGCGGTACTACATGATCATCCTTATAGGAAAGACCCGTAATAGATAATAGTGAGTTTTAGCATACCGTACGCTGTCGCTTTTGCGTATACGTAAGGGATAGCGTCTTGGTTTGGCGCAATACGCAAAGCCCTGCTTATGTCTTGCGCGTGCGAACCACCAACGCTGTCCCTTACGTGCGCAAAGGCGACAGGGTACGTTATACTGAAACTCACTATTAAGTGTGCAGCAAAATACGCAGAAATCCACACCTCTCATTACAGGGCTTTCTAAACGGCAACCTAAAGGGACCTCACGTTATTATTAAGCTAAAGGTGCATTCATGTCTACTGTTCAATGAAATAATGTCTAAAAATTGCTGTGTAGTTCTGCATTTTCGAAATTTAATTTTCGTTTCAAACGTTTCTGCAGGGTATACTATTAAAGTTGTGCAATGAACTCTCACAGGCATAATTTCGTTGATGCCAGAGAGCCACAAGGCAAAGGAAACGCCAGCTCAGTATCCATGGCAATTGTAATCTAAATTTATTAACACCTGTACCGTTTGTGAATACTTTATGCAAACTCAGTGACCAACGTAGCTGTAACCTACCTCTCCACGTGTTTAACTCTACATATCTACCCCCCCCCCCCCCTCCTAACCATAAAAATACCATAACCGTTCGACCACAACATAACAATTGGGGATACGACGACAACATAACAATTACGTGCGTGCTGAAATAGAATTTCGCAAAAGTCAGGGATTTTGGCATGATTCCAAGTCAGCACACGTTGCGACAATGCCCCGCGAAATCTTCAGCACTTGCCGAATTATGTTTATTTACAGATCCTTGACCCTTTGACAGCGCTACTTTGTCCAAAAATTTGTCCAGGAGGTTCATGGGCCAGAAACCGTGTCATAACAACAATCAGCAACTTTAGCTATTTCTAAGGTCAAGTAGAGCAGAAACAGCCGCAACGCAGTCAAATCGTGTAGTCAAAGCAAGCGAGGATATGCACCCTTCACTACCCAACATTTTGCACAGCGCCGGTAGGGTACATGCGACGCTGGCTCCACCTGCGTGGTGCAAGGAGCGGATAGGGCTGTCGCGCTAAAGTTTGAGGAGGGCGACTGGAGCGCGACTCTGACCCCTACCGTCGGAATGCTACGACACGCGGCCGCTCTCGTCCCGTATGCATAACTAAGCAACGGGTAGGACGCGTCAAAGAGTGCGCCGTTATTTTTTTATTTTCTTCGAAATCGAACTCTACTCGAATGGAATCGAACTCTACTAAAAATCGCAAACTGCTGTTGTGTCGTACACATAGCAGCAAGAAGATGGCTACGGCAAAAACTTGCCCGCCCAAGAAAAGTCCCCTTGAAAAGATGTCCCCGAAAGAAATGTCCCCGACTGGCATCGCTATTCCGGCTGCCGGCGATATGCAGGCGGCTGTATTATCTTTTGTACTCCAGAACTAGCTAACTCTTAAAATATGAAGCCCTGAAATAAGTATTCCTGACTGCTGCCGCCGTTTGCCGTTTTCAGTCATAGACTTACATTGCGGCTAAGTAATATCCAGGTATAATTATTGCAGTAGACAAATATCGGCATCCGTTCTAATGAAATAGGCTCATGATCTCAGTTGTCTCGCGACGTAAACACCCAATTATTATTATTATTATTATCTAATGAAATAGAACACAAAAACTTTGACCAGATATACTTTTCGTTGTCTTGTATTTTCTTTGCCAGTTTTCTGCTTTTTATATTAAAAGTCGACTATGCAGCCGATGCTTCGGATAATTGTCGCTGTGTGACAGTAAGATGAGTCTAGGGACGACGAAAACAGACACACACAGACAGACAGAGTTTGGAGACATTTGTATGTGTCTGTTTTCGTCGTCCCTAGTCTCCGGGTGTTACTGTCATGAATTACACTCACCAGCTCACTTGTTTTTATCAATTCTTTCACTGGGTCGTCGTCACCAGAAACTCCATATATACATATACAAGGAAAAAACATAGCCGGAGCTCTTACAAACATATACATATACAATATATAGCCTCGTGTATATGTGCACAACCTTTGTTTCCGTACGCATTAAGAAAAAGTTGGACGTCTGTTTGAACGAGGCGGACATATGATAGCTGATTCCAAATCTAAATAGTCAAGAAGTTCGCTCAGAGGTCCCAGGAAAGAGCAACTATTTGGGTGTTGAACCACAAAACAGTTTGTATTTCTTTTAGATGTCCCGTTAATATTGTTCAACTATCTTCAATTATAACGGCGAGCGTTTTGTTAGGTCCCCATTGTATTCGATGAGCACCCTGAGAATTAATCTTTGCCATGTTCTTGTTAAGTCTGATTTTTCTCAGAATGAAATTTACACTTTTACTGGTGCACCCCCAGTGCTCCAAAGAAGCACACTAAACACCCTAACACAGCGTTTCCCAAACTTTTGGCGGTGACGGACCCCCGGAAGCGATGAGAACCAGTTCACGCCCCCCCCCCCCCCACACACACACAAATATACCGGGATACGCGCTGTGTACACTGCATTGCAGACCGCGTTTAATACGCGTGACAGGGTATAACAAGGAACGAAATTACATTTGTGCAAGCATAAACATGGTCAAGTGACCGTACTTTCCATTCGGTACTTTTGCTTCGATGGTGCACTGCTTGTCAACTCTCAAGATAGATAATACCAGAGGTATCATCTGTAGTGCCACCATCGCTGCAACAGGTCCGCAGGCTGCCAAATATAAAATGCGCTAAACACAGGAACATTCTCAGTCAGTTCGAACTCTAAGCAAAACGATATGACGCACTGTATTTCCTATGCTAGCCAGTGCATAACCAGCAACCTCGTCAGCTGCTGCGTGCTTTTGATACAGCTTCAGAAACGATTCCGGACTGGTTTCTTCTTCTTGTTTGTATGTGTATGACGCGGACAAACGTGCACTGCAGGACTTTTCTATCAGAAATTAGAAGCTAGCCGTTGAAGCATGCTTGTAGCAATTTTGGAAGTTCTGGGTGTTTGGAAATCGGGCAGCATGTACGAGCGCGTGTTTGTGGGGACGAAAATCCTCACTGAAATGTGAGAGACGGTCGCGGACCCCCACAGATACTCTCGCGGACCCCCAGGGGTCCGCGGACCACACTTTGGGAAACACTGCCCTAACAAACAGCGTCATTCGCGACATACACGCGTTCTGCATATGTACATCGTGCCGCGCATTGTATACATGTTTCAGCGACTTTTTTAGAAATAATTTGTCGATCCTTTTGACTTTTTGTCTATACGGAAAACAGAGGATAAACGACAACGCCACACCAAGTTAGCCAGCGTAGACTCAGTGTCGTCTGCTAAGGAGCGGCCGTGTGTTGAAAAGGTCGCCACTAGCGGCGCTGACACACAAGGTTTGCTGCGCCACCTGGCCCAGCGCAACAGGCCTATACGGCGAAACGATGCAGGTCGAGTCATTCCAATCACCTTACACCACGCTTTCGCCCTCCCTCTAATACATTTAGTGGGAGTCCTTCTCTCCTTTTCGCCATGAGAGAGAGTGAGTGTGTGGTCCGTCTGCTCCACTGAGACGTAGCTGATGAACCGTCGCGAGCTGCAGCTGGCGTGATGTAATGGTTAACACATTTGACCGGTGATCAACCTTTTGCGTACAATCAACTCCTGCAGCTCTCGGGCTGTTTCGACAATTACCTCATGCCACATTCTCGAGCTGAGTTTTCGAAAATGATCAAAGCTAACCTGAAAGGATTTTTGAGATTTTCATATATTTGCCGGAAAGAGGAGAATCCAGCAATCCGGTGAAGATAGATAGAACATGAAATCTCGGGTCATAAGCCGCCGATATTTCGAACACAGACAGCCCAATTAGGAGAATAATCTCCGTTCGAAATATCGGCGCCTCCTGACTTGAGGCTTTTGCTTCGATTTTTGCGGTTCTTTACGTCGCGAAACCAGAATATCGAGAGAAAAAAAAAAAAAGAAATTGTACGTGTTGTGCTTGGCGAAATGTAAACCCTTGAACACCACGTACGCGTCAAGCTCTCATATCAGAGGAGTGAGTGGTACGGCCACTCCAAGGGGTAGTTGCGAGAATGTGACCTCCATCCATTTCCAGCGATGTCAGAGCAGCAGGTGAGCTCCGGTATTAGCGGAGACAATTTTCTACGCTTGCATTACACCTTTTATGTGAAAACTGGTTCACATCGATGCAAATAATTTTGCTTCACATTTATTTGGCATAGCTTGGGACGAAGTGTCGAAACCATTTTGAGGTGCACAAAAACAGTGCCATGGCAGAGCTACGCTTTTGTACCGGGACGGTTTGAAGAAACTTTCCTTTCTCACCCCTTCACAGCATATAAACAACATAGGGGACAATAACTGATTTTTTCTCTCTTTTTTGCGCAGTGTTTCCCGATTTCCATAGAAAGTTGCTCTTTGGGTAACTAAGACTGATTTTAAGACTCAGTTACTAAAACAGAAAACCAATGAAAATTGGTGAAAATTGAGTAGTGTCATTGGTATTCGAGTAGAAATTTCGGATTTGCGCATACACGTATATGTCTTCCACCGTGTCCTTACAGTTATTTCCGAGATTTTGTCTATTGTCCATCATTTCAGTTGAATCAACCACTGCTTTTTCCTCAAACAACGTCTTTGAGTGCCACCAGTGGTGTTGCTGTGGCTTCCTGAACTCTTTAAACTATTGGAACGAACACGCTGTGTTGCATAACAGACTTATCTGTTTCTGTTACAGTCGTGAAAATGACCATGCACGTTACGGAGGCATTTTTCTGTAGCTTTTGCTATGCTTATAGAAAAAAAGAAAAACGTGCTACATTCTCAGTATCATACGATATGGAAAGTCTTTCCGAACACCAGTGCGTTGTTCAGCGGATGTGGCACATAACGTGCTGTTCATTTGTTACCTCGTGCAGAAACATCTGACTCCATACTGATGCACAAATAAAGTTATACCATTTACATTATAGCTAAAATAAGTATAATACATCAAGTTAAAACAAATGTAAGTACCAAATACAGTTAAGAAAGTTTATAATCGTTTGCTTCCCATCTTCCAGGTAGTACGTGGAGCAGTAATCATGCAGGGCAGCAACAAATAGCTCGTCAACTACCTCAAACAATTCCGCCGTATGATGGTGGTCGAGCAACCTCGAATTCAACCAGTTTCAATGTGTATGGTTACTCTGCTGCCAGCTCCCGTCAGCGCACGTGTGAGGCACTTCGGGTTCCATCAATGAACCCACTGTGACATAACTTCGATGAATATCTCCCTCTCCTCAGCGTCCAAGTTTTCCATGGAGAGAGGCCCGCATTGTGCAATTACCTGGTGTCTCCTCTCTATTCTACCACCAAACGGCGCAGCAAGCACAAATTTCCCTAGGCCTGCCCCTCCGCCCGTCAAACTCTTCCCCAGTTGACGACGCAGGGAACTGGCGAGAGGGAAAACAGCGCGCCTGCCAGACGATGTCGAAACCAAATCATGGCCGAAGCTCCCCTAGGTTCGCCGATCGTACGATCTCGTCTGCGTTTTCCTTCCTGTGTCTGCCTCTCCGCGGCGCCACCGCCACGACCGGTCACGTGCCGGCCGCGCCGCGGCAGCGGAAGCCTCCAGTCAGTGCCGTGTGGCTGTGTCGGTCTGGTGTGTTGCCGTAATGTTGCGAGAGGAACGCAATGTCGCACACGAGGAGAGCGTGGCAAACAATAAAGCGGTGGCGACGGTGAACACTACGAACGGTGCTGTGAAGCCAACTGGGCGCAAACCGCACTGTGCTCGATGCAAGAATCACTTCAAAATTGCAGCAGTTCGAGGACATAAGAGGTTTTGTCCATACAGGGAATGTGTGTGTACTAAATGTAAACTCATCGCACAACGACAGGTAGTCATGGCCAAGCAGGTAAGAACGCGAGTCAACTCCGCGAGTATCATTGACATGTTTGAGCCGCTCGTAGGAAGTTCGAAATATTGGTGCATTTTGCTATGTCAACCTACGAAAACTGCACGTTTCTGTAGGTTGCACTTCGAAGAGCTCAAGCGCTAGACGAACTGATGGGAAGAACAGTGGTGGAGGAAGTCGACCCAGAAGAACTGAAGCAGGCCGTTGAAAACGGAACCATGCCAATCGGTAAAATGATCGTGATGTTATTAGCGTTGCTCTGTAAAGAGATATAGTTTGTGCAAATTGACACTCGGAAGTTATTGACTGGTTGCTGCTGCCGCCTGTCTTACGACGACGCTAGCGTTTCCTTGAATTTGAGGAGTTCCGGAAAAGGAGATGCTACCGTTGTTGTAATCGCACCAGCTGGCTTGCGTTCTGTTGCAATATTCTACATCTGTCGTGTTCAGCTAGAGGGGGCCCAGAAACCCTTTACACGTTGCAATTCCGCACAGTAAAATGACGTTATCTGACATTTTTTTGTTCTGCCCGAGCTGCTTTATATGTGTCAATCAGATGGTGTGGCTCTAAGGTTACACTGTGAAAGGGTGGGAGGAAAACTGTCTAGGTGTCTGTGCTCGTGTTTCACATATTTTACATTATGGTTCGTACATAATGCTAGCACATTGCTCTGTTAGTTTATTTTGTTGCTGGTGATCGACGTGGGAATGCGAGAAATGGATGCTATAGGCGCAGCAGTCTGTTGCACGAAATATTTTATGGTAGCTTGCCCGGGGGCGCAACACGTCATGCTCTTCGAATTTCCGCTGAAACCGTTTTAGCAATTCCGATTCTGTTGTCATACAAGATTTTCCCCTTAAAGTGGTTGAGACACTTTCATAGATTTGGTTCATTACATCATGGACGCATTGTACTGCACACTAGAATACATAGGAAAAAAGAATGATTCTTTTATGTGTCGTACTTAGCGCAATAGAAGCCCTCGAGCACTTCCAAGTAAAGCGCAGACGTCATAGACCTAAGAGGTGCGTCTATTCCCATTGGCAGCCATAAGCACATGACCTCTCTTGCGCTGCCTTATTGGCGGCGATGAGGTCTGTAATGTCAGAGCCACATGAATTTCGGTATCCACGGTGCCCATTTTCTCCGCTTCTATTACTCTCTTCTCTGTGAAACTTCCAATGTAGGTTCGCACCGAGTCAAAGAACCGTTTTTTATGTCTATCTGGGATAACCTGGGACGACCTGTCGCAACCCCTTTAAACTATACTTGACCGCCGCTGCAGCCACATAACACGCTGATGAAACACAGCAATGATGCAGGCATTAGGAAAATCCCTTGCACGATTCAACTGAGCGACGCTGTGAAACACATGCACTGTGAAAACGCTTGTCCTCTTCCAAATTGTGCCCTGATGATCAAAACAAAACACCCACTCACGTCCCGTTATACCTGAGAAAGACGGAGCTCTGCTGGGGTGATGGCTTGGTAGTATAGTTCTTGCAGAATCGTTTCACTACTTCATCTTTTCCAAAGAACACAGGCAGCATGGCGTCGCATATCACAAGTATATTGTGTAGGCGGCCATGAAAAAGCGAAGAAAGTTTGTGACAGTGTTGGGCGTTCCGGCACACAAGTTGACGGATGGAGCGTTTACAGCACCAGTGAATTTTATAGCAATCTGTGGAATGGACAAAGTGTATTAGTTAGATATGTGGAAACAAAGAGATTCTAGGGAACACGAAAAGGGCCGCATCACTAACAAGGTATTGCTTACTTTCTTTTTCTTTTCTTCTTATTTCTATTTTTGTTTATCAACCAAGTAGCTCGCTGCTCTCAAAGCATTCGAAAAAATTATAATGAATTCTTGTGTTCTCGAATTACTTGTTTTTGAGCTTGTCTTTCAGCTTCTCGGCTCGTAACGTTTCCAGAGTTCAACCATGCCAGGGGCTAGATTTTGAACCTTTCGCTGGTGTGGTGTGGTGTGGTGGTGAAAGGGCTCGCCGTTGTCGGCCTCACAGAGGTGGGCAACGTCACGACTGACGCCCTGGGAACTTTTCGCTATCCCGTAACGCTTGCTAAACGCTCGTGATTCAAAGTTGACGGCCAATGCGCGTGGCGGATTGAGCGCGCAAATTTTGAAAAATAGCTATAACGATCGCTATGTGCAGATGAAGATTGAGCCCAGGGCAGCGTGCTTTCAGCTTTCGCTTCCCTATCCTGACGCACTGTTTCTGTGCAGTAGGGCAGGGAATTGTCGCCCGGGCGTGACAAAGCTATTCCGATTACGTGGACAGTTTATGCCTATTACCTTTACACCATAGTGAAATGAAATCAATCGGGGAGGAACAGGCGCAAGTGGCGCCAAAGCATGTGCACGCGCCCGGTGCTTCAGTTGCATTAAACTGAATTGTGAGGAAAAATAAAGGAAGTTGAACGCGCGATGTACGTCCTAATTTTGCCGAATACTGTGCATGTCGTACTTTATGCTGTTTCTATGTCGGTGCTGTTCTGGTTTTCGTCTTTTTGCAGTCGCCGACACTGTTGTTACCAATTAGAGCTCTACATTAGTGTTGGGGTAATGACATTGCAGGCGCGGATGCACATTTATGGAACTACGTACTCATCTCCACGTTTTCTTCATATGTCCAACTCAGCCCACTGGAGGCGCAGTCACTGATGATAATGATGGTGATCAGGCATGGGGAAATTTTGCTAGAGCCACGGGCGTACGGAATGCAGGCCTACTCCCCTTCCTTTCTTCTTTGGGAACCTGATGGTTCTCCAGCTGCGTTGCGAAGCCATGTATCGGTATGGGTACCACATACGATATATGGGTATGTGTATGGTACCATTGTACCTTATATAGGTATAAACACCAAAGTACAGTAGACCCTCGTTACAACGAAATTGCCTTCTTCCGATTATCGCTTTATTCCAAGTCTCGCGCTGAATGCATGCATGCGTTTCCAACCTGATTATTCAAAGTGCCCTCACAGGCAACTCCGCTTTAGTGTGAAAGGCGTGTCAATGAAAACCCTTACCGCAAAATCAGCTTACGCCTTTTTTTGCTCTCTCATCTCTCTCTCACTTTTGTCCCTCTACATTAAGAGGCTGCCAACCTGTTTATTTACCAGCATTAGAAAGCTTGCACTAGTGTTTCGGAAGCTACTGTCACTGTTCTTGTAGAACTTCCGCATTTACCGAATATCGACCTCAGGCCCAATGCTGAATTGAACATACCGTTCGTTGCTGTTACTTTTTCTTTTGTTTTTTCTTTTTTTGTCAGATCGCTGCGAACGACTCGTGACGGCACGTGAAAACCGTTTCGGTAGGCAAGTAAGGTAACTGGAGGTAGACTGAAATTTCAAATAAACAACATGGCTGTTCATCACGCGGGGGCCGGTGACGAATCACAGCAACGTGATGTATTTATCCCGCGGTATGGAATAACGGAACGTTGATCATCGAGCCCCTGTTCACTTCGTTATAACGAGGGAATACTGTATAAAACATTTCTTCCACCAAACCAAACCAGCAATACATTATGAAGCCTTCAGTTTTCTTAGTGCTCAGATTACCTCTTATACCCTAGCCTCAAGGCAAACGTGATACATTAAACGGAATGGCAATAACTTCAGCTCCTCACCAACCATAATCTCGAATGACATTGTCCCCCCCCCCCCCCCCCCCGATTTGTTTAAAACAGGAGGCGTACGCCCTTTTTGTGCGACAATTGTGCGGGACATAATTGTAACAGAAAAGGCGTACGCCTCCTGTTTTCAACAAATTAGGGGAGATAACGATGTCATTCGAGATGATGGTTGGTTAGGAGGTGAAGTTACTGTCATTCCGTTTAATGCATTAAGTTTGCCTTGTGGCTATGGTATTAGCATCATTTGAGAACTGAAAACTTCTGTGAGGTATGTTCTTGAGAAGTTGTGGCCCAAGATCTCGAACTTGTCGTTATTCCGTAATCGCCCGTGATTCGCCACAAACTCCTGCCCGAAGGCCAACCGCGACGGTTGTTTGAAAGATCCTGGCCTACCAAAAACAATTCCCACGTGCCGTCGCGACATTTTGAACGCACCGAGTTAACAGAAAAAGTAACGATAACGCTTGTTATGGTGAGAGTTCAAGATTGGGGTCCTGATTGTAGGTCGGGCAACGGGGATTGAGTCTTGGTCACTTTGTTATTCAGGAAGCTGTACAGCTGAAGCGCGGCGTCCTACATGAACTCCCGATTCGACGGTTTGCATAACGGCCGCAATTCGCATTCCACTGCGGCTAGTATCGGTTTGACTTGATCTCTAAGCCAACACGAATCAATCCGTTTTTAATATTACTCGTTGTCTGCGTTCTTGCTCAAGCTGCTCCCGTTATAGAAACCCTGGTCCGCTCAGCACGTTATTTGTTCGGTGCGCATTTACTTTGATAAGTACAAGAAAATAACAGCACTGGTGGCGAAGAAGTCCTAATCCCGTCTCTCGAGCCGGAGGGGGAAAAAATACAAACGTGAAAACGAAAGCATAAGAATAGAAAGAACGCGAATTTCTTTCCAGAAAGGTTATTTACAGACTGTCAAAATCATGTATATGCGCTCCTTTTCAGAATAGTCTCCTTCGAATGCAATGCACTTATTCCACCATCTTGAATCTCCCTGATTCCAATCACAATAATTTTCCCCCTTGCGCGTCCAACCAGCTGTGTGCAGCATTGACGACAACGTCAGTATTGCTATTTATTTTTTATCTCCTAAAAATTATTTCAGGGTTCCAATAAGTGACACTTGGAAGGAGCCAAGTTTGGTTGGCTGGTTTCAAGAAGGAAAAATTATGGAAAGCAGTCAAGTATGACGCAAGAGCTGTACAGTGCTTGACGCAGAACGCCTCGCTCAAATTAACCTAATGTTCTCATCGTGAAAGCTGTATTGTAACGACGAGGAGTATCTTGAAGGAAAATAACTTAAACTTCCTTCTCGTTTACAACGTATTGCTAGCTTCACTTTTGCGTTTGATAGAGTTGGAGTATTAGGTATTTAGTTAGTTAGTTATTTATTTGTAGCTAAGAATGTCAAGGCAAACAGCGCCGTAGGAAGCGGAAGTCATTATCATGTCTGCTGAAGAAATAGGTTTTGCTATTCTGAGAGGAGGAGAGCCGCCATATTTCTTCTGCATACGAGCTCGTTTTGGGTTGGGCGTAAGGTGGTGGACCCAGGGCTGAGCGCGAGACGCAACAGGGTTTAAAAATTATCTTTCTTTGCCAAAAAGGAAAGAAAATGTGAGGAACTTGACTCACAGCTATTGAACATGTTGCCTTTTGCTCAGGATTAACAAACATAGATCGCCGTCTTTCACACACTGTTGTACCGTGTAGTATCGCACGGAATATATCATCGAGGCTCCCACGGCGGGCACTCTTAGAAAAGATAGTGCACATACCTACACTCTAAAAACAGAACTTCACCACATAGCACGCTCTTAGCCAATCACCATCCCGAATGACATCGTTCTGTCCCCCGATTGGTTCAAAACGGGAGGCGTACGCCTTTTTGGAACAGTTATGCAGTTCAAAAAAGAAAAAAAGAAACGTACGCCCCGTGCTTTCCACAAATCGGGAGTGATAAATGTATCATTCTATGCAATGGTTGGCCTTCACCGTGCTATGCGGTGAAGTTCTGTTTTTAGAGTGTAGCCAACCATTCACTCAGAATGACATCATTCGCTCCCCTAATTTGTTGAAAACGGGAGGTGTACGCCTTTTTGGAACACTTATGCAGTTCCAAAAAAGGCGTACGCCCCGTGCTTTCCACAAATCGGGAGTGACAAAGGTATCATTCTATGCAACGGTTGGTCTTCACCGTGCTATGTGGTGAAGTTCTGTTTTCAGAGTGTAGCCAACCATTCACTCAGAATGACATCATTCTCTCCCCTAATTTTTTTGAAAACGGGAGGCGTACGCCTTTTTGGAACACTTATGCAGTTCCAAAAAAAGGCGTACGTCCCGTGCTTTCCACAAATGGGGAGTGATAAAGGTATCATTCTATGCAATGGTTGGTCTTCACCGTGCTATGTGGTGAAGTTCTGTTTTCAGAGTGTAGTGAATCATTCACTCAGAATGACATCATTCTCTCCCCTAATTTTTTGAAAACGGGAGGCGTACGCCTTTTTGTGGCACTCACGCAGTTATGTTAATTGTCACAAAAATGGAGTGCGGCCCGCGATTTCCACAAATCAAGTACGATATGCTGGGCAATGGCTGACCTTCAACGTGCTACGCGGTAAAGTTCTGTGTCACAGTATACTTACGTTCCGTGACAGTTGAACGGCCCACCCTAAAAACAGAACTTCACCACATAACACGCTCGTCACGAATCCTAATTGCGAATGCGATTGTTCACACTTGCGCATAAGTGTCATAAAGAAGGCGTACGCCCCCCGTTTTCAACAAATCAGGGCAGAGAGCAATGTCATTCCGGATGGTGCTTGGCTACACTCTTAAAAATGAGGGATATACTGGCAGGATTGGCTCGCCGTTGTTGGCCACACAGAAGTGGGCGTCGTCACGACTACAGCAAAAAATAAAAAAAAATAAAAAAACGAAAGCCGGATGGAGGATAGAGGGTGAAGTGCGGGAAGGGCGGGATGAAGGGAAAAATGAACTTTACCACATAGCACGCTACTAGCCAACCACCATCCCGAGTGACATCGTTCTTTGCCCTGATTTGCTGAAAACAGCGGCATACGCCATTTTTCGTGGCATAATGTAGTTCATAATTGGCATAAAGATCGCGCACGCCACCCGTTTTCAGGAAATCAAAGAGGAGAATGTTGTCATTCGGGATGATGGTTGACTGCACTCTTAGAAATGAACTTCACCACATAGCACGCTCCTAGCCAACTATCACTTCAAATGATATCGTTATCTGCCCTGATTTGTTGAAAGCGGGAGGCGTACGCATTTTTTGTGACAATTATGAACAGCATAAGTGTCATAAAAATGGCGTACGCCTTCCGTTTTTAACAAATGAGGGCAGATAACGATATCATTCGAGATGAGGGTTGGCTATAGGAGTGTGCTATGCGGTGAATGCACTGGCCCGTTACAGTTGTTAAATTTTTCATTATGCTTAAAGTAGGTCGTCCTCCCGTTATCCAGGAAGTCTGGATGTTGGGGGTGGATGTGCCTAGGGTTGCCACCAGGCCGGTATTATACCGGCACGGCGGGTTATTTGCGCGGTCTGCCGGTTGCCGGTTGGAAGGTAATACCGGCAGCCTTTTGCCGGCATTTGTGGCTCAAGACCTTTCATAGGGGCTTTTACGGGGTTTTCCCTTCAACATTCCACTACAGCTTGAATAAATCTGGAGCACAGACCCAACTCCACAGTCACCAGTCGTTTTCTTAGTTATTCATTATTATGATTATTCATTGTTATTCATTACATCTTGTGTTCGGATGGGACAAGAGCAGTGGTTGTGCAAAGCTGTTATTGGTTGTGTCGAGCCAGCTAGAACGTCCCTCACCCACTTTCCCTTTCCCACGAGCCTTTCCTCCTTTCCATCTATTCCACCTCTTCTCCCCCAGCCGGTATTTTTCACTCCGAAAAGTGGCAACCCTAGATGTGCCTACAGGCCGAGGAGGGTGTCTGGCAGCGCCGCCGGCTGGGGACCGCAGATTTAGGCCTCGAGCCTTCCCCGAAACTCCCGAGTAGAGGAAGCATCGGAAGGGTCGCCTTGCGTTTATCGACTGTCCGGGCTGTGAATTTTCCCCAGTTATGTGTCTGTGACACATGGCCCTGTTGTAGTTTTTGGTCTTGTCCGGTCTGCTTCGCTCATTACTTATTTTACTTATTGTTTTACAACTCCTTCGGCTAGAGAAGTGTCTCATTTCCATGGATTTTTCCCCTCCCTTTCTACAGGTACATATACGTCCTGTTGTATGACTACTCAACCTGATGAAGTGCAGGCTCTCAACGAAAGTATTGCTCATGTTAATTGTAATGAAGTGATCCTACCAGTTTTACCTTCCCTCAGTGTAGTCACAGTTAATAGGACTTTGGCGTTGCTTCCTTTGTATTGTCTTGTTTCTAACCTTATCCATGCGCACGCATAACATTCCCCGTTTCCTCTAAGTGATGTTTTATGCATATTATGCAAACTCTCTCTCATTTAGATATTACGCTACTATTGGTATTTACAATTATTACACGAACGAATGCAACGAACTCGTAACGCTGCTTGCATTTTAAATCATTATCAAGTAGTATTCGAACTGATACGTACAAACTAGTACATTGTCTCTACATCATTCGAATCTTCGGATAACGGGAACAACTTGAAGGAAAACTAAGAACTAACCATCGCCGCGTATCTACTACGCCAGGGTCGAGCCTAATTATTATTCGCACTACTTCGCAAAGCTACGTTGAGGAAACCAGACGAGATCTCGAGAAGCGATAAGCATTCCTCCCGTGGATAGTGCGTGTACAATGTAACCAGGACGAAAGGATGGAAATATGCTTTGAGCGCGTATTCCGCTGCACACTGTGATACATTTGTAACAGTTCCTCTCGCAACCATTATGGGTCTCCCATTTTCCGCCGTAATCGACTCAGGGGCGGTGGAGCAGAGGAAATGAGTTTGAGAAGTTCTCCGTCGCCAACGAGAACGTCCCCCTTCCTTCCTGCTGTCTCGAAAAGACAGAAAGTACTTTTTGTGCTCATCGTTGTTGAGTGGTAATTTAAGGTGTCTTCGACTACTACCATAGCTAATTGTCAGTATCGTTAATTATCGGTTATCAATATATCAGTAATCAGGTATAACATAATGCATATCAGTGTATCAGTTATCGTTAATTATCGATATCGTTATCGTAGATATATTGTTACTAGGGAGTTTTAGTTGATCGGAAGGTGTTCACGTTAACGGTTCCGAAAATATGATAAACCAATCACAATGTTTCTTCGAAGCGGGTGACATCACATTGCTAAGCTTGGATTTTATATCTTCCTTTATCGTATCGTTTGCGATTAGCTGATCACGTTTTCGGAACCGTTACTATGAACACCATGTTTGCTGAACACTCCACCATCTGAACACCGGCTGTACTGTCTGGGAGGTTTCCCGGGGTTTTCCTCAGACGCTTTAAGACAAATGTCGGTACAGTTGCCTGTGAAGTTGGCCCAGGGCGCACGATCCCCCCCCCCCTGCTATAGTCGTGACGTTGCCCACCTGTGCGTGGTCGACTCCGGCAAGTAGTACTATCACCACCGCCACCACCATGAACACACTTCCTATCTACCAGAATTAATTGCCACCGTTAAGAATCCACCGTTTAGAATCCCATATGTTCAAAATCCTAAAACGGGCTAGCGTAACGTTACGTGCGTGCCCAACTGTGGGAAGCCCCCCAACGGTGTGGTGAACTGTCAAAAAACACCTAAGCTAACCTAACCTCTGAAAACTAACCTAACCTAAGCAAAATCTAATAATTTTTGCTGCTCTGATGTAACCGCCTTGCTAAGCCTAACGGTCGCCAAAAACCTGATTTTTATTCATGACACTAACTTCTACTGACGTCAAAATCACGAAATACTGCGAGGTTTGTCAGTAATATGTATTATTCAACACTATTGTTCCGCCATTCTTCATATTAAAGCTTTAATTTAGAAATCTGTGATTTTGAACATCTGGGATTTTAAACGATGGATTCTTAACGGTGGAATATCGTGGCATCCCCCTCGAGGGGCCCCTACACTCTTAAAACCGAGGTGGTTGTGGTGCTGATAGTAACAGCTTGCTGTTCTTTGCCTCACAGCTGTGGGCATGTTCACCTGAACATGATGATAAAATGATGAGAACGACAAGATGAGGGCGTGAACTAGGTAGGCTCGGTGGTTTTTAAACGGAGAATAGTACGGTGGTGGTGGTGCTGGCGGCGAGACCGGCTAGCCGTTGTTGGCCTCACTTATGTGGGCATCGTCACGACTGTAGCCAGATGAGATCAGATGATATGATTTCGGAGGTTGAAATGATGATGGTCGAAAGTTAAGATGTAGACCGGACAATGCTAGGATTGGTGACAAGTCCCGTGGGCAAATAACCCGGCTCTTTGCGTGAGTCCGGATTCCTGGAGGAAGCAGACTAGGCTGCGAGTAAGTGTTCAAAGTCCTGCAAGTTGGTCTGAGTCCATGTTGAAAACGAGCACGCGAAACGAAGACGGACAGCACACACAAGGTGCATAAAGAGGATGTAAAGTCCGATTTAATTCCAAATATGCGTTGATGTCCGCCAATTAGACTCCAGAGACATCGAAATATGCAGCGTCTCTAATAACTTGTGCAATTAGTTCCTCACGTGTTCGATACGTTGGTTGTAGTACGCAACACATCGAATTGTACCGTGATAAGGCTGGTGAAAGGTTTTCGTACAAGCCAGCGCCGTTTTGAATGGTCGCTTTCATCGCGCCCAGACGCTCTGAGCATGCGATGTTTCCTTCGTGTTCCTTACTCCGTAAATCACGGTAGATTCTCTCGAGCGCGGCTGACCTCATCCGCGACACTTCCCTGCAAGAGTAAAAGGGGTAGAATAGTAGAAGATTAAGCGCAATACTCGGGACGCTCCTCACTAAAAATAGGGCGAGTGCAAACAGAATGTCGTGTTCGTCGATTGGATTTCGTCTCCGATCACATTGCCTTTCTGCTTTAATTTTCGTACAACCCGGCTCTATGTGCTAGCTTTTCTTTATGTGTCTATGTGTGGACAAAATTTTGTTGTGACAATCAACCTGTCTCCATAACTATTTTTACATATTTCCCGACATAGATATAGGCCTGATTATGTTGAACTATTTTATGTGGTAACTATGGTGATGCCGTCGTCGACCTTCACGTACGCAGCTCTCTACACCTGATTTTTTTTTTTCTGTTATTGTCCTTTCTTGAAGCTTTAGCCTGCCTAACTCACCAGTAGAGCCCTGATACGAGGGGGCTCTATAAGTTTCCGGCCCGAGGTAGAAAATGCGCGCGAATTTGAAAATGCGATTAAAGATGCGTGGCGCCATCTGTTGGAGGGCCGGAGCACCGCCCTCAACCCTCTCCATGCTTTTGTCGGTTGGAGAGCGGCATTTCAAACAGCAAGGGTGCACTCTTCAGTTAAAATGAAAAAAAAAAATCGAGTACCGCGCTGTGATAAAATTCTTGACAAAAGAGGGACTTTCGCCTAAAGAAATTACAGCGCGACTGGACAACGTGTACGGGGAAGCCTCTCCGTCGTACACAACGGTAAAAGACTGGGCAAAGCAGTTTCGACTGGGGCGAGAGTCCATTGAAGATGATCCACGCGATGGTCGTCCAGTGGAAGTGGTGACACAAGGTGAAGGAAATCTCAGAAAGGCTGGGGCTTTCCAAAATAACCGTTTTTCGCATCATCGGCGAGGGCCTTCACATGAAAAAGGTCAGTGCGAGATGGGTGCCACGACTTCTCTCGTCAGTTCAAAAGCAACAGCGCGTCGTCTGTGCCAAAGAGTTTTTGGAGCTCTGTCAAGAGAACGAAGAAGAAATATTGAAGTCAATTGTCACAGGGGATGAGACTATGGTGCTCTACTATGATCCCCTTTCGAAAAAGAAGTCAATGGAATGGCGCAAACCAGGAGAAGCACCCCCAAGAAAAGCCAAAGTCACACAATTCACAAAGAAGATCATGGCAACAATATTTTGGGATTGTCATGGGATCCTCCTCACCGACTTCAAAGAGAGGAACACCACAGTGAATGAGAGTTATTATGCTTCACTCCTTCACCGACTGCCGGACACCATCAAGGAAAAGGGGCGCGGCAGGTTGAGTCGACGTGTCCGGTTGCTCCAGGACAATGCCCCTGTCCACACGGCTTCTGTTGCCAAGTCTGCACTGAAGGAGTGCGGCTTCGAAGAAATTCACCACCCACCCTACAGTCCAGACTTGGCACTGAGTGGCTACTTCCTGTTCTCAAACTACTAAGAGGGATCTCAGAGGACGGAGATTTCAAAACGATAATGAGGTGCAAGAGGCAGTTTTCCAGCATTTTGCGCACAAAACTTCGGACTATTTTTTCAAGGGTATAAGAATGCTGGTTGGAATGTGTCAAAAGTGCATCGAAGTTAAGGGGGACTATGTCGAAGAAGTGATACACTTGTTGCGTCTCTATGAATATTAAAAGTTGGTCTGGCCGGAAACTTATGGAACCACCCTCGTATTTACACTAAAAAGTACCGAAATAGAGAGGCATTTCAGCCCAAAAAGCACCACCAACAACAACTTTATTTTGACTTTGGAGAGTGGAGAGGTTCATCGCCAGAGGCGATACTCTACCCCATTGTTGGTAAAAAGCACCAAAATGGGCAGTAAAAAGAGAAAAGAGAGGAGAGGTTCTCCTGAGGAGATATGTCGACTTTCTTTTAAAACTCTTCATGATGTTTTGATAATGAGGTGACGCCGGGTTGCGGAATGGTGACGCCTACCAAACGGCAATGGATCAGTGGCCATCCCGAACGGTCATTTCGTTTCCGCGCTGAGCACGGGGTAGATGCAATGGGGTAGAGTATCGCCTCTGGCGATGAAACTCCCCATTCATCATCTTAAAATAAAGTTGTTGCTGTTTTTGCTGTTCGTTTCCACATCACGTTGTTAAACTGGCGAGTAAAAGCGTGACGACGTTAAAATTTCTTTGAGTTTGAGGGAAGGTACAGGACGAGAAGAACACACGACAGACTCGCAGTCTGTCATGTGTTCTTCTCATCCAGCTAGCCTGCCTACTCCTGTTATGGTCATCGAGTAAAAACACAACACACACATACACACGGGGTGATGATGAGATGGGCGATTCCGCGACCGCTATGACGAGTGAAGTTTCTGTCACCTCATTCCGATACATGCACATCGCAATTTTTCCATATGTTCTCTTTCACACTTTATTATAGCCTTCTGTTTCTTGTCTTTCCTTTCCCACATCGCTCGTTGGGACGCAAGTCCGTTCCTTGTCCATAGCACTCCCTGTAACAGAATACGGACTCAACGCGAACGGAGGAGCGGACAGTGACAGCAGTGGACATTTATGGCCGACCGTCTCGGGACGATCCCCCACGCTCGCTCCTCACTGTAAAGCCGTGTATTGTACATACGTGTATCGGGTTTCAGTTCTCTCCCTCTTTGTACAGTCTTTTGTCTTTTTAAATTAAGACAGTTCTAACCCAGACCCCAGCTGGTGAAGACGCTTCTTGCTTCTGTGCTTCGCGATTTAACGAGGCTGCGAGTTTGCAACACATTTCTTGTGCCGCAATCCCAGATATTTCTCCGAACCTCAACGAGCAAGCTTGCTGTCATGGAACGAGGAAAGGAGAAGCGTGCATCGAGAAGACGTCAGGTGGTGAAACTCATCGGCGAAGCATTTACGGTTATCGCTAGCGAGTCGCCGGATCGGATGTTACTTGAGAGTCTTTTAGAACGGCTACGGGTCAGCAACGAAGAGCTCAGACAACTAAATAACGAGTTCCAACAGTACCTAAAGGACGATGACATCGAATCCGAACTGGATACAGCATTAGAGTACGAAGACAACGCAGTGAGTGCCGTGGCTAATTTGCGAACCAAGATCTCCGCACTTGTTGTTACACCAGTCGCAACAACGTCTGCTCATGTGAGTGAGTCGTCGTCACAAGTCAGCGAGAAATCAAAATCCAATGGCATCCGACTTTCCAAGTTGCAACTGGAGAGGTTCCGCGGCGAGCTGTCAATGTGGGGAACCTTCTGGGAGCAGTTTACAGGAGCAATCCATGATAACACCTCACTCTCCAAAGCAAAAAAGTTCTATTACCTACGCTCCTTGCTTGATGGACCTGCAGCGACAGCAATTTCTGGTCTACAAGCAACGGAGGAGTGTACGCGCAGGCCATCGAAGTGCTGACCGAACGTTTTGGTGACAGGAAACGCATCGAAAGGGAACACCTGTCAAAGGTTTAGACACTCCCGTACTTCAAATCATCACGTGATGTGTACGGACTTCGTAAACACTACGACCACGTTCAAACGCACGTTCGAGGATTAAAGGCACTAGGTGTCGCAAGCGAAAGCTACGCATCATTGATGTGTGCAGTCCTACTCCTAAGTTTGCCCACAGATCTTGAACACTTGACTACCGACAAAAGAAGAGACTCATTTTGTACGACACAGTGAATAATCCAGGCAGCATGGAAACATCGTCAGAAGCTGAAGCAGACGGCTCCGGTGAGCTCAAAAGTATCCTTAACTTTGTCAGGATAGAAATCGAGAGCATGGAAGGTGTCAACATGACGGATAAAAGGCAGGACATTAATGACGGACGCAGCAAGGACGCATACAAAGCACTCGTCGCATGTACTCTACCGTGAAATTAGGAAAAGGACTGGAGCATGTGTCTTCTGCCGATCAGGAACTCACACCACAGTGAAGTGCAGCAGTTCAATACCGCTAGACGAACGCAAAAAGAAACTAGCAAAGGAACAGTGCTGCTTCAGACGCACTAAAATCGGACACGATCACGCGAACGTCGTTCCGGAATTGTTTGTGCCACTTGCAATGGGAGACACGCAACTTCCCTATGCGATCCAACTTGGACAAAATCAACTAACAGTAAGGAAGATTCTGCAAGTGACACAAAGAGTACCGCGGAAGCTAACGTGCTATCGGCAAACATGGCTACACCGCAAACGAAAATGAAGTCATGCTCCAAACATTTAGGGCATTTGGAGTCCACGAAGACTGGTGTTCGGAGTTATCGATGAAGGCAGCCAGAGAACCTTCATTCGTGAATATGTCGCTTAACTACCCAAGCTGGACGTAATTGATACGATAACGCTACGTCGGAACACGTTTTTCCAACTCCAAAGCTGCAAACAGCGAAAGGTACAACGTTGTCAAAGTGCGCGTGAAAAGCCAGCACACACTGACCGAAGTAACACTTGAAGCCATAGCAATACCGTTCATATGCAATGATCTGGTTCAAGCAACTGTGGGGAACGAATTTGTAAAAGAAGTTCACGGCGACGGAGCTTTCCTGGCCGACCAGATGCTACCATCAGCATGTCGAACAATCCACGGCATTAGTTTCCTGCTCGGCTCAGATCAAATGTGGAAACTACTTACCGGCCACGTGCTAATATCTGAAATGAAGGACAACCTAGCAGCCATCGAAACTACATTTGGATGGACATTCTAGAGCCCACTATCTATAAAAGCTACCGTGCGGCAAAACGCCAGCCAACGCAAAACGCCAACGTTTGTGTGCTGGGAGTAGACACAGCTGAAATGTGCCTAACGAGGTTTGAGGATCTTGAAGCTGTCGGCATCACAGACGACTCTAAATCTTAAACTGAAATTGGTGCTGAAGTAATGAGACATTTCACGGACAGCCTCAAACGCAACGAAGTCCGTTACATTGTGTCCCTGCCATGTAAAGAACAACACGAGAAACTTCAAGACAATCGGAGCTGGTCACATTGCTGGGATCCACAAACCCTCGCTGACTTGCTAACGCGCGGGACAATGATCGAGAACATATCTAACAGTGATCTGTGGCTCAGGGGACCGGAACGGCTTGCGTCAACGCAGCTCATATTTTCACATGAGACTTTGCAAACGGACGACGCAACATTCGAGGCGATTTACAAAACAGTTGAAGAGGAACGTCAGATCACAAAGCAGTGGCTGTCCACTCCGTCCCTGGGAAAACGTCTCTTCTAGGAAACGAACGAGCCAGCAAGCTACAAAACGTTCATCCGCGTCACCGCATGGGTTCGAAGATTCACGTCGAAGCACCGGAACGCAGCCGGCGACAGGAAAAGAGGCCCTTTGGACACGAGTTAAGCGAGGCTGGAGAGTATTGGCAAAAACGGGCTCAACATGATTTGAACGGGCATATTTTGATGTCATTAAGGTGGTTCGTGAAAATCCCAATGAACAAGTGCAAGACACCGTCACTTGGACTGCGACTCGATGGTAGGCGGCACATTTCATCATGCTGGAAGGGACGGTCATATTCGCTCGTGTACCCTGCGTTTGCCAAGTGGAACCCTGTTGCGCCGTGCAGTACAACATCAGTATCCATTGGAATGCAGGGTTTCTTAACTCCCACACCCCATTTTGCCGGCCGGGAGGATGTAACAGAATACGGACTGAACGCGAACGAAAGAGCGGACAGTGACAGCAGTGAACAATTTATGGCCGACCGTTTCGGGACGATCCCCCACGCTCGCTCCTCACTGTAACGCCGTGTATTGTACATAAGTTTATCGAGTTTCAGTTCTCTGCCTCTTTGTACAGTCTTCGCAACACTCCCAAAGTATTTGGCAAAATGCCCGACGCGAACGGGTATTTAACGAAATGCCTGTGCCGCTTCTCTAGGCATTTAACGAAATTCCTCATCGTTTTTTTTTTTTACATTTTGCTAAATGCCTGACCGAAACGGGCATTTCATGAAATGCCTGGAACCGTTAAGTCATTTAATAAAAGGCTCGGTTTTGCTTTTTGCCTGTAGCATATACATACAAATTATTTCGCTTAGAAATAAATTATCAGTTAAAAATTAATTAAATAGAATTAATTATTAATTAAATAAAAAATTCAGTATTAATCAACGTTTTCGTCTGCGTTTATTCATTCAGGTGAAGCCCCGTTGATCGTCAGAACAAAAACAACCGCAATGCATGAGTTTGAAGCTTGCGCTACGCCAAAGAGAAAGCGCACATTGCCGACCTGAAGTTCGCCTAGCCATCCCACAAAAGAAAGTTAAATGCTGTTGCATGCCCTTGGCAACACGGACGGGAAAACGCGTGAATATTGACGTGGAAATTTTCACCTCAATCTGCAATACAATAGTCGAAGATTATACACGTACGTAGTAATATTGAATATGCAAATGAAAAGTGGGTTGCGCTTCGTTTCCACACTTCTCCGTATTTTTCTTTGTCACCGTGATGCCCTTCTACCCTCCATGCGGAACTCTGCGTCCAAATATATATATATATATATACTACTCGCAAATTTTAAACATCACGTGGACGGCCTCGCAACGTTAGGTATGCGTCTATGTTAAGACCAGGGCGTTGTGGAAGTGGTCACGGCGATACATTCGTCATGTCCCGGTTTTAAGACAGTCCATTGTCTCTATATCCGAGCTACAAAGTGCCACGAACACTTCGCTACACTCGGGACACTGATGGAACGCATTCTTTTGCTCCGCTCACCTCCTTTTTTTCTTCAAACTCCAATTCCCTCGCTGGAGCTCCAAACCGGGTTTCTCTTCCTCCTTTTTGAGCTGGCAGGAAAAACACCTGACCGATTTACGAGAACGTAGCGAGTCGTACGTCCGTAACATGAGGTCTGCAAACTATTAATTTTCGCGAGAAGTGGACGAGGAAAATTGTCTACTCGTATACTGAACATAAGAGCGAAAACAAGAAAACAACACATTCAAGACAACGTCTGTCATTCTTCTTTCAAGAACGACATCACCACCGCCTGTTGCTTTTTTTGTTTCCTTCAACACGGTGCAATTACACGGGAGAGAGCACTGATGCGATTTTATACGTTGTGGAGAGAATGGAATCGCATTACAATGTCATATTCATGAGTATGTATATAAGAATGAGAAAAGTAGTATCTTTTTTTCTTTTTCTACAACGAAAATGACAAAACGGAAAATAGAACCGCTAGTGGTATTGGGATAGATTCACGAAATGTTTCGAAACATTGCGCGTAATTTCTATGATGTTCAATCTGCATAAACGAGATCTCTTGCCGCTCTTAGGCGCAGTATATATATACACAAAAAATATGCGCCATGGAAAGCCGCTGCACCGTACGTGTGTAACTAAGTTATGCAGCGCAACTCGCCTCCGCGTTACAAAGTTTACCCAACCAATAGACTCAGCGAGGGAGTTGATGTGCGATGCAAAGCACGTCATCACTTTTTCGTCCCTCGGTGCTTCCCGAAAAAAAAAAAAAAAAAAACCTCGACGGTACGATCGGGGAAATCGCGTCTGATGTCGGAGTTCAGTTGGGAAGCCTTTGCTTTGTGCATTGACAATCACAGCGGAGTAACACTGGGTAAAAATGCGGTCGGTAAAAAATGGAACCGGGTGAAGCCGGTAAATGCACTTAACATACCGGCAGCTACATGGATAGGCGAAAGGGAGGTGGTGGAGCATTCACAGTTCCGTCGAGTATGAAAAGATAGAGGGCATTTGAATTCGAAGAAGATGCAATTCTTCGGAATGACAAGTGAGAATATGCAATGAAACGCGAGGGGTCCCTATAACGGGTTGTGTCTTCCTTAGAGACTCCTGGAGATTCCGCGAGGCTTTGGGGCGCTGAATTTAGTTTCGTGCCGTTCGTTATGTGAACTGCTTTAATGGGTCGATGACTTCGACTGGGAAGTCGCTGCAGTTCTTGACATTTCTGGAACAGCTGAAGAATCTCTCGCAGATGACGTTGACTGTCGTTGTTTCGTGATGGAGCATGTTTGAGAGCGTTGGGACGAATTTGGTGGAGGTGCCGTAGACGTCGAATGCTGATCGGCGGATTTTCTTGCTTCGGAGGTAAACTCTCTTTGGAATAATTTGAGGTTGGGGAATAGTGGTAGTTTTGTTTTTGTGTCCAAAGGTCCGTGGGACACGGGAAAATTACTGATGAAGCGCACCGGCGACATTCCGCAAGTCGGGCTGACGACCTCTCGTACGCCTTCGAGAGTACTAGAATATACAGGGTGTTTCATCTAAAGTGATAAAACATTCTAAGTGGCGACGTACTCGCCGGAAGATTGTGGGACCTGCGGCAATTACCTTCTGGGAACTTTTGCCGCCATTTAGGAAGGTTTCGGACAATTTTTTTAATTGAGGGAAATTTATTTTTTCAAGTGAACTTGCCAAGTTCACCAAAATTGCCAAGCTCCAAATTGCCAAAAATTGCCAAGTGAAAATTGCCAAGCGAAACTCACTTTTTTTTTCTTTTGACAAATATGAAGTCCTCCACGCATAACCACAGACCCAACAAAAATAATCTAAACAGAAAATCAGAAAAACAGAAATAGTTAAAAAAAAAAAATAGTAGAAATTCGGCTTTAACCCCGCCTGCTTGATTGTGGCAAAGAAGAGCGCACGGAAATTGCGGGAAGACGTGGAAGTGTTCCCGCCTCTTGTTTTACTTTTCTTTCCATTGCTTTGACCTTGATGCTAGTGACAACCGTCTTATCATAAAGAAAACAAAACAAATGAAGGTGGGGACACTTCCTCGTATCTAGATGCACATTTGGCGCTCGCTCCTTTGCGAAAATCAAGCAGGCGGAGCTAAAGCGTAATCCTTACTAATTTTTTTCGACTATTTCGGTTGCGATACTGCGCATAGTTTTTGTTGGGTTTGCGGTTATCCGTGGATGACTTCATATTTCTGTAACCTACAGGGCCACGGCGCATCCCCTACACAAACACCATGCATCCACACACCTGCGGGTATAATGCCTAATAACGGCACGCACATTTAGAAACTATACTAAATTTTACCCGTACTAGACTGTTTAGTGTCTCACATACAGTCATTTTTATTTAGTTTGATGTATGCTGCTGTACTTACTGCACTGCCACGTTTGAATTTCGCCTGGTTCGTGTTTCGTTGAAATCAATACATCAGTGCTGGTATGAGCTGAACAGCAGAAAGTATTTTGTATTTTTTATCTGCTATACGAAGCCACCTCCACTCTCTGTATTGTTTTAAGTTCAGTAAGGTACCCCACACTTAATCAAGTTCGCTGTGTTTTTGGATTTGAAAAATTTGTGCGTGTCTTACATTTAGATGTTTTTCCACCGAGAAATGTAGGAAAAGTACAAAAAAGCAAAATGAAAAAAGACTGTCTTCCTTGCTTTTGGCTAAAGCAATGCTATTTTGTTGCTGTTGTTTAACGTCGAGACGCTGTTTTACGGCGCATTGGAGCATCGGACTTGCTGTAGCTTTTACAGAGATTTAGAGAATCGTAAACGCGCCCCGACTGTGCGAAGCGTGTGATGCGCGCCTAGCGAAGTGTTTTAGTAAAATGGACGCCTACCCATGGTACGATTCCGGTCACACCGACGTGGCCATGGCACACATGAGCGATGGGAGGAAGGAAAGTTTCTTCTACTCCAATAGTCCGAAAGTGCACGAGCAGGCTTCGTATGGAACTTGGACCACCAAACAGCTTAACAGCAATAAGTTCAATGCACACTATATGCACGAGGCAAAAACACTTACACTTGGACCATGAACATCAGGGGGTTTGCAAGGTCCCGGACCTGCCAGTAAACGGTGAGCCCCGCTCAAGGACAGCTTAAAATCATCGGAGTCCGCCTATATAGAACAAAATTGGCCGCTGTCCACAGCAGACATGTTCCAACAGCCACGCTTAACGAAACAGGAAGCTAACCATTTAACTGGACCATTAACTGGGTTGGTCACCTGCAAAACTCCGCCCTGGCTTTAACTCAATCCCGTAATGTCGTCCGCGATTTCGAACTTGTAGTTTCCGTAGTGCTTCGGTTCAAGGGATTACCACGAGCTGACCACAGGGGCATGAGCATGAACAGGTCGCAGGTATCGGGGTCTAGAATGGCCAGTGGGACACGTGGCGGCACATACGCTATTGACATTTGCTTCAACTGGGAAAGACGGAGGTACAGTAATGGTGGTCGATGTTAGCGAACCTTACAGAGGAATTGATTGGAGAAACGTGACATTGCCGTCCGCTGAGCAGTTTTGCTTAATTGTCGTCTCTCTGTCCCCTTCTTTTTTCTCTGTCAAGTACTTCACAAATGAGGGATGAATCATCGACCACCCTAAACGCGATCGCTTGGAATTCGTCAGGTTCCCGAGGCAGTCACCGAGTCTCGTCAGGTGGCCCCTGTCAGGGAGCCGTATGTCCGTAATCCGTATTAGACTGCAACTCAACGCCCTGAGTAGCTGTTTGCGATACAGAGTTGGAATCGGAGGGGTGGGGGGGGGGGGGGGTATATGTTTATTAAGAAGAAAGAAAAGAAAGGAAAGGTTAGCCGGGCAAAGAGCCGGCTTGCAAAGAGGGCTTCTCTATCTCGAATCGGATTCTCTAAAACTGCCTATGAATTCCGCGCTTCCTGTGCGCTGCCGTTGCAACGCTCAAGCGGTTCATTTTATGTTCTAGCGTAAGTTGCACCTACACTGTTACAGAGCTTCCATCAGAAAACGCGGCTCTGAGGTACGAGTTCAGGGGGAAAATTGCTGGCATGTGGTAGCTATATACGCTCGTGTTGTTGAAAGTCATCGTTGCTGACGTTGGAGCCAGAAATTTTCCGTTGCCATGATAAACTGAAATTCCGGAAATTTTGAGCTCACGCTTTTACTGCGCTGCTCATGGGCGGCCGATATCTCGATTGCGCCTGGGTATAAGCAAGACAACTAGCAGCCCGTTTACCCGAAAAGTTCTCCTGGGGCCGCGGGCCAATCGATCACCCCAGCGGTTGGCCATCCAAGCGGTAATACATTTTCCCAAGGATACGGGATGTTATTCTCGACTCCTACTGTGTTTCTGTGATGATGTCGTGACTGAAGTGCAGTTCTGTGGATCGCGCGTTCGTATTCTGCATGTTTGCTTCTGACTGCAGCAGAGGGATCTGCGGAGCAGCATGTCCTCATAGCTGCCACCAACCTGTCCGCGTATTCCCCGTTTCATAACCCCCACCCCGAATTTTTTTGTGGCGCTCTCAACGGTAGACGCCGATATGTAGTCTGACATGCTTCTTCGTTATACATGCAATTCACATTAGACAGCAACAATAACAGATACGTGATGATGATGATGATTTAGTATTAGAGGGTACTGCAGAAAATATGTACACAAAGCAAAACAGTACATCAGAAACACATCGAGACATGAGAAGAAAAAATATGTTTCTCATTTCAATCAAGCGTATGAGAAGCGTGCAATGGACGAAGGTTCCTATAACATGGAGTATTTGCATATCGATCTGTATTCATCTAACAACACAGACAGGTTCGTGCAGGTCCCGCACTTCATGAACTAACACGCCCTCGATCGTTCGAAGAAGGTGCATTTGCTTATTCATGATTCTACACATCCGTTTATGCGAATAACAGCTGCTCGATGTATCAGCGAGGGCACCTTGTGGCTAATCACGCTAATGTATTGTTAAGGACCAGAAAGTCATTTAATAAAACTACCTACGCTAGATCTTGCAGCACCAGATAAAGGAGCAACGGTCAATACCGCTTTACAGTGCTTGTGGCTGACGGAGTCGCTGCCACTGAATACCTCTGCTACGTCTGCATAGCAACGCAGACGCCTGTACTCTCTGCTGTTACATCTTCACAAGTAGTGATGTGTAGGGATCGAAACCGGAACTGAACCGTAACCGAAAACTGCTACAAAAACGTTATTTTTTGCCCAACCGCACCGAACCGAACCGTAAACATTTTTTCTCTCCCCTTGAACGAAACGCAACTGAACCGAAAAAATATGATGCGGTAACCGGTTCGCCAGACGATAAACGCCTATACCTTCCCACTCGACTGCCGCGCACCAGCTCCCTACATCGTTCGGAATCTCGCCGAATTCATAGAGCGGACAAATTGATAAACCAAGAAGTGGTCAGTCCATGCACCTCCAAAAGGTTCACGATTCCCTGTACATAGGGTGAAAGAAGGAAGTCACTGAAAAGGTTAGCCAGCTGTAGGACTCGAACACACCTCTTCTGGATTTCTGGTCCAGGGCTCTTACCAATACCAATCCAGAAGATGTGGGTTCGAGTCCAACAGCTGGCCAACACGACGCAGACGCCTGGTAACTCTGTGAGACTCCCTGTGGGCGTGGCATCCCTTTTCTCAAGGGCGCATCCTCATTGGTTCTGAGGGCGTGACGTTTTCTTGTTTCTTCTCTTTTTTTTTTTTTTTTTCATATAAGGAATTCCCAGTATACCCTGAACATCCGACCTCTCCTCTTGTCGTGTATTCCATGCAAAACACAAAACTACGCCACTATTTCGCGTGGGATTCTCCATACTGTGGTGAGTAGTCCACGAGGAATAAAATAACACTATAGTTTCGAAATCGAGGAACGGATGAGACCGTTCTTTTTAAGGAAAAACCTGCGGGCATAAATATACGCCAACAAGTTTGGAAGGAGGAATGAGGGAAAACGTTCCCGCAGTTATTGAGCACTCACCTTCAAGTTCGTATCCTGGATGAATAATACAAATTAAGTAATTTCCGGTGTGCTCGTGACTAGTTCGTCATTCTGCAATATCATTTCAAACATGATCTGCTGCACGCACAATCCTATGGCGCACTTCGTTAGTCAACAACCGCCTCGTAAACCGGGGTAACTGGGAGGATGGTCGATTCTGAAATGAGTAGATTGAAATGATGAGATTCTCAAATCTGTGAGCTCTGTATGAGTGGTTATTAAGGAGCCCTTTCTTCTTTGCAGCCCCAGACTGTGTCACAAAAGACGAAGACCTGCCCACTGCTTCCGTCCCTTCTTCCCCATATTCCCGACCGCCCTCCTCTTCCTCATCCTCCTCTTCCCCTCCCACTTACACAGCACCTCACCCTGCGGCCTCCTTAGACCTCTTTCGGTCCCCTCCCTCATCCCCGCTCTACCTAGGTTCAGACGCACCACCACCCCTCTTCTCTTTCCCTTACGCTATGCATCACGGCCTCCATTACGATTCTTCGGGAGCTACGAGCCATCTTCGGGAGCCATCTTCGAGCTATTACGCAACTGCGCCACCGCCGCCGCCGGCTTCGTTTTCGTTGCCACCATTTCCACGCCCTATTCCCACCAGTGGAATACACGCCATCGCTGGTGGGGGAACATCGCCGTACGACTCTGTGACACTGGCAGAGAATTCGGTCCCGATGGGGACAGCGGGAAGCCTGCTCTACTCGTGCGACCGAAGGACCCAGCACCATCAGTTCGTTCATCCTGGCATTCAATTGGCCAGCTACGGTCCCGCTTTCGTGTGGAGAGACTAGTGTGTGAAATGAGAACGTGTGGAGAGACTAGTGTGTGACGTTGTCGTTCTAAATAGAAGGAAATAAGACTATTTTTTCGTTAGGCTATGACGACCTTGCTACTGTGCATACTGCGTGGGATCTAGTACTGTTACACATCAAAACTGCCGTGGAATGCATGTGTATTTAACGTTAGCTCGACAAAGCTTTCTGTCAAAGAGGGCTATAACCATACCAGAAGACTGTGGCGAGTTTATATTCATTATGCAAAACTTATTTGACTTGGTTAAGGAAGACCCTCCATCGCAGATCTTTACATGAAGAGGCGCTGACCTCTATGAAGACAACGGTTTAGACAATTAATTACCCCAACGAGGGAAGAACCCACTGTTGCTAGTTGATACGGCGTTAAACATGCATAAAGTGATCTAAGAAATCGTATCTTGCTCAGCAGCAAGCCCTCACATAGGTGCTAATTTACTCCACGTCTGCGGAGATGTGTTGAGATACCTTTGAGACCGTCTGTCTCTGTGCGTGTTTTGTGGAAGGTACGACCCACAACTGGCATCGAATTCCTTTTATGCCATTTTTGATGATATTACGCGGCCCGTTCGTTCATTCTGTACCTAGATCAGTGTACCAGGCGAGAGTGCACCTTAATAGCATGCTTGTACCATTCCGTACCAGCCTTCAATTCCACTATTCCGCATCATTTCCTAAGAAATGCTGATTCGAGAACTCAAAAAGACTGTTGAAGTCGCATTACCGCGCGGGCTGCGCTCAGTATTCTGGGCTCGGAAATTCTCCTTTCAAGCCCAGAAAGGACAGTTTAACCTCATCACAACCTCTGGACTCTTCCCGTCGGAAAATAACGACAATCCGAGCCATATGTAGCGTATGTAGGGAACTGCACTTATCCGATCCATTCTTGTTCAGTGAAATCTCGTTGATCTGATACACACAGCGTGTGATGCTGCACAACGGTAAAGTTGTCGAATGATCACAGCAAGTGTGGATTTACAACAATGTCAAGAGCACAATCATACTGTGTGACAACGCGACATAGAAAGAAAGAGTTTAATGGGACAGAGAGTGTGAAGATCCGGAATACTTCCGCTATTGACACTATAGAGCGGATTTTCGTTTGTGAGTGTGAGTTCTGACGCGATCATCTCGCCTGGGCTAGTTGTGTTTACGTTCGCAGGTGAACAGTAGTAGTTGTTGGAGAGTCAAAATGATGACCCAGTCAACCTTGTTAGGTCGACTCATAGCTGAACAGGTATCAAGTCTAGGCTGACACCTCTTTTAGACGCCCAACAAACTAAACGAAACCAAGTACCAAAACACAATGATCAAACGCATACTTCCCGTTTACGAAACAGACAGCAGCCACTGTACGTGTTACACACTCTAGCCTACACACATGTACGCGTTATTTGAACGAACATAAAACGTATCTAGATGTCACACGTAATCGGCATGCGAAGAAGGCATGTGCAGAAAGAACAGCTACGAAAAAGTAATCTCGTTATGAACACCGCTTATGTAGTAACTTCAGAATGTGCGAGTGTTTGCCGATATACGTCCCGTTGACTGCGGTTATGGTATTATAATATGTAGTGCGTGTGGCGTGTGACGTAACCCGACGTAAAACGCATAGTTCCAGTGTCCTGTCTGTGTCGAGACACGCGTCCGTAGCAGTAGCGCAGTCGAAAAGAAATTCAATTGTTTAAGCCGTGTATGTGCCCATGTTAGTATGTTAAACATACAAAGCAGTGAGAGTGATTTTATGGATTGTGAACTCGTGCTCCCACAGGGTATATTGTTGTAGTAGATTGTGAATTATGCTTTCAATCACGTTGCGTGGCGTACAGTTAGGCGGGGCTGCAGAACACCCTTGGTAGAACGCCCGTATGCTGGACCACATCGATCTGTGTTGAGTAACGTGAATCTGCGCTGAGGAGGTCGTGTTTGTCACTGCTGCCCAAATGTCAAATGAGGGCTTGTACCGAAAGGTGTAGGTCAGTTTGTCTCTCACGTGTGAACTTAACTTAATCATGGTAAAATAGAATTATGGTGATACGATAGATCAACACGGGAGAAAGAAACCGTACGATGACCTCAGCACGCGATGTTCCATAAAGGGGCTATCGCATCCGAAAACGTGTGTATGAGACCGATAAGGTAATGTTTGGCATGACTTCTCGAGCTGCGTTTACATGAATGCGACAAAAGCGTATTGTATCGACTTATCGCAACAAATCCACTACGACAGAGTCGCGTCAACCAATCCTCCGGTCGGTATAGGTGCGAGGAAGGGCGATAACTCGATACCATACGCTTCTGTCGCATTCATAGAAACTCAGCTTCAGCCTACTTGGCCAAATTTCTCTTCCGAATACAGCTTACATGTTTCGTACGAGTTTCAAAGATTCCCGCCTCTGCACCCGAGGAAGCCTCAGCGATAGTAGCATCATGATAGACCAATGGGAGCGCAGCGTAGACGATTGTCTCCGATGTCGTCTGCTTAGCGTTCGCACCGCGATATACCAAGTGAAAAGTTAGCTGTAAGTACGCCGATTTTCGTTTGTGAGTGTGAGTTCTGACGCGATCATCTCGCCTGGTACAGGGTGTTACCATCCTGGCTGTATGAACACGGCTTGCGCTAACCCAGAAACGACATTCCGACATTTCACAAGCCTATGACAGATTTGACGCAACCTAGAGATGCCCTCCCGCCCGCTGTCGCCGAAGGGTGCTCCCTGACAGGACTCGTCCGTGGGACGCTTTTCTCCGATTTCCGGAGAGAGAATTCCTCCATACCCTCAGCATCCGCCATGTGCTCTTGCCGTACGTTCCATGAAATTGCACAGACTCCGCTCCACTAACTCGTGTCGGACAGTCGACGTTATTGTCGGTGATGAACGAGGAGTAAAACAGCGCTGTAGTATTGGAATCGATCGGGAGTTATGGGATAGTCCCTTCAAAGGGATGGCCGCCTTCGTACCCATCGGTTCTGAAACTATAGCGGGATTTTACTGTCGCTGATCACTGACGCTGTTGCAGAACTCTCACGCGAATTACTGCCGTAGTTTATGTGCATTTTGGAGAAATACGCCGTAAGAGCAGACGCCGTATGAGCAGACGCCGGATGTTCAGAGCATGGCGGAAGTCCCTCTCTGGGAATATGAGAAAACGTCAGAATGACACCGACCAGTAAGGTAAGGTCTTTGACGACCCCGAGCCGCTCACTTGAGCTGTGCGCCTCATCCCAAGCCTCGAGAGAGCCCAGCTGGCGAACTCGAGAACAATGTCAATCGTCTGCGCGCTGCCCTGTGATTCGTCCTTGAAGCCTACGTCACAATAGTGTTTCTTCCTTAGCTGCAGATGTAATGCTAATTAATGAAGGTCGTTTCTTTAATGCCGAAGCTCTTTTCGGCAGACAAGACTGGCCAAATAGAGTGTCGAGCGATGTCATACTTTGTGGTATTCGTTTCATACACACATTTACACTATTGAAACAGGGTGAATTCAGGGTCATGCCAAATTTCGAAAATGTAGCATAATGTCATGTATTAGATTGACTCATTACGCCTAGTACTATCTTCTCAATATTATAGCGCGTCCTTTAAGACAGCATCCGCGGTTCTTTGTGATGCTAATAGCTGCAGGCGGCAGATTGATTTGGTTCTCCGAGCGATGTGCGAGACACAACATTGTATCCCCAGTGACAGCCCAGTTGTATATTAGCTCTGTTTGTATCTTTGGAACTGCACACAATTACTGTCTGTTAACGTGTTGATGTGTAATACGCTAGTAGTGAGTGATCGAAGACCTTTTGTTGATTTACATTGCTGTGATACACGTGATATTACGGAGCTGACGTTTTACCTATCTCCGCACTGTGTGAAGTGGCCTGTTGCGCTTGGAGATGCCGTTGGCGACAGTCGATGGAAACGCATATATTGTGATATGTACAGGACAGTCTTTTACGCATGGATATATATGACGGCGTGTTCGCTGTCATTTTGGCTTTGGCGCTCAGCTCCAGTTACAAAGGAATAGGTCTGTACTCTACTGTAGGGAAATGTGTGATATGCAGAGCTTGTATTTTGTCTAATGATTCCGATGAGTAATAAAGGGTGCGAGAGCAACGATGAAGCTGTTGTGCTGTTCGATTCGTGTACCAACAACCAAATCTGAATTTTCCTCAGACACTTTAAGACAAAATGTCGGTGCAGTTCCCTATGAAGTCGGCCCAGGACGCACGATTCCCCCTCCCCGAGCAACATGCCGCCACACCGGCAGGCAGACCGCTCGGGAATTGCACGCCATCACCACCAACAACCCCCGCTGGAATCGTTTTTGGAAGTGTAGAATTTATCCGCATGACGTCACTTCTGTGAGACTGCCGCAGTCGTTATAGTATATAACGTATATATTATATATATTATATATATTATATATATTATATATTATATATATAGTATATAGTATATAGCAGTCAACTTAAGAAGGAAAAGAGATCTAGTCCGTGAACAACATACGCCGTTGGATACAAGGAGAAGCAATAGCGCGCCAGGAGGAATACTGCAGCACCACAGTGCTCCATCGCTTTTCGTCGCAGCGTAGTGTCATGCGCCCAATCTTAACAGCAAATACGGAAGTAAAGTGAGTATGATGGGTTACATTCTCTGGCGCAAGCTGGGAGGATGGCCTCTCTGTGTCCAGCAACGGCGTAGTAATAGTTTGGGAGCTGCCGGACTAGATTTATTCTCCATCTTAAGTTGAACACGACTATAGTAGATTTCCTGCCACAGTGTAAAGGTACTCCGGTCCTCACCGTCCTAACGGTCAGCCTCCCGCCATTCACAGTTCATTTGGTGCGTCCAAGTTCTCGTAGTATGGGAATATCACTTGTCCATTGCCTCTGTAATTTTCACATTGTCGAAGTTAGTAGTCGACTGAATGGCATGTAGCAGCCACCGAAGAAGAAGAAGAAAAAGCAAGGCTATTCAGGACCTAGTTCACGGCGACGCCATCGCCTTTCGGCGCTAGTGCCGATTAGATGAGTGACGTCAACGAATAAATCTGAATCAGAGACGCGATAGGTTGATGCTAAAATGAAAGCTACATGCGAAGGGTGAGCTATACTTTAAGAAGATATACAGTGTGATCTTTTTTAATAGAAATAGAAGTTTATATAAAAAGGGGGCTCTCAATGCTACATGGATGGCCTCATCGCCATATGTTTCTTCAGCTTGGCGTCTCAAGTAACACGCCAATATTGGTCCAATATATGCTGCCCATATTGGCAAGCCCATTTTGCGCCAATATTGCCAATATTTCTGTGATAACGCCAACGGGGAGTCCGTGTAATAATAAAGCATTATCCGGTTTAATACCCACTACTGATCCCATAGGGCCCTGCGTCTTCAGACGGCGCCATGATTGAGACTGTCAGCGCCATCTATCCGTTGCACGGACTACTACTGTTGTAAATAAATGACGTCACATACGACGTCAGCAGCATGAATAATAAGCACAGCATAATTAGCCATGGCACGTTTGCATCCGCGTACTTCGTTTCCATTGTATACCCTTCCCCTTTTCCTTACCGAACCGTACCAGTCACCCAGGACAGCTATACCAGACGAGAACAGATAAGAATAAATCACATCAGGTTTAATAACATATATCAGTTCGAAATACATAGAACTATCACAGGTTTTGACGAAGGGTACGTGATAACCACAAATAAACGGGAAGTTTCACTTAATGTCCATTCCTAACCTAGACCGTACGAACACGTTGTACACCTAGAACGTACACGTAGTGATCAGCTGTTTGTATTTCTTCAACGAGTGGTCGTAATGGGTCCGTTGCAAAAAACACTCACGCTATCATGACCGGTATTGCCATGACGTAACCTTTTTTCTCTCGGGGCCAGCAACACGGGATGCATAGCATTCATCTGTTCACACGTGTTAATCTTTGCCTACAGCTTCGAAATGTGAACGTCGTTTCCTGCTTCATCCAAAAGGTGTACAAACTCCGCATTACAATGCACGGGCACACGGCACGGATAAAAGAATGCACGGACAAACGAGCGTACCGCTACACATGCGCAGTGGAGCAGGATACAGAAACGTACTCAGGTGGTAGATGATTTCGTATATGTGTACTAGTGGGGCAACAGATAGGTTTTCCTATTCACACCAATGGTGTGCATAGTTCACTTTGGTTAATTTGCATGGTTAACTTTGGACCCAGATCAAGGGTTAATAATAATTTAAGTCAGCCCTGAAGTCCTTCTTTACAAATGTTAGTTGGTGACGTGATAATGAATCAGTTACAAGTACTCCGTTTAGCAAAACAGAGTTAATTAAGTGCTAAATCCCAATCTTGGTTCAAATATTAATTGACATTTGGAAACGTGGTCACTAAGAAGTATACTAAAAGGTTATGAACACAGTTCAGCTGAATGACACTGATGAAAATTATCTTACTTACTCCTTACATATACGATTGAGACATGAGTATAACCTACAAATACATCTATGCCCACAGGTTACTTAACCCTCCAGGAACAAACTAGGAATTATAATATGGTGTGACAGCAGAGAAAAAGCAATGAGAAAAACTTGCAGCAAGCACGAAATGAAAATATGCTGACATCAACATTTCTACAAGTCTGCGCACTGATGGGAAAGCATCCCTAATTGCATGCATGACGCAGATCGAGATCCAGTGGAGTACTTTCTATTGTATTTTCTCGGAGCACCCCATATTCTTCTCGTGAATGGAAGACAGGTGGTATAACGGAATTTCCTGCAGAAATAAGGGTTTTCCGTCCAGTTTGCCGTTCAAGTAGCGCGCAAAGACCACACGGCGCTGCCGTGTATGTTGCCATGCTCTTCGGTTTCTCGGTTGTATGTAAAAGACACTTGCAGTACTTCGTTGTCCAGGCACAGTATTTCGAGATGTTCGTTAGTTCTGATGCAATTGTCTGTCTGCCTTCCACGCGCATTCTCTACCCCTCGGCAGCAGAAACCGTAGTATCCATCCGTAGTATCTGTCGGTTTGCATTTCACACATGAACACCTGCACGACGAAAGAACAGCGCTTGTTTCGGCATACACAAGTGCTTGTCCCTGATGCATGGAAATTTCACAAAGCAGTCCATGTTCACGGCACGGTGAGCTACTGCTGAGGACTGCCCACTGCCATTTTCGTTTTCGCCGGAATAGCGCCCGGAAGTGCGCGTATTACATGCGTCCTCGACAGATGGCGCGGGGTCATGCAATTGTTGACAGACTGCTCGGTTTTCTACTAGGTTCCTGGACATGCAATTATGGAAAATTCGATTACAGAAAAACTACAACGATTTCAGCGGAGTTCTTTGATACTTGAACTTTTGAAGGTTCAAGCTTTTCGCTGAACATAAAGTTTCGATTGGTTGATATTCACTTTTTGGGCCCTTTAAACCTAGGACTGCGACGAAACTTCCCATGGTTATTTTTGGTGGCCGCCGTCGACAGAGTCATTTTGGGAGCAGATTTTCTCCATCACTTCCGCCGTACGGTCGAAGTCGCTCGCAAGAGACTCGTGGACACGTCCACCTCCCTCTCCGTTCCAGCAGCCTCGGCTAACGACCTTCCCCCTCCGGCCGGCTCAACCATCTCTGCACTTATGTCACCTTAAGCGGCCATCCTGTACGACTTTCCTAGCCTCACTCGTGCACTGGCCCGTGACGCATGATGTCGTGCACTATATCAACACCACTGGTGCACCCGTCTTCGCGCGCCCGTGTCGCTTGGCGCCCGAAAAGCTCAAGATAGCTCGCGCTGAGTTCGACCACATGTTCTCCATTGGTGTCGCCCGTCCCTCTTCTAGCAACTGGTCATCCGCACTTCACATGGCGCCTAAGAAGACAGGGGACTGGCGCCCATGTGGCGACTTTCGTGCATTGAACCTGGTCACAACACCCGACAGGTATCCCCTTCCCAGGCTTCAAGATATCACCAGCAACCTGCACGGCGCCAAAATCTTCAGCAAAATAGATCTAATGAAAGAGTACCACCAGATTCCCGTCGCTCCAGAGGACATCAACAAGACAGCTATTACGACACCGTTTGGACTGTTTGAGTTTCCGCGCATGACCTTCGGCTTACGAAATGCGGCTCAAACGTTCCAACGTTTCATCGATTGCATCGTCCGAGGGCTTCCTTTTGTTTTCGCTTATATAGATGATATTTTGGTCGCAAGCTCCTCACCTGAACAACACGAACGCCACCTTCGCCTGCTTTTCCAGCGCCTGGCTGACCACGGCATCGTCGTGAACGTGGCAAAGTGTGAATTCGGTGTCCCCTCCTCTGAGTTCTTAGGCCACCGAGACACTTCTGTAGGCATTGCCCCCTGGAAGGCAATGTCGAGGTCATAACCAACTTCCCCCGTCAGGAGTTTCTCCGACAACTGCGCTGCTTTATAAATTTTTACCGGCGTTTTATCCCGCACTGCGCGGAGACCCTACGTCCGCTTGAAGAACTGCACGTCGGCGGGAAATCTAACACGTCTCTTTCACCGTGGAGCCCGACAACCGAAGCCGCGTTCAGCAAGATCAAAGGCGACCTCGCCCAGTCGACGCTACAGTATCACCCGCAGCATAACGCCCAACAATACTCATGGTCGGCGCGTCTAATGTTGCCGCCAGGGCAGTCCTCCAACAGCAGATCGACGGCGATTGGCGGCTCACGGCTTTCTTCTCCAACGCCCTCCAACCTCCAGAGAGAAACTACAGCACTTTTGGCCGTGAACTGCTGTCTGCCTACCTTGCCGTCCGGCATTTCCGGCATTTCTTGTAAGGCCGTCGCTTTACCATCCTTTCTGACCACAAGCCCTTGACTCATGCCTTCCGTTCCGCCAGCAGTCGGTACTCTCCCCGAAATCCGCCATCTCTCCTACATCGCGGAGTTTTCCACAGACATCCAGCACGTCCGTGAGGCGGAGAACTCTACGGCCGACGCATTGAGCAGGATTGCGCACCTGAACGCCATCGACCCCCAGCTCTCCCCTGAGCGCATCGCCCTGGCCCAGACCTCCGATGCCGAGCTCACTTCCGCTTCCAACATCACCTCTCTGAAGCTTACCGACGTCGCCATTCCCGACTCTGCGCTGACGTTGTGTTGCGATACGTCCGGGGCCCAGCCCAGGCCTGTCGTTCCAGCCGGTTTTCGCCGAGCGGTTTTCAATTCCCTGCACGACCTTGCGCATCCCGGCGCTCGCGCGTCCCAGCATATGATCAGCGCGCGTTATGTCTGGCCCTCGATACGTGCCGACGTTCGGGCTTGGGTCCGCGCCTGCCTGCCCTGTCAACGATCAAAGCTGTACCGCCACACGATAGCCCCCCGCCCCCCATGGCCAGTTTGTCCTTCCCGACACTCGCTTCGACGTGGTGCATCTGGACATAGTGGGCGTCTTGCCTCCGTCATCCGGTTTTCGGTACATACTGACAGCAATCGACCGGTTCACCCGTTGGCCCGAGGCGGTGCCCATGCCCGACATGACTGCCGAAACTGTCGCCGCTACCTTCCTGTCGGCATGGATCTCCCGATTCGGCGTTCCGTCTCAGGTCACTACTGACCGCGGCACACAGTTTGAAAGTGCCCTCTTCTCCGCCTTCACCAACTTGCTCGGAAGTGCCCGAGTGCGGACGACATCATACCATCCTGCATCCAACGGCATTGTCGAGCGCATGTACCGTCATTTAAAAGCTGCACTCATTGCTCACGAAGACCGAACGCACAGGTCGGCCCACCTGCCCATCGTCCATCTTGGACTCCGTGGCGCCCTCAAGCCTGACTTTGGCGACCCCGCAGAGCTGGTCTACGGCAGAGCCCTGCGCCTGGCCGGATAATTTTTCGCCTCCTCTTCACCCCAGTGTAACGCACGAGACTTTGTGCGGCACCTTCACGACTTTTTCATCTCCGTTCGCCCCGTCCGGCCTCGCCCATCCTCGTCATACAGGCCCTACGTTCCACAAGACCTCCACAGCGCCACCCACGTTTTCGTTCGCACTGACGCTATACGGAAATCCCTGACACCGCCTTATTCCGGTCCTCATCCTGTACTTGGTCGCGCCGGCAAGAACTACCGCGTCAACCTCAACGGGACTCACGACACTGTGAGTGTCGACCGTCTGAAGCCGGCCTACGTTGAAGCTTGCCCGCCAGTCGTCGCGGGTCTCCCCGACATTACTCCTCCGTCCCACCAGCCTGCAGCCAAGACCGTTACATGGTCGCACAGTTTAGCACTGTCTCCAGCGGGGGGGCCATGTAGCAAACGACGCGCCGCTCCGCGACGCAGACGAAGCCAGCACCTGCGTCAAGCCCCTCTCGCGCCCGGGTGCCTGCGATTCCCATTCCTTCCTTCCTGGTAGTTGGTGGCAAACGGCCACAATATTAAAGCGGTCTTGTTCTTCGCGCCTGGTCTGTCCATCAACTACACATTCATGACGAACTCCAGGACGCGTCACACAGTATAATACAAATATATACATATACGTGTGGATGGGCCGGAACACGTGCTGTACGTTTCCCCATATACGTCACGAGGATCGTAAATAAGGAAAGACGATACGGCTTTCAGGGAACACTGTCCCATACTCACCACGGTCGTTATTTCGAGTTAACCAGTGCCTCGTCTCGTTTTCGTGTGCGATAAAACGAGGGCTGAATCCGCGGAGGATTCCCGGAATCCGGAGCTCGTCGCTGATGACTGACATAAGGGTGGCCGAGGGGACCAGCCACGCAAGCCAGTGGAATGACACCTGTCGGTTTGTTTGACCGCCGCAGCTGCAGTCTACGCGGTAGGGCATCAGAAACTAACACCTCCCCCACAAAATGTGTTGCATTGGCCTCTGGAAACTACAACACACAACACCAAAAGTTTCTGCAAATGATGCACTTTGCACTTGTAAATTATGCACTTGACAAGTTATACACAATAGTACCAATGCTGTACAAATCTCAGCCACATATCAACATTTTTTGCACAGTCTGTTACATACAGGAAAGGCCCTTTATACGACACTCATTAGGAACCCACGAAGTCTGTATGTGGCCAAACTGACACAACTAAAAAATCCAAGCGCGACAGGCGTCCGTTGCCAAACTCATGCCTTAGTCGTGGGTCAGGTGACGCCAGTTCCGAGATGCTGGCCGCCTTCTTCTGTCAGTGCTATCAGCCCATTGTATTGGTGGCCCTTATCTAAGTTCGCTCCCGGCGTGAAGCGTACATGACGCCGTACCGTCCTTTTGCGGTCATGCCTTCCGACATTATGTGATCTTGTGTGGTCAATAAACACATCTTGGCATTCCGACATTAATTTGTCGGTCTCTCTGTTCTGCTCCTCATTAAGTTGCTGTCCAGCATATTCTACTATCCTAGAGTGGTCTTGCAGACTTGGAACTGGAGTGATACGTATTTTCCCGAATTCGGCGTCTTCATCGAAGACAATGCAGGCTGTTTCAATGCGGTCTGCACAACTTCCAAGCTCTGCCTTTAGTTCTGCCAAGATGCCTTTAGTTGCTTATCATCTCTGTTTTCCGTCACGCATTTACTTGACTCCACAGCCCTCATTTCGGGATTGAGATCGACATCGCTGGTCACTACATCAGTCCATGCAGTTCAGCTTTGATGTACTCCTCCATCTTCCTTATATACACCTAAGATGTCCTCTTATCCTAGCTCTGGAGTCACTAGTTGCCTCACGTCTTCTAGTTCCCTCGCTTCTGTATCGAGCTTTCGGCATTCCATTTCTAGAGCTTCATGATCATAAGGCGTCAGTAGCACGTCTATTCCTTCGGCTAGCTCATCAGTTACGGCACACTGAGTTAGTACCTGTTGTCTCCAGCCATCCCTTGTTTCTATCTCTAGCGGAACTTCCATCAGCTGTGCACGGATAATGTGTCCAAAGGCACTTCTCAGCCTTATCTCGCCACTTGCTCTTTCATCTTTGGGGCACGAAACAATGCTCCTCATTAGCACTGTTATATCTGTTCCTGAGTCAAGTCAGGCCGCCGTAAGATTGTCTCCTACTCTAACACGCATTAAGTCTGCGATCACTTCTTTGCCTCTTTCTATCACCGGACTCATCGCGGCTCCTGGCAATACTGCAACTCTAGCAATTAGCTTAGACATTTCCCTTTCCCGATTTCGTGATTCATCAAATTTCTTCTCTGTTTCACTTGTAGATGTCTGAAGGAAGCCCCTCGCATAGTGACCTTCTTCTCTGCATCGGAAACAACGGACCACACGACCTGACATTTCGCGTGTCGGCGTTGATACCCGGCTGCCAGCATTGTTTTTCCCTGGGACAATCTTCTCGCTTGGTTCAGGCGGCCGCCATTGAATCGCCGGTGCTACCGTTCTACGCTGCTTCGCTCCTCTTTTAGGTTCTTCGAAGTTTTCAGCCATTTTGACGACTGTATTGGGTCTGTGCCATTTTCCCGTTTCTGCGAGCGTTACGTGCGACCGCGTTTCATCCGGTATTACACACGCAAATCTGTCGACCAGAACTAGATCTCTCAAGTCATCCAGTGTCTTTACATTACGACTCGCTGTGTAATAGTCAAAGAGAGCTGTCATTCTCGTCAGAAACTGGCCGCACAACTCCGAGTCACCTTTTCTCGCTTGATAGAAGTGTCTCTTATATTCGGCCGGCGTTAAACGCAGTTCGGCTACCACTTTCTCTTTTACTTCGGGGTACGAAAAGATCATCTCATTGCCATGCCGCGCAATCACCGCCCTAATTTTTTCATTGAGGTACGCCAACAATGCCGTGCCGTGTATATCTTCCGGCACACCAAAGTTTTTGAACACTGTTTCGAGGCTAACGAACCACTCAGATACTAGAGCTTCTGATTCGGGCATCGCTGTCAAAACCCCACGTAGATCTCTGGCATATTCGCACACTCTACTCCTATGTTCCGTGTTAGGCCTATGGGCCTGTTGCTCTGGGCCAGGTGGCGCGAGTGAGCAGCAACATCAGCGTCCCAAATCATGCAACACTCCCCAGTTTAGTAGACGACGCGGCACTTTCAAGTACACGGTTTCGAGTTGTTCGCGCTTTTCAAGAAGCACCGCTTTTTCTGTTGATTTCCTACAGGTTCTGTAGCTTCTTTGGCACCATACCGTTTGACACACCATGCAAAACCCGCTGATGGAACTCCTTACTGTTGTGATCCGCGGCCGTTTGGGCCCGAAATGGCGCTGTGCAAACTTCACTGCAACAGCCCTATAGACGCTGCCGCCTCCCGCATGAACCTGCGCGAGCTTTATGCGTGGTTCACACTACAACTTCTCTCCGTTGCGGTTACGGTGCGGATCCAGTGCGGAGGCGACTGTCGTACGACACGCTGTTCAGACATATGCGTTCTTGATACGTCAAACGCTTGTGGTTGACCAATCACGTCTCCACTCCACCACGTCTCCATTCCACAGGCAGCCATGAACGGGCAACGTGATGTGGTCGGCGAAACTTTGAATCTCTGAATGAATCTCTGTACTCGGCTCGGCGTGGGTCGTAGAGCCACGGGTATTTCTCGACCTCTGAAATTAGAGCTTCTTGTTTTGCCAACGTGCTTTCACCGGAGGCAGCCATGTTGGAAAAGCACGCGACAGCACAGCAGTGATGCGCTTGCGCGGAGCGCGTTCGCTCATTGGTCAGCTGCATCTCCGCAGGTAGCCCGTACCGCATGGACTTCGGTCGAGCTCAACTCTTGCGGTGCGTGTGCTTTTCGGAGTGTCGTGCTTCGTTGTCATGACAATCGTGTCGCGCCGCATCCGTAACGCATGAAAATGCAACAGTGTGAACCAGGCATTATCCTTTCAATTTCTAGCTGAAGTCGTAGCTTTTCGATTTCTCTGTCGCTACTTCCTCCGGAGCTATCCTCATTCGTTACACGCTCGACATTTTGAGCATCGCCAACATGGTCGCCCTCATCTGTATCTGAATTACTTTCTTTGCACCTAGCCTCGTCACTACCGACATGGTGAATTTCTAATAAGGATATCGCAAAGGGACACAGACACAGTTTCCCCCGTTGACTTCAGCAGCGCAACGTTGATCCCTTTTCACTTCAAGGATGGGCACTGTATAATTGTCCCTTGGCTACTTGTTAGTAAATCAGGGTCATCCTCTTCAGCGTCGCTCCGTCGCGTCTTTCCATAGACGATGGTGGGCCTCTCCTTCCGCTACCGTGCAGCGCTGCTATATGTTGCTCTATCTCTGCTTCAGGGACCCCACGATGAGCTGAGACACCTCCGACACTTTGCGCCTATAGGCCTGCAAAGTCTCTCCTTCCGATGCCACTTCACCGTGATATTCGATGGTGGACCTCTCCCGAAGATGCCGTCCCACCTGCTGGCTATCGCGATGTCCGAAGATATTTCTTCTCCAGCCGCTCCTATGTGATGGCTGTTTCTGAACTTTGGCGCTTCCCAGTCCTGGCCAACTTCTGCTGTCCTTGCTGTCGACGCTGCTCCTATCCTGTCGACTGTGCCAGTTAAAATTCCCACAACGAGTTGTGGTAGTGGTGATGGAATGGTGGTCAGGTGCAGCCGCAAGTCCGTCGCGGAGTGGCAAGAAAGCAGGCCTGGCCCAGGCGTGGAGACTACGATCTTTATTCCATAGCACTCCCAATCCAAAGACTCCTCAACCAATATGGCGGTTCCCTATATACATCTTCCTCTTCCCACTCTCCCATAGGACACCCAGTCACGTGCAAAGGGGAATTCCACGAACTGTACACTCATGACGAACTCCAGGACGCGTCACACACTATAATACAAATATATACATATGCGTGTGGATAGGCCAGAACACGTGCTGTATGATCCCCCACATACGTAACGAGGGCCGTAAGTAAGGAAAGACGATACGGCTCTCAGGGAACAGCGTCCCATACTCACCACGGTCGTTATTTCGAGTTAGCCAGTGCCTCGTCTCGTTTTCGTGTGTGATCAAACTAAGGCTGCGTCCGCGGAGGATTCCCGGAATCCGGAGCCCGTCGCCGATGACAGACCTAGGGGTGGCCGAGGGGACCAGCCGCCGAAGCCAGTGGAATGACCCCTGCCGGTTTGTTTGACCGCTGCAGCTGCAGTCTACCTGGTAGGGCGTCAGAAACTAACACAGTCATTATTCAAAGGCACTTTTTTTTTCTTCAAGAAATCGCGAACCGCGCACGTACTGTGATGCGTCCATCGCAAAAATTTGCTACGCAGCCGGAACTTAAACGAAGCGCATCAGGAGAGCAGGAAGAGATACGTCCCTCGCGTCGGGTAGCGTGTCTGGGCCGCAAACAGGTGGCCTGCAGATCAGTGCCTACTCCAGTCAGCACCAGTGCTCCAAAGCACGTGGCCCTCCGACGTGAAATGTGCGTTGCCCCACAAAGCGCCCGTGGTGTCGGCTTATTTGCGTATACTATATGGCAAAATTTGGTGACGGGTATTTGGTTCGTACGTTCTCGTTCCAGGAATTAAAAAAATATTGTTGCATTGAATAAACTCCAAATCTGCACATTACCACGAAAACATGTAATTGAAAGTTAATTAACTGATTTAATTAATTACCCAACAGACCACAACAGTTACACGTCCTGTAATGTCCGCCGAGGTGTAACGTACAGCGAGGAACCATCCGTAACATTTAGCCCCTCCTTTTCTTTTTTTTTTTTTTTTTGTTATAGCATTATGTTTCGATTTAAAAATATTACCCTGTATTTTGTTCAGGATGCTTGTTTTCAAAATGACCAGTTTTAATTAAGGTACGGATTCCTTCGGATGTCAGATGCATGGTGCTGTATTCTGTTGTAGGTATGTATTTTTGTGCCTACGCATAAGGGAAACGGATTCCGAGGGAGGCCCAAGACAGAACGCTACACGTGCAACTGGATCGACGGAAAAACAGAGATATTCGAATAGTATATAAAAGGGACTAAGCAGAAACGGAAACGGAAACATGCGAAAATTGCTGTTTAAAATCACCAACACAACGACTTTCTAGCGTTAGATTACATAACTGGATGAAAAAAAAAAATTGCTGTGGAGAATATCAGAGACTCTTTGCCAGCTGTTTCACATCGAGGAAGGACCTTTAGAACACGGCAGAGTGACCAGCGGCAGAAGACCAGAGGAAACGTACAATGCGGCGGGATAGCTATGAAACTTTCTAAATTTGGGAATTACATTTGGTATACGTATCGAATAATAAGGTACTTCATCCTTATGAAAAAGTGTATTGTTACTATATAAAATGTCTATCGACATTCGTCAATACTTGTACGAAGGAATTCGATGAAGAGTTTATAAACGCTGCATGAGCTTCCTGTAGAAAGTGTGTTGGGAATTGGCCACTGATTTCTTACTGAGCCCGTATCGTAGAAAAGCTATAAGTAAATGGTTGTTCAACCTCTATAAACCATCAACACGAAGCTTTCATAAAATTAATAAGAAATTTATAGCCCCCGTATGAATTTCCTGTAGAAGGTCTGTTGGGTGGCCACAATTCGCGTTTTTCGCCAAATCGACGCCGCACAGCGGTGAAACTCGGGACTAGCCAATCCACGTACACACGGGCGACCCCGCGTTCACTTGCGGAGAACTTGCTGCTTTTCGCATTGGTCGCTCAGCTGCACCTGTATTTTGCTGTTGAAATCATGGATGAAGGAAACAGTGCAGACAACGACCAGCAAACAAAACCAAACGACTTTTGTTCTGTGCCACAATGCGACTATGCGCGCCGAGAGGACAGCAGTTTGTCTTTCCACGTTCTCTTCTTTTCACACATTGAATACCGCCTACTTTGGCGCATCCTCGGAAGAGGTGGATTGAGCGACGCAAAATCAGGAAACATGTTACATCAGCAATGCTTATGTGTGTATGGCAGAGCTCTTGGAGCGGTACTGCCTACATATCTGATGAACGTTCTTTTTACTATTTTTTTTTCTGAAGCACACTTCTGTGCAACTCACGTCAGGAAGGGAAGCAAAACATACTCTAGGAAAAACAGAACAATATTTTTCAAACTTGAGTAGACATTATGTGCAATAAAGCGCGAGGAATAGCGCGAAAACGTATACCAAGTCAGTTTTGTAACTGTGCATTTGAACCAGCGCGTCAAATAACTTGGGAAAGAATGCAGAAAGAATGCGACGTTTCGTTAAGGTTTCCCAAAAGCATGCGCACCAGTGACACACGGATATGGCAACATTACCCTGTAAATTCTAAACTACATTCGTACACGCGCTACACACTTAGAAGATCTTATCTGTAAGAGAGCATCAGCACAGATATCCTGTGCTTGCATGTATCTGACATTCCTGCAGCACAGGACACTCGCTGATTGCTATTTCGGCCTCGCAACCGGTAAACGTGAAATTCACCTTTACGAAGTATAGTTGATCAAACACGCCGGAACTTCGTAAATAATACGCGACAACTATAGCCTTCTCTTTGGACAACTCGGTGACGCCTGCCAGAAGTATATGAGGAGCGTTTAATACTCGTTCGCCTTCAACGCATCGAGAATCAACATTGCAGTTCAGAAATGTCAAAATCGAAACTAAGTGACAACCTGGATACGTCCGGCATGTTGGAGTTAAGATGCGCCACCTACAGGTCGCGCAAAACGCGAACTCTGACGGTGCGGGGATTCGAACCCGCTTCAACTCTCAGTCGCGGCTTGGAAAGCGACCATCCTAACCACTATGCCACGGAAGCTGGTTTGCAAAACGGGTTTGCACGTTGGTTTGCACGCTGGTTTGCACGGAACGCTTTTTTGTAATAACAGCATCAAGAAACACGGTAGGTGGTCTACAGAAATTTTATTGAACCCCTATTCCAAATTGGCCATGGTGTATGTATTGAGAAGTGTCATTAGACATTATGCAATAGAGGCTCAATAGAAAGACGTTAAAAAGCCGGTTTCTGCAGCTGCCATTCGCTAGCCACTGTGTCTTCATTTAACTTGCATTGAGAAAAGTCAGTAGAACGGTTGAAGTTTACAAATATTGAGACAGGTTTCAGGTCACAGTTATATCTTTGCCTTCCCTTACAAGTAAACTTTCCAAACTGTTCTTTAACTCTTTAAGTCTCATCCTTCAGCTCGAAGGCTGACACCGTGTAAGCGGGATAACAGAAATACCGGCACGCATATAACATTCTGCAGGACAAGTAAATCCCAAAGCACAAGACGTCAATGGCACACCAGAAAGTATTTGGTAACAAACGCAAACAGTACGGAGGAACTTCCAAACTCGCCCTGTCGCTTCTTAACGCAATGTCAAGCTTCACTATGTAGTAGATGTAGCTTTTGTATCCTTCTTGTTATCGTTTTTCCTTTTCCAACATATTTTTATATGCTCCTGAAAATACTGTGAGAATGTCTTCCTTCATGGGTCTATATGCTGTCGTGGTTTGAGTCATGGGCTGTATGCCGTAAGGGATACCACTCTGGAAGGAAGTTCGAAGACACTCACTTTGAAGCTCTGTATATAGCATATGAAGCTATGTATAGTACGCGTGTTCTGAAAAATTATTTACTGTCCTGTGTGTGCATTCTATTCAGGATTATTCTGGCAACGTGTTCATGTAAGCAGTGCACACATCTTGAATGCTCCCATCATTCATGTGCCAGTTTATCTTCCTCCCAAAAATACGCTTCAATCATATCAGCACGTACACTTCGCTAGCATATATTATATGGTATATATTCCTTTATTTTACACCACGTTTCAATAACTTAGAGGGTACCTGGTTTGATATATATTTTACTTGTTAATCATTTCTGAACACACACAAAAATTAGTATCCGGGCACCTCATTTTTATGGAACTTTTGGGACATATCATGCTTTCTTTTTCATTGCTTTAGTTTAGAATATGAAACAATTATATGTGTAATATAGTAACATGTGCCTGTGTCAAATATTTGTGTGAAACAATGTCATGAAATAGCTATTAATGACATATCTTTAATCCTTCACTATGATTCAACAAATTTGGAAATTGAGCGTTTAATATATGTTGTCAATAGACACCCCGTGCACAATTCAAACACAACAGTCAACACATAAGTAAAACAATACGTAGCCTATAGGCATCGTATGCAAAACACACAATAGATAGAACATGCATAAGAAACCAATATATAGCTTATAAGCAGGCTATGCACAGCATACAATAGAAGTAACATAAATAAGTAACCAATATGTAGCCCATAGGGAGCCTATGCACAACACACAGTAGACAGAACATAAATAAGAAAGCAATATGTAGTTTAAAGGCAGCCTATGCACAACACACTATTGTCAGAACATAAATATGACACCAATGTGCAGCCTATAAGCAGCCTATGCACATCAAACAATAGACAGAACGTAAATAGAAACCAATATGTAGCCTATAAGTAGCCTATGTAAATTACACATTAGAAGTAACATAAATAGGAAAGCTACATGTAGCTTATAGGCAGCCTATGCACAACACACAATGCTCAGAGGGGGGGAGGGGGGGTAATGGCAGGATCGGCTCGCTCAATGCTCAGAACATAAGTAAGACACCAATGTGTAGCCTATAAGCAGCCTATGCACATCACACAATAGACAGAACATAAATAAGAAATCAATATGTATCCCCTATGGCTATAAGTATCCCCTAAGTACATCACACAAAAGTACATAAATAAGAGACCCATATGTAGCCCATACGCAGCCTATGCACAACACACAACAGAGAGAACATAACTAAAAAGTTTATACATAATCTTCGGAGTTTGTATTGACAAGGCAATAAAATATTTTATTGGGCAATAAAAAGTAAATATCAACAAGGAGGTGATACAGATTATAGAAAATACATACGCTGCTAAAATAAAAAACAAGTCATTTTTCTAAGGGATGGCAGTTTGCAGCTACGAAGGTGATGATGATGGCGCCATTGCCTCCATTCTCGTTGTACGGGGTCGTTGTGTGTGGGTCGTTGTGCCTATCACCTCCCTTCCGAAAGACAGTCGTCACACATTCACATCACCCTACCGCGATAATAATTAGAATACTTGTAAAGTAATTCTGCCCAATACAACTCTTCTATGACTGTGGACATCCATCAGCTGCAATTTCAAGAGTATGTACGATCAGCAGTACATGCATATCAATGTGTGTGCTTTGTGTGCTCCCCAAGTGATTCCTCTTCTTGTTTGACATTTTACACTCACTCGTTTGGAAGTTTTGCAGTACATGTTGCACTCCATCACTTTAAACAGTTCACTGTGTAACCCCTGTTTGTATTCACCGTGCGTATAAGCGTACTGCGGATGTAAGTCGCGACAACGTATAAAAAATGGGGATCTGAGTCGCGACAGCATTTTTTTAATGCAGTTTTGGGGTCTCGGCGTCCGCATGGCGTCTCACGTGATGCTTAGAAATCTTAAGGAGTATGCTAGAAGGAAACCTACGAAACTGGGACGTAGGGGCGAGGGGAGCCCCATATTGACTCAGCCATCGTTGTCGCAGCAGCATTCTGCTCCGCCGCTAACCTTAGCGGATAGCATAACGCGATTAACAGCAACATTAATTATTAGAAAACAAGGACTGTGCTCAAATATGAAACGCATAAACGGCATACGCACCAAACATCCATGTACATTACGCATCACAGTTGTATCGGGAGTTGAGAAAGCATACGTACCGCATGCAAAAAAAAGAATAAATAAAAATAAAATAAAAGAAAAATAAAGAAACTGGTAAGCATACACGAAACATAACGCAAAAAAGGTTCTTGGAACAGTAACACACAGCCGTAATCCATTACTGAAACGCTGAGGTTGGGGAAAAACACAGACATGAGAAACGCAGACAGGACGGACGGCACGTGGAGACGTCGTCACCACGTTCGTCCGCATAGTAATAATTATGGGCTTTACCTCGCGAGACAACTGCGATCATTCGTCCACAGGATGCCCACGCCATCCTACACTGCCACCGCCGCTGCCTCGATCAGCCTTGGGTACGAGCCTGGACAAGAGCGGACAGTGACAAAATCCGTAGCCAACGGAAGCAGCGGAGCAAGCGTTGTCAACATTTTTCGGTATTGCGCCTGTTTTCACGAGCTAAAAATACGCGACGTTCCGTCGGCTGATTCAATATGGCTGTCTTGGACGTCTACATTGAGAGAGGGAAGAGCCCAAGTCCTTTGCTGTCCTCCGATATTCCTCCCCGCCTTTCCATCTAGCGTTTTTTGATGATGATGATGATGATGATTTGGGGTTTTGTGGCGCAGCGACAACACAGGTCATAATGCGCCAACACTGTGATTAAAATGTGACTAGTTAAAAATAGGTGCGATGTTTAAAAAAGGGAGAAAAACAACTGATAAAAAGCAAGCCTAAAACTACAAAAGATTCACAATTCCAATGTCTTTCAAAAAACTGAAAACTCGACTAAAAGGGATGATAGCCTCATCACCGAGCAATAGTGCTGGGTGAAGAGGTAAGAAATATGTATAAAACAATTTAAAATGACGCTGACGATGAGTTTCGTGATGTGGACATGTGATGAGTATGTGCATAACAGAAAGAAGCTCACCACAATACGTGCATTGAGGCGGCTCCTCTCTGTGAAGTAAAAACTTGTGTGTAACGTATGTATGACCTATCCGTAATCTTGATTGTAACAGACTACACAGACGATTTTCCAGGTACTCTACATGACTTTGAATGTGAGGTTTGATCAAGTGGAGTTTGTTGCATGTCTGTGTATCCCAGAAGCTCTGCCACTTAGCGTGAATTGATTTCTTGAGTGTTGACCTCATATCTTGGATGGGGATTTCAAATGGGCTAATGTCACTGGAAGTTGCAGCTGCAGCAGCCTGGTCTGCTAATTCATTACCCAATATGCCAGTGTGGCTCGGCACCCAGCACAGCATAACAGAATAACCCCTCTTCTGTGCAGAGCTGGCCAAGGATTGTGCGCGTTGCACAAGGAAATTCTTTTGTTTCTGTCTGCTACAAATGGCATTAATGGAGCTCAAGGAATCACTGTATATGATGGCTGATTTTATGGAACCTTGAAGAATGTAGCTCAGTGCGAGGATAATGGCATACACCTCTGCAGTAAAAATGGAAGCTATATTTTTTATACGATGTGACCTTGTGCATGTTCCAGAAATCATGGCACAAGTCACTCCTGCGCTAGACTTTGACCCATCAGTATAAATTTCAACATGGTTTCCAAAACTTTCTTTCAGGTGTTCGAATACCTATTGTAGTGTTGATGTAGCAGTTTCCTGTTTCCTGTACTTTGTCAATGTAGTATTGGACCTTGGAGGTGGTTCCCAAGGTGGGAGCCTTTTACCACACTCCAAAACAGGGGTGTTATAGCAAGAAAATTCGTGATCCAGAACATCCCCCTCAATGCGCATAGAAAAAGGAGGGACTACCGAGGGTCTGTTTATAAAGAGTTGCTTAAACCGTGTACTTGTGACAGAAGTGAATGCTGGATGTCGCGGAAAAGTTCTTATTCTTAGTGCATATGATGCTGCGAGGTAAAATCGCCGTCTTTTTAAGGAATATTCATGAGATGCGACATACAGGCTTTCGACCGGTGAGGTTCGAAAAGCACCGAGAACGAGCCTGAGTCCTTGGTGATGAATAGTATCTAAGGGTTTCAACACAGACTGACGGGCAGAGCCATAGACGACGGACCCGTAATCTATCTTCGAGCGAATGCAAGATGTATACACACGACGGAGTGTTTCCTGGTGAACACCCCAGGATCTGTGAGAGAGGATTTTCACTAAATTCATTGACTTGAGGCACTTCACCTTCAAGTTTTGAATATGAGACTTGAAGGAGAGCTTAGAGTCGAATATGACACCAAGAAATTTGCTCTCCGATTTTACAGGTATATCTTGCCCATTAAGTTTGAGCGTGGGTGGTGGAAATGCTCCTCTCATTCTCACAAAGTGGACACACACTGTTTTCTCTGTGGAGAATTTAAACCCGTTCAGTGAAGACCATTTGGCCATCTTATTTATACACAGCTGCATCTGTCGTTCACATCTTGACAAGCTTCCCGAACAACATGATATTTGGACGTCATCCACATACAAAGAGTACGATATGGAAGGTGGAATGACACTTGCTATAGAGTTAATTTTAACCAAGAATAATGTCACACTAAGAACGGATCCCTGCCGGACACCATTCTCTTGCACAAATGAACGGGATAAAGTAGTTCCAAGCTGTACTCTAAATGTTCTGTGCTGAAGGAAATCAGCAATGCATTTAAAAAGGCGACCTCTTACACCAATGGAACAGAGGTCCTGCAGGATACCGTATCGCCATGCGGTGTCATACGCTTTTTCCATATCAAAGAAAACTGACAAACAGTGTTGCCTTCGGACAAAAGCTTCACGAATAGTTGTTTCTAGACGAATGAGGTGATCCACTCTGGAACACCCCATTCGGAAACCGCACTGGAATTCAGATAAACAATTATTTGTTTCTAGGAGGTGAATCAGTCGGTTGTTTACCATTCGCTCGAAGGTTTTACCTATGCAGCTCGTGAGAGCAATAGGACGGTAACTGGCTGGATCTGAAGCTTCCTTCCCTGGTTTTAGGAGGGGTATTACAGTGGCAATTTTCCATGCAGATGGTAATGTGCCCTGTATCCAAACATGGTTGAAGAAGTTGAGTCTAGCGTTTTTTTGCGTTAGATTTTTATGCACGTGATGGGTCCACGTCGTCTGGCAACACGTATGCTGTAGAGTTATAGGCGGTGTTCTGCGGAGCATTCGCGCAATTGTAGGGTTCACAAATGTGCCGCCATTGCTGCGGGAGATGCAGACGCGGTGGCCGAAAATTAGAAACGCAAGCCGCGTGCGACATAGCGTGCCGAAGTTACACTCGGCCAGATGTTGAGATGATGATGATGATTTGGGTTTTAATGTCGCAAGGAACATTTTCTTAAATGCGCGTCAAACAGTACAATGGCTTCAACAAGAAGTGAACGCGTTTGCAAGGGGAAACCCTTGTTTCTGGACGAGGGTCATGGCAACCTCTGGTCGGGTCTGCCGCTGGGCCGCACGCAAATCATGTACGGTCCCAGCGCAGGGACCGCGCTTTATCTGCTACAATGCTATGTATTTCGTACGCCTTTGGCAGTGCGCCAAAGAGTACAGTAAATTTTTCTTCATCGTATCACCATCATCGCATTAATCAGTAATACTTGAACAAATTGGAACAACCTAAACTACAACTAGCTCTACTAATTAACAACATGAATAACCGTGTGCCGGACAAATCGATCGTCCAAAGAACGCATGTTTGTCCCACCAATTAGCCAGTAGGCTGTTATTGAGGCGCAACATTTCTATTCGAACCACGCCATGCTTTCTTGCAACTTCCATACCGTATTTTTCTGAACTTATGACACTATCAATCACGAATATTCTAAAATACGGCAATAACACATTGCACTCATTCATTTCAAAGTTGTGTTTTGTTGCAGACACTGTCGAGGCGGTATGACAGGGCACGGAGTATTATTACAAGCTATCCATCACCATCAGAGCTCCTTTTGTGGATCCAATGTTTCTCTTGTGCTGCGCTACGTTACATCTACAAAGAAAGTATAACAAGGGGATCCTCACAATGGACGTAATAGATACGTGACAGCAGAGCGCGCATCCTCCTGTCGGACGTGATGAGAACAAAAGCTCTTAATGTGTAACCGTTCGCTAAAAACAATAACCGTTGCGAACGTTACAGCGGACACGTGAGCTCATACATCCTTTGACGAACCGCCGTGTCGTACTTATTGATATCAGTGTACTACGCTTTCATTACATTAAAAACAATTAATGGCAGAACGAAATATTATAAGAATAACTTTTTGCTGTACCTGTGCGCGGGGTTGTGCACTGTGGTTGAGCTTTTTGCGTAGCACAACTGTTCTGCGAAGTCTGGGGTGAAGTGTTGCGAAGTTGGAGTGAAAGGACGACAAAAGTTGTAAAGAGAAGTATCATGTATGACGAGATGAAGACGTTACATTGCGAGGGAACAACTGTATGCCCATGCCCAAACGTTTACACCCACCTGGAACTTGCCGCGTGAGCTCGATGTGCCGATATAGCTCGACTTCCTGGGCGAAAGAGTTTCTTTAATTTCAGAATCGCGTCGTCCATCCAGCAAATGTCTGCCTTTCTCCCTGTAAGAACAATGAAACAGAAGAAACGAGTGGGCATATATTTCGAAAGGGGCGGGTGTATGAAAAGGGGGATACGGAGAGAGGTTGGTCGTAGCTACGAGGACCAGATACTCCGCATTCGTGCATTACTAGAGCCAAAGGCTACAGACCAGACGTGCCACTGTATAAGGAGAGCGCGATCCACCGAAGTGCACCTGAGTAACGACATCCCTGAAAAACAGTGACAGACGAGAGGCCACTCCCGCACACATGAGCGAACGCACTAATGCCTCCATGACCAAGAGCTGGGATGATGGATAGGCCCACGACTGCAGAAGCGCTTTCAGGCTGTGGCGATGTCTTGATGACACGCACGCCGGAAACTATGTAGGGAACGACATTGTTTGCCCCGATTTTAGCTTCCACATAGCGATCGTTATCGTTATACTATTTAAAGTTCGCGTGCTCCAAAGCCGCTTGAGTGGGCTCGCGCAGGTGCTCGTGGCGAATCAAGGGCCGACGCGACGCATTTAACGCGCGTTATGGGATACCGACAGGGCCTAATTTTGAGCTAGTCGTTATCCCGTAACGCTCGTTAAATGCAACATTTCGGCTCGTGATTCGCCACGTGCTCTCCCGCGAGCCTATCAAAGCGGTCTTGGAACGCGCGAACTTGAAATATAACGGCAACGATCACCATGTGAAAGTTGAAGATCGGGGCAAAGATCGTGCCCGAAGATATCTTGTTGCAATCTGCCTCGCGGACATCGATAGATATGAATGCGATATCGAGACTTGTGTCCCCGATATCGATATGTATCCATACCCAAGCAGCACAATGTACTGAAAGTCGAGTGCAATAGGGGTGGACGGTATATGTCTTATCAATGTTCTTTAGTTTCACCAGTGTGTTCAAGGCCTTCCACCTACCGGTCCACCCCTATTGTACTCGACTTTCAGTACATTGTGCTGCCTGGGTAACCACAATTTTGATACAATGCCACTTGTCTAAAGAATAACGCTGTGACCTATTAAGGAATTCGCTCCCATAACCTCTGCTTTTTCCTCTCTTTTTTTTTTTTTTTTGCATGAGCTGAGGAAAATACAAACGTATTAACTGCTACTTCCAACACAAATACAGCAATCCATTAATGTTTAACTTCTATAACTCTTATACTGGTGGGAAAAATGCGAAAGTGTAGTCATAGGTTGTAGGAGACCACATCTCCATACTTTTTGTACTCTCCATATTTATAATCTATTCTACACTTATCAGATATTGTGCTTTTACGGTGCGTTTACTAGATTGTTTTCGTGCTGGAGTATATATACTACCATAGACTAGGAGTCAACCTTTCCCATTCTATTCTCCGCTCTGTGAGTGCCCTACTCTCCTCCAATTATTTCACAGACTCCTCCACGCCAAACCTGTGCCGCGACTGGCGACGAGCAGCCAGCGGGGCAGATTAAAAAATGCGTGACGGATGGACGACCCGGGCCGTAATCCTGTACTACTCACTGCCCAAAATCACATCACACCTTTCACCGGATCAGTGGTATTGCCGCCTTCAATTTGAATACTTTAACGACAATTTAAACCATCTCGTTCACGCAGGGTGCACAGTACATACACACTTCTTACTTCAAAACAATCTCATCCACGATACTGCTCTGTCGGATCGTCTATTATAATGTACTTATTCCCCTTCCGTGTCTTAAAAAAACTTTCATCTACCCTTCGCTCTGAGAAGCACCCACTGAGAAGCACCCACTTTGTCCAAAAATCCCTCTAATCTGTTGCACGGAGGCGCATCCCTCCGAGCAAAGTTTTGCATCTTTGCCAAACCAGCCAAGCATTTCACGTTCCTTTCCGACGGAGAAAAATCGCCGTCTGCAACGAATGAGAGATTAAAGCACGCAACCCTCGTTTACCTGCAGAGTAAAATGCACACACACACAATCTCTGTCTGTTCAGTTCAGCTATCGGCCGTACGAAGAAAAACGGCAGAAACGTCTGGGCCGATAAATCATTGTGTTAACCATTTCATCTGGTTGAAGCTACCATCTGCCAAAGTGACTAAATTCCGTCTCGACGTGTTTCTGCCCTTTCACGGCCATTGTTCGCAGTGGCAGTATGCGCACCGCGCAGTCTGCTGCAAAGACACATGTGCTTGATTCAGTACAGCTGGTGAAACGTCCTGTATCTTTCGCAACGGCTGGAAGGTGGATTCCCGAGATTTCCGGTCGGCTGTGTACACGATTCAACGTTCGATTCACCTTCTTTCTGTGCTGTTGTCCATGCGGTGCCTCTCTAGAGAAAAAACGAACTATACACATGACGCTGTGAAGGACCGTATGGATCGACAGCATGGAAGCTGTAGAAAGGCGTTCGAAGCGTTGATAAATTTAGAGAAAAACAAACGACAGTGTGGGGGCACGACCGCAGACCGCGGATATTCACCTCAGTCTGACCACGCGTCTGAAGTTTCTGTCAATGGGACAACCTCGTACAGATTCTTGGGGGGTTGTGTAACTTAACTGAAACTATATGTTTACGAGTACTATTGAGGCACAACCGTAAACGTTTCATGCAGAATAAAGTAGTAACTTCCGAGAAATTTGCAAAAATTAGTGGCCCGTTTGTGCCCATCAGAATGGTGCGAGTGTGTAAAATGACGTGTCGCGCTCCCTTTGCCGAGGCTCCAACGGCTACTGGTGCGAATGGCACAAAGGTCAACAGTGGGGAGTATGTGAAACCTCCTGTGTTTTGGTTCACTTTGGTGACGTTTGCACAATCCCTGACGAAGTACAGTACGTTACCGGTTTCCGCAATGAATTCTTCCGCATGAATAATTGTAACATGGTACAGTCGCTGAAAAAGCCAGACAGCAGCGGGAATAGAACCATATTACAATTAGTCATGTTCTTAGGTACAGCTTGGGACAAATGTTTACGGAACACCGGGGTGGCGCGTTTCTCCATTGCAGCGACACCCTAGCAGCGAATAGGAGCGGACAGCCATACTGAGATTTGGATAGAATAGCTGGTCACCCGTTTCTTATTCTATATCGTCCTGATATCTAGCAGGACGCCGCTCCGATGAAGAAATACGCCAATGCCGTGTTCCGTAAACTTTTGTCCCAAGCTGTACCATGAGGCCTGTGTTGTGTTCGTTTCAGCCTCAGAAACGTTAGTTTACCTCTTCCCCATGATTACACCCCGTTCTACCCCGTGATGCGTCTGACTTGGGCCTGCATGTATTACTACGTGCCTGAAAGCTCCACGGTCCTCCTATTGAAAACTTATGCCGAACCTGGTTTACCCGGCTACCTCAATGGCACACGCACCCTGGCCCAGAATGGTGGCGATGTCGTTGGATAGCAATAAGTCTAAAACGTTATAATGTAACTAAGAGTAGCCACATATCACATTTATAGCAGACATTTTCCAAACTTTAGTTATAGCAATAATTGGAAGATATGGGAATGTTCATACGAGTCGGCATAATAACAAAAGTGTGATGACGGCAGTTAGCGTCGTCTGCTATATAATAATTCGCTGTCGCAGAACGCGGATAACATTGACATACCTCAAATTATTATTATTCCGGAAATTTCAGCGTAAATTGCGTTTATTTGAAGGCACAGTGCCAACGAATTAGGCATGGGTGATGTACAGAATGGCTGAAATCACTTTCAGGAGAAGCAACAGCATGCAATCGCCAGTGTGGAGGGAGCTGCACTATAATTTTTCCCGCGGCGGATCGTGTTCTGCTTAACGGACATTTGGGCCATATGTAGGAAGTTACAATGTGGCAAATTGGTGAAGTAAGCGCCGCACAGCATTTTGTGCAGCTTTCAGGCTGTTATTATACATGTCGGCCTATAGGTCCGACAGGCGCACGTTAACGACGAAGAAGCATGAAAAAAAAAGGGGGGGGAATTGTCTATCGGATGGTTGGGTTTAAAATTTGGGTGAAGCAGGGAAATACAAGTATGTCCGTCATACACAACTATCAAGTAAACAAGGTACAGGCAACGGCAGTAGGGGAAGTAACGAAAAATTTAAAAAATATATAAAAAAAAGAAGGCGGCATATATATATATATATACAGTCAATCCCCGTTTATCCGGACGGTGCCGTTCCGGGCGAAATCGTCCGGATACCGGGGCGTCCGGATAAATGAAACGACTGAATAGGAACGTCCTACAGAGCATGGTTTAATTGAAACACAGAAATCTCGTCAATGACAGCTGTTACGTAGTAGTGTAGGCACTCGATTCCTGCAAACTTTTGCTAATTCCATAGAGTTGAGCCACGCTGTTGCGCTGCTCGAAAAATGTCAGTGCGGTCGCAAAGTGTCAATGTCCGAGCCTTGTTTCTCACTGGCGTCATCGGCACCGTCTTGCTGCACATCATCGGAGGCAACAGCAGCAATCACACCGTCATCAGTCATAGCTGCACACGCGTCATCATCCTTTTCAACGTCAACGTAGTCAGAAACCGCAGCATCATCTTCGGCAGTCGCAGTGAGCCTCTGCATCAGGGACCGCAGCTGAGCTAGGGGAATGTCTTCATCGGCCAACGGGCAGTAAGCAGCAGGCCCTCGGGTTGGAGTTTTCCCTTCTAGAACCGGACAGTTGCTCGAGATATTTCCAAATGACTCGACTGGTCAAAATGGCCCAATGGACACAAATAGAAAAGGGGGTCATCGTGCATGGTTGTCTCCCTTACGGAGGGATGTGGGTCCCTGACGTGTGACGGGAATAACCCCCAAACAGCGAAAAGGGTGACGAAGTGGGGTCAGCGTCTCCTCTTACTCACGTTTAGTCCGGATAACTGAAGCTGGATTACAAGAATTTTCGACTTTCGTTCCCTGGAATTCTTGTCCGAGTCCGGAAGCTGAAGTCCGGATAAACGAGAACAAAATACATGGAGGAAAATCCGTTCCCATGCCGTTTGTCCGGATGCCGCGGGATCCGGACAAATGAAGTCCGGATAAACGGGGGTCGACTGTATATATATATATATATATATATATATATATATATATATAAGCAGGAAAACACAAAGGGGAGTTTATTAACACATATAGGGATAGGGGTCGACGTTTCGGCAGTCAGCGCTGCCTTCGACGGGACTGGGGTTTGGTGACAAGAACAAGCTTTATATATGGAAGAGGGTTATGTACAAGGGAAAGAGAGCAGCGCATGCGCTTTTGTCATGAGTAATATAGGTTGGTGACTAAGTGAAAGGGGAATGACCGGGTCTGTGCAGCAGGACCTTGAGGAAATACCCGTGAGCCTGAAAAAGAGACAAAAGAGTGTATGTATTGTGCTGGATTAGGAATGCAGGTTGCGAATAGTAGAAAGGATTCCTGGATCTTCGTTTATCTGACACTGGAATTTATGAATGAGATAAGACTCGCGCTGTTCCCTGAGCCGCTGGGAAAGAAAGCCTGACTGCAGGATGAAAATAGATATATTGGTGATTGAGTGTCCTGGTTTACTGAAATGGCGCGACACTGGCAGATTAGGTTTCTTCGCGACGTCAGATTTGTGGTTATTGAATCGCGTTCTAAATGAAGTAGCTGTCTGTCCGATATATTGGGCGTTGCATTCATTACATTGAAGAAGATAGACAACATTGGAAGAATTACAGTTAAAGTCGCCATTAATGTTGACCCGATAATTAGAATTGGTACTATCTGCAGAGTTAGCGGCTTGCATTGATTTACAAATTTGGCATCTAGTTGCATTACAAGGGTGGCAACCAATGTTATTTTCTGGAACTAGACAACCATCTCCAACGACTAGAACAAACCTTCATTGATCGTGAATACCCGGACAAACTTGTTAAAGACGCTATAGCCAGAGCAAGATCCACAGATCGCCAACAATTGCTCCAAAGATCTCCTCGAGCCAATGGAAATTCTGCAGTAAATCTCACTGTCACATTCAATGGCAGCGTTCCTAACATTAGCCGGATACTCAACCGCCACTACACAATTCTTTCACAATCTGATCGGATGAAGGAAATATTCTCACAGCCACCGCGCGTAAGTTATCGCCGGGCGCGGAACATCCAAGACAGACTAGTAAATGCCAAAATTAACAAACTTCCAGAAAATAACATTGGTTGCCACCCTTGTAATGCAACTAGATGCCAAATTTGTAAATCAATGCAAGCCGCTAACTCTGCAGATAGTACCAATTCTAATTATCGGGTCAACATTAATGGCGACTTTAACTGTAATTCTTCCAATGTTGTCTATCTTCTTCAATGTAATGAATGCAACGCCCAATATATCGGACAGACAGCTACTTCATTTAGAACGCGATTCAATAACCACAAATCTGACGTCGCGAAGAAACCTAATCTGCCAGTGTCGCGCCATTTCAGTAAACCAGGACACTCAATCACCAATATATCTATTTTCATCCTGCAGTCAGGCTTTCTTTCCCAGCGGCTCAGGGAACAGCGCGAGTCTCATCTCATTCATAAATTACAGTGTCAGATAAACGAAGATCCAGGAATCCTTTCTACTATTCGCAACGTGCATTCCTAATCCAGCACAATACATACACTCTTTTGTCTCTTTTTCAGGCTCACGGGTATTTCCTCAAGGTCCTGCTGCACAGACCCGGTCATTCCCCTTTCACTTTGTCACCAACCTATGTTAGTCATGACAAAAGCGCATGCGCTGCTCCCTTTCCCTTGTACATAACCCTCTTCCATATATAAAGCTTGTTCTTGTCACCAAACCCCAGTCCCGTCGAAGGCAGCGCTGACTGCCGAAACGTCGACCCCTATCCCTATATGTGTTAATAAACTCCCCTTTGTGTTTTCCTGTAAGCTCTTTGTCGTCTTCTGATTTTTCCTGCTTATTTCATTCTCGTGGTCAACCGCCCTCCTAAGCTTCTAATCTATATATATATATATGCGGCGGATGCAGTGATTCTCAGCCGGGGTTCTGCATAACTTCTCCTGAGATTCTCCGAACATGATACTGATGATGCATGATAACTGCAGAGTGAAACTTGAGTGAAGGCTCCCTTCCGCCAGCCTCGGTAGCGGACCGTGCTCGACATGCCATCATTAGCGTCATGATTGGCATCTATCACTGGACCAGGTTGCCGCGGCTGACGTTAGTCGAGAACGCTGGTTGAGTTGACGCTCATTAGAGCCAGCAGCTGTACCCGTCGCTCAGTCGGAAGCCCAACCCGACAACCTTTCCGCACCACATGAGACCCTCGTTGCTTTTTTCTTGTGCTCCGAAGGCATGGTAAGCACTACGAAACTGCGGAGTTGCTCTCCCGTCTATGTGGACTTGGGATTTACGAGCATCAGGGCTAACCCACAATCACAATGCGTTACCAACGGGGAAGTATTGTAAAATAGTTAAATCAATCCGGCAAAACTCAAGTGACATCGCTGGCCATCCGAGACGGTTCATAGAAACTGCAACAGCTGCTGTCTTTTAAAATTGTCGCTAAAGCTGGTGAGCAAGCATAATCGTGCAAT